>NC_133144.1:25311892-26511892 GCF_048418815.1 Hemitrygon akajei
TACTCATATTTGCTCACACTGTTGCACTCTCTCTCAGACACAGACACACAGATGAGTATCACTAAACAAATTTTTCATTACAAGTCAATATGTCTAAAAGACCATTAGAAATAGGAGCAGAATTAGGCCATTCATCCCATCTACTCCACCAGTCGACCATAGCTGATTTCTTATCCCTCTCAACCCCATTCACATGGCTTCTGTCTATGACTATGTCTTCCTGTTAGCGAATTGTTGAAATAGGTGTTACATTCTTTTATATTTGACTGAGTTTGGAAATAAAGGCTCAGTGGCTGGATTGCTGACTTCTTGCAGACAGACCTTTGATGAGTGAAGCCTTTTTTGGTTGTTTGCTAAGTTTGTGACTAACCTCCATCTTGCCTTAGCTCCAGACTTCAAAATTCATTTACCAAGCAAAAACCTATAGATCTCTACGATCAATGTTCATATAAAAACAGATTTCATTTATAAAAAAGATGCATTTAATCACTGGCCACACTCTGCCATTTTCATCAATGGAAGGAAATTAGATTGTGGGCCACACTTCACAATGTAATGAACAATTTAACGTGTGGTTCAATACAATAAGCCATGAAGAAATAACAAAACTGAGTTCATTCAACAAATTGATTACTGACATTACTGAAGCAAACCTTCTAAACTCATTATGGAAAAATTGAGATCAACTTCCAATGAATTATTCATGAAACTAGGCAATAGATATTGAAGGGGCAATTTTTGTTCTTTAAGTCACGGTATGCAGTCTGATTCATGGCAGATACTAGGCTTTAATGTACGAAAAGTCTGAAGATAAGTGGAGAGGAGAATTATATATAAAAATTCAACTCATCAGAGAAGATATCCTCAAGCAAAATTGTAGTTATTTTCCTCTGCATTGTGTTCAAGCGAAATGGTGCTTAATTAAAAAGAGAAATGTGGAAGTTAAAACTGTGAGCAGAATCTGTAGCTAAAAGGTGAAAAATGTGTTAATTGCTCTAATTAGTTCTGAACAATGCCCTTTGCTGATTCACAAATAGTACAAAGTCATTTTAAATACGAGAAATACTGCAAATGTTGGAATTCCAAAGCAACACACAACAAATGCTGGGGGAGCTCAGCAAGTCTGGCAGCATCTGCAGAAATAAGCAAACAGTTGATGTGGAGGGAAAGTAGATAGTCAAAATTTCAGATGGAGTCCCTTCAGCTGCACTGGATTTTGTATGGAATTGACTGTTGCTTTTCTGCTATCAGATCGATTTCACATAAAATCAGACGCTGGTGGTGAGATGAGTAAATCCCACTGGAAAACTCGTGCAGAAACCAGAAACATTACAGAAAGTGAAGATCAGTGAAGATCTGAACTTTACAGAAGTTTGGAGAATGCATACAAAACGCTGAGGAGCTGAGCAAGTCAGGCATTCAAACGATAAGACAATAAGACATAAGAGCAGCATTAGCACAATGTGATCCATTGTGTCTGCTCTGCATTCTCTCAACCCCATTCTCTTACTTTATCTCTGTAACCTGTGATGCCCTGACTAATCAAGAACCTATCAACCTCCACTTTCAGTATACCCAATGACTTGGCCTCCACAGCCATCTGTGACCCTTTGCCTGGTTGTACTCCTACCTCCAAGCATTCCATAAAATAGCAAGATAGAGCGGGGGTAAAGTTCAATAACAGTGCCATTTTGTGTTCATTTTAATCTTATTGTATTTATATATAGATACAGCACAATAACAGGCCGTACAGGTGTGTGTGTGTATATATACCTGTATATATATATATATATATATATATATATATATTAGATTAGATTAGATTTGAACTTTATCGTCATTGTGCCGAGTACAGATACAAAGCCAAATGAAATGCAGTTAGCATCTAACCAGAAATGCAAAGAGTAATGTTATTTACAAAATAACAGCGAATAAAAAGTAAGTGCTACAGCACACAAATATAAAAGTACTGAGACAGTACAATATGGGTGCAATACTGCTTAGTGCTGTGATGTGAGGTTCAGCAGGGTCACAGACTCAGGGAAGAAGCTCTTCCTGTGCCTGCTGGTGTGGGAGCAGAGGCTCCTGTAGCACCTACCAGATGGGAGGAGAGTAAAAAGTATATATATACTGTATACCTATAATATATATACAGAGTGAGGTAGGTAGTGTTCATGGGTTCATTGTCCATTCAGAAATCTGATGGCAGAAGGAAAGAAGCTGTTCTTAAAACATTGAATATCTGTCTTCAGGCTTCTGTACCCCATCTCTAATTATAGTTTTTAACTAAAAACTATGCATAAACAAAGAGCAATTAACCTACTAATCTGTGTGTCTTTGGAATATTGGAAGGAACTGGGGCACCCAGAGGAAACACCCATGGTCAAGGCAAGAACATTCAACTTCGTAAAACAGACAGAGATGGAATTGAACCTGGGTCACTCACGCTGCAACAACATTACATTAACCTCTATTCTGCAACTGGATATACCTGTTCTATTATGAGTGCAACTAGGATATTCCTGAGAATAACCAAAAAAAAACTCCAGTCATGTTACAGTTGTTCTGCCTAATTTTTCCTTGCAAAGCATGCTTTTCGAGCTGGGTGCCAACAAGCTTTCAAGTTTTGCATGACTTTCCAGGATGAATCTCACCCGCAGTCACAGATCAAATGCCAAGGATTTAGTTCCTGCTTCCATTAACATGAAATCACTGTCATTTTTCACACCATCTCTGCACCAGCTTTTTATAGACGATTAGATATATGTGCACTTATTACACCATGATTATAACTCGTAGCTGCTATTAATACTTGCCTTTAATGTGGTACTAACAGGTACGTTCAGTGCTTTGCAAAGATGAAAACAAGCAAGCCACAGAGAAGATGCCATTTCCTAATTTAAAGTGCTTCATGAATTTTTCAATAAGGAAATGAGATTTCCACTGTTACAAGTTGCAGGTGGGTATGACGTACCCTTGTGTAGGATACATAAGTTTAAAATGAAATCTCAACAAGTTACTACTTGAACTCCAATGACAAGGAAAATTTCTTTCTTGTGCTGCTATATTTAGTCAGAGTGCTTACTGAACTGTGGATGCTAAACTGGATTAAAATCAGGATTAACAAGGTCCACGTCAGGAATGTGACGGAGTATTTTATGGTTGTTTGGCTGAGTGAAGGTTCAGCTATGTCATTGAGTCGCAGATGCAGATTGCTCCAAGGATCACCATTTTGTTGTGGTGCAGAGGCTCGTGAGTTTTTGAGATGCTGAGAACCATGCTCTCTGGAGTTTAGCTATCTGACATTTAGCTCCTAGTAGGGTCACCCATATCGGTAAATATTGCACCATCAATAACTCTTGGAGACAGGAGGTGAACGATAGGCTTTTATTAGCAGCAAAATGGAGCACAGCATCTCGGAGACTGAGGGGGGAGCAGTGCCTCCAATCGCCTTTATACAGGGGTCTGTGGGAGGAGCCACAGGAGCGGTCAGTAGAGGGGCGTGTCCAGACAGGTATATGTAGTTTACCACAGTAAGGTCCATGGGGAGGTTCCAGACAAAGAACGATCCAAGAAAGAACTCAGCAGATGAGCTGGAAGACAATGATGACACATCACAAAGACACTGAAGGCAGAAGTAGGCTGCAGCAATGAAGGGTTTCCAGTCATCTTGCATTCCATCCCACTGCATCCTGACCCTGATGGTGTGGTGGCTGCTCATGCATCAGCCTCCCCATGTTAAACAAAGTCACGCTCAGGTGTTCTCCATTAAGGATGTCTACCCTAACATCCTGGCTTTTGTGGATCCTGGATCAGCCTCTACAGCCATATGAGGTCTCACCCATAGACAACCCTTTTAGAGAACATCAAACCTGACTTAAGTGATTGCAGTACTACTATTACAGAGACAGACACAGACCCTTTGGCCCTTAAATACTGTACTTATGATGATCATTGTACATATCTAGTCTAGTTCTATTTACCCGTATTGTTCTGTTGTCTTCTATGCCTTGGCACTTCAAGTGCTCATCCAGAAGCTTAAATATTGTGAGGGCACCTACCTCCAGCACCTCCCAAGCAGTGTGTCCTAGATTCCAATTACTCCCTGTGTACAAAATGTTCCTCTCAGAGTTCATCTAAAACCTCTACACAATCGATTCCAAAGGTGCTGGAAATCTTGAGCAATACCCACAAAATGCTGGAGGAACTCAGCAGGCCACGCAGCATCTCAAGATTAAAGATTAGCTTTATTTGTCATGTACATCGAAACATACAGTGAAGTGTGTTGTTTGCATCCATGGAGGGAAAAGTGCAGTTGGGCTGAGATCCTTCATCAGAACTGGAAACCCACCTAGCTACCCTGTCACCAGTTCTCAGCTATTACCTCCCCTTCTCCCCACCTTCTTATTCTGGCTTTCCTTCCAGACCTGATACAGGTTTCCTCCCAAAATGTCAACCATTTAATTCTCACGATAGATGTCACCTGACTTGCTGAGTTCTGCTAGCATTTTGTGTGTGTTCCTCAGAAACATTTGCTTATGCCCTTCAGTTTTAGACACTCCCACCAAGGGAACACAAAGTACACTGCAGATGCTGTGGTCAAATCAACACGTACAAACAAGCTGGAGGAACTCAGCAGGTCGGGCAGCAACTGTTGAAATGAGCAGTCAACGTTTCGGGCCGAGACCCTTCGTCAGGACCAAGGGAAAATGTTTTTATTATCTATCCTTTGATAATCAGAATCTTTCTTATTGTTTTATATACCTTAATGTTTAAGAAGCTTGGCACCATTTAAGAATAGATCAGCCTTGACTGATTGGAGCCCCATCCACCAAAATGGCTCATTGTCACCATGGCTCCCCAACTCATTAAGATCTCTTCACTAGTCAGTGGCAAGAGCAGCAGACATATGAAATATGAATAAACTCTTCTCTGGCCTGCAGCTGGGTACAGCTATAGATTATAATCAACATTTCGATGACAAACTCTGCCATCTTCATCAGGGATGATACTTGGGAATGTCTAGTCTGGTGGTATTAAACCTCCATTGTCCACCCCTCCTGATTAGTTAGTCTTCATCCAATTAGGTTTCTGCTCTCCCACCTTGTTTACAACTGAACTCCAGTTCAACTGGAGTAAGCCCTTCTTCTTTCTTAAAATTCTTTTCCTCTAGATTTATTTCAATAGCTTCCTTTACCAGACAGTCCCAAAAGCCATTGGCATAGCACATAGTTTTGTGCCGTTGAAGTCAATCATATGGCCATTGTGAATGCAATGTTCTGCTCCCGCCAGTTTCTCTGGGTTACCCAAATGGATACATCTCCTGTGCTGCTTGATGTGGGTTTCCACCCTGAGTCCCATCTGGCCAATATATGATGCTCTATATTCACAGGGAATCCTTTAAGCGACAGCCAAACTAAATCCTAGGTCCATAGTCAAGGACCCACTCCATCTGAGACATGCACTCTTCTCATTACAAACATCTGAGAGGAGGTACATACTCACGAGCTTCTTCTTGTTATCAGCTTCGGATATGGCCCAAGTCCGAAGTGAGAGACACTGAAGCAGGCCAATAGTTCACAAACTTTTTTGCGAACAGTGTTTAAGGGATAATAAACAATAAACTCAAGGCAAATAGGGCTGCTAACTAAAACTTTCAGATGGGAACTGAAGCCTATACTGCAGCTGAAACTGCCGCCAAAGTCTCAACATCTTATTCTTTACCTTTCTTTTTCAAGGAGGTGAATCCCTAGTTCCTGAGTCACTTCATGGCTATTCCACACCTCACTCTTGTGTTAGAGATATCACAACTAAATAAATCAATCATATGGATTCACAATTTCATTCAAACTTCTAAGTGAGTTACTGGTTGTACTTCTGTCAAAAATTGCATCATGGAGTGAGAACTGATTTAGAACTCTGGTCACTAAATCCAGACCAACCATAACATGGGTGGTTGATGGTTGGGACGGAAGTGATGAGGTAAGGGCCTGTATCTCTCCAAGATTCCGTGACTTTATGATTCATTGATGTGCTACATGAATGGATGGTCTTGTTGGAACCAGTGAAGTATAGGGTCTCAGGAATCAGTTTTTAGCTTTCATTGTGGAAGAAGTTGTTTGGATGTGAGACAATGGTCTTCATTATTATAATACCACAGACTCATCGCAGCATGTTTCTTTAATATATGAATCTACTTTTCACTATTATGATAGTGCATTATTCTCTATCAATTACAATGCACTGGAATACAACCCAACCTTTCTAATTTATGAATTTTCTCTGAAAGAAACACATCCCTTTCTCAACTCAAGGAGAGATTGCTGATAGATAAGGAGTGGTAGATGAATAAGTGTGGACCACATATCATTGCACAATAGCAATCCTGTCCTCAATGCTGTCTTTCCTATGTAACTCCATGCATTAAACAACAGTGCAGAGCACCTCCAGTGGTGGGAGGTTAATCTTGCAGCTGAAAGAATGGGAACGGTTGACCTTAAAAAATGGGATGATAATATAAAATAGGATTCTGTAACTGGGAGCTGGTGATATATGAGTATTTATGTATTAAATATACATTAATATATCAAAGTTCAGAAATTTTGCAAATATATGTACCGGTACAAAATTTGCAAATGGCAATTGCATATTTTTGATTTACATGGCAGAAGAATAAACTATGAGTGAGATAACCAGCTATCTGCAAAGTGCACATTGGAAATTGTACATATCAGCTTTTAGCTGATTTCATTTTGCATGAAAATGCCCCCATGGGAAAATGCATTTCTCACTAATTGTCTCTAAATCGTGTTCTTTTCCTCTACCCTTTTGCTACTGGCAGGGGATTAGGGAGTGATCTGGCTAGCCTAATTTCTTAAAACAAATTCTAATTTAGGAGCTAATTTTTGAATGCAATCATTCTGTGTTTTTGCTTTGTAAATCAATAACTCAATGACTCGGATCTTAAATAATAGATAGGGATCATAGAAATTCTGTTTGAGCATTGTTATTGACCTGAAGAAGTGAAGGTATCTGAGCCACGTATAGCTTAAGCCTAAGCACACAATTAGAAAACTGCTTCTGTGAAAAAAAAATCTCCCTTTGAGGTGACTTTAAAGCTGGTAAATGTCAGTCAGTGAGACTGAATATTTATGCACCATAATCTTTCCCTGACGTGATTGATAAAGGAGGTGGAGTTTTGTTATAAAGTGCTCAGTATAATAGTTGATGGGTATTAACTAGTTTTAACCAGGATAGAAACTGCATTCAGGTTCAGATTAACTCATTTTGGATGGAGTAACCTTTCTTCAGAGAGACGTAAAATGTTGGAGGAGAAATTTGTGAAGAAAGAATCATTTTATTATGTTGAACATACACTTCAGAAACAAACGAATCAGTGCAACTACCACAAGGAGGGTGCGCTGGTATCTCTACATTCTTAGAAGGTTAAGGAGGTTTACTAAACA
Source organism: Hemitrygon akajei (assembly GCF_048418815.1). Lineage (NCBI taxonomy): Eukaryota > Metazoa > Chordata > Chondrichthyes > Myliobatiformes > Dasyatidae > Hemitrygon > Hemitrygon akajei. The sequence continues at coordinate 25,319,359 of NC_133144.1, forward strand.
CCCTAATAAACTTCCGCAGATATGCTGTTGAAAGAATCCTGATTGGTTGTGTCGCGGTCTGGTATGGCAACAGAAAGTAATAGACTCAACCCAATACTTCCCTCCCACCATTGAAAATATGTACTTGAAGGCAAAATCTAACCTCAAAGATCCCCACCATATGGGCCATGCAATATTCTTGCAGCAACTCTGAAAATGCTGGAAAGTGTCAATAGCACATCAAACAGGAAATATGGAGGGGAATAAACTGTTGATGCTTTGGGCTGGCTAAAAAGAAAGGGGGAAGAAGCCAGCATAAGAAGGTGGGGAGAAGAAGGAGCACAAGTTGCCAGGTAATATGTGAGATCAGCCTCAGGGAAATGTGAGTGGGTGGGGAAAGGGGGATGAAGTGAGAAGCTGGGAGGTAATAGGTGGAAAAGGTAAAAGGATGAAGAAGAACTAATCTGAGAAGAGAGGAGCCCGAAGGCTCTCATAGCCAGGTTCAAAAATAGCAACTTCCCTTCAATCACTTAGTTCTTGAAACATCTATCACAACCCTAATCATTGTTCCAGTACAGCACTAATATGATCACCTTGAACACTTTGTACTAAAATAAACTTTGTTTTTATTTTGTTTTAATTGTCTTCTTTCTTGTAAAAATTGTATATAATTTAAGGTTTTCTTGTGAATGCTACTTAAATGATCCTCTGAGCCTGTGATGCTGCTGCAGATAGCTTTGTCATTGCATCTGTGCATATGGGTCCTTTGGAATAATGCAACAGAATCGACTTTGACTTTAATGTTGACATGACCAGTGCTCTTATCCCCTCCTATTCTCTTTTTGTCTATTAACCAACATAACTCTCTTTTCCTCATTTGCGTACTTACATGCAAGCTCTCCCCATGTTTATGAACAGCTTCAATTTTTACAGACTTCCTTCAATTGATTTTTTCCGGTTGTAAAATACACAAAAATCTCTTGATATGATAAATGCATCTCCATTGTATAGCAATAAATGACATCAAATACACAGAGACAGATAAGAATGAACAATTGCTAAACGTGGAGAGAAAGAAGAAACCAGTTCTGCTTCTTGTAGGTGAAACACCCTGGTTTCCTCAGCTGCTTAAGTCTAGGGAAGACAACGTCCGGCCCCCCCAGACTCATGAGCTTGAGAAGCACTCTCACCCCAAATCCCTGTTCGTGTGGATGCTGTGTAATTTGCTACTCTGTTTCAAATTAATGCCACAAAATAAGACAGTACACTGCATATGATTAAAGGAATTATATTTATGAATCTTAACTAAAGGGTTAGTAAAGAATAACAAAGATAAAAGGACCCATTCTAATTAAACAGTCAAAGGTGCACGAGTTGGAGATCATCTTGAACTTCTCTGTAACTCACGTGCTGGGCCCTCGGACAACGAGAAAGCACACACCACCTTCCAAACGTCGGCTTGCAATCTAGCGAGAACAAATGGGTCTCCCACCAGACTGTATGCTACAACCGGTTCTCCCCAGCATCTTCTCTCTTCATCTCCTCTTGAACAAAAGCCCCAAGCCCAACCTTAGTGCCCCTCATCAGAGAAACCTCCCTAATCCGACTATCCTAAATGGATGGCACACATTTCTCCTCATCTCTTACCTTCAACAATAACCCAAACAAGCATGAAAGCAGAACGGACTGGGTTCTTACAGAACTACCAAAATGAAATACATGCAGCATAACAGTAAACATATGAACCAGGGCACTAAATAGGAATGAATGCATGCACACAATTAATAATTTTTAATTTAATAATATTATGGGAGATCTCTTGTATATAGAGGTGTCTGTAAGTCAGGTGTTCACAATCTGGTAAGGTCGTAACAATAACAAACAGTATTCTACTGTAAATATATGGTTTCAACCTCATTATAACTCCTCACAGGGTTAAGAAGTTTGGGTCATATATTGATTGCACACCGCTCTCTACTGATTGCCAACCAGAGAAACACCCATGTATCCTAACTCTCTGCCTTCTATTGGTTAACCAATTCTCTATCCATGCTAATACATCATTCCCAACTCTATGCATTCTTATCTTATGGATAAGTCTTTTAAGTGGCACCTTATCAAATGCCTTCTGGAAATCCAAGTAAATGATGTCCATCTGTTGCCTTTCAACACTGCACTTGCTAAACCCTCAAAGAACTCCAGTAAGTTTGTCAAACAGGACCTGCCTTTGCTGAATCCATGCTGTGTCTGCCTGATGGATCCATTTCTTTCCAGATGCCTCGCTATTTCTTATTTAATGATAGTTTCAAATATTTTCCCAAATGTAGATGTTAAACCAGCTGGCCTATAGTTACCTGCCTTTTGCCTACATCCTTTTTTGAACAGTGGAATGACTTCTTCCAATCCATCAGAACCTGCCCAGAGTCCAGAAAATTTTGATAAATTATCATCAAAGCCTCAACTATAACCTCTGCCATTTCTTTCAGAAACTTGGGATGAATTCCATCAGGACCAAATGACTTGCCTTTCTTTAGGTCCACAAGATTGCTCAGCACTCCCTCTTTAGTGATAGCTATTGTATCAAGGTCCTCACCTCCCATCACATCCATAACATCTCTCTTTGGCATGTTTGACGTGTCCTCCACCATAAAGACAGACACAAAATAGTCATTCAAAGCCTCTGCCATTTCCTTGTTACCCAATATCAATTTATCTTTCTCGTGTACCAAGGGACCTGTGTTTACTTTGGCCACCGTTTTCCACTTTATATAATCACAAAAGCTTTTACTATCTGTTTTCATATTTTGTGCTAGTTTTTTTCATAATCTATCTTCCCTTTGTTGTTCGCTTAGTGGTCCTTTGTTGCTTTTTTAAATTTTCCCAATCTTCCAGTTTCCCTCTTCTCTTGGCAACTTCGTACATGTGAGTTTTTAGTTTGATGCCTTCCTTTATTTCCTTAGTTATCCATGGCTGACTCTCCCCACTCTTACAGTCCTTGCTTTAAATTGGAATATACTTCTGTTGAGCACCATGAAAAAAATCTCTTTGAAAGTCTTTCACTGTTCCTCAACTGTCCCAGTCTACCCTATCCTAGTCTCCCTCATTCAGGCATAATATACTGATTTTAGATCAGACTATTGCATCCTCCATTTGTATGAGAAACTCAATCATACTGTGATCACTCTTTCCAAGAAGATCCCTAACTACAAGATTGCTAGATTTACCTGTCTCATTGTGCAGGAATAGATCTAAGATAACATGTTCCCTTGTAGGTTCAGTAACATGCTGTTAGGGAAAGCTAGCATGTATGCATTCTTTGAAGCCCTCCTCAAGACTAACTTGATTCATCCAATCTATGTGCACGTTAAAGTCCCCCATGATAACTGCTATCCGATTCTTACACCATATTCCGGCCTTTTAATATTCTGTAGGTTTCATTGAGATCTCTCCTCATTCATCTAAACTATAGCAAATACAGGCCCAGTGCCATCAAACGCTCTTCATAGTGAAGACCGAGATATGATCAATATACCCTGTTATAATGATGAGGTTCTAAAGCAAGTAAAATACTTTCCCTATGAATAAATAAGTATAAAACCAGATCAAAACTACAAAGAAGTAGAAGGCACCTACATGTATATAGTCCCTTGAAAATGGTCACTGAAAAATTCCAATAGAACAGTGAGCAAATATGACATTGTCCAGTACCGTGGTTTAAGATGGCCTGACCAAACGCATGAGACAGCTTACTGGTAGTTCAAAAGGCAAGAAGTTCCATTAAAACACCTTTTTCTGAAGTAAGCAACGCACACAAAATGCTGGTGGAACACAGCAGGCCAGGCAGCATCTATAGGAAGAAGCACTGTCGATGTTTCGGGACGTTTCAAAGTCGTAGTCCTGACGAAGGGTCTCGGCCCGAAACGTCGACAGTTCTTCTTCCTATAGATGCTGAATGACCTGCTGTGTTCCAGCAGCATTTTGTGTGCATTGCTTGAATTTCCAGCATCTGCAGATTTCCTCATGTTTGCTTTTTCTGAAGTAAGTTGTGGAGAACTATCACCACAGACAATGAGGAAATAAGCAGAGCTGAAGCTGATTCGAAGGATGGGTCGTGCAGGTGCATTGCAAAGCTGAAACACAGGCAGTGTTGCGGACGGAGTTGATACTGCTGTCGCTGTGAGAGAGGAGTCAATGCGGAAGAGTTTTGATGTCCGTCTGTCTAACCCAGGTGTGAAGTTGGATCACTCCTAGCACTGAGCTAATTTGGTAAGATTGAGAATGGCTTCGAGCCGTACGGCCTGGGTGTGTCGTTGTATTGGGATCCGGCTCCTAGAGTGAGGTACTGCCCAATGTTTGGACAATTTAAATGCTGGCTCAGATAGACAGGAATACCCGATGGTCAGCCTGATTTTGCCCGCTCTCCCATGATGCTGTGGCTTGATTCTATTGTTTGCATCATGTGTGTTCGTGCATTTTTTTTCTTTTTCTCTGCGCAGTAGTTATGGTCTTTCTTTATTTCAACTGGGTTCTTTGATTTTCTTGCTTTGTGGCTGCCTGTAAGCAAACAAATGTCAAGGTGAATCATTTATACATCATGATAATAAATGTACTTTGAATCTTTGATAACTAGTTTGTGGATCTTGTTGTGTGAGTATTTGAGCTGAGCAATTACTCAAAGAAGAGGGATATTTAATTTGAGAGAACTAGAAAATAAAAGCAAAGGTGTAATGCTTTATAAGGTGCTGATCAGACCAAATGGAGTATTGTGAGGAGTTCTTGGCCCCATATCTAAGGAACGATGTGCTTGCTTTGGAGAAGATCCTGGGAATAAAAGGGTTAACATGTGAAGAGGATTTGATGATGCTGGGCCCGAATTTGGTATAGTTTAGAAGAATGAGGGAGAATCTCATTGAAATTAACATAATATTAAAAGGGCCTGGATAAAGTGAACATGAAGAAGGTGTTTCCAGTAGTGGGAGAGTCTTGGCTCAGAGGACGCAAACTCAGAATAGAACAGAGATGAGGAGGAATTTCTTTAGCCAGAGGGTGATGCATCTGTGGAATTCATTGCCATTGCTGGCTCTGGAGGCCAAGTCATTGGGTGTATTTAAAGTGGTGGTTGATAGGTTCATGATTAGTCAGGGCATCAAAGGTTATAGGGAGAAGGCCGAATGGGGTTGAGAGGGAAAATAATTCAGCCATGATCAAATGGCAGAGTAAACTCAATGGGCTGAATGCCCTAATTCTGCTCTTATGGTCTTATATTAAAATCAATGTAACATTGGAATTACAACAGTAAATTATGAACAACTATGATTGAATGGGGGAGGAGGCTCGATGGGCTGAATGACCTGATTCTACTCTTACTTCTTGTCTGCAGAGCATTCTGATTTCCAGCATTGATGAGTAACCCACCAGTGAGGCCTTGTGGATCCACCTGCATTTAACAGCTATACCTGCACCCAGGGTGGTTTGGCAGTTTTCCAGGCTGTGTCACCTTGCACACCAGTCTCAACCTCCCAAAGACTATTGTTGACTCTGACATTCACAAACCCTAAAACATGCAGGAGAATCTACAAAGTCAGACTGGTACAACAAATTAGCAGGTCTCAGTTCTGGTGACCTCACGACAGGAAGGATGTGGATGCTATAGAGAGAGTGCAGAGGAGACTTACAAGGATGTTGCCTGGATTGGAGGGCGTAACTTATGAGAATAGGCTGAATGAACTTGGTCTTTTCTCCTTGAAGCGACGAAAGGTGAGAGGTGACCTGATAGAGGCATATAAGCTGATGAGGGGCATTAATCATGTTGGTAGCCAGAGGCTTTGTTCCAGGGCTGAAATGACTAACACGAGGGTGCATAGTTTTAAGGTGCTCGGAAATATGCACCGAGGGGACGTTGGGGTTAAGTTTTTCACACAGAGTGGCGGGTGTGTGGAATGCACTGCTGGCTGTGCTGGTGGAAGCGGATACAATAGAGTCTTTTAAGAGCCTCTTAGATGGGCACATGGAGCTTTGAAAAATAGAGAGCTATGCACTAGGGAAATTCCAGGCAGTTTCTAGAGTAGGGGGCATGGTTGGCAGAACACTGTGGGCTGAAGGGCCTGTAATGTGCTGTAGATTTCAATGTTCTGTGTTCATCCTATCAAGTCTATGCTGACCATCAAGCATCCAGTTTTACACTACTCGTACCCTAAATCATTTTAATCGCTCCACATTACCATCTGCTCCTCCAAGCACATGAGGGGTAAGTTACGGTGGGCAATTAACTGAAAACAAACAACAGAAAATCTGAAGATGCTGGAAACCTGAGCAGCACACACAAAATACTGGAGGAATTCAGCAGGCCAGGCAGCATCGATGGAACAAAGTACAATCAACGTTTCGGGCTGAAACCCTTCAGCAGGACTGGAGAAATAAGCTGAGGAGTAGGCTTTATAAGGTGGAGGGAGGGGGGAGAGAAACACAAGGTGGTAGGTGAAACCTGAAGGGGGAGGGATAATGTAAAGAGCTGGGAAGTTGATTGGTGAAAGCGACAGAAGGCCATGGAAGAAAGACAAAGGGGTAGGAGCATCAGAAAGAGGTGAAGGGCAGGCAAGAAGATAAGGTGAGAGAGGGAAAAGGTGATGGGAAATGGTGAAGGGGGAAATGGAAGACATTATCAGAAGTTTGAGAAATTGATGTTCATGCCATCAGTTTGGAGGTTACCCAAACAGAATATAAGGTGTTGTTCCTCCAACCTAAGTGTTTCCTCATTGCAACAGTAGAAGAGGCCATGGATGGACATCTCAGAATGAGCATGGGAAGTGGAATTAAAATGTGTGACCACTGGGAGATCCTGCTTTTTCTGGTGGATGGAGCATAGGTGCTCGGTGAAGCAGTCTCCCAATCTACGTCAGGTCTCACCGATATACAGGAGGCCAGACCCAGGTCTCCGGATACAGTAGATAACCCAGCAGACTCATAGATGAAGTGTCGCCTCACCTGGTAGTACTGTTTAGTGTCCTGAAGGGTAGCATGGGGCAGGTGTAGCACTTGTACCACTTGTCAGGCAGTATACGGTGCTGTGTATGTACTTTGATAACAAACTTACTCTGACTTTGACTCTCAACCTTCTTTTTAAATATACCCAATATTTTGTTCTCCACAACTTTGTGGCAATGAATTCCACAGATTCTGTGTTCTGTGTTCGTGTGAGTTGCCTTCAAAGTTGACCCGAACATAAATGAGAATGTCAATCATTGGAATGAATTGGGGATAAGATGAATTAAACCAACATGAGAAGCACAAATTCCAGGATCTCCAGTTGGGTCCAATAACTTGAGCTAGGTCTATGTACAACGTAATTACTGGCTTTGTGAATCTTCAGAGCATAAAGCACAAAAATAAAATGGGAACCAATGATTGAGGATATTATTCATTTGACAGCTTCTTTCAAAGTCTAGGTGTAAGTAAATCATTCATTAAATAGGCACCTATAGGCACCTCTCAATAGGCACCTCAAGGCCCAGACTATGTCAGTTCAATGGTTTAATTCAATATAATCCAGTTTATTCCATATTTGATTCTTCCTTTCCAGGTGATATTTTTCTGCTCATGTGTTCCTCCTAGCACAGAAAAATAATAGTTGGCATCATAAACTAACTTCAAAAAGGGATTAAGACTAGCAATGCAAGAAACCTTTCATCGTTTTGAGTCCTCTTTGCGATTCAGTCTTTCAAAAGCAAGATACTGCTTGAAAACTGAAATAAATATTGGAAATACTCAAAGGATCCTGCAGCATCATTGGAAACAAAAAAAATAAACTAATGTTTCAGGTCTAAGAATCTTTGTTAGACCTTTTCAACTCTGTTTCTTGATCCATGCAAGCAGCATTTTCTAGTTTTGGACAGTTTTTTCCAGATCTTTTTTTCAAAATATTGGTTGGTTTGGGCATCTATTCACAGGGGTTCATGATTTGACTCTGTTTCCTCCCTCCACTGCAGCTGAGTATTCCAAGCGTCTTCTTGACCTCCTAGCTTGTATCTTTCCCCTTCATCTCCCCCCTTGTTTTTCACTCCTGAAGGATCTCAGCCTGAAACACTTTATTCCAATCCATAGATGCGGCCTGACCTGCTAGATTGCTCCAGCATTTTGTGTGTTTTACACTTGATTTGCAGCATTTACAGAATCTCTTGTGTTTATTTCTAGCATCTCCTGCTTAATATGTGGTTAAATATTGTCAAATCTACACACTTTGACCATAATCGGTGTTGCTTCTGCAAAACAAAGTTCAATCAGACTTAGAGTTATGAAATTTCCCTTCTAACTTCAGTAGCGTTTCAGAGGGGTGATTTTCTCAACGCTTTATAAATTTATGAGGGGCAAGGGTATATTAAATAGTCATTTGTTTTCCTTGGGTGGGTGTGTCTAAAACCAGAGGGCATAGCTTTGAGGTGAAAGGGGAGGCATCTAAAGGAGACTTTTCATGCAGAGGGTGATGATTCTATGGAATGAGCTACCAGGGGAAGTGGCAGAGATGATATTACAATTTTTCTAAAGCATTTAGACAGGTACTTTGGCAGGAAAGCAGTTGAGAGATGTGAGCTTAATGTGGGTAAATGGGATTAGCATGGACAGGCATCATGATCAACATAGACAGGTTGGCCAAAGGCCCTGTTTCTGTGCTGTACAGAGCACTTTGACTCTAGCACTTGACGAGTTTCAGTTTCTCTGTGCTTTGTGTAAAGAAACACTTCCTGACAGCTCTGTATATCACCCAGTACTAATTTAAAAGTTATGTTTTCACATCTTGGCAGAACACGTAGTATTTTATCTGAGCTCAACAGCTTTACACTGTAGAATCTACAGCAGCATCAACACATTGAACTCTGACTCTGAAATTCACTTTCATTGTCTAACTGCAAGGCAATGCTGTTAGAATGCAGTATGTCTAGTGTTACTGACCAGGGACAAATTCCTTGGCAACTCTCTTTCACTAATTGTAAACACATCAATCTACTCATCACTTAATCCTTCACTTGAATTTAACATGCCACTTTCTGTCAATCCTTTACATAGCTTTAAAAACATTTTGTTCTCCTGCATTTCTCTCCCATTGTATGTTGAGTGCTTGACTGCAATCTCTGTTATTAGATCACTGTGGTGAACTACATATACCTGTCTGGACACGCCCCCCTGCTGACTGCTCCTGTGGCTCCTCCCACGGACCCCGGTATAAAGGCGATTGGAGACACAGCCCCGGCCTCAGTCTCCAGGATGTGGTGTGGTGGTCATTTGCTGCTTGTTCTTTCTTCCAGCCAATAAAAGCCTATATCTCGTCTCACGTCTCCGAGAGTTATTGATGGTGCATCAATCACCTCAGACAGATTTCTCTCTATGCTCTCAGCTTCAATCGTTCTTGGCTACTTCATAAAAGATCTTGTGGTGTATTTTCTGTGTGGGTGAGTGCTTTCATCTTGTGGGAGGATCTAGAGCTAAGAGTCACTGTGTAAGAATAAGAGGCTGTGTACTAAGGCAGGGATGAAGAGAAATTCTGTGCAGGGAGCTTGGAGCCTTTGGAAATCTCATCATTCAAACACAGTGTCCTTCATTATCCTTCAGGCAGAGGTAGATTGATACTTGACAAGCAAAGGAATGAAAGGTTACTGTGGGTAGATGCAGAATTGTAGCTGCAATCAGATCAGCCACAATAAATGTTATTAAATAGCAGAATAGGCTTGAAGGGTTGAATGGCTGACTACTGCTCATAATTTGATTCCTTTTATGTTGATGTGTTCTTCATTTGGTGGCTCAGTTCAATCCACATAATAGTGAGATTGCATTAGATGAGTGCATGGATTTTTCAATGGGCTAAAGGACCATGGATGTCATAGAGTGATACAGCAGAGAACCTAGCCCTTCAGCCCCTCACATCCATGCTGACTAGGCTGTGTGTTATAACTAGTTCCATTGTCTGTGTTTGGTAACGATCCCTCTAAACTTTTTCTATTCATGTAGCTGTTTTACACGTTTAATTGCATCCACCTTCTGTGGCGGTGTAATGTCTGTGGAAAGGTAAAAAGGTCAAAATAAACAAGAGTGATATTATTATTTAATGAGACATTCCCAAGAAATGTTCATAAGCAAACTAAGGGATAAGCACTGAGGTTGTTAGAAGTTAAACTTAATACAAAATAAAATTGCTCTGCCTTTTGATATTTTCAGTTTGAAGATAAAGATTTATAAGTTTCTTTTGATGCATAGGACCCAATTTGTACCCATACAAAATATCCTGGAATGCATAATGCTTAGATCTATTTCTGAAGTCCTACTCACCTCTTGCGGGAGATTGGGTACAGGAGAATCCATGAAGCATCATAGTCTGTTGAGTGAGACAGAGTCCTCAGATATCAAGAGATAATAGTTCCTTGATATTTTCACCTGCAGTATAAAGGCAAGATCAGAAATTATTATATTTCTTTATGATATTGTTTGATAAGGCTGCAACCACAAAAAGGCAAGACAATCTGTGAAATAGTCTGAGTGACGTAAAGCTGTTGAAAAATCAAGTTGGAATATTTTAGAGAAGGAACACAAGGTTGTAGTAAACACAAGGTGGTGATTGTGGGAGATTTTAATTTTCCACACATAGATTGGGAAGCTCATTCTGTAAAAGGGCTGGATGGTTTAGAGTTTGTGAAATGTGTGCAGGATAGCTTTTTGCAACAATACATAGAAGTACCGACTAGAGATGGGGCAGTGTTGGATCTCCTGTTAGGGAATGCGATAGGTCAGCTGACAGATGTATGTGTTGGGGAGCACTTCAGGTCCAGTGATCACAATAGCATTAGCTTCAATATAATTATGGAGAAGGACAGGACTGGACTTAGAGTTGAGATTTTTGATTGGAGAAAGGCTAACTTTGAGGAGATGCGCAGGGATTTAGAGAGAGTGGATTGGGTCAAGTTGTTTTATGGGAAGGATGTAACAGAGAAATGGAGGTCATTTAAGGGTGAAATTATGAGGGTACAGAATCTTTATGTTCCTGTTCAGTTGAAAGGAAAGGTTAAAGGTTTGAAAGCGCCATGGTTTTCAAGGGATATTAGAAACTTGGTTCGAAAAAAGAGGGATGTCTACAATAGATATAGGCAGCATGGAGTAAAGGAATTGCTCGAGGAATATAAAGAATGTAAAAGGAAACTTAAGAAAGAGATTAGAAAAGCTAAAAGAAGTTACGAGTTTGGTTTGGCAAATAAGGTGGAAGTAAATCCGAAAGGCTTCTACAGTTATATTAAAAGCAAGAGGATAGTGAGGGATAAAATTGGTCCCTTAGAGAATCAGGGTGGTCAGCTATGTGTGGAGCCGAGGGAGATGGGAGAGATTTTGAACGATTTCTTCTCTTCGGTATTCACTAAGGAGAAGGATATTGAATGGTGTAAGGTGTGGGAAACAAGTAAGGAAGTTATGGAACCTATGACAATTAAAGAGGTGGAAGTACTGGCGCTTTTAAGAAATTTAAAAGTGGATAAATCTCCGGGTCCTGACCGGATATTCCCCAGGACCTTGAGGGAAGTTTGTGTAGAGATAGCAGGAGCTCTGACGGAGATCTTTCAGATGTCATTAGAAACGGGGATTGTGCCGGAGCATTGGCGTATTGCTCATGTGGTTCCATTGTTTAAAAAGGGTTCTAGAAGTAAGCCTGGCAATTATAGACCTGTCAGTTTGACATCAGTGGTGGGTAAATTAATGGAAAGTATTCTTAGAGATAGTATTTATAATTATCTGGATAGACAGGATCTGATTAGGAGTAGCCAGCATGGATTTGTGCGTGGAAGGTCATGTTTGACAAACCTTATTGAATTTTTTGAAGTAGTTACGAGGAATGTTGACGAGGGTAAGGCAGTGGATGTAGTCTATATGGACTTCAGCAAGGCCTTTGACAAAGTTCCACATGGAAGGTTAGTTAAGAAGGTTCAGTCATTAGGTATTAATGCTGGAGTAATAAAATGGATTCAACAGTGGCTAGATGGGAGATGCCAGAGAGTAGTGGTGGATAATTGTTTATCGGGATGGAGGCCGGTGACTAGCGGGGTGCCTCAGGGATCTGTTTTGGGCCCAATGTTGTTTGTAATATACATAAATGATCTGGATGATGGGGTGGTAAATTGGATTAGTAAGTATGCTGATGATACTAAGGTAGGAGGTGTTGTGGATAATGAGGTGGGTTTTCAAAGCTTGCAGGGAGATTTATGCCAGTTAGAAGAATGGGCTGAACGTTGGCAGATGGAGTTTAATGCTGAGAAGTGTGAGGTTCTACATTTTGGCAGGAATAATCCAAATAGAACATACAGTGTAAATGGTAGGGCATTGAGGAATGCAGTGGAACAGAGAGATCTAGGAATAACAGTGCATAGTTCCCTGAAGGTGGAGTCTCATGTAGATAGGGTGGTGAAGAAGGCTTTTGGAACGCTGGCCTTTATAAATCAGAGCATTGAGTACAGAAGTTGGGATGTAATGTTAAAATTGTACAAGGCATTGGTAAGGCCAAATTTGGAATATTGTGTACAGTTCTGGTCACCGAATTATAGGAAAGATATCAATAAATTAGAGAGAGTGCAGAGACGATTTACTAGGATGTTACCTGGGTTTCAGCACTTAAGTTACAGAGAAAGGTTGAACAAGTTAGGTCTCTATTCATTGGAGCGTAGAAGGTTGAGGGGGGATTTGATCGAGGTATTTAAAATGTTGAGAGGGATAGATAGAGTTGACGTGAATAGGATGTTTCCATTGAGAGTAGGGGAGATTCAAACGAGAGGACATGATTTGAGAGTTAGGGGGCAAAAGTTTAAGGGAAACACGAGGGGGTATTTCTTTACTCAGAGAGTGATAGCTGTGTGGAATGAGCTTCCTGTAGAAGTAGTAGAGGCCAGTTCAGTTGTGTCATTTAAGGTAAAATTGGATAGGTATATGGACAGGAATGGAGTGGAGGGTTATGGGCTGAGTGCGGGTAGGTGGGATTAGGTGAGATTAAGAGTTCGGCACGGACTAGGAGGGCCGGAATGGCCTGTTTCCGTGCTGTGATTGTTATATGGTTATATGGTTATATGGAACATTCAATCGGTGCTGAGATTAGAAAACAAAACATCATCAAACTTTCCTCAAGGAAACAAAGTCATTCTGCTATTATAATCAGAGCAAGGAGTTTAAAGAGTTAATTTTGATCCAGTCTAGATGACGAGAAGTAAAATGGTGTCACATGTTGGTCGTCTCTGAAAGCAGTGCCACAGGCATGCGGCCATTCATCAGAAATAGCAGGTGGGATGTTATGCTACAGTTGTACAAGAGAATGCTGAGTCTGCACTTTGAATATTGTGTTCAGTTTTGGTCACCCTGCTAAAGGAAAGATGCCAATAAACAGAAAACAGCAGAGGTGATTTACAAAGATCTTGCTAAGACTCAAAGGACTGAGTTATGGATGGAGCTTGGGCAGGTTGGGACATTGTTTATTGGAGCATTGAAGAAGGAGGGACAATCTCATAGAGGTCATAAAATCAAGAGAATCAAGACAAGATGAATGCACAAAGCCATTTTTCCAGGACTGGGCGAGCATGAACTTAGATGATATAGGTTCAGAGAGAGCAAGTTAATCTATAGGGAATCCTGCACAGCCTCGTAAGTCCCTTTGCACCTCTGATTTTTGAATTTTATCTCCATTTGGAAATAGTCTATCTCTTTATTCCTTCTACTAAAGTGAATGAGCATACACTTCCCTCCACTAAATTCTGTCTGTCTCTTTGCCCATTCTCCCAATCTGTCCAAGTCCTTCTGCAGACTCCCTGCTTTCTCAACACTACCTGCTCCTCTGCCTATCTTCACGTTGTCCACAAATTTGGTCACAAAGCCACCATTTCCGTCATTCAAATCATTGAAATGTAATGTGAAAAGAAGCGGTCCCAATACTAAGCCCTGGGGAACACTACTTGACACTGGCAATCAACCAGAAAATGTTCCTTTAACTCCCACACTTCGCACCCTGCCATTCAACCAATCTTCTATCCATGCCATTATCTTTCCTGTGGTCTCCCATACAATCTCTATCAGCACAGATTCACGTAAGGCTGTATGCTTAGCCTTCTGCTCTACTCGCTTTATGCTTACTGTATGACTGTCAGGCTAAGTGCAGGTCCAATGCCATAATTAAGTTTGCTGAGAACACCAATGTTCTTGAATGGAAAACCCTGCAAAAAGTAGGGAATATAGTCCAGTCTATCACAGGTAAAGCCCCCACCCCCAACCCACCACATAGCACAACACGGAGTGCTGTCACAGCAAAGCAGCGTCCACCATTAAAGAAAGGATCCACACCCCACAGGCCATGTTTCTCTTCTCACTTCTGCCATCAGAAAGAAGGTACAGGAGCCTCAGACCCTCATCTATAGGTTCTGGGACAGTTTTTACTCCTCAGCCACCAGGCCCTTGAACCAGTGGTCAGATGGGATGCATGGTGGAAACCAGCATCCAGGAGCACAGGAGGTGTGTCTGTTTGGGCTAGCTGGAGAAATCAGCGGTAGCAGAATGTTGCATTAACAATGGCCATAGGATTGACTTCAACAGCACAAAACTAATGTGCCATACCCAGACTTATGCCACCACCTGGTGAAGGAAACCATTGAAATAAAACTAGATAGATAGATAGATACTTTATTCATCCCCATGGGGAAATTCAACTTTTTTTTTAGAGGAAAAGAATTTCAACAAAGATGAAGGTCTGGCTCTAAGTAAGAATTGGAGTTCAATTGTGAACAAGGTGAGACAGCAGAAACTTGATTGGGTAAGAACTAACCAATCAGGTGGAACAGACAATCGGCATATAAATACCACTGGACTAGACATGCCCAGGCAACATCCCTATTGGAGATGGCAGAGTTAGTCATCGAAATGTCGGTTACAATCAATACCTGTATCTGGCTTGAAGCCCGAGGAAAGTTTATTTGCCCGTAGGGATAACTTCATACAATTTCACTGACCCATCACTGAACTGTTCTCATAATCTATGGACTCACTTTCAAGGATTCTTCAAGTCATGTTCTCAATATTTTTTCTTTTTTATTTATTATTATGATTTTTTATTTTTGATTCGCAGTTTGTTGCCTTTTACAAATTGGTTGCTTTCCCGTCCTATTGGGTGTGGTCTTTCATTGGTTCTATTATATTTTATCTTTATATTATTGAGATGCAGTGTGGAACAGCCCTCGATTTAACACTAGCCTAATCATGGGACAATTTACAATGATCAGTTAACTTACCAACCGGTAAACCTTTGGACTGTAGGTGAAAACCAGAGCACCTCTCCAGTGTTATTTATCTCTCTTTTGCTCTCTCTCTCTCTACCTATCTATCTATATATACATACATACATATATATATCATGAAGAAAACTTTTTATATCCTCTTTATATTATTAGCTAGCTTACCTTCATGTTTCATCTTTTCTCTTCTTATGGCTTTTTAGTTGCCTTCTGTCATTTTTTTTAAAAAGTTTGCCAATTTTCTAACTTCCTATTCATTTTTCCTAAATTATATGCCCTCTCTTTTCCTTTCTTGCTGTGTTTGACTTCCCTTGTCAGACTCTGTTGCATCATCCTCCCTTTCTAATACTTTATCTTTGGGATGTATTGATCCTGAGGCTTCTGGCTTGCCTCCAGAAACTCCAGCCATTGCTGTTCAGCCATCATCCCTGCTAGTGTCCCCTTCCACTCATAGAATACAAGCAATGCAATGATGATTGTGGAGAGATTATATTATGCATCAGTAGCAGAAAAGTTTGCCAAAATCTATCGAAAATTGTGTTCAGATATATTTTGTTATTGTGAATGCTCAGAATACAGCAATTTTCATATCGTATTTGTTAAAAGTTGGTGTTTTACCACCGAGGTGCCAGCACCAATCAGGAATGCAAGTGAAGAGGTCCAATGGATGTAACCCTGTTCTGCAATAGTTATCTGTAGGACTGGCAGAACTCGAGACCATGGAAGTGTGTGCAATCCTTTGCACCAGTACAGTTTTTGAATGACTGAGGAAAAGGGGGCTTGAAGGTCATGACCACAAGGTTGGCATGATTTTGATCATTGATGTCTATCTTTGCTGAGAAGTGAATCATCTGTTATGGATGGTGGTGCCCTTTTCCCCACAGTCCAGATGGGATGTGAACTTTCGTTGTAGGTAGGGGGCATGGTACAGCAGCAGACAATGGTGTTTTACACTTTGACAGTAAGGACGCATGCTGAGGGAAATGAGATGAGAAAGTCTTGGACTTCAGCCACTGGACATGTACTAACAGAAGCATCATCTATCTATTACAGGTCGGTACTAAGCTTGGGGCCACCTTGCTTTTAGAGTGCAGGCACCATTGGTTGAACAGCTTCTCACTCGTCCCTCTACATCCACTGGAGTAAGGATGTAGTGAACTAATATGGCAGAAGAGATTGAGAAGTCTGTTGGAGTTGTGATGCCCCCTTGTTTAATACTGAGTTATACCAAAAAAAGGTCCTATTGTTTATCATCATTATTTACATATCCTGTAATGTCATTATAAAGAAAAGCAGGCAATCTAACCCGACATCACAACTAATAATTAACTTTCAACCAATATTCTAACAGCTGATTATTTGTCAATACTAAATGTGTGTTTCTCCTTGTGGTGAAATCCAATAATCATTATAGAAAGGGGAGCGGGCATGGAAGCACTAACTAGAGTGGTTGAATTGATTAACTGCCTGGAGGAAGGAACTTTTAAGATGGTGTCAATTTTTATTTCAATAGCCCTATAGCTATACAGAAGGGAACTTTTGGAAAACGCAGTTTTCGGGATGGAAAGTGTCAATAATGATTTTTCAATTGTTCCATTTAATATCAGGGAAATGTCTGCAATATACGTTCTGAAATTCTTTTTCTTCACAGACATCCGCAGAAACAGAAGAGTGCCCTGAAGAATGAATGGCAGTTAAAACATTAGAACCTGAAAATACCCCCACACTCCCCCTCCCGTGCACAAGCAGCATCAAAACACTGACACTCCCTACCCCCACCCACTTTCAGGAAAAGTATCAGCACCCTTCATCCACCAAGCATGCAGCAGCAAGGCCCTTAATAAAGTTCATGATCTGCAGTGCATGATTCACTGGACAATTCGGCATACCACAGGCTCTCTCTCTCCCTAATAAGTTGCGTCCTTGGCATATTGGAAAGTAGTTGGCTGTAAACCCCTGGGAGCTGGTCCTACCACAGCAAGGAGCTGAAGTTTGAGTGTAACTCCAGGTCAGGGTCTTCAACAAGACCCCGTCCACACTGAAAGGGAAACCGAGAGACATCAAAGGTAGAAATTAAGCTGTTTCAGTTGATAAACGTGAAGGAATTAAAATTTTGGACCATCTTGATCCATGATCCTTGAATGGAAGGGTAGGCTTGAGGGCCAAGTGGGCAGTAGGCTTTTTCTGCTTCTGTTTCTTATTTTCCTAAAGCCTTTTAATGGGACACTTCGTTGTGCAGCTCAGAAGTCAGGGTAAGATACAAAATTAACATCCACAAAATGCCTCGAGGTTGCATAAAGTTGTGTTTTTAATTTAAATGACTACTTTCCCTTTTCCACTTCACCTCATGCAGGCCACTCAGTTTCAAAGTTCTTAGATAAGGGATGCTTTGGAGCCTTCATTGTCAGCAATTGTGAAAGAGATACTAATTAATAATGCAAATTAATAATTAAACAAATACAAAATTTATTCCTGGGTGCATGCTGCAATAGAACACTAGATGACAGAAACAAATCAAGCGTGGAGAAGTGACAAAAGTTTGTGGATTATGATCTGCAGCAATAACTTGTGTTCAGAACTCTAAAGTCCATAAGTTGAAAGTTAAGTACTTTGGGAATAGACAATTGAGGCACCTACATATTTATTGTGATGATTCTTTGCTTGGTGCAGCAGCTCTGCAGAGGATTACACTGGTGGATGGAATTCATCAGGATATTGACAGATTTAATAAAACATATCTAAATATAAAATATCACTAACGGCAGATACTTAGGCGTAGTCCACTTCCACATTGCATGCACTTCAGTCACCAGCAGGTTAATCAGCTGTAGATGTAGTACAATCGAGCAGATACCTTGCAGCCCTAGTGACTCAGATTCAATCCTGAACTCGGGCACTGCTTGTGAAGAATTTACATGTTCCTCCTGTGTGTATTTAATCTGGTTTCCTCACACCCCAAGGATGTGCAGGTTGGTAGATTAATAGGCTGCTGTAAATTGGCCTTCCTGTCTAGGTGAGTGGTAATATCTCAGAAGAATGGGGGGGGGGGGGAGAGTAAATTTGCATGAGTGTAATTGGATGGTTAGCAAGGAATTCATAAGACCATAAGGTATAGGAGCAGAATTAGCCCATCGAGTCTGCTCTGCCATGTCATCATGGCTGATCCATTTCCCATTTAGCCCCAATCTCCTGCCTTCTCCCTGTATCCATTCATGCCCTGACCAATCACAAATCTATCAACATCTGCCTTAAATATACCCAATGACTTGGCCTCCAAAGCTGCCCAGGGCAACAAATTCCACAGATTCACTACCCTTTAGCTAAAGAAATTCCTCTCCATCTCTGTTCTAAATGAACACGCTGCTATTCTGAGACTGTGTCCTCTGGTCTTAGACTCCCTCACCATAGGAAGCTTCCTTTCTACCTCTGCTCTTTCGAAACATTCGATAGGTTTCACTGAGATCTACCCTCATTCTTCTGAATTCCAGTGAGTACAGGCCTAGAGCCGCTCCTTATATGATAAGCCTTTCAATTCTGAAATCATTTTGATGGACCTTCTTTGAACCCTCTCAAATTCAACACATCCTTCCTTAGATATGTGGCCCAAAACTACTTATATACTCCGTGAGGCATCACCAGTGCTTTATAAAGCCTCAACATTGCACTCTTGTTTTTCTATTCGAGTCTGCTTGAAATAAATGCTAACATTGAATTTGCCTTTCTCACTACAGACTTGATGTGCAAATTAACCTTTAAGGAATTCTGCACAAGAACTCCCAAGTCTCTTTGCACGTCTGATTTTTAGATTTTCTCTTTATTTATTTAGAAAATAATCTACATTTTTATTTCTTCTATCAAAGTGTATGGCCATTCACTTCCTGACACTGTATTCCATCTGCCAATTCTTTTCCTATTCTCCCAATCTGTCTAAGTCCTTCTATAGTTTATTTGCCTCTTCAACACTACCTGCCCTTCCACCTATCTTTATATCATCTACAAAATTGGCCACAAAGCCATCAGTTCTGTCATCCAAGTCATTGACAAACATCATAAAAAGAAGCAGAACCAACACAGACTCCCGTGGAACACCACTAGTCACTGGCAGCCAACCAGAAAAAAGCTCCCTTTATTTCACTCTTCCAACAGATTTGTCAGACAAGATTTTTCCTAAGGAAACCATGCTGACTTCAGCTATTTTATCACGTACCTCCAAGTACCCCGAAACCACATCCTTAACAATTGACTCTAACATCTTCTCAACCTCTGAGGTCAGACTAACTGGCCAATAATTTCATTCTTACTGCCTCTCTTCCTTCTTGAAGAGTAGAGTGACATTGCAATTTTCCAGTTCTCCAAAACCATGCCAGAATTTATTGATTCTTGAAAGATCATTACTAATGCCTCCACAATCTCTTCAGACACCTCTTTCAGAACACCATTATATGCTCTCTCTCTTTGGCTTTTGTGTTGGCTTTGACTTCTGATACCCTTTCTGGAATCCAGCACCAACCTTATCTTCCAAATCTACTTGCATATTGAAATCCCCCATCCCTATTGTAACAGTGCCCTTTCAACGTGAACTCTCTATCTCCTGTTGTAATTTGTAGGCCACATATTTTCTACCTTTCGGAGGTCTGTATATAACTCCCATCAGGGTATTTTTACCCTGCAGTTTCTTAGCTCTATCCACAATGATTCTACATCTTCTGATTCTATGTCACCTTTTTCTAATGATTTGATTTTATTTTTTTACCAACAGAACCACTCCGCCCTCTCTGCCTACCTGCCTGTTCTTTCAATAGAATGTGTATCCTTGGATGTTAAGCACCCAGCTGTAATCTTCTTTCGGCCACGATTCAGCGATACACACAATGTCATACATGCCAATTTATAACTGTGCTAAAAGTTCATCTGCCTTCTTCTATATATTGCAAGCACTAAAAAATAACACCTTCAATCCTATATTCAACACTCTTTTCAATTTTCTCCCACTTTTACATTTCAACTCATCCTGTTGACCATGTTATTGCCTTGTCATCAGCCTCTCCTTACCAGCAGTCTCACTTCAAACTGCCTGTTTGTAAACCAAATACCACATCCTCAGCCCTATCCCTCTGTTTCCCATCCCTCTGCCAAATTAGTTTATGCCTTTCTGAATTACTCCAGCAAACCTGCCCACATGGACTGAAGAGTCTGTTTAAGGCTGTGTGACTCTATTCCATAGTGAGTGTGGGGCTACCAGAGCATGACAGTGACACTTTTCAATACTTTCTGTTGTTTCCCTGACCTTGTTGGCCAAGGAATGTACTAGCGAAGGTGTGGTGAGTGTCGTGTATTGATTATTTCAGTAATACTTGAGTTTATTTTAAATATATTCTTTAATTAAGCATTCTTGATTTGTTTAAATAATTCATTATGGTTATACGTACAGAGTATGTGAATGGCATCCTTCATCATATCATCACGTCATAAATGCATGTCTTGCTTAAAATAAAAATGAAACTAAGACACACATTCCGGACTCTCCTTGTTTTTTATTCGGATTACTTTCACTTTGTGGAGTTACAAAACAAAACAATGGTGACGAGGAAGTTTTAAACAAACCCAAAATGACTACCTACCTGTGAAGTGCAGCAAGATGTTAGAGTTAAGAAAAAATGCATTGAGAAACAGTCAAGAAAAAAACAGTGCAGTAAAAGTAAAAGAAAATATAATCATAATTTTAAAAAGGGCAAAACTGGCATTAGAATGATTGACACACAAGAGATAACTGGATGCTGTATACTGACTGAATTGAGCAGTATATTAAAGCAAATGGAATAGCCTATGACAAGTAAGTACCAGTTTTGCTGAGTGCATTGGGGTTAAAGGCATATAGTTTGCTTTGAAATTTGACTGCTCCAACCAAACTAGCCAAAATGAGTTTTGCTGATATTGTGAAAGTAGTGCAGGAACAGAGGTTGTCTGAGCATTGTCAGTTTAGTTCATGTTTAGCTTGTAGGATCATACAAGAAAATATTCAAAAATGGCTTCTAACTCAAGCATAACTTGCATTTAAAAGAACAGTTGAAATAGCTGTATCAATGGAAATAGCAGACAGATGCAC
This sequence comes from Hemitrygon akajei, assembly GCF_048418815.1. Lineage (NCBI taxonomy): Eukaryota > Metazoa > Chordata > Chondrichthyes > Myliobatiformes > Dasyatidae > Hemitrygon > Hemitrygon akajei. The sequence goes on from NC_133144.1 coordinate 25,340,734, forward strand.
AATTTGGTCACATTCAGAAATGAAAGTGAACATCAACAAAATCGTAAAAGCAGAAACTGGCTTGACTGAACAAATTGTGTTACAGTTGCGAAGGGGCTTACATACACCACATCAATGCATGTTTAAAGGTAAAATTTGCAGAAAATGCAACAAAGTAGGACACATACAAAGAACATGTTGGGCAGACAAAAATAAATGGACAGCACTGGGAGAAGAAAAACATAAAACGTCAAGTTGCAGTTCCAAAAAGAGCACAAATCTGTATGCCATTGATGAAAAGTGTGATAATGGTGAGAGTAACACAGGGCTGGTAAGCCTTGAGATTTACAGTGTGAAAACTAACAAGAGACAAGCAATATGGCTTACACCTGAAGGAAACGGCAAATTAATTAAAATGGAATCGGACACTGGCTCAACTGTTTCAGTCATTTCACAGAATGAGTTTGAATGGCATTTCAAAGATACTGAACTGAAGGCTGCAGATATCCAACTAAGAACTTATACTGGAGAAAAGTTAACTCCTGTGGGAATGACATCCCTCACAGTGAAATACAACAACCAAGAAGCCGCATTGGGCTTGCACTGTAGGTGGTAAAAACAGTCCATGTGTGGGGTGGATGTGATTCTTTATTATATTGCTGAATATTGCACAGGATGAGGCTTTCCTTTCCAGGATGTCAGAGATGTCCTCTTTCTTCAATGAATGGGGTTCCCCTTCCTCCACCATTGATGCTGCCCTCACCTGCATCTCCATTTCCTGGACATCGGCGCTCACCCCAACTTCCTGCCACTTTACAAGGATAGAGTTCCTTTGGTCCACACCTACCACCCCATGAGCCTCTGCATCCAACAAATCATTCTCTGCAACTTCTGCCACCTTCAATGGGATCCTACCACCAACACATCTTTACCTACCTCAACTCTCCGCTTTCTGCAGAGATCGATCCTTCCGTGATTCCTTTGTCCATTCACCCCTCCCCACTAATCTTGCTCCTGGCATGTACTCCTGCAAGTGACTGAAATGCTATACCTGTTCATTTACCTCCTCCCTTACCTCAATTCAGGGCCCCTAACAGTCCTTCCATGTGAGGCAACACTTCACCTGTGAATCCGTCGGAGTTGAATATTGTATCTGGTGTTCCTGTTGCAGCCTCTTCTATATCCAATGTAGAATGGGGGACTCCTTTGGGTGAGTACCTCCACTCCAGCAGCCAAGAGTGGGATTTCCCAGTGACTAAGCATTTTACTACCTATTCCCATTCCCATTCCAACATGTTGGCCCATGACCTCCTCTTTTTACATGTTAGCCTGTATGCTCCACTTTAACCTCCTCAGAGCTTCATGTGGTAGAAAATGGGCAATATTCAGAATTGGTCTCATGAGTTAATTCATGCCACTCTATGACCATCTCCTAACCATGGTCTCCTATTTTCACTCTCAAGGTGGAGGAGCTGCACCTAATATTTTGTCTGGGTAAACTCCAAGTTGATGCCATGACAGCAATTTCTCCTTCTGTTAAAAATTTCCCTTCCCCTTTCCCCCTTCTTCTATTCCCCACTCTGGCCTCTTATCTCTTCTCCTCACCTGCCTATCCCCTCCACTAGGTGCCCCTCGTTCTTCCCTTTCCCCCATGGTCCACTCTCCTCTCCTATTAGTTTCTTTCTTCTCCTGTGCTTTACCTTTCCCATCCATTTGGCTTCATCTATCGTCTTCTAGCTGGTCATCCAACCCTACCTTCATCTTTTTATTCTGGCATCTTCCTTTCCAGTACTAAAGAAAGATCTCAGTCTGAAATGGCGACTGATTATTCATGTCCATAGCTGCTGCCTGAATTGCTGAGTTCCTCCGGCTTTTTGTGTCTTGCTTTAGATTTCCAGCAATTAAAGTTCAAAGTAAATTTATTATGACAGTACATACATGTCACCACATACAACCCGAAGATTCATTTTCTTGCAAGCAATCACAGGAAATACAAGAAACATAATAGAATCAATGAAAGACCACACCCAACGTTACAGACAACAACTAAGAAAAACAACAAATTGCACAAATGCAAAATGAAAGAGAAATAATAATAATAAAGCAATAAATATCACACCATAGTGGGGTGTGTCAGGAATGGACAGGAGGAGGAGTATAGGAAACTGATACAGGACTTTGTGATATGGTGCAACTCAAACTACCTGCATCTCAATATCACCAAGACCAAGGAGATGGTGGTGGACTTTAGGAGATCTAGGCCTCATATGGAGCCAGTGATCATTAATGGAGAATGTGTGGAGCAGGTTAAGACCTACAAGTATCTGGGAGTACAGTTAGACGAGAAGCTAGACTGGACTGCCAACACAGATGCCTTGTGCAGGAAGGCACAGAGGCGACTGTACTTCCTAAGAAGGTTGGCGTCATTCAATGTCTGTGGTGAGATGCTGAAGATGTTCTATAGGTCAGTTGTGGAGAGCGCCCTCTTCTTTGTGGTGGCGTGTTGGGGAGGAAGCATTAAGAAGAGGGACGCCTCACGTCTTAATAAGCTGGTAAGGAAGGCGGGCTCTGTCGTGGGCAAAGTACTGGAGAGTTTAACATCGGTAGCTGAGCGAAGGGCGCTGAGTAGGCTACGGTCAATTATGGATAACTCTGAACATCCTCTACATAGCACCATCCAGAGACAGAGAAGCAGTTTCAGCGACAGGTTACTATCGATGCAATGCTCCTCAGACAGGATGAAGAGGCCAATACTCCCCAATGCCATTAGGCTTTACAATTCTACCGCCAGGACTTAAGAACTTTTTAAAAGCTATTATTAATGCTTTTGAGATAGTGATTTAGATGCATATCATATTTTTTTTTACTGAGTTAAGTATTGTATGTAATTAGTTTTGCTACAACAAGTGTATGGGACATTGGAAAAAAGTTGGTATTTCCCCATGGGGATGAATAAAGTATCTATCTATCTATCTATCTATCTATCTATCTATCTAAATATTGAGGACATGAGATGAAGAGTTCTTGAACGTGAGTGTATTTCAGTGAGGACAGTTCAGTGGTGGGGTAAGTGAAGTTATCCCCTTTAGATCAAGAGCCTATTAGATAAGGGGTAATAAGTATTCCTGAACCTGGTGGTGGGGGTCTGAGACAGTTTTAAATACCCATTATAGAGCCCTCTTAAATACATCTAAATGAAATTTATATGTATCATGGAATTATAGAGTCTGGGAGGGAGACACATAATCCATCATGCCCAATTCTATGTCTGAAGGACTCAATTAATCCCACACCTTTATCTTTATTCCTTTATAATCCATTAAATTACTTCTCTGCAAAAATAGTCCAAATTCCCTATTTTTTAAATTGCTGATTAACATATTTTTCACTGTCTGTTTCGGTTTCATTATCACGTCTTCTGTCTGTTTCCTTATCACATCTTCCCATTATCCAAAAAATCACAGCTAGTGTTACTGTTGCAACGTAGAAATGTGTGAGAATAACGTCAATCTCTGTTGTGACAATGAATGTATTAGTTTTAGTAATGTTGACTGAGAGATAAATAGTTTAGAATTTTGAGCTCAGTGGTTCAATCTCACCTCCGGCGTTGTCAATGTGGAGTTTGTATGTTTTCACACATTGACTGCATGAGTTTTCCTCCCACATCTACCAAAGGTGGTTGGTAGGTTAGCTAACCTAGTCAAGCTGACCCTGGTGTGTAGGTGAGTTGTAGAATCTGTGGGGAATTGACGGGAATGTGGGGAGACCAAAATTAAATTAGTGCGGGATTATTGTAACTTGCTGCTTGATGGTCAGTGTAGACCCAGTGAGACTTAAGGCTGTCTCCATACTCTATGAGAAATAATGCCATGGAATCCTTTGCACTTGTCTGCGGATGAAGCCTCGAGTTCAAATCCCCTCTGAAAGACTCCTGATGAAGGGCATTGGTCTGAAATGTTGACCGTTTATTCCTCTCCATAATGCTGCCTGACCGGCTGAGTTCCCACAGCATGTTGTATGCTGCTCTTCTGAAAGATGTCACCTCTAACAGTCTAGCACTGTACTCGAGTCAATGTTCTGTACTGGGAGATAAACATACTCACTCATTCATCAGTTACACTCATGAGGCAATGTTCCCAAGGCCATAAAAGGCCCCATAATCAAAGTACAGTCATATGGAAAGACATTCAAAGTCAAAGTACATTTATTAACTAAGTATGTATACTTTATACAATCTTGAGATTCGTCTCCTTACAGGCAGCTACAAAACAAAGAAACCCAATAGAACCCATTTAAACAAAAGAAGATTGTTGAACACCCAATGTGTAGAGAAAAAAATGTGCAAAAAATAAAAATAAGCAAGTGGCATTCAGAACACAAGTTCACAGAAATGTGTCCACACTCTGATAGTTCCAGGTCGCAGCCACGGTTTGATGCAGAGATGAGTAAACCTCACTGAGCAACGAGCTAGAGTTTGGTGCAGAGCTGGATAAAACTCACGGAGCAGCAATTTGAACCAGCCCTGACATCCTGTCGTTTTCAATCTGGTTTGGCACTTAAATCAACCATCACTGAGACTGGCATTCTAGACTAGTCTAATTTCATGATTTATTCACAGATACCTCAGTTGGGTTTGCCTAAATTGCTCTAGGCGATAGTTTAGCCATTTCTTCTTAGGTCATCTCTCAGGTTTGAGGTTGACTCGCTTTTACTCATGTTCTGTGGGTTCTGAAGGCAGTTGATGAGATGAAGGTGTGACCAGTGGACTTCAGCATTGATTTAACTACTCAGCTGCGATATCCTTTTAACACCACAAATGAAGTACAGTACAAGGTAGGTTGCAGTTGAATTATACAACATAAAGCAGACTCCACTATAGCGTTCTCCCGCTTTGGGAGAGGGAAGTGCCAGGTTAGGTGAGGAAGCCTCTCAGTTATTGTAGCAGTATTCCATCACAGGGGGCCACGTGAATGGCAGCAGTGATATTGGCGTGCAGGAATATAATAGAGCACTAGTGAAAATACTGACTATGAATGTAAGAATGAAAAGCTATTGAATCATTTATTCTTGGAAATAGCTATTCATTATGTAACCAGGTGACGGTTGAATATAATTTTTTTATTGTTAAAGTGCACTTATATATTCTCCCTGGTAATGTTAAAATAGCTGCCTGTGCCTTAAAGAGAAAAAGGTGATGTAATTTTGCACGTGTGGAGTAGAAAGAAGAGATGCAAAGTTCTAGAAAGGATGTCAAATGGTAGTTGTATGATGAGGAAAGGTGAATAATATTGATAATATCCATGTAAATTCATTTACATTTATTTGTAAGTGTAGAATATCGGTAATTTGATATGTTTTCCATGTGGATGCTTTAGATTTTCGCGAGTATTTTGGCGCTGGATAGCGTGGTTGTACAAAGTTCTTTATTGGCCTAGTGGCTTAGTCTTTTTAATAATTTAAACTCTACAGTAATATATTGTAAAAGTTTTTGTAAAAGTATATTTTTGTACTTCTTTATTGTTTCATTACCGAATATGAATCTAACAGGGTAATGTGAATGTGTTAATCTCTGTTTATGTAACGTGAGTGAGGAGAACGTGCTTCAGGGTCTAGCCTATATATGTTTGGAAGTTAAGAACGTGTGCGCCAAAGTGAATATATCTCTTAGTTAAGATGAGATGTATTTATTCATATTTTTGATGTTGTGTATAAGGTACAGGGATTCTAATGTTGTTTGTATTGTTTTACAGAATTGCCATTATCATATTGGTTTTGTATATTGTTTTTATTTATTTTCACACTGCATATGCAACTAGTTGAAGCACAAGAGTGTGGACCAAAGTTAAACTGAGATTGTAACAGCAGGAACTGTTTTTTAAAATTCATTTTTGTCATTTTTATTTTGATACCCTTTTTCTGCATTAAAACATCTAAAACAGATAAAGGAATTAAAGACCGGAAAAAGTATTTGTTATCCTGCGAGTGTATTTTTCCCCATGCTACAAAAATTATGTAGAAAATATATTTTGATATATAAAAAAAGAAAAATGCAGTATAAATCCACTTCGGTGGGTTTGTGCATATCAAACTCTAAATAGTGCAAGATGTTTCTGAGGAGAATTAACATTACGTAAGCACTTGCTTTATTCTGGATTAGTGCATAGGGATCATTTCTGCTGGACAAATGGACTTCAAACGTACTGTTCACAATCTCATCATCTGCAAGTCTGACGATTGAGGCCAAAAGATTGGGGTCTAGTGTTTGGAGTCCTAATTCATTGTCATCGGCGAGTCCTGGAGGTTGATAAAGAAGATCAAAACCTGAAGTTTGAAGGTCAATTGGAAGTCCATCAGTCCAGGCTGATGGTCAGAGCCCTGTGTGGTGAACTACATATACCTGTCTGGACACGCCCCTCTGCTGACTGCTCCTGTGGCTCCTCCCACAGACCCCGGTATAAAGGCGGTTGGAGGCACTGCTCCTCCCTCAGTCTCCAGGATGTTGTGTGGTGGTCTCTTGCTGCTAATCGTGGTCTCTTGCAGCTAATAAAAGCCTATCGTTCGCCTCCCGACTCCGAGAGTTATTGATGGTGCATCACCCTGACTCCACTGGGGAAGTCAAAGGCTAATGTCTGTGAATCAGCAAGTCCACAGGAGGCTGGAAGCTGGAGGTAGCCTTATTGGTGTTGGCGGACTGTGTATGTGTATGTGATAGAGTGGGATGGAGTAACAGGGCTTGTTTTGCCATTGTTGTTTTGTTGCTTGCTGTGTTCTGTGTTGTTCTGCCAAGCATTGTAAGCATGCTATGTTGGCGCTGGACTGTGTGGTGACCCTTGCAGGCTGCCCCCTGCGCGTCCTTAAGTTGTGTTGGTTGTTAACACAAACAATGTATTTCATTGTATGAATCATTAAACATGCATTGAATAAAAATGAATTAAAATTAAAATGAATCTGAACAAAGCAAGCAGCTAATGCTTCCATGGATGAGAACCATCCGTTGAATCGGCACAGGACTTTTGCCAGTTGGAGGATTTCGGTGCTCGCAGCATTAGCCTTGATGCATGAACAGGACAAGTAAATGCTCAGTGCTGTCTGTCACACATTTCTAAAAGCAATCCAGGGATCATCAATGATTTTTACAAGACAGCTGCTGAAATTGCCTGAATTATTTAATAATCCTCAGCTTCAGGCTGTTTGTTTTAGCAAAGCGAACCCTTAGCATGAAATCTGAGGGAACGATGATAGGTTCAACGTACTCATATCTGATGGCTAGAGCGTTCCATACTACAAAGTGTGGTGCATGTTGTTTATATCTGTACTATTCTACTACACACTCTGGAGATGATCTATGGGTCTTCAGGGGCCCACCAGTGAACCTTCAGTGTGTCAGGAAAAAAATTGCCAGATCTAAAAGCAAAGTTTACCTGTGCTTTGAGAGGTGTGCAGACATACCATTGCCAGAAACAATCATTAAATCTCATCACATTGAACATTATAACTGAATTAAATGCTTCACAGAATATAATTCAATTTCCAGCCTTTAACCTTTTCCAGCTGTGGTCTGCGCCACAGTCTTGCCTCTGCTGAAGAGAGTTTATAGTTTCAAGAAACCACCTCTAAGCAGGAATGTTAACCAGAGCACTTCTGACAGAATGCTGAAAATGAAAAAGGCAGACAACAGTTGCTTGATCTCTGAATGAAAAACAGAAAATACTGGGACCACTCAGCAGGTCAGGCCGAATCTGTGGAAAGAGAGAGAGTCAACATTTTATTTCAGTGATCCTTCATCAGGACTGGGAGAGGAAGAGACACTCAAGTGGCTGCAGATGCTGGAACTTGGAACAACAGATAAGATGTTCAAGGAACTCAGTGGATCATGCTGCATCTATAGAGAGAAGTGATTGGCTGACATTGCGGAAAGAGACCTTTTATCTGGACTGGCTTTGGGTTGCAACTCTTGAAGTGAAACTTTGACAGTCCACTTCTGCCTCACAGGTTTTGCCTGACCTTCTGATCTCCTCCAATACTTGTTTGTTACTGAGAGAGGTGTAAGCCAGTTTTCACTAGGAATGTATTGGAATTGTGAAGGGTGAACATTCAGTAGAAATCCAAATGGGATGGGTTGGAGTCATCTGTGAAGGGAAGCGGTGCAGCACTGTAACTCCCGCTCAGCACTTCATTGGAGAAGGAAAAGAAAAACCACAGACGGCGTCAGAAGGCAGTGCTCTCTTCCCAATTCTGATGAAGGATCGTAGACCTGAAACGTTAACCGTGTTGGATTAGTCTAAATTGTTATTTTTCTTATTTCTTGTTGTTTAACTTTCTTTACGCTGGTTTATATGTGTGCATAACTCCTGCTTGCCTGTAGATATACAGTGAATTTTTAGTAAATTGCAATATAGATAGTCTGTACTTCTGTAGTTTCATTGCCTGAGATGTCACAGCGGTATAAATCACAGACTGTCCTTGTTGTCTCACAGGGTGTTCTTATCAAAGAAGATTCCCGTATCTGTCCAGGTTTCAGTATCAGACCACAAGGCAGGTTCTTTGTTGGACTGAATTGGATACTGTTGCTATGCTACGTGCTCACAGTCTTTTGCTAATATCTCTTTGTTATGAACATCCAATAAAGCAACAGTAACCAGAAGTTTTCACCTCCTTCTTGACTTCTGAATAACCTTCTGGATAATATCATCTCCAGGCCCAGCAATTATTTGTCCCTGCATTGATGCTGCTTGACCTGCTGAGCATCTCCAGCATTTTTTGTTTGTTTTTGTTACTATGGGTTGAGAGCTGCCCTGTTGGAGAAGCTGCTGAACAGATGAGATGTTATCTGAGTGCAGGCAAAAGATGGATTGTGCTTTCTTTGGAAATGGAGATTGTCCAAAAGCACTTATGATCATCTCAACTGTTCAATTATCCAGTCATGTTCCTGATGTTCTTTTTCCCACTCCCAAACATAATTTATGTAAATTCTCCCTTCCCCAACATCTGCATTCTGACTAGTTTCAATTCTGCCACCCCCACCACCCTCTTTTGCCAACTAGAAACCCACCAGCACCTCCCTGACTCTCTTTGCTACGGTCTGCTTCTCCCTCTGGCAATCAAGCTGGCTGTCAGTTGAGAAGTTTACTGAGAAACTGTCAAAGGCATCTTGCAGTTAATTAGACTGCAACCAGTGGGCAAATCCTTACTGCCTAAGCCCCATTTGGTATCTGTTTCTCCCTTCACTGCTCTGAGTATGAGGACATAGAAAATCAAAGAGTACAGCACAAAAACAGGCCCTTCAGCCCACAATGTATATTGTTTATTTAGTTATTGAGATACACCACAGATAGGACCTTCCGGCCATGTGGCCACACATGGAGCATTGCATAATATATACACTCAGTGGCCACTTTATTAAGTATTTCCTTTACCTAATAAAGTGGTCACTGAATGGACAGTCATGGTCTTCTCTTGCTGTAGCCCATCAATTTTAAAGTACAATGTGTCGTGCGTTCTTCTGCACACTGCTATTGTAATATACGGTTTTTTGGGTTATGATTTGCCTTCGTGTTAGCTTCATCCAGTCTGGCCATTCTCTTCTGACCTCATTAAAAAAGGCGTTTTCTTCCACAGAACTGCCACTCACTGGATGTCTTTTGTATTTTGCAACGTTCTCTGTAAACTCTGGAGACTGCTCTGCATGAAAGTTCCAGGAGATCAGCAGTTTCTGAGATACTCAAACCACCCTGTCTGGCGCCAACAATCATTCCACAGTGAGAGTCACGAAGGTCACATTTCATTCCCATTCTGATGTTTGCCCTGAACAGCAACTGAACTTCTTGACCATGTCTACATGTAATTTAATGCATTAAGCTGCTGCCATGTGATTGGCTGATTAGATATTTGCATTAATGAGCAGGTATGCAGGTGTACCTAATAAAGTGGCCACTGAGTATAGTATTGGATAGTATTGCTATTATTTCATGTAGCTGCAACATTGCAACCATGTTTTCTGAATAATACATTCAATGTTAAATGTAGCAGCGTTATCCATGGGTGTATACTTTTAACTAGTTAAAAATAAAAGCAATTTCATACTAACCTGGCAGTTATATTTGAATTACAAGCATTCAGCTGGAAATATCAAGAAAACCTTTGGTTTTGTATTTATTGTGATGGCTCTAGTACGGTAGAACTTAGCCTAAACAACTTGGAGTAAAATGTAATTGTTCAATAGACTAACAGCCTGAATAAATCTCTTTTAAACAGAGCTGTAGTTGCATAATAAACATGTCAATAATTAATGATCGAGTAATGGCTTTCTCTGAATTTGGCACATAAAAGGAACATTTACTTTTTCTTCCCAATTTGGGTAGGAAATGAGGAAATGTCTTAGAAGGTAATTGATTATGATAAGGCATTAGCATAGCATATCTATTACCTCTGGTTTGATATATCATCATGGAAATGCCAGAATGTGATTTCCAAACAAGAATCATGGTATTTACATCAGCAAATCAGCATTTAGAATAATTTGTTGATGAGTTGCATTTTTCTTGTGCTTAGTTTAATGTTTTTAATTATTTAAAAGGGCTTTAAGTATTTTTAAAATATTGCATGATTTTGAAATATTCATCTCATTTTTAATATTTATTAAATGTCACACTTTGGGAAATAATGTAGAGCTTTCTCTGTGTTGATAATGGAGTCAATCTTTGCTTGTTTTCAAAATGTTTCAATGGACTATTGTATGCAGGGCCCCTTCTGACCCGCCCACACCATCCCATGACAACTCGAGGTCTTGATGGTAAGGCCATGGACTCTCCAGACCAGTGACACCTCCTCACTGTCCCAGTAGGCCCATTGTTTCTGCTTGCTCCTGCCTCACTGAATTTGTCCCCACATCCCTCCACTCCATTTTGTCCACTTGGTTCAAGCCATTCCCACCAACATCCATGAAACTTGACATTCTCTCCATCCATGCAATCACTTTTAGTTTCCTGGCCCCAATTGCTTACTTTCATTATCCACATCCAGCCCCTGTACAGTTCAACCCCACATCAAAAAAAACCTTAAAGCTCTCCACTTCTTTTTGGATAACAGACCTAATCAGTTCCCCTCCACCACCACCCTCCTTTGTCTGGCAAAACTGGTTCTTACCCTGCACAAAATCTCTTTCAGCTCCTTCCATGCTCTCTAAGCCAAAGGTTTCTCCACGGGCATTCACATGGACCCCAGATATGCCTGTCCTTTCATCGACTATGTGGAACAGTCCATGTTTCAAGGCAATACTGGTAACTTCCTCCAACTTCTTCGCTACATTGATAACTCCATTGGTTTTAATTCCTGCATGCTCTCTACATGACTGCATGTCACTTGGCCGTCCACACTGATCTCCCTCCTGGCACTTACTTCTGCATGTGTGATGTGCTACACTTACCCTTACATCTCCTACTTTCTCACCATTGAGAGGCCGAATATTTCTTCCAGGTAAGATGAAACTTCACTTGCAAATTAGTCAGAGTCATCAATTGTATCTGGTGCTCCTGGTGCAGCCTCCTCTACATCCGTGACACTTAAGACAGACTGGGAGTCCTCTTTGTTGGACACCTTCACTCTGTCAAATACAAAAGGCAGGATCTCACCATGTCTACCCATTTCAGTTTGACTTCTTATTCTATTCTGAAATGTCTATCCATGGGCTCCTCTACAGCCCTGATGAGACCAGGTTCATGTTGGAGGGACAACACTTCATATTCTATCTGGGTAGCCTCCAGTTTGATGGCATGAGCATTCATTTCTCTAACTGTCAGTAATTTCTCCCCGATCTGCTTCTCTCAATTTTCATTCCCCTTCTGGTTAACCTCTGAACCCTTTTTGGAGGGCTGCAATCCGTGTGGGGCCAATAAAAAGAAAGGAGGTGTAGGCAGAGCAGTCTTTGTTAGAGTGAGACAATGTCAGAGTGGACCGGCTTAGGCAAGAACAGGCTTGGGCAAGCATAGGCAGAGGGTCTAAGATTCTAGTAAGTTTTTTTTTCTATTAGTATATAGTTAGTGTGTTGAGAATGGATCCAAAGGTAGTGGTATGTTCTTTGTGTGAGATGTGGGAACTCTGGGAGACCTCCAGTCTCCCTGATAACTACATCTGCACAAAGTTCATCAAGGTGCAGCTCCTTAAAGATCATGTTAAGGGAGGTCAGCTGCACCTCGATGCCCTTCAGCTCATATGGGAAAATGAGGAGGTCATAGAGTAGAGCTGCATGGATGCAGTGATCCCTACATTGATAGATAGATAGATAGATACTTTATTCATCCCCATGGGGAAATTCAACTTTTTTTCCAATGTCCCATACACTTGTTGTAGCAAAACTAATTACATACAATACTTAACTCAGTAAAAAATATGATATGCATCTAAATCACCGTCTCAAAAAGCATTAATAATAGCTTTTAAAAAGTTCTTAAGTCCTGGCGGTAGAATTGTAAAGCCTAATGGCATTGGGGAGTATTGACCTCTTCATCCTGTCTGAGGAGCATTGCATCGATAGTAACCTGTCGCTGAAACTGCTTCTCTGTCTCTGGATGGTGCTATGTAGAGGATGTTCAGAGTTATCCATAATTGACCGTAGCCTACTCAGCGCCCTTCGCTCAGCTACCGATGTTAAACTCTCCAGTACTTTGCCCACGACAGAGCCCGCCTTCCTTACCAGCTTATTAAGACGTGAGGTGTCCCTCTTCTTAATGCTTCCTCCCCAACACGCCACCACAAAGAAGAGGGCGCTCTCCACAACTGACCTATAGAACATCTTCAGCATCTCACTACAGACATTGAATGACGCCAACCTTCTTAGGAAGTACATTCGACTCTGTGCCTTCCTGCACAAGGCATCTGTGTTGGCAGTCCAGTCAAGCTTCTCGTCTAACTGTACTCCCAGATACTTGTAGGTCTTAACCTGCTCCACACGTTCTCCATTAATGATCACTGGCTCCATATGGGGCCTAGATCTACTGAAGTCCACCACCATCTCCTTGGTCTTGGTGATATTGAGACGCAGGTAGTTTGAGTTGCACCATATCACAAAGTCCTGTATCAGTTTCCTATACTCCTCCTCCTGTCCATTCCTGACACACCCCACTATGGCCGTGTCATCAGCGAACTTCTGCACATGGCAGGACTCCGAGTTATATTGGAAGTCTGATGTGTACAGGGTGAACAGGACCGGAGAGAGTACGGTTCCCTGCGGCGCCCCTGTGCTGCTGACCACCGTGTCAGACCTACAGTCTCCCAACCGCACATACTGAGGTCTATCTGTCAAGTAGTCCACTATCCAATCCACCATGTGAGAGTCTACTCCCATCTCCGTTAGTTTGTGCCTTAAGATCTTGGGCTGGATGGTGTTAAAGGCACTAGAGAAGTCAAGGAATGTAATCCTCACAGCACAACTGACCCCCTCTAGGTGAGAGAGTGATTTGTGTAGCAAATACGTGATAGCATCCTCCACTCCCACCTTCTCCTTATATGCAAGAGGAAGGCACCTATGTGACTGCCAGAAGATGGAAAGGGAATAGGAAGCCAGTGCAGAGTAGCACTGTGGCCATTCCCCTCAAAAATAAGTATACAGCATAGTTAACAAAAGGGAAGAAGTCCTGAAGAAAGAATATAGGGAGTTAGGCAGAAAGCTGTAAAGCAAGACCTCCCGAGTGGTAATCTGCATTGCTGCCCATGCACCGTGCCAGTGAGGGTAAGATTTGGTAGATGAATGTGTGGCTGAAGAATTGGTGCAGAGGGCAGGGTTTCAGATTTCTAGATCATTGGGATCTCTTCTAGGGAAGGTGTGATCTGTTACACCTGAACCTGAGGATGACTAACATTCTTGTGGGCAAGCTTGCTAGAGCTGTGAGACAGGGTTTAAACTAATTTGGATGAGAATGGGAACTGGAATAATGGGGCTGAGGTGGGGTAGTTGGTATATAAGTAGATGCAGTGTGCAGTGAGACTGTCAGGAAGGACAGGTTGATGACAGGGCAAAATAGCAGTCAGTAGGATGAGTTAAAGTATAACAAGGGACCAAAATCAAAAAGGGTGATGAACACAGGACTGAAGATGTTAATTCTGAATGTACACAGTATACAGAATAAGGTAGATGATCTTGTAGCACAGTTAGAGATTGGCAGGTATGATGTTGTTGGCATTTTTGAGTCAATGCTGAAAGAAGATCATGGTTGGGAGCTTAACATCCAGCGATACGTATTGGATTGAAACCACAGGCAGGTAGGCAAAAAGGGTGGTGTGGTTCTGTTGGTAAAAAATGAAATCCTTAGAAAGAGGCGATTACATAGGATTGGAGGATGCAGAATCCTTGTGGGTAGAGTTAAAAAACTGCAAGGGTAAAAAGACACTGGTAGGAATTATATACAGGCCTCTGAATAGTAGCCAGGATATGGGCTACAAATTACAGTGGGAGACAGGGAAGGCACGTAAAATGGGTAATGCTGTGGCAGACATGGGGGACTTCAATATGCAGGTAAATTGGGAAAATCAGATTTGTGCTGGATCCCAAGAGAAGGAATTTGTAGAATGCCTACGAGATGGCTCTTTAGAGCAGCTTGTAGTTGGACCCACTAGGGGAATGACAATTCTGGATTAAGTAATATGTAATGAGCCATTGATTAGGAAGCTTAAGGTAAAGGAACCCTTGGGAGTCAGTGATCATAATATGATAGGTTTCACCCTGCAGTTTAAGAAGAAGTTAAAGTCACAGTATTACAGTGAAGTAAAGGAAATTACAGAGGCATGAGAGAGGAGCTGTCCAAAGTTGACTGGAAGGGGACACTAGCAGAGATGAATGCAGAGCAGCAGTGACTGGTGTTTCTTGGGAAAATTCAAAAGATGCAGGAAAGATGCATCCCAAAGATGGAAAAATATTCTAAAGGGAGGATAAGGCATCCATGGCTGACAAGGGCAGTATGAACGGAAAAGGGAGGGTATATATTATAGCAATATTTGTTGGGAATTTAGAGGATTTTAAAAACCAACAGAAGACAATCAAAAAAGCCATAAGGAGAGAAAAGGTGAAATAAGAAAGTAAGCTAGCCAATAATATAAAAAGGGATACCAAAAGTTTTTTTCAGATAGGTAAACAGTAAAAGAAAGATGAAACTGGAAATCAGACCACAGGAAAATTACACTGGAGAGCCAGTAATGGGAGACAAAGAAATGGTGGATGAACTGAATAAATATTATCTTTCAGTCTTCACTGTGGAAGACACAAGCAGAATGCCAGAAATCCAAGAGTGTCAGGGGACAGAAGTGAGTGCTGTTGCGACTACTAAGAAAGAAATGCTTGGGAAGCTGAAAGTATGGAAGGTAGATAACCTGGACATGATGACTGCAGCCCAGTATTCTGGGGGAGGTAGCTGAAGGGATTATAGAAGCATTAGTAAGGATCTTTCAAGAATCGCAAGATCCTGGAATGGTTCCTGAGGTTCTGGAAAATTGTCACTGTCACTCCGCTCTTTAAGTGAGGGATGCAAAAGAAAGTAAATTATAGGCCAGTTAGCCTGATCTCAGTGGTTGGACAGATGTTGGAGTCTTTTATTAAGGATGAGTATTTGGAGTACTTGGAGGGACATAATAAAATAGACCAAAATCAGCATGGTTTTCTAAAGGGGAAACCTTGTCTGACAAATCTGTTGGAATCCTTTGAGGAAACAAAAGGCAGGATAGACAAAGGGAAGTCAGTGGGTGCTATTTATTTGGATATTCAGAAAGCTTTTAACATGGTGCTGCACATGATACTGTTAACAAGATACGAGCCCATGGTATTCCAGGAAAGGTACTAGCATGGATAGAAAATTGGCTGACAGACAAGAGGTAAAGAGTGGGGATAAGTGCTGTCCTTTTCTGGTTGGCTGCCAGAAACTAGTGGTGCGCTGTAGGGGGTCAGTGTTGGGACCACTTATTTTCACATTGTAGGTCAATAATTTGAATGAAGGAATTGATGGCTTTGTGGCCAAGTTTGTGGAAGATACGAATGAAGGTGGAAGGGCAGGTAGTGTTGAGGAAGCAGGGTGTCTGCAGAAGGACTTAGACATATTGTGGGAATGGGCAAGTAAGTGATAGATGGTGTATAGTATAGGGAGAGCTCTTTTGCTGAAGGAATAAAGGCATGGATTACTTTGTTAATGGGGAGGAAATTCAAACATTGCAGGTGCAGAGTGATTGAGGAGCACTTGTGCAGGTTACCCTGAAAGCTAACTTGCAGGTTGAGTTGGTGGTAAAGAGAGCAAATCCAATGTTAGCATTCATGTCTTAAGAACAAGAATATATATAAAATAGAATGTAACGCTGATACATTATAAGGCTTTGGTCACACTGCACCTGGAGAATTGTGAGCAGTTTTGGGCCCCTTATCTGAGAAAGAATGTGCTGACATTGGAGATGGTCCAGAGGAAGTTCACGAGAATGATCCTAAGAATGACAGCATTAGCTTATAAGGAGTGCTTGATGTCTCTGGGCCTATACTCTCAGGGGTTTAGAAGAATGAGGGGGCTCTCATTGAAACCAATCAAAGATTGCGTGTGTTTCTCAAGATTTCTAGTACCTGCAGAATCTCTTGCGCTTAAGATTACCCTTCTGGATTGGAGAGTTGAAAATGCAGTTGCTGAGTGTATGGTAGTAGAATAATATGGGCTGAAGCAACTCTTTATAGTACTTGTAGTGTTAACCATTACTGACAGTTGGAATTCTTCTGAATAGCTGTATTAAATAGAAATGGACTAAATAGTTCTGAAAGGGTCTGTACAGTGGCACAGCTAGTGGAGCCATTGTCTCATAGAGACACAAGTTCAGTGCTGCCTGTGTGGAGTTTGCATGTTCTTCCTATCACCATGTGGATTTCCTCCCACATCCCAAAGATGTTTATTTTCTGGAGGTTAGTTCTCCACTGTACTGTAAATTGTCCCTGGTGTGTAGATGAGAGCTAGAACTGGTGAGAGCTGATGAAAATGTTGGAAGAATAAATAAATCATGTTAATTAGGATTAGAGTAAATCTATGGCGAGTGGTCAGCACAGACATAGTGGCTGAAGAGACCTGTTTCCACCCTGTATCACTCTGCGACTCTATGGCTCATGTTGGAAACTGCCTGGCTAAGCCGTGCTTAGTAATCGTCCCAACTCCTGTTACTTGTTCTGGTGATGGGTCTTTGAACTGAAAGATTAACTCTTATTTATCTTTCTTTTGCCTGACCTGCTGAATACATCCAGTGTTTTCAGCCTGTATTTTCCAATCTCCTGCACCTGGTGCTTTTCTTTCCATTTCACTTACGGCAGCATTGTGGCTGTGTCATTGGAGCAGTAACCTAGGGACTAAGATTAAAGATCTGCCGACATAAGTGTCAAGTTCAGAGCAAGGCATGGTGATTGTAAATTCAGGGTATTAAATAAATCCTAATTACAAAAGCACTACCAGTGCTTGTGATTATGAAGCTACTGAGCTATGGCAAATCCATCTGATTTGCTAATATTAGGAATGCGTCCCCCTCACCATTGCACCCAGGAAAGGCATACCAAGTGCCAGGGCAGCTAGAAATGAGCAGTAAATGCAAACCTTACCAGTGGAAACTGCACCACCAGGACAAATTAAAGCTCATTTTACCAGTCAGAATGTCATAATGTCGCAAAGCTCTTCCAAAGATATTCTCTAGTCTCCCTGACACTGATGACATCTTCCAAAGGCAATGTCTCAAAAGGAAGGTATCCATCATTAAAGATTCCCCCATAGGATCCAGGACATGGTCTTTTCTTATAGAGAAGAGAGGAGGAAGGTGCACCCTTAATGATCCAGGATCAGCTTTCCCCTCCACCATCAGATTTCTGAACGAATAACGAACCAGCCTAAGAGCACTAACTCCTATTTTCTGTCTCCTTGTTGTACTGATTTAATTTTTGATGTTCGTACGGTAAACAGTATAGTTTTTACGTACTTTTAATGTATTGTGTTGTACTGCTGCAGCCAAGCCACAAATTTCATGATGTATGTCAGTGAAATTAAACCTGATTCTGATTGAACGTGTGCAAGACTCCAAACGAATAGCTGGCACATCCCTTGTTTTGTCAGATGTAAATGGAAGAGCCAAGACATTGGGAGTAATTCCACTGCTCTTCTTTGAATCAGAATGCATCCAGCTGAGAGACAGGTCTTACATCTCAGAGAGTGCAACAGATCCTTAGTGTGGTATCAGAGCCACCTAGATTTTATATTCAAAACACCGGAGTGGGATGAACTCACAACATTGGACATAGAATAGTACAGCACAATGCCCACTCTTTGGCCCATGGTGTTGTGCTGACTCATTCCAAGATCCATCTGACCTGCCCCCTCTATACAATCCTCCATTTTTTTCATCAATGTTCCTATCCCTGAGATTCTTAAATGTTTCTAATATACTTGCCTCTACCACCACCTCTAGCAATGCGTTCCATGCACTTACCATTCTGACATCCCCCTCGGTATTTACTTCCAATTATCGTAAAATTACGGCCTCTCATATTAGCTTTTGCCGCCCTAGGAACAAGCACTGGCTGTCCACTCTATCTATGCCTCCTATGATCTTATATGCCTCTATCTAGTCACCTCTCATCCTCCTTTGCTTCAGAGAGAAAAGTCCATGCTCATTCAACCTATCCTTATAAGACATGCTCTCTAAATTGGACAGCATCCTGGCAAATCTCCTCCGCATTTACTCTAAAGATTCTAGAAACTTCCAATTTAACTTGATCAACCTATTGAGCGTAACTAGGAGGAATACTTCTATCCACTTTGGAGTAGTTCGAGGTCAACCTACTGAACAATAATATTTTGTTCCCAGTTTTATGTAGTCTCGTATAGGTCTGAAGTCTAGTGTAGTTTTGTGTTGTTTCATGTAGCACCAGGGTCCTGGAGAAACGTTGTTTTGTTTTTACTGTGTACTGTACCAGCCATTATGGTTGAAATGACAATAAAAGTGACTTGAGTTGACTTGATTTATATCCAAGTTCTAATGAAAGACTCACAAATGATTACAAGACTAAAGAGTTTTCTTCAGCCCTTTACCTTTTCCATCTATCACCTCACCTCCCAGCTTCTTATTTCAACCACCCCACCCTCCCACAACCAAAAGGCTTCACCTATCAACCTTCTAGCTTGTACTCCTTCCCCCTCCCCATTTTTTTCTCTAGCATCTTCACCCTTTCTTTCCTGCCCTGAAGAAAGGTCTCGGTTTGAAACATCGATTATCTATTCATTTCCACAGATGCTGCCTGATCTGTCGCATTCCTCCACCATTGTGCATGTGTTGCTCTGGATTTCCAGCATCTGCAGAAACCCTTGTGTTTCTGAGGGAAAGCTTCTTCATACAGAGTATGGTGCACATATGGAATGAATTGCTACAGGAAGTAGTTGAGGAAGGTTCAGTAACAACACTTGGACTAATACTTGGATAGGAGGGGTACAGAGGGACAGTGGTTAACCACGGGCAAAGGGGACTAGACTGGTGGGTGAATTGGACAGAAGGGCCTATATGACTCTATGGATTTGATGTTAATTGCTTCTTTAGATACTTAAGTGAATACCGCCATGACTGGAGTTATCCTCAGCCTTCACTCTTCCTCAGCCACTGGCCCCTGTGTCATCATTCCCCCTCCCCTGGTCACCCATTTTCTTGATGCAGGTTTTCAATTTGAAATGCAATTGGCAATTTGCACTTAGTTTATTAATGTCACATGTACAGAAATATAGTGGAAAGCCTTTGTGTGCCATCCAGACAAATCATTCCACTGCAAAACAGTAGTTGATTGTAGAATATAACATGGAAGTGAAGCACAGGGAGATGAATAAGATGCTAGGGTCATGGTGAGGTTGACTGAGGGATCATATATTCATCAATATCTGTCCCTCCACAAATCTGCTTGACCTGCTGAGTTCCTCCAGCAGACTGATTGTTTCTCCTTTTTCTAGCATCTGCAGTCTCTTGTGTAACTATATTTTAAACCACTTCTGTTTTGTAATATTTTAAGAATTACAAAATATTACATATACTGTCATATTTCACACAAGCTTAAAAGTTTAAATGAAGTGGTTGTACACTCAGTGGGCTCTTTATTAGTTACACCTATACACCTGCTTGTTAATCTAGGTATCTAATCAGCCAATCATGTGACAACAACTCAATGGATAAAAACATGCAGACATGGTCAAGAGGATCAGTTGTTGTTCCGATCAAACATCAGAATGGGGAATAAATGTGATATAAGTAACTTTGACAATGGAATTATTGTTGGTGCCAGATGGGGTGGTTTGAGTATTTCAGAAACTGCGAATTTCCTGAGATTTTTATGCACAACATTCTCTAGAGTTTACGGAGAATGGTGAAAAAGGCAAAGTACATCCAGTGAGTGTCAGTCTTCTGTGCAAAGTTGCCTTGCTAATGAGAGAGGTCAGAGGAGAATGGCCAGACTTGTTCAAGCTGACAGGAAGGTGACAGTATTTCAAATAACCGTGCATTACAACAGTGGTGTGCAGAAGGGCATTTTTGAATGCACAACACATTGAAATCTTGAAGTGGATGGGCTTCAGTAACAGAAGGTTATGAATATATAATTAATGCCCAATTTATTCGGTACAGGAGGTACCGAATAAAGCGGCTATCGAGTGTATATTACTTAAGGACATAAGTTTAGCAGAGGATCATTTGGTCCCTTCATCCTGCTTTTCCAGTTAGTAGGATCACAGCTAACCCTTTATATTTGTTCCCTTTTCCTGCCAATTGATTGATTCTCTTAGAGTGCAAATGTCTATCGATCGTAGCTATGAAGATGCTCAAAGACTGCAAAGTCCTCTTGCAACCAATGATCAGTTTTTAAACTGCTTGTGCCTAATCAGGATACTGTTTGCCTTACAATAAACTAACAATTCTGAATGGACAATCCAGGGCTTCAGCCAGAATTAGTGAATGGTTATTTCTCTGATGGCAGTGGGAATGAATCTATTAGAACGCTATGGCTCATTAGACCAGATTTAGAAAATTGTATTTATAAATATTTAATTTGATTCTGTATACACTGTTAATAACATCAATTTAGAAGGGATGTTTTGTTTCTTTGAGAAGGAAGTGTTAAATTATATATAATCTTTTGGAAACAAACAGTCCAAAAGCCTTAGGTAATGCACAATTTGAGTACAGGCTGTCCCTGGGTAATGAATGAGTTCTGTACATCATTTTTGTCTGTAAATTGGGAAATACACTGAAATCCTTTGATATGGCAATTGTATTTCCGCAGAATTGTAATGATTGGCATCAAAAACACATAAGGCTGTTAAGAATGAAATACCAAAAAAAAGGATTTCTGCTGCTTGTAAGAATAAATGTATGCATGTTGGACTTTAGAACTTAAAAACATTATGGGAACTGGTCTGTATCTCTGAGTGTTATTAAACTGGGAATGGACTGTAATTGAATTATTGAACATTCAGCATCACAGCTCTGCATAGACACTCCTTTCAATGCAAAATCATTCCTATGGTGTCAGTAACTAAGTGTTGCAAACTTCACTGACATTCGAGTTTCGTTTAATACCGATGGCTAGATTACATTTTACTTCGCTATTTCATTGCTAGGTGAAGTTCACTCCTCATTTTCTGGTTGTCAAGACAATGAAGGATGAGCCTGTTTTTTAGAATATTTGTATTGGACTACAGATAAATTTTCAAAGCCTGAGTAATTCCTTTGGCCCTGTGTAACAATGAAAATGCTTTTCCGATTTGACACACTTAAAAGATCATTTGAGTGCATTGTCCTAAGACTAACTCCGTCCTTGCATAGACTTTGAATTGTATCCTCTTCTGAGGATACCCTTCCTCTTATGCTCTACATGGTGCTCCTTGGTGAACTGATTTGAAAAGTTATGGACTCACTTTAAAGTACTCTACAACTCAGTTTCTCAGTATTATATATGTATGGCTTTATTGATACTTATTTACGTATTATTTGTTTTATTTTGTATTTAATGGATTTTCTTCTTTTGCATATTGGTTGTTTGTCAGACTTTGTGTGTAGATTTTCATTGCTTCTATTTTATTTCTTTGTTCTATCATGAATGCCTGCAAGAAAATGAATCCCATGGTAGTATATGGTGACATTCAGTATACTGTATGTATTTTGATAATTAATTTACTTTGAACTTTGATGATCCTGGATAAGAGCAGCACGGTTACACAGCTAATAGAGCTAGGGACCCGGATTAGTCCTGATCTCTGGTATGTAGTTTTCATGTTCTTGCCATGACTGTGTGAGTATCCTCCTAATCTTTTGGCTTCCTCTTGCGTCCAAAGATGTGCATGTTGGTAGGTTAATTGGCTGCTGTAAGTTGTCACTACTGTGCAGGTGAGTGGCAGTATCTGGGAGGAGGAACTGGGAATATTGTAGGATTACTGCAATGGGTGGTTAGCAGACATTGTGGACTTGTTGTGCTGAATGGCTGGTTTCCATGCTGTATCTCAATGACTGAATGGCATTACAAGACATGATAGAACAGAAGGATATTGCTTGATCTTGTTCCACCACTCCAGTAGATTATGATTTTCTATTTATTGGAAGTGGACATCAATGAAAAAGTTGACGTGCATAGTGCATCACCGAGGAGACAGTTAAAAGTCGTGATCCAGTATCTCATATCAACCATACTCCTTAAAAGCAGACACAAGGAAATCTGCAGATGCTGGAAATTCAAGCAACACACACAAAATGCTGGTGGAACACAGTAGGCCAGGCAGCATCTATAGGGAGAAGTACCGTCGACGTTTCGGGTCGAGGCCCTTTGTCAGGACTAACGGAAAAAAGAGACAGTAAGAGATTTGGGAAGGGGAGGGGTGAAGCTCAGAGCTGAAAAGTTGATTAGCAAAAGGGATATACAGCTGGAGAAGGGAAAGGATCATAGGATGGGAGACCTTGGACGAAAGAAAGGGGGAGGAACAGAGGAAGATGAGGAACAGGCAAGGAGTTATTGTGAGTGAGAGAGAGAGAGAGAGAGAGAGAGAAAAAAAAATTAAAATATAAATAAATAAACAAATAAACAAACAAACAAATAAATAAATAAAGAGGGAGGGATGGGGTAAGAAGGGGAGGAGGGATATTAACAGAAGTTAGAGAAGTCAATGTTCATGCCATCAGGTTGGAGGCTACCCAGACGGAATATAAGGTGTTGTTCCTCCAACCTGAGTGTGGCTTCACCTTGACAGTAGAGGAGGCCATGGATAGACATATCAGAATGGGAATGGGACGTGGAATTAAAATGTGTGGCCACTGGGAGATCCTGCTTTCTCTGGCGGACAGAGCGTAGGTGTTCAGCGAAACGGTCTCCCAGTCTGTGTCGGGTCTCACCAATATATAGAAGGCCACACCGGGAGCACTGGACGCAGTATACCACACCAACCGACTCACAGGTGAAGTGTCGCCTCACCTGGAAGGACTGTCTGGGGCCCTGAATGGTGGTGAGGGAGGAAGTGTAAGGGCAGGTGTAGCAATTGTTCCGCTTACAAGGAGGGAGATCGGTGGGAAGGGATGGGGGGATGAATGGACAAGGGTATCATGTAGGGAGCGATCCGTGTGGAAAGCAGAAAGTGGGGGGGGGGGGAAGGAGGGAAATATGTGCTTGGTGGTGGGATCTCGTTGGAGATGGCGGAAGTTATGGAGAATTATGTGTTGGACACGGAGGCTGGAGGGGTTGTAGGTGAGGACAAGAGGAACCCTATCCCTAGTGGGGTGGCGGGAAGATGGAGTGAGAGCAGATAAGTGTGAAATAGGAGAGATACGTTTGAGGGCAGAGTTGATGGTGGAGGAAGAGAAGACATTAAAAAAGGAAGACATCTCTTTCGTCCTGGAATGCAGTAAATGTTTCCTCATCTAATTGGAAGCCATGAACCAGATGGACTTCAGCAATAAATCAACTCTTAACATTATAGATTCCAACTTCTGTTTTAGTCTTTTCCTTTAGTTACTAACATTTTAAATACCCTGCTACCATAATGAGAATGGAACACAAATCAAGTCAAGTTTAGTGTCATGTGCACAAATACAGGGAGGTACAAGTATAATG
Source organism: Hemitrygon akajei (assembly GCF_048418815.1). Lineage (NCBI taxonomy): Eukaryota > Metazoa > Chordata > Chondrichthyes > Myliobatiformes > Dasyatidae > Hemitrygon > Hemitrygon akajei. The sequence continues at coordinate 25,364,831 of NC_133144.1, forward strand.
AAGAATTTGCTTGCAGTAGCATTTCAGGCATGTAGATACAGACAATACACAGAACAGAAATTAAGCATAAACTGTACATAGATGAATCAATTGTGTGAAGGAGAGTAGTATGCAAGAACAAAACCTGAGTTCAAAAGGGAAAGACACAATCAGAAACTAGTCCATGGTTGTGGAAGAAGAGGCTTGCAGTGGTCAGTTGTTGAGGCCAGGTTAGAGTCGTGTAGATTGCTTCAGGAACCTGATGGTTGTAGATAAGTAATTGTCTGGTGGTGTGAGACTTCAGGCTTCTGTATCTCCTCCCAGACAATTGCAACGAAAAGGGAGTAAGTTCAAAAAGGGGGCTTATCTTCGCAGTTCACATCCAATTGCCACCTTAGAAGTGATGCTGCCTCACCACTCCAGTGATCTAGGATGGATCCTGTGTAGAGTTTGCACATGAGACCCTGAGACTGTGCAGATTTCCTCCGAGTGCTCTGGTTTCCTCCCATATCCTAAAGACATGTCAGTTGGTTAGTTAATGGGCTGCTGTAAATTACCCCTAGTGTAGGTGAACAGTAGGAGATTAGTGGAGAGAGAAAAGAGTTGATAGGATTGTGAGAAGGGATAAGTTATAAGGAAGTACACTCAGTGGACACTTGATTAGCTACACTTGTACATCTGCTCATTGATGAAAATATCTGATCAGCCAATCATGTGGCAGCAACTCAATGTATAAAACTGTCCCGACGTGGTAATGAGTTTCAGTTGTTGTTCAGACCAATTATCAGAATTGTGAAGAAGTGTGATCTGAGTGACTTCGGCCATGGAATGATTGTTGGTGCCAGATGGGGTGGTTCGAGTATCTCAGAAAATGCTGATCTCCTGAGGTTTTCATGCACAACAGCCTCTAGAGTTTACAGAGAATGGTGAGAAAAACAAAAAAAAAATCTGGTGAGCGGCAGTTCTGTGGGCAAAAACACCTTGTTAATGGGAGAGGTCAGAGGAGAATGGCCAGACTGGTTTAAGCTGACAGGAAGGCAACAGTAACTCAAATAACCACGTGTTACAACAGTGCTATGTAGAAGAGCATCTCTGAATACACAATATATTGACATTTGAAGTGGATGGGGTACAGCAGCAGAAGACCACAAACTTATACTCTGTAGCCACTTCATTAGGCACCTAATAAAGTGGCCACTAAGTGTAGTGGGGAGGAACCTGATGTAAATACTCTGAGAGGTGGCATTGATCCGATGGGCTAAATGGCTTCCTTACATATCATAAAGCAAACTGAGAACAAGATTCGAACCTTGAACATACCTAAAAAGATCAATTAAACACGGCCCTATGTGCCTGGTGCACATGGTCAATGGATGAGAATTAGAGAGACTTGATAGCTAGCAATGACTGCTTCCTCACCTGCCTCAAGCACTACATCTCAGTCTGGCTGCCAGTTCACTCGAGTCCGGGGATTCTGTAAGAACCGAATAGTTACAGGTGGAAAAAAAAATCAGTATCAGGTTTATTATCACCAGCATGTGATGTGAAATTTGTTAACTTAGCAGCAGCAATTCAATGCAATACATAATACAGAAAAAAATGAAATAAAAATAATAATAAATAAATTACAGTATACGTATATTGAATAGATTAAAAACATGTAAAAAGCAGAAATACTGTTTATTAATAATGTGTGGTAGTATCCAAGGGTAAAATGTCCATTTAGGAATCAAATGGCAGAAGGGAAGAAGCTGTTCCTGAATCGTTAAGTGTGTGCTTCAGGCTTCTGTACCTCCTACCTGATTGTAACAGTGAGAAAAGGTGAGGAAAGGATATGCCTTGGGTGCTGGAGGTCCTTAATAATTGATGCTGCCTTTCTGATATACCGCTCCCTGAAGATGTCCTGGGTACTTTGTAGACTAGTACCCAAGATGGAGCTGACTAGATTTTTAACCCTCTGCAGTTTCTTTCAATCCTGTGCAGTGCCCCCCGCCCCATACCAGACAGTGACGCAGCCTGTCAGAATGCTCTCCATGGTACATCTATAGAGGTTTTTGAGTGTATTTGCTGACATGCCAAATCTCTTCAAACTCCTAATGAAGTATAGTTGCTGTCTTGCCTTTATAACTACATCGATATGTTAGATCCTCAAAGATTTTGACACCCAGGAACTTGAAACTGCTCACTCTCTCCACTTCAGATCCCTCCATGAGGATTGGTAAGTGTTCCTTCATCTTACCCTTCCTGAAGCCCACAATCAGCTCTTTCGTCTTACTGACGTTGAGTGCCAGGTTGTTGCTGTGGTACCACTCCTCTAGATGGTATATCTCACTCCTGTACGCCCTCTCATCACCACCAGAGATTCTACAACAATGGTTGTATCGTCAGCAAATACATAGATGATATTTGCACTATGCCTAGCCACACAGTCACGTATATATATAGAGCAGAGCAGTGGGCTAAGCACACACCCCTGAGGTGTGCCAGTGTTGATCGTCAGTGAGGGGGATATATTATCACCAATCCGCACAGATTGTGTTCTTTAGGTTAGGAAGTCAAGGATCCAATTGCAGAGGGAGTTACAGAGACCCAGGTTCTGCAACTTCTCAATCAGAATTGTGCGATTGATGGTATTAAATGCTGAGTAAGCTATAGTCGATGAACCTTATTACCTTTAAAGTGTTGGAAGATTGACAAGGCCATCAGCAAGCTCCAGTGATCAAAGTAATCATGGAGGAGCTCTGAGAGCAGGGGCACTCATCAAATGAGCATCGTACCGATGTCAGCGGAGGCTCTGGTACCTTTGACCGCAAGCACTCTTATTGATGGATGCAATCCTTACCTATCATTGTTCATTCTCAAACTCAGTAATGCATTGGAACTTTATTTCTGAATTTGCTGTGGGGGAGACAGTAGTTGGCTTAAACTTTGAAGAAGCAGATGTAAATAATAGAATTTCAATGTGTAAGAGGGAGTTGATAAAAGATAGAAAATAAAGGGTGGCACAGTAGCATAGCGGCTAGCATAATGCTATTACAGTTCCAGTGATACAAGTTCAGTTCCAGATGCTGTCACTAATGAGTTTGTACGTTCTCCCTGTGACTGTGTGAGTTTCCTCTTGGGCTCTGGTTTCCTCCCACACTCCAAAGGCATATGGATTAGCAGGGTAATTGGTCACATGAGTGTACTTGGGTGGCCTGAGCTCATTAGGCTGGAGGGGCCTGTGACTGTGCTGTATGTCTGATAAATAAAAATGAAAAATTAAACTGTGGTGACCAAATTAACAATCATCGGAATCACCTAGAGGCTCTTGCATATGTCTGACTATAAGGTTATGAATGCCAGTATAAATATGATGAAGCTGAGAATAAATTAAAAATATCCATCTACATGTTGCCATGATTATTTCCAAAGGTCCTTAATGGAGTCATTGAGAGATACAGCAAGGAAGGAAGCCCTTCAGTTCACTAAGTCTACACTGACCATTAGCTATTAGGCTTACGTCAATCTTATTTATAATTCTTTCCAGCTTCTCATCAACTTCCTTCAGATTCTACCACTCACCAACATTCTAATGATAACTTATAATGGCAATTAACCCACTAAGATGCAGGTTTTTGGGATGAAATGTGATTATCTTCATGAAATAGAGTTAGAATCAGGTTTATAATCACTGACATATGACATGAGATTTGTTGTTTTGTGACAGCAGTACAGTGCAAGACATAGAAGTTAGAAAATTAAACAAACAGGTCAAAGGTGGTTGGGGGTTGGAGATACATCTCTACCAAAGGAGGTGGGTGTAAGGTGCCCCTTCCCTCTGCTAGCCTGCCGGTCACCCTTGGCTAGAGTGTAGCACCTGCTTAGACCCTCGATCAGCGTCATGTGAAGCCTTGGGAGCAGGTGGGGAATGGTTGTATGAGCAGTTGGTGCATATCACAAGTCCTGGTTATGCAAACACTGATGTCAGGCGGACAGCCTCTGAAGTATATCGATAATGGCTGGGCTCACCTGTCTTGTTCTCCAAGAGGACCACAACCTTGTCATAGGTTTAGAGGCTTGTGTGCCCCGATGATTCAGAGAGCTATGTTGGCTGGAGTCAGGACTTTAGGCTTCCGTTCTTGGGAGGATCACCCATGCCAAACAGGTCAAATGGTAGAGGCCAGACTAAGAATGGTTCACCGGTTCTCCAGATTTGGGGGGGGGTTCAGCTCAGGTTCAGCCTGGTAAATAAAATAGTTACAGAAACAGCAATGAAGAATCTTTCTATATCTGAGTGTGACATGTGACTTGTATGATAACAGTAGTGAAAGCTGAGAGGAAGCTATTGACATGATGAAGGAATCCCCGAACACCACCAGAGATATCTTCATTGATGCCCCAAATGCCAGTGGTAAAGGGCAGTAAACAAAAGCATTTGTCTTGTAAAGACACTGCCCTGACGAAGGCAATGGCAGGCCACTTCGGTAAATAAATTTGCCAAGAACAATCACGGTGATGGAAAGACCATGGTTGCCCACTTCTTACAACATGGCACATAGCGAATGAACAAGTCAATGTTTTGGGCCGAGACCCATCAACAGGACTTGTTTGCAGATTTAGTCATTTCTACAGATGCTACCTGACCTGCAGGCTTTCTCCAGCATTTTGTATTTGTTGTTCTGGATTTCCAGCAACTGCAGAGGCCCTCAGTTGGTCAGGGTTGACCACGGATATTGTGCCTTAACTCTCTATGTGATACAAAAGCCAAGGCAGTACGATATGGAGAGCAGGCTGTTCCACATGCAGCAGACTCCCCCTCTTCAAGCAGCTGATGAACCCAAAGGAACGGCAGAGATCGATACAGTTTGGTACAGCAGCATCACAAGAGTTGCCAGTTTGCATTGAACTCAAAGTAGGACAGCCTGAGGTACTCCAGCTCCGGAGTTTTCCTCAGGGTTTACTCTCCATGCCTTCCCTATGAGTAGGTACAGCCACAGAGCAGCAGAGGTTGGTGATCAGAGTTTTGCTTCTCATGGACGAGCCGCCAAATGCCTCATCTGTCCGAAGCAACTGATCCTAAGGTGCCAGTAACCTGCCTTTGCTCCTTCTCCTGTCAATAGAAATGGTTCTGCCAGGCTTAGTATGTAAGCCACATGTGAAGGCCAAGAGCTGGATTTGATTGTCAGGGGCTATTTGAGATACATGCCATTGAATTGAATTGAATTCGGTTTATTGTCATTTAGAAACCCCAACTGCAATGCAGTTAAAAAATGAAACAATGTTCCTCCAGAATGATATCACAAAAGCACATGACAAAACAGACTACACCAGAAAATCCACATAACATTTGGCAATCCCCAATCCAGAGTCCGGAGAGGCTGCTGCGTATTAATATTGCACTACCATCTTAGTGCATTCCCCGGAAAGGAGCTCCAAACCCACCAGACAAAACAAGACTACCCAGACACACCAAGTCAGGAAACCAACTCTACCACCCAACAAACCAAAAACTAAAGCTACAAGACCTACACAAAACTACATAGTTACAACAGTGCAAACAATAGCATAATTGATTAAAAAACAGACAATGGGCACGGTAAAAATAGTCCAAAGATGTTAAAAGACTATAAGTTCGAAAGAAACCACCACACAGTTTCCACAAGTACTCAGGGTCCCGATAGACTCATCATCCCACGCAAGCAGCAGAAGGGAATACCCCCGCTGTGGACTTCCACGGAGCCATCAGACTCAGCCTCGCAGATGCAGCACACAGTGAAAGTGTCCCGACCGCAACAGACTCCGAGTCTGTCGAACCTCTGAGCCTCCGACCATCCCCTCCGGCACAGCCTCTCCGAGTACCATCATCTGCCGAGCACACTACGACGCCCCAGCCACCGGCCAATGGCAATGCGACCCCGAGGACTGGGGGCCTGTTCTTCCCGGCAGAGACCCAGACCTCACAACAGCAGCAGCAACGAAGAAGGCCTTCCTGGAGATTTCCAGATGTTCCTCTGTGCTCCCACGTCCATTTTTCATCAGATTAGGATTGTGCACGGCATCTAGCTTGACAAATAACAGATATCAACTCTGGAGAGGCAGCTGGAAACTGCATCGCACCACCATCTTGATACCATTGGGAGCATATAATAGTTAGTGGGAGCTTACACCCTCTTCCACCCCTAGCTACAACAACCATAAAGAGCCTAGCATGTTCAGAACCTCTTGTGTTTATCAAGAATTCATGAGTTCATGGACTGGTCAAAAATGAAGGGAAAGAAGCTGTTTCCAAAATGTTGCATGTGTATCTTCAGGCTACTGGGAGAACATCCAAACTCCACACAGACAACACCAGAGATAGGGGCATTTCTGACACTGAGTTGTTAGCTTTCCACCCTCTGTGCTGATCAAGTATTTCTTTTTAATTATATTTGAAACACTTGGTGAACTGCAGGCCAATGTGATATCCAGTCGAGTTTTTTGTCCATTTTATAGAATTCATTATACATGCTTTTTTTGTGTTGCTTTATGATATTACTGATTTTCTGTGTTCTGAATAACTAAACAACCAGGTTAATGTCTTATAGACTGAACTGGGATAATTACTCTCTGAGGCTAATCGTTGAAAGGCTTTTTGGTTGAAAATCATTTGCTTAGGAATGGAGTTCATCCATGTTTACTTACATAAAGAATGCAGTGCAGGAATGAACCAGCTATTCCATGTTGGCATTTATACTCTACAAAACCTTCTCACTTCCATCCACCCACCCTATCATCATAGTCTGTTCCTTCCCTCCACTTATACTTCATCCATCTTCTCTTGTGAGACTCAGCAAAGTCTCACTATGCTATGCTGCAAATATCGTAAGACCTTAAGACAAGAAGATATAGGAGCAAAATTAAGCCATTTGGCCCATTTCATCATGGCTGATCCATTTTCCTCTCAGCCCAAATCTCCTGCCTCACCCCTCCCCCCCATATCCCTTCATGCCATGACCAATCCAAAATCTGTCTAAAATCTGTCATGGTCTCCATGCTGCCTGTGGCAATGAATTCCACAGATTCACCACTCTCTGACTAAAAAAAAATCCTCCTCATCTCTGTTCTAAAAGGATGCCCCTCTATCCTGAGGCTTTTCCTTTGGTCTTAGATATTCCCAACATAGAAAACGTCCTCTCCACATCAAGGCCTTTCACCATTTGATAGGTTTCAATGAGGTCTCCCCTCATTTTCCTGAATTATATTGAATACAGGCCCAGAGCCATCAAACACTCCTCATATGAAAAGCTGTTCAATCCTGGAATCATTTTCATGTCCCCCCTTTGAGCCCTCTCCAGTTATACCTTCTAAGATAAAGGGTTCAAAACTGCTCACAATACTCCAAGTGAGGCCTCACCAGAGCTTTATAATTTCTCAATGTTACATCCTTACTTTTATATTCTTTTCCTCTTGAAATAAATGCTAACATTGCATTTGCCTTCCTCACCACAGACTCAACCTTAAAATTAACCTTTAGGGAATCCCAACTCCCTTTGCGCCTCAGCCTTTGGTACTTTCCTTCTATTTAGAAAACAGTCAACCCTTTCATTTCTTCTACCAAAGTGCACTTCCCAAAATTTCTTCTACCATACACTTCCCAAAACTATATACCATCTGCCGCTTCTTTGCCTATTTCCCTCATCTGTATAAGTCCTTGTGTAACATCTCTACTTCCTCACAACTACCTGCCTCATTACCTATCTTCATATCATCTGATAATTTTTCACCAAAGCCATCAATTCCATTATCCAAATCATTGACATATAACGCAAAAAAATTGGACCCTACACTACCCCAGTGGAAAACCACTAGTCACTGGCGGCCAACCAGAAGAGGCTCCCTTTATTCATACTCTTTGCCTCCTGCTATCAGCCATTGCTAGAATCTTTTCTGTAACATCATGGGCTTGTAGCTTGTTAAGCAGCCTCATGTGTGGTACCTTGTCAAAGTCCTTCTGAAAATCTAAGTACACAACATCAACCAATTCTCCTTTGTCTATCCTGCCTGTTATTTCTTCAAAGAATTACAACAGATTTGTCAGGCAATATTTTCCTTTGAGGAAACTATGCTGACTATGGCCTACTTTATCATGTGTCTCCAAGTACCCTGAGACCTCATACTTAATGATCGACTTCAACATCTTCCCAACCACTGAGGTCAGACTAACTGGCTTAACTCCTTTCTCCCTTCTTGAATAGTCAAGTGATATTCACAATTTTCCAGACTTCCGCAACCATTCCAGAATCTAGTGATTCTTGAAAAATCATTACTAATGCCTCCATAATATTTTCAGACACCTTTTACTAAACCCTGGTGTGTACGGCATATGGTCTATGGTGATTTAACTACTTTCAGATCTTTTAGTTTCCCAATAACCTTCTCTCTAGCAATGGTAACATCCCAGACTTCATGACCCCTGACATTTAGAACTTTCTGCATACTGCTGGTGTCCTCACAGTGAAGACTGATGCAAAATAGCTACCGTAGATTTCGCACTACAGAGCGCACCTGATTAAAAGCCGCTGGCTCTAATTTTAGAAAGAAAATCAATTTTGTACTTGTACAGGCCGCACCGGATTTTAGGCCGCACCGGATTTTCGGCCGCAGGTGTCCCACGTTGTAATATGAGATATTTACACAGAAAGATATTACACGTGAGGATTTTTTAACTTTTAATTAAATCCATATGGTAACATAAACAAATACATATTGCAAATGCTTTTTTGTGAACCGTGCCTGTAACGCGGCTACTTTTAAATATACGTTGCGTATACTTTTTTACTGAACAACATTCCAATATCTCCTAACGACTGGTAAAAAATATATATACTGCAGCCTACCAGGAAAAGTTATTGATCGCCTTTAACTTAAAAGCAGCGTTCGCTCAGATCTAATGCCGCTCGCGTAATGCGCTCGCCCCCCGCCTTCCCGTTTATCGCAAACCGGTATCCCACAAGACGCGGCAAAACCGGGTGTGACGTCATAGCATCCCGCGATGTAGTACAGAAAACAAATATAGTTAAAACACTTCTAACTTTAACTAGAAAATGAATTACTAAGCGAAAATATTATAAACTAAATACCTGCCATAAAGGCAGCACAATGCTTTTCTTCGAGTGTTTTCCATGTTGATGAGGGTGAGTACAAATGACTGATTTACAATAATTTAATTGTGAAAGTGCGCTTGATTTATCGTACAATTTCATTGGACCTCTGTGAACTACTCATCAATTTTATTGGTCTACTGTTACGAGGCAAAATGTTTTTGGCGGCATGAAAAAAAATCATGCATTAGCCGCACCGTAGTAAAGGCCGCAGTGTTCAAAGCTGTTCAAAATGTGGGAAAAAAGTAGCGGCTTATAATCCGACATCTACGGTATTTGGTTCATCTGGCATTTCCTTGTCCCCCATTACTACCCCTCCAGCATCGTTTACCAGTGGTCTGATATCCACTCTTGCTTCTCTTTTACACTTCATGTATCTAAAGAATATCACCTTCATTGCACTATTTAGAAGAAAATTTCGCATGGATGGCTTGTTAATTATTGGTTGTTGGGTTTTACACTTCATGACCAATGGCTATGAAAATCCCCATGAATTAAAACATCTCAGTGTCCATCCTTACTACCCTCCTGACAATTTTAAAGCCTTTTGCATGGTGGAGTTTGACCTAACAGTGTAATCCTCTGCGTGGATTAATTTAAAGGCCATGTGACAGATATGAATCTCAAGATAGTATATGGTGACAAATTCCATGCTTTGATATTAAATTTACTCGGAACTTTGAATGATGATATCTATTTTAGTGGAAAACACTGGCTGGAGAGTTGGTGGAATTAGGTTCCGTTGTGGCCCTGAAAAAGAAATGGATAAATAAACAAAGAAGAAAAATTGTGAGTCTATGAAGAAAGAACTAGGTTAGCGAGTTGCTCCTGTAGAGCTGGTACAGGTACAATGGGCCAAATGGCCTCCTTTCATGCTCTAAGCATTCTATGATTCTATAGTCCTAAGATTTTGAGAAGCCTACAGAGTAGAGAGGCAATATCATTTTCCCAGTGTCAAAATATCTAATTCTAAAGTGCATGTGTTTTTGGTGAGAAGGGGTAAATTCAAAGGAGATGTGCAGGGCAATTTTTTTTTACTGAGAGTGATAGCTGCCTGGAATTCACAGCCAGGGGTAATATTGGAGGCGGATACAATAATGGCATATGATTGACTCTAAGATAAGCACATGAATATGTATACGAAACCCATTTTTACTGGGTGTCTCTGGAAATGCAGATCATTCACCACTAGCTAACAGCCACAGAACTCTGTGGTGAGAAATCCACCTTTCTCAGCGTTCGTACATCTTCAGCCTTCTCCCAGTTCCATTCTCTTGACTGGATGGCACACATTCCTAAACATCCAGCATCTTTAATGGTAAACTAAACACTACTAGCAGAACACACTGCTTCTACAGAAAGACCATTCCATGAAATACCCTACAACATTAGCAGTAAAACCTTTATCAGGGCGTTACATAGAGAGTGGAGGATTATGCCCAAAAGGACAGGATTAGTTAAGTGTTTATTTATGAGTTCAGTACTACATTGTGTGCCAACAGGCCCGTTCTTGTAATGTACTGTTCTATGTTGAATGTTCTGTGTTCTAATTATTACTGCCATCGGATATGTTCAAATTAAGAAAACGATAGTATGTAATAATTTTATCTATGGCCACAATATATTTTCAATTTAATAAACAATGAGAACATATAGTGCTCAGTATTAACAAGAATAGTCAAGAAAGTCTACATTGAACGATTGGTATTGGAGAGAGTCAGCAGCTTTAAATTCCTGGGCATTAACATATCCGATGTCCTATCCTCAGCTTGGCATGTAGATTCAAGCACAAGGAAGGTGCTTTCTCTTTACATGCTTAGGAGGTTAAGGAGATTTGGCAAGTCACAGAACACTCTAAATACTTCTTCTTCGGCTGTCCATCGATTTTGATGTTGACTTTACTGAGAGTTTAGTCTCTGCAGGCACATTTTTGGTGTACAAGACCAGCAATGGATCGGCACTCTCTCTGACATTGGTTGCACTTGTGATTTGACTGGTCTAGCACCGAATGTCTGCACTCATGACATGCTTCATATTTCTTCTGCCTTTTCTCTTCGATAGCTGGGATTGACTTCTTGACAACGCAGTGCCAACTTCTTCTGTCCAAAGTATCTTTCTCCCAGGTGTTGATAATCATATCACTGTTCTTCATATGGTGCTTGAGCTCATCTTTGTATCGCAGCTTCTGACCACCATGCTTCCTCTTTCCTTTATGTGGCTTGCCATAGAAAACAGCTTTGGGTAAACAATCATCACTCATTCTTGTGACATGACCAGTCCAACGCAGCTGAGAAGCTGTGATGAGCGATTCTGCGCTGACTGTCCCAGCACGTTTGAGCACCTCAGCATCTGGTACCCTCTCTTGCCACTTGAGGTGTAATATTTGGCGTAAATGCCTGAGTTGTGTCTTGGTCAATTTCTTGATGTGCTTCTGATACAATGTCATTGTTTCAGTTGAATAAAGCAGAGATGGTAAAACAGCTGTGTTATACACTTTGACCTTGGGTGTCATTTTAATGTCGTGGCAAGACCAAAGTCGCTTCTGCAAAGCACCAAAGACTTCTATAGCTGATTGAATTCTCCTCTCAACTTCCAGATCTGATGAGTTGGAGTTAGTCACAGTGCTTCCTAAGTACGTGAAAGAGTCAGAACACTTCAGCGCTACCCCACTGACCAATATGACTGGTGGTTGGGTCTCACTGGGACTACACAGAGGAGGAGGCTGGTACAGAAGTTTGGTTTTGGAGACATTGATTGTTAGGCCAAAAAGACTGGCAGCAAATGAGAAGTGGTCTACAATTTCTTGAATCACATTAACATCAGAAGCAACCAGGGCTGAGTCATCTGCATGCAGAAGCTCTCTGACACATATCTCTCTTGATTTGGTTGAGGCTTTGAGTCTTGACAGGTTGAACAATTTTCCATCTGAGCGAGTCCTGATGTACACACCTTTGTCCAAATTATGGTCCATTATTTCCAAAACTGCAGTAAGATATAATGTGAACAAAGTTGGAGCAAGAACGTATCCCTGTTTTACCCCGTGGTTGATGTTGAAGGCTTCACTGACATCTCCTCCAATAGATACTTTGCCAGACATGTTCTTATGAAACAACTTGATCATTGTAATCGGCCTACATGGACAACCAGAAGTTTTGAGCACTTCCCAGAGTGTTTCTCTGTCCAACTTGTGAGAAATCAACAAAGACAATGTACAATGGTTGCTGCTGTTCTACCACCTTCTCCTGGAGTTGCCTCAAAGTAAAAATCATGTCTGTGGTTGCTCTTCCAGCCCTAAAGCCACATTGGCTTTCAGGAAGCATATCTTCTGAGATGATCTTGAGCCGGTTGAGCAGTATCTTTGCCATAATCTGTGGACAGAAGCGAGATTGTATGGTGGGGGCATGACACCATCTGTCTTATTACTATGCAAGGCGTGTTGGAGTAGAGTTTCTGGAAAATACTTCTACTGATGGACTGGTGAAAGTATCCTGACTGATTGCATCATGATCTGGTACAGCAATTTAAATGCTCAACAATGTAAAAGCAACAGAGAGCAGTGGACTTAGCCCATTATAGAACATAGAATGTAGAATAGTACAGCACAGTACAGGCCCTTCAGCCCACAATGTTGTGCCTTAAACCCTGTCTCCCATATAACCCTCCACCTTAAATTCCTCCATATACCTGTCTAGTAGTCTCTTAAATTTCACTAGTGTATCTGCCTCCACCACAGACTCAGGCAGTGCATTCCACACACCAACCACTCTCTGAGTAAAAAACCTTCCTCTAATATCCCCCTTGAACTTCCCACCCCTTACCTTAAAGCCATGTCCTCTTGTACTGAGCAGTGGTGCCCTGGGGAAGAGGCGCTGGCTGTCCACTCTGTCTATTCCTCTTAATATCTTGTACACCTCTATCATGTCTCCTCTCATCCTCCTTCTCTCCACAGAGTAAAGCCCTAGCTCCCTTACTCTCTGATCATATATCAGGCCCATTATGGTGTCAACAGGAGGCGCTGCTTCAATAAGACAACATTTATCATCAAAGACCTCCACTGTTCAGGTTATGCCATCTTCTCATAGTTATCATCAAACAAGAGGTAGAGAAGCTGATGTACAGGAACAGCTAGTTCTATTCAACCGTTTTGTTCCTGAACCAACTTGTACAACACTAATCACTACAGTTTAGTAACACTGTGATCAATTTGCACTATATAACAATTATAACTATATAGCACGGAAATAGGCCATCTCGGCCCTTCTAGTCCATGCTGAATTATTAATTGTGTTCTAGCTTGAAAAAAAGGGTATAGTTTATATTTAGTTATATTTTTGTGAATATTGTTTGTATGATGCTATGTGCCTGTGAAGCTGCGAGTCTTTTATTGCACCTGTGTGTGCATGTACGTGGTTTTAATTTTCCGCATATTAACTAGGATTCCCATACTGCAAAAAAAGATTGCAAACACAAGAAAATCTGCAGATGCTGGAAATCCAAGCAACACAAGCAAAATGCTGGAGGAACTTGGCAGGCCAGGCAGCATCTATGAAAAAGTGTAAACAGTTAACATTTCAGGCCGAGAGCCTTCTTCAGGACTGAATGACTGTTTACTCTTTGCCATAGATGCTGCCTGACCTACTGAGTTCCTCCATCATTTTGTGCATGTCACTGTAAAAGCACTGGATGGGATAAAGTTTGTCAGATGGGTTCAGGAAAGTTTCCTTACTCAGTACACAGAGGTCCCAACTAGAGATACTGCAAAACTAGATCTCTTAATAGAGATTGAGACAGGGCAGGTGACATAAGTTTGAGGAGGGGAACATCCTGTATCTAGTGAACACAATGTCATTAATTTCAAGGTAATTATGGAGAAGGATAGGTTTGGTCCTCAGGTTAAGGTTCTAAATAGGAAAAAGGCTTATTTTGATAGTATCAGAAAGGATCTGGTAAGTCTGAAATGGGACAGGTTGTTTTTTGGCAAAGGTGTATTCGGTAAGCGAGAGACATTCAGTAGTGAAATATTGAGAGAACAAAGTTTGCATGTTCCTGTCAGAATGAAAGACAAGAATAACAGGTTTAGGAAATCTTCGTATTCAAGAGATATTGAGGCCATGGTTAAGAAAATGAAGGAGGGACATAACTGTAGCAGGTACAGGCATACAGGAACAAATGAGGTGCCTTAGAAGTGTAAGAAATGTGAAAGGCAATGAACAAGGAAATCAGGAGGGCTAAAAGAAGACATGAGGTTGCTCTAGCAGACAAGGTGAAGGAGAATCCCAAGGGAGTCTAGAGATATATTAAGAGCAAAAGTGTGCCAGGGATTAGTCATCTGGAAGATCAGAGTGGCCATCTAATCATGGAGCCAAATGAGATGAGAGAGATCTTAAATGGATTTTTGCATCTGTATTAACTTCTGAAATGGGCACAGAGTTTATGGAAGGGAAAGCAGAAGTAAGGTCATGAACTGTATACAGATTATAGAGGAGGAGGTGTTAGCTGTCCTGAGGAAAATTAGGGTGGATAAATCCACAGGATCTATCAAGGTGTTTCCTCAGATCCTGTGGAAGACTAGTGCAAAAATTGCAGGTGTCCTAGCAAAGATATTTAAAACATCTTTAGCCATGGGTCAGGTGCCGGAGAATTGCAAGGTAGCTAATGCTATTCTGTTGTTTAAGAAAGGCTCTAAGGATAAGCCAGGAACTTATAGGCTGGTGGGCCTGACGTCAGTAGTGGGTAAGTTATTAGAAAGCACAATATTCTAAAAGACCATTTATATAAAGTTCTGATTAAGGATAGTCAACCTGGCTTTTTGTATGATACCATTCTTATAGAGTTTTTTGAGGAAGTTACCATAAAATTGATGAAGGCAAGGACATGGATATTGTCAATATGAACTTTAGAGAGGACAAGGTCCTGCTTGGGAGGTTGGTCAAGAAGTTTCAGTGCCTCACGTTCAAGATCGTATTAGACTTCATCAGAAAGTAGTTGTAGATGGTTGCCTCTCTGACTGGAGGCCTATGATTAATGGTGTGCTGCAGAAATCAGTGTTGAGTCTGTTCTTGTTTGTCATCTGTTCCAATAATCAGGATGATAAAATAGTAAACTGGATCAGCAAATTTATTGAAGTCACCAGGATTGGGCTGTAATGGACAGCAAGGTAGCCTATCAAAGCTTGCAGCAGGATCTGGACCAGGTGGGAAAATGGGCTAAAATTAGCTGATGGAATTTAATGCAGACAAGTCTGAGGTGGTGTGCTTTGGGAGAATAAATGAGGGTAGGATTTGCATGTTGAGTGATAAAGCACTGTGGAGTGAGGTAGAACTCACTGGGATGTGGGAAAACAGATCCATAATGCCAGACAACAAAGATTTTGCTTCCTGGATACTTTTGAGTGTATCTTATGGATTTTGAGCTGCTAATCATTAAAACCACCATGAAATTTCCCTATCACACACCATTGTTTTGAATCACCTGTATTTGTTATTTCAATTCATAATTCAAGTCAGAATAATTGATGCTTTGATTTATGAAGGCATTTCTGTTGCTCCATAAATCAAACATCATTAATGACACACAATTTGTAGAACTTCTAGTGGGACTGGAGAAAATCACATGGAAGGCATTCAGGGATGTTCTTGTGCAGCTGGTTGACAACATGCTTCAAGCATATAAAACCAAGCAGTGCAACATGTCACTAAAGATTTATTTGCTGCATTCCCATTTAGACTTCTTCCTTGCAAATTTTGGTGCTGTCAGTGATGAGAATGATGAAACGTTTCACCAGGACATTGTGGTCATGGAGAAGTGCTATCGGGGCAACTGGAAACTATCAATGTTGGATTATTATTGTTGGATACTTAAGTGAGAAGCCTCAGACACTGAGTACAAATGAAAATCATTGTTAAAACATTTTTAGCTTTGTTAAACTATTGCAAAGCGTCAGTACCATTATGAAATTAAATGCATTATATTCAATAAAAGTTAATTTCTTGTTTCTCCAAATTCCTATGTGACACTAGTCTGAAATTATATTTGTGTTCAGCTTCAAGCATAAAAATATAAATAATAAATACAAAAATTCTGAGGAAGCAACACTTTTGAAAAAGAAGTTGTTGTCCAGTGGAATTCTGTGAAAATGGCGTCACAGGTATATAGGATTATTTTTAAAAGTTTTTGGCACATTGGACTTCATAAATCAAAGTATTGAGTACAGGAGTTGGGGTGTTATTTTGAAGCTGTATAGGACATTGGTGAGGCCTAATTTGGAGTATTGTGTGCATTTTTGGTCACTTACCTACAAGAAAGTTGTCAGTAAGATTGAAAGAGTAAAGAGAAAATTTACCGGATGATACCAGGTCTTGAGGACCTGAGTTATTGGAAAAGGTTGAATCAGATAGGACTTCATTCCATACAACCTAGAATAACGTGGGGAGATTTGATCGAGGTATACAAAATTATAAAGGATATAGACAGGGAAAATGCAAGCAAGCAGGCTTTTTCCATTGAGGTTGTGTGGTAGGGCCACATATAGACTAGAACAAATTAGAACTACAGATGCTCTCCTTAAAGATCATTATAGAGTTATGGTTACAGAAAGATACAGCATGGAAACAGGTTCTCTGAGTCCATGCCGATCATCAACCCCTATCTTACACTAACGTTATATTAACTCTATTTTTCTATTCTCCCTCTCTTCTCATCAACGCCATTCAGGTTGTCCCTATACTCTGGAGTCAATCTACTGCAGGCAGTTAGCCAATCAAGATTTGAAGCCATAGCTTCCAGAGAAATCCATGCAGTTATAGGGAGAACATGAAAACTCCACATCGACAGCATCAGAGGTCAGGATTGAACCGGCTTTCTGACGCTGTAAGGATATAGAACCCACAGAACCAAATGTTTTACAATGATTCAGTAGGTCAAGGTCATTTGTAAAAGCTAAGTAACTCAAATTTTAAACGCTTCAGCAATATTTGAACTCAGGTCTGTTTGTTACTTTAGAATGCTTTTGTAGGAAAGCAGCATCCATCATCAGAGACCATTACCATCCAGGATATGCTCTCTTCTTGCTGCTACCATCAGGAAGAAGGTACAGGAGTCTCAGGATTTACACCACCAGGTTTAGGAGCAGTTATTACCCCTCAGCCATCAGGAACTTGAACCAAAGGGATTAACTTCACTCAACTTCACTTGCCCCACCATTGAAATATTCCCACAACCAATGGACTCACTTTCTTCATCTCAAGTTTTTGATATTTATTTATCATTATTCTTTCTTTCTTTTCGTATTTGCAGTTTGTTGTCTTTTGCACACTGGTTGAACACCCAAGCTGGTGCAGTCTTTCATTGATTCTGTTATGGTTATTAGTCTACAGACTTACTGAGTATAATCCCAAGAATATGAATCTCAGGGTTGTATATGATGACATATACGTACTCTGATAATAAATTTACTTTGAACTAAAAGGTACTAGTCAATCAATTTTATTTCTGCACCAATATCACCATGTCCTTACCCAGAAGAATAAATGCATGTTGAATTATGATACAATATAAACTTCTCTGACTAAGCATATAAAATAACCATTCTCTGTAAAGAGGTTAATCTGCCCCTCATGCATAACAGCAACTTAAAAAAATTCAATATTTATACAAGCAAATGATTCACAACTATTTAAATCTACATAGACTAAATTGATTTGTAAGTAAAATGCTGCAGTTGATGGATTTCGTAAAATTTATTTTAGGGACGTGGGTTTTGATGCTGAGACAGCGTTTATTGCCCATTCTTAACTGTTCTTGTGAAAGTGGTACAGAGCCTTCTCCTTGGACCATTGCATACTTTGCAGTGTACAAGCTGCCGTCATATGTTTGGGTAGATTGGGATTTACAGCACAGACAAAATGCATGAATGATGGGTTAGCGTGATGTGTGATGTGGAGGGCAATCTGCAAGTGGTGTTGTTCCTGTGTGTCTGCTCCCCTTGTCCTTCTTGGTGGAAGAGGTCGTGGCTTTGGGAGAAGCTGTTGCAGTAACTTAGGTGAGCAAGTGAAAGGTATTTTGAGGATTGTACACATCGTAGACACCGTGTGTCAGTGGTGGGGAAAGTATATGATAAGGTAGTAGATGAGGTGCAAATCAAGTGGGATGCTTGGTCCTCAATGGTAAAACATAGAACATAGAACAGTACACCATAGGAACAGGCTCTTCAGTCATGTTTTTCACCAAATTAATTATATTAATAATTAAATGCCCAACTATATTCATCCCCCCTGCCTACGCAATGTCCATAGCCTTCCATTTCCTACACGTTCATCTGGCTATTCAAGGGCCTTTGGGAAGTCTCTGTCATACTTACCCCTGCTGTTACTCTTGGCAGCATCTTCTAGGCACTCAGCAAGCTCTAAAACCTTTAGAACATAAGACAGTACTGCACAGTACAGGACCTTTGGCAAATAATATTTTGCTGAAATTTTACCTTTCTCAACATCAATCTAACCCTCTGTATAGCCCTCCATTTTTGTTTCAACCATTTTCCCGACTTAGAGTCTCTTAAATATTCCTTACGTATCCGTCTCTATCACCACCCCTGGCAGAACATTCCGCACACCTGCCAGTCTGTGTAAAAAAACGTACCTTTGACCTCTGCCCTATATTTTTCTCCAATGACAAATCAAATCAATTAAATTCAAATTTTATTATCATTCAACCATACCACTAGACTGAAAAGACAGTATTTTGGGATCGGAGGAGGGGTGAGGATGTGAGACCCAATTTCACTTGTTTTCTGCAATGGTCACTGAGGCTATGAAGACAATCCTGGCTGCTGTGCTCCATGCCTGTTAATATGATGAACTGATAAATAAGGCTTTAGGCCTACTCCAGTCCGCTCCGGGGTTCGGATTGCTGTTGTTCACTTCAATTGTTTGCATAGTATGTGTTTTTTCTTCTCTTGCATATTGAGTGTTGGTCTTTTATTATTCTTCGTTAATTGCGTTAGTTTTTTTCTTGCTTTGTAGCTACCAGTGAGCGATCAAATCTCAAAGTTGTATAATTTATACATTGTTTGATAATAAATGTACTTTGAACTTTAAAAATGAACATTTTCAAACAAACAAAACAAATGTCTCTCTGGGGCTTAGGTGCAAAACATAGACAGCAAATTCAAAAATGTAGTCACACAAAAAAACATATACGTGACCCAAGTCCCTGAGCGACATGTCCCGCAATTTGATGAAGCACTTCCTGGCAGTGCGCTGCAAACATACCCATGCAGTCCAGCTTGTCATTCCACCGATCAAACATTGGAGGGCAGCACCAATGGGCGATGCCAGCCCCTTAATATTCCTTAAATTATACCCCTCATATTAGGTATTTCTGCCTGAGGAAAAAGTCTCTGGTTATGCAGTCTATCTATGGCTCTTATTAGATTGTACATCTCTATCCACACCACCAATCTCCATGTCATCTGCAAAATTATTAACCCACCATTTCACTTCCTCTTCCAAGTCATTTATAAAAATCACAAAGATCAGGGATGCCAGAACTGATCCCTGTGGAACACTGATCTCCAGGGAGATTAAGCTCCATCTACTGCCATCTTCTGCCTTCTGAGTGCAAACCAATTCTGATTCCACGCAGCCAAGTTGTTTTGGATCCCTTGTCTCCTGACTTTCAGAATGAGCCTACTCTGTGGAACCTTGTCAAACACCTCAGTAAAATTCATGTATGCCATATCTACTGCTCTACCTTCATCAATTTGCTTTATCACTCCTACAAGCAATTCAGTCAAGGTCATGAGGCACAACCTGCCCTCACAAAACCATGCTGACTATTCCTGATCAGATTAAGCTCCTCAAACCATATGGAAATCCAGTTTCTAAGAGTCCTCTCCAATAGTTTGCCCGCTACTGACATAAGGCTCACTGGTTCATAATTCCCAGAGTTATCCTTGTTAACTTTTTTGAAGGAATGAATAACATTTGCCACCCTCCAGTCTTCTGGTACTACTACTATTGTTAATGAGGATGCAAAGATCATCGCCAAAGGTGCAGCAATCTCTTCCCTCACTTCCTGTAGTAACATGGAGTATATCCCATCCGGCCCTAGAGACCTATCTATCCTTATGTTTCTCAATAGTTACAGGACATCCTCTTCCTTAACGTCAACAAGTTATAGCACATTAACCTGTTCTACATTGTCCTCACATTTGTCAAGGTCCCTGTCATTGGTGAATACTGGAACAAGGTATTCATTAAGGACCTCCCTTACATCCTCCAACTTGATTCCAGACACATATTTCCACTTTTATCCCTGATTGGTCCTACCCTCACGCTAGTCAATATAGTTTCTGAGAGTGCAGTGCAAAGCCATGTTGTGGTATACTGTGAGATTAAAAGTTCATCTTATCACAGAGTAAGTCTATTCAATATTTTTATACTAAGAGTGGATCTATAATGGCACTTGATGGTGATTCCTTCAAGCTCTTCTGTGGAAGCAGCTTGATTTCTACCTTTAATGTCTCTCTTTTTCCTATTCAGGGTGAATAGGGTTCTGACAAAGACCCTGACCTAGAGCTACAATCGACCTTTGGTTCTTTGTGGCGTTGGGACACAGTCTTGGTGGCTCACAACTGTCAGTTTTTCTATATCCCAAGGACACGGCCAAGACGACGAGCACACCTTCAAGGTTATGAGGATTTGTGGCTCTGGGAGTAAGCCGATTCTATGTTGGTGCCACAGGTTGAAACATCGCCGGATGAAGTGGAAAATTGTGAACAGAGGATTTGCTGTCGGGGGCTCTGTACTCAACAAATTGAATGCTCTGTCTTTACTGGGGGAAGAGTTTGTTGCCGAATCTCGAGAACTCAGAAAAAAAGCGAAACAGCAGACTTTAACGCCATAATCAGAGAGTTCTTTGTCTTTCTTGGTCTCTCGTCACTCCTCCTCTCTGTCCCTTTATTAGGGAGGGAGCCTGTGGTATGGCGAATTGTTGGATGAATGATTAGTTTTCATTGAATTGCAGATCATGATCTTTCTTGGGGGCTTTGTTATTGCTTGCTTGAGGGTGGAGGGTGCTGATGGTTTTCTTGCTGAGGTAAGTGAGGAGGGGGCAGGTTGTTGCTCTGCTGCAATTTATGCATGAGAGGAGTAGGGGTTGCTCTGGGGTTCTAAACTTTATTAAATGGAACTGTTGGACTATTGAAAATGGGATAAAGATTTCGTTAAACTTTGTGGTATGGGCTTTGAGGGTTTTCTATATTCTGCCTGATAGGATAGGTGAAAAGAGGGAATATGAAGGGTAGGAGGGACTTTTGATTGCACTGGGTGCTTTACTGAGGCAGCAAGAGTCCATGGAGGGAAGGCTGGTTTTCATGATGTTCACTACTCTCTGCAGTTTCTTGCAGTCTTGGATAGAGGAATTACCATACCAAGCTATGAATATTCCAGATAGGATTTTCTTATGGTGCATCTGTAAAAATTGGTGATGGACAAAGGGGACATGCCTAATTTCTTAATTCTCCTGAGGTAGTACTTGGTGAGTAGCTGTGAGCTCTCTTGTCTGTGGTGTCAATGCTTTTGGACCAGAACAGACTAACGGTGATGTTCATACCTTGGATTAGAGTTTATCGACCCACTTAACCTCAGCACCATAAATGCAAACAGGAACATGGTTGGTGCAGGGCGAACGACACAGCATGGACTTAGTGGCCTGCTTCTGTACTGTAGAACACTCTGAGTGCGAAAACGTTGGCTAAATGATGGTGGTAGAGACAGAGTGAATAACAAATACAACATACACACAGTGGCCACTTTATTATGTACACTTGTACGTCTGCTCGTTATTGTAAATATCTAATCAACCAATCATATGGCAGCAACTCATTGCATGAAAGCATGCAGGCATGGTTAACAGGTTCAGTTGTTGTTCAGACCAAACAACAAGACAGGGAAGAAATGTGATCTATGTAACTTTGACCATGGAATAATGGTTGGTGCCAGATGGGGTGGTTTGAATATCTCAGAAACAGTCGATCTCCTGGGATTTTCACACACACACGTCTCTAAAGTTTACAGAGAATGGTGCAACAAATGAAAAAAACATCCAGCGAGCAGCAGTTCTGTGGACAAAAATGTCTTGTTAACGAGAGAGGTGAGAGGAGAATGGCCAGACTGGTTCAAGCTAACAGGAAAGCCACAGTAACCACACGTTACAACAGTCGTGTGCACAAGAGTATCACTGAACACAAAGCAAGTGAAAATTTGAAGTGGATGGGTTACAGCGGCAGACAATCGTAAGCATACATTAATTGGCCACTCTGTTAGGTACAGGTGGCACCTAATAAAGTAGCCACTGAGTCTACCTGGGAAATGTAACTGAGAAGAGATGAATGAGTTCACCGAAGATGACAGAGAGAAGAAAGAATGAATGCTACGAATGTGAGACTAGAATTCTTAATTATCCAAAATTGTTGAACTCACTATTGAGTTTGGAAGGTCACAGTGACTCCATTTGGAAGGTACGATTCTGTTCTTTTAGCTGATGTGGAGTTCTATTGGAATAATCTCAGAGGCCAAGGACAGAGATTAGAAAAATAGATTGTTAATGTAAATTAAAAATGTATTGAATGAATCATTACTCTTATCTGGAGACTGCACTATGTAAAATGTATACTCAATTACCCTATAGACAAAGGCTAAAATTAGTGACTTTATTCTCTTTCTATATCCTTGGCTCTTGATCCTTCTGCCAGAAGGAGCATTATCTCTCTCTCTCCCTCTCTCTCTGTGCTCTCTCTACACCCTTCATGATCATTACTCCTTTATTTTAATAACACACTCAGCTTCTCTAATCCCTCCATCGAACTACATTACACTATCCTTTCACTAAATTATAAAAATTTCTGTAGTACCCTCTCCAAAGCCTTCACGTCTTTGCTATTTTGGCACCCAAAACTTGCCACGATATTCCTCTTGTGGCCAAAACAGCATATTGTAAAGATTCACCATGACTTTCCAGTGCTTGTACTTCAAGGCGCTATTTATAGAGAAGAGAATCCCATAAGCTTGTCTTTCCACTTCTCCTTAATGCCACTTTCTCTGACTGCTTTACACTCACGGTGTACAGCCCCTTTCCTGGTAAATTTCCTCAGTGAAACATGCCACGATTTGACGAGACAGTCTAATGTCTTGCCAGCTGTCATCATTAGTTCCCATGACAATTTGTGTCTCCTGCAGCGGCTCTCTGGATTGCTTCCTTTATCATAATAATTTGCAGCAGTTACCTCATTTTTCAGAGAATTTTAATTAGGAAGCTCTTACATCTCATCAATTCAATCCTCTTTTATCTTCCACCTACCCAAAAGTGCTTCCAGCTCTTAATCATCGGCTAACAGAGATTGGACAATACACTCTAATTTCTCATTTGCTTTTCTTTTTCATTGTCAGGTTTTCTTCGTATCGATTCATAACAATACTTTCATCTTTTCCCTGAGTTTCAACGGGAATCCCTGATTTTGTGAATCAGTTCAATATATCTTGCAGAAAAATTGTTTTGATAGGATTATCAAGGTATTCATAGACAACAAACACATATTTACTGGGCAGCGGTAATTTCTGCCTTCCTGAAGAAAGGACATCAAAGCTCTGAAGAGATATCACTGAAGTAATCTGTGTAGAACCCTCCAAGATCCATCAGCAGGATTGATTAATGTCAACACACATAGCATCCCAGCTCCGATTATACAGCACTGTAAACAGGCCATACCAGGTCCCGAAACAGCTGGTGCATCCAGTGCACTGTTCTGGATACCACATTACAGGAAGGATTTTATTTTATGTTTATTTTTATTTAGAAATGCAGTGTGGGACAGGTCCCTCCAGCTCAACAAGCTGTGGCACCTAGCAACCTATTTAACCCTAACCTAATCGCAAGACAATTTATAATGGCCAATTAACCTACTTTTGGAGGAATTTTGGAGGAAACTGCAGCATCCGGAGGGAACTCACGTGGTCACAGGGAGAATATACAGACTCTGTAGAGAGTGCTGGTATTGAACTTCAATCTCTAATGCCCTGAGCTGCAGTAGCATTGCACTAAGTGCTACACTAGCTTGATGCCCGATGTGGAGGATTTAGAGAGGGTGCAGAAGATGTTCATCAGGATGCTGCCTCAATTAGAGGAAAGTAACTGTAAGGAGAAGCTGAAGAAATGTCAGAGGTTGAGGGAAGACCTGGCAGAATAATGAGATGAAGAGATTGGATAGACAGTCAGAATCTTTTTCTCAGGGAGTGTATAAGGGGAACATTTAAAGAGGTTAAGTGGGACAATTTTATTTTACACAGAAGGTGGTAGGTGCCTTGAACATGCAGCAGGGTAATAGTGGAAACAGTTATGATAGTGGTGCTTGAAAGGCTTTTAGATAGGCTCGTGAATACGCTGGGAATGGGGGAATATGGATCACATGCAGGCAGAGGGGATTAGTTTAATTGGTATCAAGCAGAGTACAGAGATCATGGACCTGTTCCCGTGCTGCACTGTTTAATGTTCCATAGCAAGAAGATAGAAAATACAATTTCAGTGCTAATCTCCAGTACTGTGCATGTCTCCATGAATATTCCAGATGGAGAAGGACATTCCCAGGTGACACTGAGGATCTCAAGTTGTTTATTAGGATTACACAGATGCCCAGAGCAAATGGGGAAAGGAATGGGCCATCTCCCGTCTACCTGTTGCGGGAGACCTTGATGAAGGATGGTTCGGACCCAAATGATGGAGGATCGAGACACAGTATTAAACAGGAGCAAGAACTGAGCACAAAACAAAACGCTTGAGGATATCTCTAGTTGAGCTTACGATTGAGCATTGAGGCTCCGTTCAGGTGCTCTTTAAATACTCAATTCTCGGTGCCCAAAATATGCCTGCCAACTAGCAGGATGGGCCTGAATCCTTAAAGGAGCCATACCAGTTATCCGTACTCCGGGGAATTCGAGCATCTAAACCCGAGAAACTGGTGTGGTTGGTTGTGTCTCGTAACAGGAACCCTCTTCTATGGACAACTCCTGACGTCCCTAGCTGCTCAGAGAATTGGTGATGGTAGTCGTGGATGCGAACCAAATCTAAGGTGTCTTTTTCAGGCACCCAGCACCTTTCCTCGGGTCCAGTTCATTTCCTGTCCACAAGGTATCACCGAACATCTTGTGAGTCCCAAATTCTGCTCACTGTGTTCCCTATTGATAAACCTGGGTGGTACAGGATTGATGGTGTTGGGACTAAGGGACTGTTGCTGTCAGGTTTCAATTTAGAGATGTGGAAGGTGGGATTGATTTTCAGGGTCTTGGGCAGCTGCGAGGAGAAAGTCGTCGGGTTTACCTTCTTGAGGACTTTGAAGGATCCAATGAACTTGGGCACCAGCTTTTTAGGCTCCACCTGGAGAGGCAACTTCTGAATGGACAGCCAGACTTATTGCCCAGGCTGCAAGACAGGCCCCGTTTTCTTCTTTGATTAGCCTTGGTCTCTGTCCTCAGGGAAGAGTGGGGGAGAATACCAAATTGGCATTTGAACAGTGTTAGCCCATCGTCAAATGCTGTAAAGTGCTGTAGGCCAACCCTACCCATATCAAATGGTCGCACCACTCGTCAGGTCTTTCTGAGGCCAGGCATCTTATGGTTTGTTCCATATCTTGGTTGACCTGCTCTAGCTGGCCATTGATCTATGGGTGAGACCAGAGGAGAGATCTGCCGTTGCCCCATTCAGTTTACAGAATGCCCTCCAGAAATGTAATGTGAATTGTGGACTGCGATCTGTAACTTTGTGCAGCAGAAGACCAGGGATTCTAAAGATCTGGCCTAGGATAATTTCAGCTGTCTCTGCTGCAGATGGTAGTTTATCCAAGGCAAGGAATCTGCAGGGCTTTGAAAACAGATTGAAAATGACCATGATGATGGTCTTCCCCTTGGAAGGTGGAAGACCCGTGACAAAGTCCATGGAGATGTGTGCACTTAGTCTGTCCGGAACTGGCTTGAGAAACCCATCAAGTTGGGCATGGGCCTTCTTGTTCCAGGTACATACTGCGCATGCCTGCACATATTGTCGAACCCTTTTCACCATTCCAAGCCACCAATATGTTCCCGAGGGTCCTGGCAATTCATGGGTGAGCGGTCATTCTCAAAACATGACTGGAGTACCTGTGACCTGATGGAGCTTGGAACAAACAGTCAATGTGGCAGGCTGTTTTTAGGCTCTCCCCTTGTGCCTGGACTTTGCAAACAAGCTTGTCGATTTCCCAGCAGATTAGGCTATCTCCTTAGCTTGGGGAAAATAGTGGTAAGCTGTTCCTCTCCTTCGGGTTTGTTGGACTGACAAGACAAGGCATCTGGTTTTTGATTCTTTGACCCCGGTTGATTGCTCAGGACTAAGTTAAAATGGTTAAAAGAAAGAGACCACCTGGCCTGCTGGAGATCAGTCTCTTGGTCTCCCGAATATAGGCCAGAATCCTGTGGGTTCTTCAGACAATAAAAGTGTTTTCAGCCACCTTACACCATTTCTTCAATGCCAACTTAACTGCTAGAAGCTCCCAATTCCCGATGTTGCTGTTTCTCTCTGCCGGGGATAGCTGCCTGGAGAGGAATGCACATGGCTGCAGTTTATTGTCCAAAGGTGATCGTTGAGACAACATTGAACCCACTCTGACGTCTGAGGCATCCATCTCCACGATGAAGGGAAGGTCCAGGTTAAGTGAAACCAAAATGGGAGCTGATGTGAACTGCTGTTTAAGCTCTGCAAAAGCAGCCTCCTCTGTAGTAGTCCAGACAAAGGGGCCTGTGGATTTCTTAGAGCTGTCAGTGAGGCTGAAGTTCCTAATGAACTTCCGCTAAAAGTTAGCACTACCCACATTTCTCTTAGGAATATTTTCTGAATCAAAATAAGATTCAATAATTAAGCAAAATTGAGGAGTTGGTTTGGATGTTCTTACAGAGAGAGGCAAAAAACTCACCAAAAATTCATTCCATCTTATGGGCCAAAGTCTGGCTCTTAGCGCTGATGTATTTTAACATAATGGGGAAAGATGGAAGGTAATTGGTATCTGGTTTATTATTGTCACATGTACCAACAAACTGAAAAATGTTTATGTTGCACATTATCCAGATAGACCATTCAATACATAAGTACAGTGAGATAGTACAATAGGGGGAAAAACAGGGTGTAGGATATAATGTTACAGTTACAGAGAAGGTGTAGTGATAGATAATAATTTAATGTCATTAACCTTAACTTTAAACAGCAAAAGTCCTTTGACTTAAGATGCTAACTCTGTTTTTAATTCCACAGTGCAGACAAATAAAGTGCAAGGACCATAGCAAGGTTGATAGGGAGGTAAGAGTTCATCTTCTAGTATATACAATTCAAGAGTTTCTTCAAGAGTTGATTGACAGGGAAAGAAATTGTCCTTGAGCCTGGTGGTACATGCTCTCAACCTGCTGGGAAAGGGAGAATAACCAAGGTGGAAGGTGGTCTTTGATTATGTTGGCTGCTGTCCCAAAGAAGTGGGAAGTGTTGATGGAGTCAATGGGTAGGATTCTGGTTGGTGTGATGGCTGGATCCACAAGTCTCTGCAATGCCTTATGCTCACAGGTAAAACAGTTGTCATACCCAGCTGTGAGAGATCCAGAAACGATGCGTTGTCTGTTGCATCTATAAAAAATTGGCAAGAGACATAAAGTCATCCTGTTGCTATTTGAACTGTTGCGTGCTGTGTGCTTCTGTTGTGTGAAATCAGCTTCACGGGTTTGGTGAGTGTGGACAGAAGACACTCACTACTGGTAAGTAAGTTAACTGCAGTATTTATTTACAGGACAAGACAGACACTAAACACTCAGTAAACCCTTCAAGTTACCATCAGTTATGGATACTTAACTAAAATGAGTGCTCAAACTGGCGGGACAAGACAGATTCTAAACAATGGCAAATACTTATCTGAAGTGAGTGCCCAGGCCCTTTTTACTGCAGCACACCTCCCTTGCTTTCTGCTTCCATGGCACCGGTCACAACCTGGTCCATGGCCTGCCGTGACCTAGAGAGCGAGAAGAGACTGCGTGGATTCTGCAGCTAGATTTAAACTCTACTGCCACCACGATATCATCAGCTAAATTGTAGCTAGTAGGAGGGGCTGCAGTATTCCTTAAATGGACCAATCCCTAACCAGCACAGGAGAGTGACTTTTGATGAACTGTTAAGATGGACACTTAGCGCAACGTTCCATCCCTTGAAGGATGCAACACCGTGACATGCCGTCCGCAGGCCAGTACAATCCTTGTGGATGTTCCACTATGCTACACACAAAACATAATACAATGACAGCCAGAACAACCAGAACACTAGTTCCTACCCAGTGTATTACAGTGGTCTGTCAGCCTCCCAGTGCCTCACTGTCTTAACATTAGCCGATGCATATGTGAACGTCTTACTGCATGTAATTTACAATCTACATTAAGAATTGAAGACTGGCTCTTGAATGAATTAATATCTACTATATTTACATACTCCAGAATACTCTCTAACATACCCTCCTCTTGGGTCCTGGACAGAAATCTGTCTCAGGAAGGCCAAACTTTAAGGAGGACCTGATTGGATGTCAGTGGCTAGTGACTATGGGGTGTCGGAGTTCAGAACTCAATCCTGGTATCCTCTGTAATGAGTCTCTGTACTTCTTACATCGGTTTTCCCTGGGTCCTCCAGTTTCCTCCCACAGTCCAAAGACATACTGGGTAGGTTATTTGGTTATTGTAAATAGTCCTGTGATTAGGTTAGGGTTAAATTGGGTGGTGTGAGTTGCTGGTGCAGTGCACCTTGACGGGCCATGGGGTCTATTCCACTTTGCTTCTCTAAATAAATTAATTAATTAAACAGGGAAACAAAAATGCCCTTCACTTTGGATCCCTTCCCCAATTATTAAACTATCATGTGCCTATGTGTACCTACATCTACACTATCTATGATCTCTAACTGGTCATATACAAGACTGAGGAGAGACAGCAATAATAAATTCCAGAAATTGGATCATATCCTCTTCTTGGAAACATCTGTCTTCTCAATTTCAACCAGACTTTAAACTACAGCTGTGTCATTCGTGTGCTTGTTGCCTCCTTCTCTACTGGCCCATTGCACTTTGATCACACTCTTACATTTGCCTCTTCAACCTCTGATAGCTAAAACGATCAGTAGTGGCTGTCATTAGTTACTCTACAGGCAGGGTCACAGCAAGGTAACTTTGCTTCAGTTCACAGGCAACAGTTCACATTGCATGCCTGGACAGAAGATTATCATAAAGATCAGACAACCATTCTCTGTCTCTTTGATTAACCTCTAGGAGAGTCTGAGGTGGTCTCTATTTGAATAGCTGCAAGGACCACCTCCTGGAGGCACCCCTCCTGGACTGTCCCTTTCGATCACTGGCCCACCCACTGAAAAGGCCCAGCTCATTTGTGTCCACAAACAAGAGAAAATCAGCAGAAACTGGAAATCAAAGTTCTCTGTAGTACACAAAAAATGCTGGAGGAACACAGCAGGTCAGGCAGCATCTATGGAAAAGAGTAAACACTTGTCATTTTAGGGGAAAGTCCTTCATCAGGACTGGACGTTTGTGTCCACTCCCATTCTTGGCTGGTTGGGTGCCCTCAGACGCTGTGAGAAATGTCTTCTCTCCTCCTCGTTCTGCTTGCCATTGAGACTGTGGAACTTGAAATCACTGCTGCAACTCAGATTTTCTTTCCATCTATTTCCCCTATATCTATCTATTCTGATCTATGTAACTAATCATCTACCTGCCAGAACCAGCCTTCATTATAAAGGACTGTTAGCAGTATATTTTAGAGCATTATTCACAGCTTGCTGTCACAGTCTGTCTAGGTCTTCAGCTTTCGCATTCCCATTCCTCTTTATTGGCAGTTCTTCTTTCAATCAGGAGTTTGATGGTCATTATTTAAGTTTCCTGTAATTAGATTAGCAGTTGGCTGATTCACTTGGTCTGTCTTCTCCCTTTGATTCTCTGTTGTTAGCAATTGTGAATCCTCATTTACGTTTTACCCGACATTAGCTGGAGTTCAAGCACATTCTACATTTGCATTCTAGGAGACAGGAATGACCTAAATCCTGGATACTTATTTGCATGTTATGAGACACATGCTGTGACAATGTCTCAATTTTGCAGTTATTTTAAAAACAACTAAAATTCAATCAGTGTTTTGACAATACCCTATGTGTGTGTATGTGTGTGTGTGTGTTTGTATGTATGTATTTCAACCATATGGAACATGCTTGTTAAGAAAATGAATGTTTCAATTCACTCCCCAAGTGTTCCAATCTTACTGCAAAAAGCAATGCTTAACTTTTCAGTTTGAGTATACACCAATCATCAATTTCACAAAATGCCAATTTCTTCCTAGAATATGATGATCACATATCCAGAACAGAGACATTTACTTTTCCATCACCTCAAGCTTGATCCAAGTAGCAGAAACTTGTAGAATTAGTCAGCGCCATCATAGGTACTTGCCTCTCAGTATCTCCACGACATCTTCAAGGAAGGTGGCATCCATCATTAAGGTCCCCACCGCCCAGTACATGCCTGCTTCTTATTGCTACCATTGAGAAGGAGGTACAGAAGCCTGAAGTGACACACTCAGTGATTCAGGAACAGCTTCTTCCCCTCTGCCATCCAATTTCTAAATGGGCATTGAACCCAGTAACACTACCTCACTACTTTTTTATTTCTGCTTCTTTTCACTACTTATTTTACTCAACTATTTAATAGAGTATATATAATTATTGTAACAACAACACACACAAAATGCTGGTGGAACACAGCAGGCCAGGCAGCATCTATAGGGAGAAGCGCTGTCGATGTTTCGGGCTGAGACTCTTCGTCAGGACTAACTGAAAGGAAAGATACTTAGAGATTTGAAAGTAGGAGGGGGAGTGGGAAATACAAAATGATAGGAGAAGACCGGAGGGGGTGGGATGAAGCTAAGAGCTGGAAAGGTAATTGGTGAAAGTGATACCGAGCTGGAGAAGGGAAAGGATCATGGGACGGGAGGCCGCGGGAGAAAGAAAGGGGTGGTGGAAGAAGGGAAGCCACTTCGTTTAAAAAAGGAAGACATCTCCTTCGTCCTGGAATGAAATGCCTCATCCTGAGAGCAGATGCGGCAGAGACAGAGGAATTGTGAGAAGGGGATAGCATTTTTGCAAGAGACAGGGTGGGAAGAGGAATAGTCCAGGTAGCTGTGAGAGTCTGTAGGCTTATAGTAGATATCAGTAGATAAGTCGTCTCCAGAGATGGAGACAGAAAGATCAAGAAAGGGGAGGGAGGTGTCGGAAATAGACCAGGTAAATTTGAGGGCAGGGTAAAAGATGGAGGCAAAGTTAATGAAGTTGACGAGCTCAGCATGCGTACAGGAGGCACATTGACGACTGCATTGGCCTCCAACTTTCACCCTGCCCTCAGATTTACCTGGTCCATTTCCAACACCTCCCTCCCCTTTCTTGATCCTTCTTCCACAATCAACTTCGCTCTCAAACGCATCTCTCCCATTTCCCGCACATCTGCCCTCACACCATCCGCCCGCCACCCCACTCGGGATAGGGTTCCCCTTGTCCTCACCTACCACCCCACCAGCCTCCAGGTCCAACGTATAATTCTCCGTAACTTCCTCCACATCCAACGGGATCCCACTACCAAGCACATCTTTCCCTCCCCCCTCTTTCTGCTTTCCGCAGGGATTGCTCCCTACGCAACTCTCTTGTCCACTCGTCCCCCCCATCCCTTCCCACTGATCTCCCTCCTGGCACTTATCCTTGTAAGCGGAACAAGTGTTACACCTGCCCTTACACTTCCTTCCTCACCACCATTCAGGGCCCCAGACAGTCCTTCTAGGTGAGGCGACACTTCACCTGTGAGTCGGCTGGTGTGGTAGACTGCGTCCGGTGCTCCCGGTGTGGCCTTTTATATATTGTGAGACCTGACGCAGACTGGGAGACCGTTTCGCTGAACACCTACACTCGGTCTGCCAGAAAAAGCAGGATCTCCCAGTGGCCACACATTTTAATTCCACGTCCCATTCCCATTCTTATATGTCTATCCATGGCCTCCTCTACTGTCAAAATGAATCCAAACTCAGGTTGGAGGAACAATACCTTATATACCAGTTTGGTAGCCTCCAACCTGATGGCATGAACATTGACTTCTCTAACTTCCGTTAATGCCCCTCCTCCCCTTCTTACCCCATCCCTGACATATTTAGTTGTTTGCCTGTTCTCTATCTCCCTCTGGTGCGTCCCCCCCACCCCTTTCTTTCTCCTGAGGCCCCCCGTCCCATGATCCTTCTCCCTTCTCCAGCTCGGTATCACTTTCACCAATCACCTTTCCAGCTCTTAGCTTCATCCCACCCCCTCTGGTCTTCTCCTATCATTTCACATTTCCCACTCCCCCCACTCCTTTCAAATCTCTTACTATCTTTCCTTTCGGTTAGTCCTGACGAAGGGTCTCGGCCTGAAACGTTGACAGTGCTTCTCCTATAGATGCTGCCTGGCCTGCTGTGTTCCACCAACATTTTGTGTGTGTTGTTGTTTGAATTTCCAGCATCTGCAGATTTCCTCGTGTTTACTCTATAATTATTGTAATTCAGTTTTGAGTTCCTCCAGTATTTTGTGTGTTGCTTTTTTCTCCTGCATTTATTTATTATGTATTTATGCATTTATGCTGTCGTAAAATTAATACATTTCACAACATATGCCAGTGATATTACACCTGATTTTTTCTCTCTCTCGCTCTCTCTCTCTCTCTCTCTCTCTCTCTCTCTCTCTCTTCCACATTCCAATGTGAAGAAACAAATACACACAAATTTAAAACACAGATAAGATAAAACAATAATTGATGCTTGCACCATTCTTTCTTCCGATGCTTCACAAATAAAGTGAAAAATACTTGCAACAAACATTTAATGCACAATAAATACAATCCAAAGACAAAAGAAAAAGCTAGATTCACACAACATTCACACAATTACTTCGAGACTTCTTCTTAAAATAAGACATCCTACAAAAATATTTCACACCAAGTAACAAAATTTTTCTCTTGGATTGATTTAAGCACCATTCTGGAATGGATTAAGCAAACATGTGACAGATTTTGAATTTACACACACACACACACACACACACACACACACACACACACACACACACACACACACACACACACACACACACACACACACACAGACTCACAGTCACTCTTTCGCACAAGATAACTCACATATGGCCACATCTCACACAAAATTTGAAACATACAAAACATTCACACTTTATTATAAAGGGGTGCAGAGCGAATGACCCCCCCCCCCCCCAGGGGTGGGGCAGAAAGGCGCTAACCAGTGCCTGGCCTCTTCTGCCACCGAAGGTTCACCAGTGCCTTTTGCAGAGCCTCTAGTGAGGGGTATAGGGAATGCTGAAGTGGCTGAAAGTAAACCTGTGAAGGACAAAAGGAGTCCACATCAGAGAGGGCTTTTGGAGAATGACCCTTCTCCCAGTAAATTCTCTCCACGTTTCACAGAGGGTGGGAGTGGGAGCCCCATCTTTCTGCTCCTTCAGGACCCTGGCTCTGGACAATGCCAGAAACATTTCCTTAAGGGTCATGCCAGACTCTGTAGTTCCAGGGCACTTGTCTAATTTGTGCATCTGATTTCAGGTACCTTCTCTCACATTCTCTAACCCTTCCAATCATCAGATGGCAATGGCTACAGTACCCTCTATCACTGCTCCCAGCAGGGCAGAACCACCCTTTTGTGGGCTGGGGTGCTGCTACTTTAACCAAATACCCCACCATAGTTATGGTTAACCTTTGACCCTTCGGTGGGTTGCCATTGTTGTAATAGATCCCTGTGACTGGAGACCACTAGCAAAGACCACTGGTTCCTCCCTCCCCTGTGCTCAACTCCTCCCCAGGTTGCAAATCTCACTCAAAATATGAGGAATACCTGACCCTAGTCACTGCCATTGCGATGCCCCATGGCAATTCAATACCCCTGTGGAAAACGAGAGGCACTCCAGGGCAATGTTAATTGCATGGTGGAATGACAGCCCCCACCACACCAGAACATCCATCTCCCTGTTGAATTAACTCTCTCCAGTACCTCCTCCACCACTCCCCCTGCATCTCAGATCCTCAGCAGCAATGTGTGCAGAGGCTCCACAGGCTTCTGCCTGTACCTATCTTCCAACTCCTCCATTTCCTTAGCAGAGAACTCTCTGATGGTAGTGACCTTGGTAGACCCCCTATGACTTGGCACTCCTCTCACATGGAGAGTCATCTCTCTTAATTTTCCTTTTAAAGTTACTCATTTTCTCTTCAATCACCGAACCCTGCTCACAGCTCCAATTGTTGCATGAAATCAGGGTCCGTGGGTTCAGTGAGAGGGTACAGAAAACACTAGTGACCGGTAAGTAAGCTAGCTATTTATTTACAGGACAAGACAGACACTAAATATTCAGTAAATCCTTCAAGTTACAATCAGTTATGAATATTTATCTAAATTGAGTGCTTGAAGTGGCTGAACAAGGCAGATCATAGCCATTCACAGTGGAAAATACTTATCTAAAATGTGCACCCGGGCCCTCTTTGCTGTAGCACACCTCCACTGTTTACTGTTTCCACAGCACTAGTCGTGACCTGGTCCATGGCCTGTGGTGATCCAGAGAGCGAAATGAGACTGAGTGGTTTCTGTGCACAAGATTTAAACTCTACAGGTGCCATTATGTCATCAGCTAAATGGCAGTTAGTGGGAGGAGCTTCAATGCTCCCTAAATCCCCCATTCCCTGGTTAACATGAGGGAATGGCTTTCAATGAATAGGACGGACACCTACCTACAACAGCTTCCACCATTTTTTTGATTTTATTTCAGATTTTAGCTTTTCTTTCGATGTTCAGCACTCAACACCATTCAGCTCTATTGAGAAACACATACTGATCTGTGGGAAATTGAGGGACAACTTAATTCCACCCCCAGCCCCCGGCCAAATGTCATGCAATAGAATGCAGATGAAAACATGTTCAGTTGGTGAATTTTTCAGGGAGGGGTACAATTTTTCTTTGTATGTCATGCCAAAACCACCCATTTATATAGTATTTTGTAAATCTTAACTCACTGGATTTATCTGACATCATTCTCTCATTCAATAAATAGTGTTCACAGGGCTTGCCATTGAATTAGGGCCATGATCCTTCGCCAACAGTATGCAAATCATTAAATAGGGCCCACTGTTGATGTGGTAAGTCAAATCCAAAAGAGCAGGATCTTCTGTCCGTGACAAGGAACTCAGTGAGTGAATAGAAAAGATCCTCCTTGCTTCATTTCCACTTTTTCAACTGACCATGTCCATTCTTGAGTTCACTTTTTGTCCTGTAAAACTCCTGTTACAAGATGAAGTCTCT
Organism: Hemitrygon akajei; assembly: GCF_048418815.1. Taxonomy (NCBI): domain Eukaryota; kingdom Metazoa; phylum Chordata; class Chondrichthyes; order Myliobatiformes; family Dasyatidae; genus Hemitrygon; species Hemitrygon akajei. The sequence goes on from NC_133144.1 coordinate 25,400,418, forward strand.
GCAAGGGAAAAAGATAATGTCATGATGTGTACTGGCAATATCAGAACCCAAATACAGAGGAAAGACAGACCTCTGATGTAGAGACAGTAATGAGAGCGTGTTCATAATTCCAAAACAACATTGGTGGCTCAGCCAAATGACACCACGAGAAGTATCATTCTCAAAATTAGGATCCTGTGATTAGCACTAATCAGGGATCTGCTTAAGTAACACAAGGAATACAGAATCTTTGAGCCTATCAAAATAAACTTAACAAGCTTTCTCTGAGGGCACCAGGAAAGCGCATTACAAAGAGCAAGTCGCTCGAGAAAAACACAAGAAACTCTAAACGATTAATGACTTTAGTTAAACAACGATAAAAGAAATTCAGGTGCTCTAAGATCTTTGATTCTAATGCCTTCTGGTGACCTGCATAGGTCAACTTAACATCCCCTGACATGAAAAGCAGACAATCCTGAAGCTGAATATAACGATGTATAATGAACTGGAATTAAAAGCAGATTTTCTAATAGATTTCAAAGGAGAATAAAAAATAACAGGAAGGCATGGACTGCAGGAAAAATGTTAATATTAAATCTCTGCAACACTGGTAGTTTACTTTTGTCTAAATGGTTTCCAGAATTGATTAAGGGATAGAAATATATTGGCTCACTATTGCAGTCAGAAGTGAGAGGCTAATGGGGTGTGTTGATCTTGAACAAGGAACTAAATAATTGTGAGATCTGACTGACTGATTTGAATTTTACCACATTCATGCATTTTCTTGTTAGCTGCTTAATAGATCAAATTGCAAGTACAGACGTACAAGCTATGATTAATTGGAATGTTTTGTCGTTGGTGCAGACAGGCTGAGTTTAAGCTGTAATGCCCTAGGTTAATGATTGATGTTAATTTAGTTCTCTAGTGCTGTCATGCTCATTAACTTCAGAATTATCCACTGACGTCAGCAAGATTTTAGCTTGAACAAAAGACGAAAATAAGCTCAAGATGTGAACAAAACGTTGGTGGTTGATTATTTGAAAAAAACCTGCACTTGCTGTAATTTTACTCCAAGATGATGTTCATGAATTAAATTGTTCAAATGAGACTAAATAAGAAATATGCTCAGTGTTCAGACAACACTTTTCACTGTAAGAACAATACTCGACATTTATCAAGATCAGATCCTGTGTGCTCTGTATCCAATTAACACCTGGTTTTTTGAGATTCTAACAATCAAATTCTTTGCCGTTTATTCAAATCAAACTACATTGACTTTCAAAAAGCCTTCAGTTAAGAGACTTCATCAAGGATATGATTTGTTTAGATTAAGTTCTAAATTTTACTGTAAAATCCAGTATAAAAGTTGCAAATGTGGATAACTTGCCCTGCTCTCCAGTTTATACATTCAGGAAAAAATCATTCTTAGCTTTAATATACAACACATTTACAATTTCCTTCTATAATCTTTAGATCAGCAATGAAACAAAAGGAGTTCAAATTTTGAGATATTATTTTCACCTTTAATAATATCCAATTTGTTTCACAATGCCAATACTTAAAATTAAAGTAAGATTATTATTAAAGTATATATATGTCACCATATACTACGGTATCCTAAGATTAATTTTCTTGTTAGTATTCACAGTAAATAATAGAAACACAATAAAATCAATGAAAGACTGTACCCAACAGGATGGGCAAACAACCAAAAGACAATACACTGCACAAATACAAAAAAAACATAATAATAGTGACCAAATAAGCAATAAGTATCAAGAACATGAGATGAAGAACCCTTGAGAGTGTGTCCATGGGTTATGAGAACAAGTCAGTAATGGGGCAAGTGAAATTGAGTGAAAGGAGATTGTGAACAGCCAGAAGTCTTGGTATATAATGGCACCAGTGACATAGGTGGGAAAAATGAGGAGGTCCTGAAGAGAAATTTGAGGGAACTGGGTAGAAAGCTGAAAAGCAGAACCCCCATGGTAGCAACCTCTGGATTGCTGTCTGTACCACACATGAGTGTGGGTAAGAATAGGAGCATTTGGCAAATAAATGTGCGGCTGAGGAACTTTGTGCTGGGGGCAGATTTCTGGATCACTCTGTACTATTCTGGGGAAGGTACAACCTGTCTAAAAGGCTTAGGTTACACTTGAACCCGAGAGAGACTGATACCTTTGTTGGGCAGATTTGTTAGAGCTGTTTGGGAGGGTTTAAACTGACTTGGGAGGAGGATAGAAACAAAAGTGGTAGGGCTGAGGATGGGGCAGTTGGTTCTCAAACAGAGGCAGTGTGCAGAGAGACTACTAGCAAGGACAGGGTAATGATAGGGCAAAATTGCAGTCAATGTGATGAATTACAATGTAAAAGGGGGACAAAATCAAAAAGGGTGATGAATATAGGACTGACAGTGTTACATTTGATTGCATGCAGTGTATGGAATAAGGTAGATAAACTTGTAGCAAGGTTACGGATTGGCATGTATGACATTGTGGGCATCACCGAATTATGGCTGAAAGATTATAGCTGGGAGCTTAACATCCGAGGATACACACTGCATCGAATGGACAGGCAGGTAGGCAGAGGGAATTGCATGGCTCAGTTAGTAAAAAATAAAATCAAATCCTTAGAAAGAGGTGACATAGGATTGGAAGATGTAGAATTGTTGTGGATAAAGATAAGAAACTGCAAGGGTAAAAACACTCTGTTGGGACTTAAATATAGGCCTCCGAAAAATAGCAAAAATATGGTCTACAAGTTACAATGGAAGATAGTATGATAGTCATGGGGGATTTCAATATGCATGTAATCTGGGGAAATCAGGTTGTTGATGGATGCCAAGGTGATGGGAGGGGGGAATTTGTAGAATGCCGACAGGATGGCTTTTTAGAGCAGCTCATTGTTGAGCCTACTAGAGCATCAGCTATTCTGAATTGGGTGTTGTGCAATGAACCAGAATTGATTTAAGAGCTTAAGGTAAAGGAACCCTTCAGAGATAATGATTATAAAATGATAGAATTCACTCTTCACTTTGAGAGGGAGAAGGTGAAGTTAGCTGTATTGGTATTATAGTCAAGTAAATGTAATTACAGAGGCATGAGAGAGGAGCTGGCCAAAATTGATTGGAAGGGGATACTAGCAGGATTGACAGCTGCACACCAATGGCTGGAGTGTCTGGGAGCAATTTTGAAGATGCTGGATAGATAGATCCCCAAAAAGAACTATTCTAAAGGCAATAGGAGGGAAAAAAACAGTCAAATCCAACATAGAAGCCTAAGACAGGATGTATAATCTAAAGGAAAAATTAGTGAGAAGTTCAAAGAATGGGAAGCTTTTAAAAACCAAGAAGAGCTAAAAAGCCATTAAGAGGGGAAAAGATGAAATACAAAGTTAAGCTAGCCAATAACATCAAAGAGGATACCAGTTAGTCTGATCTCAGTGGTTGGGATGATATTGGCGTCAACTGTTAAGTATGTGGTTTCTGCATCCTTAGAGGCACATGATGAAACAGGCTGAAGTCAACGTAGTTTCCTTAAGGGAAAATCTTGCCTGACGAATCTGTTTGGAACTCTTTGAAGAAATAACAAGTAGGATAGACAAATGAGAATCAGTGGATGTCTACTTGGATTTTCAGAAAGCCTTTGACTCAGTGCCACACTTGAGCTGCTTAATAAGTTAAGAGCCCATAGTATTACAGGAAAGATACTAGCATGGACAGAGTATAGGCTGATTGGCAGAAAGAAATATGATAGGAATAAAGGGAGCCTTTTCTGGTTGGCTGCCCGTGACTAGTGGTGTTCCACAGGGAATTGTGTTGGGACAACTTCTTTTTATGCTATATGTCAATGATTTGAATGATGGAAATGATGATTTTGTGGCCAAGTTCATGGACAATCTGAAGACAGGTGAAGCGGGAGGTAGTTTTGAGGTTTTTGAGAGGCTACAGAAGGACTTAGGCAGTTTTGGAGAATGGGCAAAGAAGTGCAGATGGAACACAGAGTTAGGAAGTGCACTTTGGTAGATGAAATGCACATGAAGACTGTAGGACTGTCAACAAAAATTGACACAAGTGTAACTTCTTGTAATGTACACTTTATTGAAACCTAACAAATGGTGACATCATGAATAGCCCCAAAACACAGTAATGTACAACACAACACATAACATACATGGCGAATTTAACCCTTAGCAATTTGGGTAAATTTTGCCCAATGAAGTTGAGGAGTCCCTACAAGACAATAGAAACATAGAAATATAGAAAGAACATAGACAACCTACAGCAGACTACAAGCCCTTCGGCCCGCAAAGCTGTGCTGAACATATCCTTACCTTAGAACCACCTAGGCTTACCCATAGCCCTCTATTTTCCTAAGCTCCATGTATCCGTACAGGAGTCTCTTAAAACACCCTATCATTTCCGCCTCCACCACTGCTGCCAGCAGCTCATTCCATGCATTCACCACTCTCTATGTAAAAAATGTACCCCTAACATCTCCTCTGTACTTACTTCCAAGCGCCTTAAAACCATGACCTCTTGTGCAAGCCATTTCAGCTCTGGGAAAAAGCCTCTGACTATCCACACAATTAATGCCTCTCATCCTCTTATACACCCCTATCAGGTCACCACTCATCCTCCGTCACTCCAGCACATCCTCTTCCTTAAAATCTACATGCTCCAGCTTTTCAGTCTGCTGCATATCATCCCTACAATCGCCAAGATCCTTTTCCGTAGTGAATACTGAAGCAAAGTATTCATTGAGCACCTCTGCCATCTCCTCCGGTTCCATACACACTTTTCCAGTGTCACACTTGATTGGTCCTATTCTCTCATGTCTTATTCTCTTGCTCTTCACATACTTGTAGAATGTCTTGGGGTTTTCCTTAATCCTGTCCACCAAAGCCTTCTCATTGCCCCTTCTGGCTCTCCTAATTTCATTCTTAAGCTCCTTCCTGCTAGCATTATAATCTTCTTGATTGCTATCATTACCTAGTTTTTTGAACCTTTTGAAAGCTCTTCCTTTTCTTCTTGACTAGATTTACAACAGCCTTTATACGCCATGGTTCCTGTACCCTACCATACTTTCCCTGTCTCATTGGAAAGTATCTATGCAGAACCCCACGTAAATATCCCCTGAACATTTGCCACATGTCTTCCATATGTTTCCCTGAGAACATCTGTTTCCAATTTATGCTTCTAAGTTCCTGCCTGATAGCCTCAATTTCCCTTTACTCCAATTAAGTTTCCCTAACTTGTCTGTTCCTATCCCTCTCCAATCCTATGGTAAAGGAGATAGAATTGTGATCACTATCTCCAAAACGTTCTCCCACTGACAGACCTGACACCTGACCAAGTTCATTTCCCAATACCAGATCAAGTACACCCTCTCCTTTTGAAGGCTTATCTACATATTGTGTTAAGAGACCTTCCTGAACACACCTACCAAACTCCACCCCATCTAAACCCCTCACTCTAGGGAGATGCCAATCAATATTTGGGGAATTAAAATCTCCCACCACAACAACCTTGTTATTATTACTCCTTTCCAGAATCTGTCTCCCTATTTGCTCCTCGATGTCCCTGTTACTATTTTTTAAATGGGGAGAAAATTCAAAAATCTGAGATGCAAAGGGACTTGGGAGTCCTTGTGCAGGATTCCCTGAAGGTTAATTTGCAGGTTGAATTGGTTGTGAGGAAGGCAAAAGGATGTTAGCATTCATTTTGAGAGGACTAAAATACCAAACAAAGATGTTAGGGCCCGGTGAGAATTATGAGTGGATTTTGGCCCATTATCTAAGAAAGGACGCTCTGACATTGGAGAGGGTTCAAAGGAGTTTCATGAAAATGATTCCAAGGTTGAAACACTTATCATATAAGGAGCGTTTGATGGCTCACTGGATTTCAGAAGAATGAGGCAGGATCTCATTGAAACCTATCAAATATTGAAAGGCCTTGATAGAGTGGATGTGGAGAGGATGTTTACCCTGGTGGGTGAGTCTAAGACCAGAGGACACAGACTCAGAATAGAGGGACATCCATTTGGAATGGAAATGGGGAGGAATTTTTTTAGTGAGATGGTTGTGGATCTGTGGAATTTGTTGCCTCAGGTGGCTGAGGAGGCCAAGTTATTGGGTATATTTAAGGCAGAGGTTGATAGGTTCTTGTTTAGTCAGGGCATGAAAGGTTACGGAGAGAAGGCAGGAGATTGAGGCTGAGAGGGAAATGGATCCGGCATGATGAAATGGTGGAGTAGACTCAATGGGCCAAATTGCCTCATTCTACTCCTATATCTTATGGTCTTCTGTTCTTATCCCCTTTGGTTCAAGAGCCTGATAGTTGAGGGACAATGACTGTTCCTGAGCTTGGCGGTGTGAGTCCTGAGGTTCCTGTAGGCAGCAGTGAGAAAAGATCCTGGCCTGGATGGCGAGGGTCCTTAATGATGGATACTATTTTCCTGTAATAGCACTTCATTTAGATGTGCTCAATTGTGGAGAGGACTTTACCCTTGATGGACTGGGCTGTATCCACTAATTTTGGTGAAATCTTCTTTCCAGGGAATAAGTGTTTCCATACCAGACCATGATGCAACCAGTCAATATACTCTCTACCACACATCTATAGAAGTTTGTCAAAGCTTTAGTTGACATGCCAAATCTTTGCAAACTCCTATGAAAGTAAAGGTGCTGCCATGCTTCCTTAGTAATGGCACTTATGTGTTGGACCAAGGATAGATACTCTGAAATGATAAAACAGAGGAATCTAAAGTTGCTGATCCTCACCATCTCTGATCCACCAATGAGACCTGGGTCATGGGGTTTCTGTTTTCCTTCTCCTGTAGTCAACAATCAGCTCCTTGGTCTTGCTGACATTGAATGATAGGTTGTTGCAGTGGTACCACTCAGGCAGGTTTTGTCGGCAAACTTAAATATGGCATTGGAGATGTGCTTCGCCTCACAGTCATAAGTATAAAAAAGTAAAAACAACAAACGTGTGGTGCACCTGTATGATGGAGATAATGGAAGACATGTTATTGCCAATCCATGCTGATTGGAGTCTGCAAGTTAGGAAATTGATTATCCAGTTCTACTAGGAAGTACCGAGGCCCAGGTCTTGAAGCTTATTGATTAGTTTTGAAGAGTTGATTGTATTTAATGCTGAGCTGCAGTCAATGAAGAGCATCATGATGTATTCACTTTCTCTCTTCAGATGTTCCAGGATTGAGTCAAGAGCTAATGAAATTGCATCTGCTGTTGTGGTAGGCAAATTGAAATGGATCCAAGTCTCTTCTCTGGCAGGAGTTGATGTGTTTCATCACCAGCCTCTCAAAGTATCACAGTGGATGTAAGTGCTACTGCACGAGAGACATTAAGGCAGGTTATCATGTTCTTAGACACCAGTATAATTGAAGCCTACTTGAAGGAGTTGGGTACCTTAAACTACCAAAGCAAGAGGTTAAATCTATTGGTAAACACTCCAGCCAGTTGATCAGCACAGGTCTTTAGTATTTGGCCTGGTATCCTATCTGGCTTGGATACTTTCAGTGGGGTAACCCTACTACAGGATGCTCTCAAGTCAGCATCAGAGACTCAAATCACAGGGTTCTTGGGGGCAGTGAGAGTTTCATGTTTTTAATTGTCAACGTGAGCATGAAGGCATCTAGGAGCAACGCCTTGTTGTCACCGATATAGCTTGCTTTCACTTTGTAGAAGGTGATAGCATTCAAGCCCCACTACAGTTCTTGAGCATCTTTCAGTGATTGACATTTAGTCCACAATCACCACTTCACATGTGAGATGCCTTTCTGGTGATCTTACCCGGACTTCTTGCATTTTACTTGGTCGCCAAACCTGAATGCTACTGATCCGTATTCAGCAGTTAGTGGATCTCATGGTTAATGTAGGACTTCTAGTTGGGGAGGACGGAATGATTCTGTGTGGAGACACACTTGTTTACAACTGGTTTTATGATGTCTGTGATCCATTCCGATCCTCTGATGAGCTCTTGAGTATTGCCCAGTCCACTGACTCAAAGCAATTGCATAACTGCTCCCTTGCATCCTGTGACCACACCTTTGTTATATTTATTTCTGCAGTCTTGCTCTTTAGCCTCTGCCTGTATGCTGGCAGGAGGAAGACAGCCAGACAGTGTGGTGACATGTTGGGCAGTTTTAACTACTCATGAAGCATGAGTTGTTTGCTGCAGTGCAGTTTCTGCAGCACACGGTAAAGCAGTGTGTTAGCATGTTCTCCACTGTGTGTCTGTAGAAGGTCATGAGTATTGGTGTGCATTGTTCTCTTCAGCCTCCTCAGAGAGTAGAGGCATTGGTGAACTTTCTTCGCTGTTGGAGGATGTGTTCTGGCACTATGACAGGTTGCGCGAGATATGTACTCTCAGTAGCTTGAAACCGCTTGCAGTTTCCACTGCCAATGTGAAGAAGACTCTTTATGAACTTCATTCTGATAAAGAGCTTCTGCTTGACATGTTTATTCCTCTTCATTGATACTACTTGACCTGCTGAGTTCCTCCAGAATTGTATGTGCATTATTCAAGATTTTCAGCATTCCAGATGCAGCTTCACCAACATCTTGTACCACTGTAACATAACATCTCAATTCTTATACTCAGTGCCCTGACTGATGGTCCAGCATGCCAGATGACATCTTCCCAGCCCTGCCTACATTTGACACCATCTTCAGGGCACTGTGCACGTGTTAAATGATAAAGATCCTGCTGTAATTTTTGATAACCTAACTATAATGTTTTGCTTTACTTGTCACATGTACATCAAAACAGTGAAACATAGAGTGAAATGTGTCATTTTGCCTGAACGATCAACACAGTCTGAAGATTGTGCTAGGGGTATCACAAGTGTCACTAGGCTTCCAGCATCAAGATAGGATGCCCACAACTTACTAACCATTACAAATCTGCACGTCTTTGGAATGTGGAAGGAAATCGGAGCACCCAGAGGAAATCCTCACTGTCACATAGAGAATGTATAAACTCCTTGCAGACAGCTGCAGGAATTGAACCCTGATTTTATAGCTGGCACTGTAAAGCATTAAGCTTACCTTGGCCATATGTATGATGTTTTTAAACTTCTGCCTCTCACCTTAACTGCATGATGGGGTAACGGTAATGACACTGAACACCAGTGGTTAAATTTTAAGATTAAATATTAGCTGTATTTGTCACATGTACACCAATACATAAAAACACAGAGTGAAATGCATTGTTTACAACAAATCAAATCAGTGAGGTAGTGCTTGGCAGCCCACAAGCACTTCCAGTGCCAACACATCATTCCAACCACTTACTAATTGTAGCCATACATCTTTGGAATGTGGGAGGAAACCAGAGCACCAGGAGGAAACCACGCAGTCACTGGGAGAACATAAAAACACTTTACAGACAGAAGCAGGAAATGAACCCTGATCAGTGATTGCTGGCACTGTAAAGCAATTATGCTAACTGCTGTGCTATCGTGCCACCCTTGCCCTAGGAAATGAACCTTCTGAAATTTTGGGATGTTAGAAGTCATCATCGAGCCTTCCAGAGATGTAGTGGGTTAATTGATGGAAAATCAAGGAAGAAGAGTGCCCACTTGAAAACTCCTATTTTGGTATCATCTGCAAACTTACTAATCATGCCTTGTACATTCTCATCCAAATTATTTAAATAGAACCAAATGACAATGGGCCTAGTACTGATCCTCTTGACATTCCACTAGTCATGGGTCTCCATTCCAAAAACAACCTTCTACCATTATCCTCTGCTTCTTACCATTAACTTATCCACTTAGTCACCTCTCACTGGACAGCATGCAATCTACACTTCCAGATTAGCCTTCTATGTGGGACCTTATATAAAGCTTTGATAAAGTCCACATAGACAATATCCTTTACTCTGACCTTGTCAATCCACTTCATTTGCTGGGTACTTTTGGAAGAGGCTAAGAAAGCAATCTGCTTGAGGAAATCAGCAGGTCAGGTAGTATCTGTGGAGGGTAATGGACAATGAATGTCTCACCACAGATGTAGCCTGACCCATTGTATTTGTCTAGAAGCTTTTTCTTTCAGCTTAAGAAATTAGTGTGTATTTTGTGTGCAACATGTACACCAATCTGTTTGTCTGATGGTATTATGCTCAGCAAAATTCTACATTTTCTCTTCCCACCTATATTTAATGATATTTGTTTTTCATATTTGTTCATAATTTACTAAAGGACTTGTCGGACTTCATTCTGAAGAATGCAAGTACCGCACCTTTAAACAGACAAAGGGACATCGCCATGGCTGTAAGAGAGGGAGGTGGAGAGGACTCCAAACCAGACTGAAACTTGTGTGTGTGAAACTTCCTCTACCTAGAAGCTTGTTAGCAAATGTGCAGTCACTGGAGAACAAGATTAAATACCTAATGGCAAGATTACTTTATCAGAGGGAAATGAGGGATTGTTGTATTTTGTGTTTCACGGATACATGGCTAACTCAAGACACAACAGATTTGACAATCAGCCTCTTATTCCCCTGACTTGGAACATCCAATACTTAAGTGTTGACTATTGTACTCACAAAAAAAGTCCTCTTCCATGATCTAGATTACAGCTCACTTACAGCCAAAGACCAATAACAAGTAGGCACTCCGATCACTGAGTGTCACCATCAGCAAACAAGAAACAGCCAACCCCATTGCCTTTCAAATCATTGTCCAGACGTCAATCAGGTTTGTTTGAAGAAATTTCTGCCCAATTATCAGCAGCATATCACCTGCAGCACCAGGGGTCTCAACACACTCAACCACTGCTAATACTACCATAAAGAATGCCTACTGTTTGAACACTACCTGCCATCAAGGAAAATACATAGAGACAGGTGTTGGAAAAGGGCCAGCAATATCACAAAGGATCCCATTTTTCCTGTTTATTTAACATTTGTCCAACTGCCATCAGGAAAGAAGCAGCACAGCATCCACACCAGGATCACCTGACTCAAGAACAGTTACTTCCCCCAAACTGTAAAACTGATCGACACCACCACTTGTTAACCTACCCCACCACCACTACCACCATGACATACTCATTACCAATCATCACTCTACGTACATACGAGGGTGATTGATAAGTTTGTGGCCTAAGGTAGGAGGAGTCAATTTTAGAAAACCTAGCACATTTATTTCTCAACATAGTCCCCTCCTACATTTACACACTTAGCCCAGCGGTCGTGGAGCATACGGATCTTGGACCTCCAGAAAGTGTCCACAGCAGGGATGATTGATAAGTTTGTGGGCTCAGGTAGAAGGAGATGAGTTATACAGCTCTTGTTGCATGCACATGCAGTTCAACTCTTTGAATGATTATGCAGAAAGTTTGAAGTTAATAATTCCTTCTACCTTAGGCCACAAACTTATCAATCACCCCTGATGAGTTAATTAACTGATAAGTTACAAATGTATTTACTTCAAACTTTCTGCATAATCACGCAAAGAGTTGAACTGCACGTGCATGTAACGAGAGCTGTATAACTCATCTCCTTCTGCCTTAGGCCACAAACTTATCAATCACCCCTCGTGCAGTCAGTCTGTGTATATAAGTTACTTGTACATTGCGCTTTATAGGCTGCCTTTGTATTTATACTTATTGTGTTTTTTTTGTTTTTTTATTGCATTCTTTGAAGGTTTCTGGTAAGATGGTGGCACATTAGAATGCAGCGGCTTCTATGGGGTCAACCAAAGGTGCCATTGTCCTTTTTAAATGTATTTGTAGTGATTGCAAGACCCTGCTGGACATTAAGGACTTAAAGTACTGCAGGTCTACCTCATCAGTGAGTTGCTCGCTGGCGGAGAAAGTGAAGGAGATGGACTTGGTGTGGATTGTGCCTCAAAGAGGAGTCAGTGCGTGAAGGAGCTGTGCAGTGTAACAGCGAATGATCATCTTAGTCCCTTTTCTTGTGATCGTAGGACCCTGTTGGACATTGCTAATGTGGAATGCTGCAAGTCTGACTACTGATTTAATGGCGGACTGCTGCGGTGGATGGTGGAGGAGCTGCATGGCCTTGGTTGTAGGACTAGGCCTCAAGTTGCAGTATCGTTTGTTTATAGCCACTCAGGAGAGAGGCATTGGAGTTGGTGAGCTCCACCAGGGGGCGGTGTGGCACAGCGTCCAAGCTGGAGTTGGTGCTGTTCCCCAGTGTTCACTTTGCAGAAGCCAAGCTGTATTGTGTTTGACTGCAGACTTCATGAACTCAGGGCTTGGACTATATATTGTTTGAGTGACTGCTTTTTACTGGTATCTTATATGTGTTTGCTATCTTATATGTGTCTTGTGCTGTGTGCAATTGTTGGTATTGTGTTTTGCACCTTGGACCTGGAGTAATGTTGTTTCATTTGGCTGTACTCATGGATATTCATGTATGGTTGAACAACAATTGCACTTGATCTTGAAGCTTATTGTGTTTTTCATGCTGCATTGGATCCATAGTAACAATAATTTCATTCTCCTTTATACTCATGTACTGAAGAGTGACAATAATCAATCTTGAATCTGAAAGGGTCTCAGCCTAAAACGTCTTCAGTTTATTTTCCCCAAGGATGCTGCCTGACATGCTGAATTCCTCCAGCATTTTGTTCCCTGTAATACTGTGTGCAGTTCTGGCTATTCCGTTACAGGAAAGCCATTAAAATGGAAAGTGTGTAAAGAAGATTGACATGGATATTGCCGGGGATCGAGAGCCTGAGTTACAGGGTGAAGTTGGGCAGGTGAGGTACTTATTCCCTGGATTGTAGGAGACTTGGGAGCAATGTTATAGAGATACATCAAATCACGAAGAGCAAGGATGAGTTCAATATCTATTTCCCAAGTGAAGGGAATCAAACACCAGGGGGTAGGGGTTTAAGGTGAGAGGGAAAAAGGCTTATAGGAACCTGGGGAGTAATGTTTCCCACACATGACAGCAGTGAATATGTGGAATAACCTGCCAGAGGAAGCTGCTGAGGCAGGTGCAATAACTTAATTTAAAAGATACTTAGACAGGATCATAGCTAGAAGAGGTTTAGTGGAATATGGGCCAAAATGGCAGGTAACTTAGGCTGGCATCACAGACATGTTAGGCTGAAGGGCCTGTTCCCATGCTGTATGAATGTGTGACGTAGTAGACTCAATACATTTACTGTCTTGAGCTTTTTGGCTATTATTGTCTTTCAGACGATTTCACTATTCCCAAATGCGGTTGTGGTCTACAGTAAATGTATTGAGTCTACTACATTACACAGTTATTGCTCATCCTCACCCACTCAGAGAGATGGCAGTTCACTCACTTGAACCACGGTTGCAATGGACACCCACACCAGTGCCGTGTGGTCCAGATGTCTGCAGTTCTGAAACTTTGGCACAGTAGAAACTGAATCAGGAGCAGCCTGGAACAAAGGAAGATGAGGAGGAGGCCGATTATGATCGCTAGTCTTTCAAAGCAATGGTCACTAATCTGTGCCTTAATTCCATCCACCTCCCCGTTGGCTTCGGATCAACATTCCGCAAAATGATATCATTTAAAATGATTAATAACCCAGCATCTGCTTCCTTTCATTGACAGTACTATATCTCTACGCAATGGTGCATCTAGAAGAGTTGCTGTCTTACAATTCCAGTGATCTGGGTTCAATACTGGCTTCTGGTGTTTTCACAGACTCCTAGACAGCAAAGAAACAGGCCTATGTCAACAAAGGTACTCATCTAAACTAGACCCATTTCCCCGTGCTGTTATATCCATACATAGCTGTCTATCCATGTAGCTGTCCCAGTACCTTTTAAATGCTCTTAATATACCCGCCTAACCCACTTTCTCTGGAAGCTCAGTCATTGTACTGACTACCCTCCAGGTGAAGCTGCTGCCTCTTAGATTCATATTAAGGTAGTCATCATGTATCTTATGATTCCCAAGTTCACAGGTTGTAAAAAGGATATAGTTTGATATTGATCAGGGAGAAATTGAAGATGGAGTTAACTCTAGGCACGTGAGAGGTGTGGCATTTTAGGAGTTCAAATGTAATGGCAGGACCCGGGACAGTATTACTGTACTTGGAGGTCCACGTCAAAGTCATTTTTCCATAGAAGTGGCAACACCAATAGACAGACTGGCAAAGAGGGCATTTGGCATGCTTGCCCTCATCAGCCGAGGAACTGAATAAAGGAATCAGGAAGCCTTATTGCAGCTTTATAAAACTTTTGTTAGGCCCCACAGGAAGGATGCTGAGGCTATGGAGAGGGTGCTGAACCAGAATGCTGCCTGGATTCAAGAGTAAGAGCTCTTAGGAGAGGTTGGACAAACTTGGGTTGTTCATCCTGAGCATCAGAGGCTGAGGGGAGACAGAACAGAAGTTTATAAAATGATGGGAGGTAGAGATTGGTTAGACAGAATCGTTTGCCCAGTGAAGAATTGTCAGGTACTCAAGGACATAGACTTAAGGTGAAAGGAGGGAAGTTCGCAGGAGATGTGTGGGTAAGTTTTTATACACAGAGTTATAGCTGCCTAGACTTGGCTGCCAGGAGTGGTGGTGAAAGTAGATCTTTAAGAGGCAGTGGTGACATTGATACTTAAGGGGATTTTTGATAGAAATATGAATATCGATCATGTGCAGTATAAAACCATTTAGTTCAGTACAGATATTTATGGATTGTAGGGCCTATACCTGTACTGCATTGTTATATGTCTATATTCTATGTTTTTTCAGGCAATTTCAATTTTTACTCAGCTTCTCCTTCTCATATCCTACTCCAGAAAAAGATAAACAAAAAAATGCTAATAATACTCAGTAGGTCTGGTAGCATCTGTAGGGAGGGGAAAACTTTCAGTGTTTGAGGTCAGACTCTTTTCATCAAATTCAACTGATAAAAAATGCTGGAGAAATTTAATAGGCCAGGCAGGATCTATGAAAGGAGTAAGCAGTCAACGTTTCACGTTGAGACCCTTCTTCAGGACTTTTCATCACGTGTTTGTTTTATAGTTTGACCTGCTGAGTTTTTCCAGTTTCTTCCATTTTTATTTTAGATTTCCAGTATCTGCTGTTTTCTTAATTACCTAAAGCTCCCTAACCACAGGACAAGCCTTTTCTTAAGTCTCTGAATATTTTTACAGATGGCTCCGTCATTGCTCAAGTTTTTCCTTACTCTTATTCCTAGCCATCACCAATCTTCCCTGTTGTCCTTTCTACTACTAAGTTAAAATGTGTTTACAATCTGACTTTTTCTTAATATGACAACAGACTGCTGATCTGAAACGTTAACTCTTTCTCCATGAAGGCTCTACAGTTCAATTTATTATCTTCTAAAATTATTACTTGGAGATACAATTGGCATTTCCTTGCCAAACTATGTGTTTGACCAGATGAGGTGAAGTCACTCAGACTGAGACTTAGATCAAATAAGGTGAAGGATTGAGGAAAAGATACAGGACTTTGTTTTATTTTATAAGGCTATCCCAGGATTACTTAAGATCTGTTTGCAAACTGATTGATCCATAAATCAAAAATGAATAATTTCTCAGTAAAGGAAAATAAATGGGTAATTGAAAAATAACAGAAGTTAATTTTAACATAGCACTGCACAAGAGTGGCCCTTCAACTCACGAATTCTGTGCTGAATACAATGCCAAATTAATCTATGTCTTTTTTACCTGCACACGATCCACAATCCTCATTCCCTGCATATCCATGAGTCTGTCTAAAAGCCTCTGAAATGCTGTTACCGTACCTGTATCTGTCACCACCCTGGAACTCTATTCTAGGCACATCACTCGTTGCACAAAAAGTCTTGCTCTGCACATCTCCTTGACATCTCCTTGACACTTTCATCCTCTTATTTAAAAAGCTCCAGTACATTACATTTCTACTCTGGGAAAAATATTCTATGTTTCTATCCTTTACGTGCCTCTTAGGATTTTATAAACTTCTATCAAGTCTCCCCTCTCTGCTCCAGAGGAAGCAATTAAAGATTGTGCAACCTTTCCTTAAAGCTCATATGTTGTAATCCAGTCATCATCATGGTAAATTTCTTCTCTATTCTCTCGTACGCTCTCACGTCTTTCTTATAATGGTGCGACCAGAATTGAGCACAATAGTCCAAGTGCAACCTAATATTGGTTTATTATTATTGTCATACGTACCAAGATTCAGTGAAAAGTTTGTTTTGCATATTGTTCATAAAGATCATTATACAGTGTATTGTGGTATAACAAGGTAAAACAATAACAATACAGCATTGTATGTGAAAACTACAGAGAAAATGCAGTGCAGGTAAACAATAAAATGCAAGTTCATAATGAAGTAAATTGTGAGGTTAAGAGTTCATCTTATTGTATGAGAGATCAATTGAAGAGTCTGATTACAGCGGGATAGAAGCTGTCCTTGAGTTATGACGTGCCAATCTGTCTGCACAACCTTCTCCAGTTTCTTGCTGTCACGTGCAGAGCAATTGTCATACCAGGCCATTATGCACTCTATGATGCATCAATAAAAATTGGTAAGGGTTGATGGGGACATGCCGAATTTCTTTAGCCTCCTGAGGAAGTAGAGGCATTCATGAACTTTCTAGTCTGTGATAGCAATGTATGTTTGTAGCTGAACCAGGACAAATTATTGGTGATGTTCACTCCTAGGAACTAGAAGCACTCAAGTCTCTTTACCTCAGTTCACTCATTTGCAGCCAGTTCCTGCAGATATGGTTGTTAAAAAGCCAGAGTGGCAGCCAAGGCAAAAAAATTCCAATTAGGCATTTCGTCTTAGTCAAAACACAATTTAAACACTTGGATTTTAGCTGATACAGGCATTATTAACATGAATTATTCAATGCTATTTCAAAATTTGAAGACTCTACAAAAACACCCATGATCAAGTACAATTGACAGATTTATTTTCATGGAGACATTGCTTATTTGTACATATTTAGGATTCTATAGGACAATCCACATAGCATCAGCATTTATTGACAATCCCTAATTACCATTCCACAGATAATGTAACACACTTTCAGAAACCACTGCCTTCCTGGTGAAGTTGTTCCCACAGTACTGTTGGGATTTCCAGGATTTAGACCTACAGATAATGAAGAAATATTTCCCAAGGTAAGAATGTCTGAGTTGGAGGGGATCCAGCTGTTGGTGGCCATTCTCTGTGCCTGATGTTCTTGTCCTCTTGAAAGCAGATGTCATGAGCTTGGGAGGCCTGTCTGATAAGCCTTGTCAATGTTTGTTTACCAAAATTAAAGAATATTGATAGCGGACAGACTACAAAAGAACGAGGAAATAGATAAAGATACAGTAAGGTAAATAAATTTATTATTAAAATCCATATTTGTTACCATATATAACCCTGAAGTACATTTTCTTGCAGTATTCAGAGTCAATGCAAAAAAAATACAATATATTCAAAGAAACACCACACACAAGATGGGAAAACAACCATTATGCTAAAGTCAACAAACTGCTCAAATATGAGAAACCACATTCGCAGTCTCTGTACGTCCAGGGTGTAAACGACTTTGGTCCCACCAAACCCATGAGGTTGGGATATCTCACCCACTGAAACTCTGGCTTGTGTGAATGCAGTGTGAGACATTGCCCTGTGCAATCACCCATCAGCAAGAAATAACCAATCCTACACTGCAAACAATTACAAAGAAGGTATATGTATGTATGAATGGTAACTTAACCAAAGAGTTATGCAAGAAAAGAAAGAAAAAAGGGACCATGATAATGAAACAGTCAAACGTGAATAGGATGTTCAAGTCTTCCAAAAGCTGTTGTGTCCAATGCACTCATATTCATTGATCCCCATTAGAATTCCCCCTCTTGGCGCATTCCTGCTGGATTGAATCCCATGGCCGATTCTCTCGAGCTTCTTCTTTCTCCATCTCCCGCCGAAAAAGACTTCAACCCATCTCAGTATCCATCACAAATCCTCTCCCCAGCATCTTCTAGAACCTTCTCCCAGGTCCACCCTCCTGATTGGATGACACAACATTCCTAAGCATCCCTTATCTTTAACGGTAACCCAGACACTACTAGCAGAACGTACAGGCTCTACAGAAAAGCCATTACATGAAATACCCTACAATATTAGCAGTAAAATCTTTACCAGGGCATTACATCAGCTAATACTCCTCAGGAATTGTCTGCCTGGCATCAGTGTTTGCATAACTAGGACTTGTAATATGCACTAAATGCTCATAGGACTTCCCACCACCTCCTACCATGCCTTCACATGACCCTAATCATTGGGGTGGTGGGGGGTAGTTTAAGCAAATGATGCACCTTGCCCAAAGGTGAACTGCAGGCTAACAGAGGAAAGGATCACCTTACATCTTCTTTGGTAGAGATGTATCTCCACCCTGCCACTCAGGAGTCACACATAGACCACACATAATGATGAAAGAAAATTATTTGTGGGCCAGTTGGACTTTTCCAACAATTATTTTCTTTAAGACACTTAATTCTACATCTCAGATCAATTGAATTGATTATCAGTTGTGGTGGAATGGTTGGATTTCAACTCACAAGTCCAGATCAATGGTTCTAGCTTTTGGACGTTTGCTCAAGGATCTGACCACTATGCCTCCCAACCCCTTCATCTACCAGAGTATGTGTGGAAAAGTTGCTCCTCAGTGTAGCTGGGTTGTGCTGTGTCTGTGCACAACTGCATATCAACTAAATAAAAGCAGGCACATGGGAGATGGCTTTAACTGGTGTATTCACATTGCAGTGAGAGAGAGGGGGGAGAACAATGTACATACACAGACAATAGTGTATGTGCAGAAAACAAAACAATATGTAGTGCTAAGGGTCATTGCTCTAAAAGAAATAGATCCACACATTACACTTCCTCCCCCTTTAGATTAATGTAACATAAAACTATATGAATACAAAGCATTCAATTTCCCTTTCATAAACCCATATTCCAAATAAGCAGACTTTCACAAAAGCTGTTGAAAACTAATTTCACAGTTCTAAAGATTCAATCTTTTGGGTGGTGCTCTGTTTCTTTCAGGATAGCACCTCTGGACCTGTGGAGTGGCATCAGGTTTGGCAGGTGCTTGTCTAAGACAACATTCTCAGTGTCCCATGTCACATTGCTATTAGAGACATGATCATCACTGAGAAGTAAGTCTGATGACTGTAATGTGTCCGTCTTGTTGGATGCAGTCGACTCAGGTTTGTTCTTCAGTTGAGCATCCAGTATCCGGTCCACATGACGTCTCCATGTCTGATCTCCAACAACCACTGTGTACATCAGTGGTCCAGTTCTTGCAGCTATCCTACCGGGTATCCACTTGTCTTTTCGGTAATCACATGCTAGATTCTGTCCAATCTCAAAGCTCAATGCCAATTCACTTGGCGGTTGGCTGAACTGGTTATTCTGCACTTCCCTCCGTAGATCTGGTTGTCAGGAGATATCAGATTCCTGCTCATGAATAGCATTGCAGGTGTTTGACTTGTCATTGCATGAACAGAATTCTGATACACAAAAAGGAATTTGCTCACCTTGTGCTGTAGAAGAATGTGTTCCTTGTCCTTCACTTTAATGGACTTCTTGAAGGTTTGCACAAACCTTTCAGCTAATCTATTCATTGCTGGGTGGTGAGGAGCTGAAATGAAATGTCTGACGCCATTTTCCTTCATGAACAATCGGAATTCTTCTGACGTATATTGGGGTCCGTTGTCACTCACAATTTGGTCTGGTGGAGCCATTTCTGGTAAACATAGTCTTCAGAGTGGAGGCAGGTGGTTAACCTCATTGGTATAATCTTCAGCCACTTTGGATGAGCATCTACAGCAGTCAGAAACATGGAGCCCATGAGTGGCCCAGCAAAGTCAATATGTACTCTTTGTCATGGTGAAAATGGCCATTCCCACGGGTGCAACGATGCCTGTGAGGATGCATTTTGAACTTCTAGCATCCCAAACAACTTATGGCCAAGTCTTCAATCTGTTTATCTATTCCACACATAGCTCTGGATGAGATCCTTCATCTTGAATGTACCCAGGTGACCTTCATGCAGATTTCCTAACACTGTAGTGCACAATTTAGAGGGAACTACACGTCAACGTTCTCTGACATACTGACAATTGGTCTGGTCTCGCTGAGAACTCTGGAAACATAGGGTTACCATGAACTGACCACCTTGCATGGTGATTTCATAGACTTTTGACAATGTTGGGTCATCCCTTGTTTCCTTTTGTATTTCGGAATTTGTTACCAGCAACTGGTTCATCAGTGCAGTGTGGAAACACTTGTGCTGGGTCATAGTATAAAGACTTTTCTTCTTCAGTTGCCAATAGTGGAAGACGTGACAAGCCATCAGCATTGTTGTGTTGTTTTGTACCCTTGAACTCTATGTCATAAGAGTGGGTCCTAGGAATAGTGCCCAGTGCTATAGCCATCACTTGAATTCCCTTCCTGGGATTGAAAACGCATTCCAGGGGCTGGTGATCTGTCACTAGCATAAACTTTTGTTCGTAGAGGTAGTGGTGGAATTTCTTTATTCCCCATACTAGACAAAGGGACTCTTGGTCATTCTGTGTTCTGTGTTCATCAGCGGTCTTGAAGCAAACACAATCGGACGTTCAGATCCATCTTTGGTAGTGTGTGACTCCAATGCCATAAGGGGACGCATCACACACCAGTCTATTGGGCAGTGATGAGTCATAATGGATGAGCAGCTCATCTGATGTTATTAGTCTTTTTGCGTCCTTGAATACTTTTTCACATCTTATTGACCATTCCCACTTTGTTCCGGTTTGTAACAGTGCATTCAATGAATGCAGCACTGTTGCAATGTTTGGGAGAAACCGGTGATAGTAGTTTACAAGGCCCAAGAATGAACTGAGATGTGACACATTTCCTGGTTTGGGTGTCTGTAGCTCTGCTTCAGTCTTCTGTTGTGACTTATGTAAGCCATGCTTGCCAATGACATGTTCACAGTATGATATTTCACTCTTGAAAATCTCACATTTCTCTCCCCTTGTATGCAGACCATACACTCTCGGCCTGGTAAGCATTTTACCAAGGTTCTGGAGGTGCTCTTCATCATTCTTGCCTGTCACATCGATGTCATCAAGGTAACATTGAGTTCCTGAGATATCTTGGAGCACTTTATTCATTGCTCTTTGCCAAATTACTGGAGCTGATGCAACATCAAAGACAAGACCATTACAGCGGAACAGTCCCTTGTGAGTGTTGATTGTGAGGAACTTCTCGCTTGCCTCCTCAATCTCCATTTGCAAATAAGCTTGTGACAAGTCAATCTTTGAAAACCTCTCCCCGCCTGCCAAAGTTGCAAAAATGTCCTCTATTCATGGCAGGGGATACTACACAATATGTAGCACTGGGTTGATGCTTGTCTTGAAATCCCCACATACACAAATGGCTCCAGCCTTCCCTTTCTTGATCACCAGTACAATGGCAATGGCTCAATTGCTCCACTCTACCTTGGAGAATTCCAGATGCCTCCATGCTCTGCAATTTAGCATCCACTTTAGGACGTAGTGCTTTATGTAATCCTGGTGTAGCTGTTTCATCTAGTTCAATTCTGGCCTTCATGCCTTTGAGTTTACCTATACCCTTCTTAAACACCTTCTCATTAGCATTAAGCAACTTGGCAGTCTCTGGTTAGTGCTACCACTTGGGCTGCCTTTGCCTATTGATGTCACACTGAGAGCTTTGATTGATTTTTCTCAATTATTCACATCCAAAAAGTGCTGGCCCTCCACTTTTCAATACATAAAGTTCTAACTGCTGTATTTGGCTTCCATACGTCATATTCACCTTCAGTCCACCTTTGGGAGTCACATCATGGCATGTTTAGGTCTTTAGCATCACTGAAGTTTTCTCTAATAGTACATTAGAAAACAGTCTGTGGTAGTCAGCTTTTGGAATTATGGACAAAGCTGACCAAGTCTCCAATTCCTTTTTCAGCTTTATACCGGTCACATCTATTATGATCCAACAACACACACAAAATGTTAGTGGAACACAGCAGGCCAGGCAGCATCTATAGGGAGAAGTGCTGTCGATGTTTTGGGCTCAGCCCGAAACGTCGACAGCACTTCTCCCTATAGATGCTGCCTGGCCTGCTGTGTTCCATCAGCATTTTGTGTGTGTTGTTGTTTGAATTTTCAGCATCTGCAGATTTCCTCATGTTTCCTCTATTATGATCCAGATGATTTAGTGATCTGCTTCAGTTATACTGTGCAGTTCTAGGCATGACAGCGCACCTTTGTCAGACTCTGTGTTGTCTGATTCCGTTTCACATTCAGTCACTTTATGCATTTGCGTAGTTTTGTGTTTGAGACTTTTCACTGAGTTGTGCTTTTTGTCAGCCTTGCACATTCTCTCCATGTGACCTTGTCTGTGACTCTTTCTGCAGACTTTTTCTTTGAATTAACAGTCATTTGCATCATGGGAGGGTTTGCCACATTGATAACATTTTTGGCTTTTTGCACCTTTCGGGGACATTTTGTGCATTTCACGATCTAACCTCCTTTCCTGAAGTTCTGCTGCATCCTTTGCTGAAGCCTGTAAATATATTTCAATGGTCAATGTCTGTTCTAAGGTTAGGTCTCTGTTGGACTGTAGCCTCTTTTGAGTGCTTCGACTGTGCGTAACACATACAGGGTTGTCCCTCAATGCATCAGAAAGTCCACCTGGGAAAGCCTGTGCATTTCTACAATGTATTCAGAAGTGCTTTCATCTTTTGAATGCTTCCTTTTGTAAACTCTAAATATCTCAGCTATAACCAGTGGTTTAGGGCTCAAATGATTTCATAAAATTGCCACAATTTTGTTGAACATCTTGCTTGCTGGCTTTGCAGGGGTAACTAAGTTGTGTAAGAGACTGTACATTCTTGGGCCTGTTAAGCTAAGAAGTGTAGGGGCTTTCTTTTGATCCTCCACGTTGTTCGCATTGCAATATAGCTCAACCCTCTCGATGTACAACTCTCAGCCTTTATTAACTTTCCCAAGTGAGCCATCACCACATTATTTTCACTTTAAATTCAGTGTGTCTTTCTAGGTATGATAGTTCTTTTTTTTTTCAGACTCTATGTTGTCTGATTCTGTTTTACATTTGGTAACTTTATGCAGTTGCTTAGTTTGAGACTTTTCACTGAGTTCTGCTTTTTTGTCGGCCTTGCACACTCTCTCCTTGTCTGTGACACTTACTGCAGACTTTTTATTTCAACCAACTATCACTTGCATCATGGGAGAGTTTGCCACATTGATAACATTTTTGCACCATTCAGGAAGATTTAGTGCATTTCACATTCTAACCTCCTTTTTTATAGTTCTGCTGCATCTTTTGCTGCAGTCTCTAATGATATCACAATGGTCAACGTCCATTCTAAGGTTAGATGTCTTTCGGACAATAGCCTCTTTTGAGTGCTTTGACTGCATGTCAAATACAACCCTGTCCCTTAATGCATCTGCAAGATCATCTGGAAAAGTTTGCTCAGTTCTGCATTGTATTCAGAAACTTCATCTTTTGACTGGTTCCTTTTATAAAATCTAAATCTCTCAGCTATTACCAGCAGCTTAGGGATCAAGCGATACTGGAACATTGTAACAATTTCATCGAACTTCTTGCTTGCTAGCTTTGTACTGGTTACTAAGTTGTGTAAAATTCTGTACATTCTAGCACCCTTTAAGCTAAGAAGTCTTTTGCTTCTCCACTTTGTTTGCATTGCA
Organism: Hemitrygon akajei; assembly: GCF_048418815.1. NCBI lineage: Eukaryota > Metazoa > Chordata > Chondrichthyes > Myliobatiformes > Dasyatidae > Hemitrygon > Hemitrygon akajei. The sequence continues at coordinate 25,424,124 of NC_133144.1, forward strand.
ATACAGTTCCATCCTCTCGATATACAACTCCCAGGTTTCATTAGCACTATCAAGTTTGTCAGCTTTCCCGAATGAAGCCACTGCCATGTTATTCTCACTTTAAATTCAGAGCCTCTTTCACTATTAGTGTGTTCCTTTGTTAATGTCCATGATGGCTTTCTCATGCTGTTTATCTCTTTGTGCTATTTTCTGACATTCAGGTTCGCACTCATTGCCAATTTGTTGTGTTTGTGCACAACTACATATCAATTAAATAAAGCACGCACACAGGAGATGGCTTCAACTGGTGTAATCACATTGCAGTGAGAGAGAGAGAGAGAGAGAGAGAGAGAGAGAGAGAGAGAGAGAGAGAGAGAGAGAGAGAGAGAACAATGTACATGCATAGACACAGCACATGTACAGATAGCAAATCAATATGTAGTGCTAAGCAGGGTGACGTTGCTCTGAAAGAAATAGATCCATGCATTGCAGGTTGGATGAAATAATTGGATGAACCTTATTTGGATGAACCAAATAAGGTCCTTGAGGAGTATAAAAAGTGCAAAAAAAGGAGGGCTAAAAGAAGACATGAGGTTGCTTTGGCAGTAAAGGTGAAGGATAATCCAAAGAGCTTCTACAGGTATATGAAGTGCAAAAGAATAGTAAGGGATAAAATTGATCCTCTTGAAGATCAGAGTGGTCGGCTATGTATGGAACAAAAAGAAATGGGGGAGATCTTAAATGGGTTTTTTGCATCTGTATTTACTAAGGAAACGGGCATGGGGTCAATGGAAATGAGGCAAACAAGTAGTGAGGTGATGGAACCTATACAGATTGAAGAGGAGGAGGTGCTTGCTATCTTGAGGCAAAACAGAGCAGGTAAATCCCAGGACCTGACAGGGTATTCCCTCGGACCTTGAAGGAGACTAGTGTTGAAATTGCAGGGGCCCTGGCAGATATATTTAAAATGTTGGTATCTACGGATGAGGTGCTGGAGGATTGGAGGATAGCTCATGTTGTTCCGTTGTTTAAAAAAGGCTCAAAAAGTAATCCGGGAAACTATAGGCTGGTAAATTTGATGTCTGTAGTAGGTAAATTATTGGAAAATGTACTACGAGATAGGTTTTACAAGTATTTGGACAGACAGGGACTTATTAGGGAGAGTCAACACGGCTTTGTGCATGGTAGGTCATGTTTAACAAATATGTTAGAGCTTTTTGAGGAGGTTACAAGGAAAGTGGATGAAGGGAAGGCAGTGGATGTTGTCTACATGGACTTCAGTAAGGCCTTTGACAAGGCTCCGCATGGGAGGTTAGTTAGGAAGATTCAGTCACTAGGTATACATGGTGAGGTAGTAAATTGGATAAGACATTGGCTCAATGGGAGAAGTCAGAGAGTGGTAGTGGAGGATTGCTTCTCTGAGTGGAGGACTGTGACTAGTGGTGTGCCACAGGGATCAGTGCTGGGTCCATTGTTGTTTGTCATCTATATCAATGATCTGGATGATAATGTGGTAAATTGGATCAGCAAATTTGCTGATGATACAAAGATTGGAGGTGTAGTGGACAGTGAGGAAGGTTTTCAAAGTTTGCAGAGGGATCTGGACCAGCTGGAAAAATGGGCTGAAAAATGGCAGATGGAGTTTAATACAGACAAGTGTGATGTATTGCACTTTGGAAGGACAAACCAAGGTAGAACATACAAGGTAAACAGTAGGACACTGAGGAGTGCAGTAGAACACAGGGATCTAGGAATACAGATACAAAATTCCCTAAAAGTGGTGTCACAGGTAGATAGGATATTAAAGAGAGTTTTTTGGTACATTGGCCTTTATAAACAAAATATTGAGTATAAAAGTTGGAATGTTATGGAGAGGTTGTATAAGGCATTGGTGAGGCCGAATTTGGAGTGTTGTGTACAGTTTTGGTCACTGAATTACTGGAAGGATATTAATAAGGTTGAAAGAGTGCAGAGAAGGTTTACAAGGATATTGCCAGGACTTGAGAAACTGAGTTACAGAGAAAGGTTGAATAGGTTAGGACTTTATTCCCTGGAGCGTAGAAGAATGAGGGGCAATTTGATAGAGGTATATAAAATTATGATGGGTATAGATAGAGTGAATGCAACCAGGCTTTTTCCACTGAGGCTAGGGGAGAAAAAAAACAGAGGATATAGGTTAAGGGTGAAGGAGGGAAAGTTTACAGGGAACATTGGGGGGAGGGGGCTTCTTCACACGGAGAGTGATGTGAGTGTGGAATGAGCTTCCAGATGAAGTGGTAAATGTGGGCTCACTTTTGACATTTAAGAAAAACTTAGACAGGTACATGGATGAGAAGATATGGAGAGATATGGGCCAGGTGCAGGTCAGTGGGACTAGGCAGAAGAATGGTTCGGCATAGACAAGAAGGGCCAAAAGGCCTGTTTCTGTGCTGTAATGTTCCATGGTTCTAATTAACCAGATTATGAGGTGTGAATAATTACTTCGTGGTATTTATAATTCTTGATGGATGTCTGTGTTTATGTGGGTCTTATCTGGAGAATTTGGAGAATGTCCCTAGAACTTTTTTGTAGAAGTCTTGTGTTTGCTCTGAGGAAACTTCAAAGACTTGCTGAACAGGGCACATTGGTGCGATGCATTGACATATGTAATCGAGTTGCTGCTTCACAACTCCAGCGACCAGTGTTCAATCTTGACCTCTGATGCTGTCTGTGCTGAGTTTGTGTGCCCTCACTCTGACTGTGTACTCTGACTGTGTACGTTACTTTGGGTGCTCTGGTTTCCTCCCACATCCCAAAGACATACAGTTTAGTTGGTTAAATAGCCACTGTAAAGTCCCTTAGTGGAGCCAAGCTAGGAACTTGGGAAGAAAATGTTACAGGAAAAAATAGGTGGGAAATAGAATTCTGAAGATCAACATAGATTCAATGGGTCAAATGGTCTCATCCTGCGTTGTAATGAAATACAAAAATGCATTAGTATGTACGTTATTTCATTGCCTTGATGGTAGAAAGCTTGAAAAGCCTGCCACTCCATTCCCATCTTACCCAATTCATTAGTTGACCTTAAGTGTGTGTTGTTCATCATAACAAGCTCTTAAACCCAGTCTTTAAAAACAGATTTACGATTTCTTCCAACAAAATAAAATAATCAATTACAACCAGATTTGTTATTACTAAGGCAGGTAATTGAGCATGGTGTATCAATGCAAAGAACGGCAAACCCTACAAAATTTCTGCAGTCTACTAGAAATTGCATGCGATAATCATTTGGCAACGATTTATCAATCCACAGAGAAACATCACCCACATAATTGGCTCCAGCATGCAATTAGAATCAAATTGACCTCGCTAAATACTTGTATACAGTTATATTGACCCCAAAAATATGTATATGAACTATTAGCAGCACACACAAAATGCTGAAGGAACTCAGGATGAATAGATAGGGATGAATAGAGTTGATACTTTGGGCTGAGAACCTTCATTAGGATTGTATATATGAATTATTAGACTCTGAACTTATCGAGCTTGTTAGTCAATTTGTTTCTGGTAGGAAAATAATGGGATACAGATTAAAAAATGACCGGAGATTCTGCAGATGCTGGAAACCCAGTGTAGCACATTCAAAATGGTGCAGGAACTCAGCAGGCGAGGCAGCATCTATGGAGAGGAATAGAGAATAGACATTTCAGACCAAGTCACTCAGCAGGTCCTGTTAACCATTCCTCTCCATAGTTGCTTCCTGACCTGCTGGGTACAGTTGTGTGTATTGAAATGCAATGGAACAGAAGTGGGACACAATACTTCGGTGACATTATAATGCGCAGTTCACATGTGCCACTGAGGATAAGTTTGCTTTGAGCTGAATGCTTTTTTTAATGTCTGTAATAACGTCCTAAAATCATAAAGTTATACATCATGATAACTAGTTCTTCTTGATCATTCCTTTCAAGATCTCTTCCATCCGTGCTCATCCCGTTTGCTAGCATTTGTATTCATGTATATAATAGGTTGCTGTCAAGCTTCCCTGTGTGTTTTGTACTGAACCTAACATGAAAGGGCATTCTGCGTAAATGACTTACATGTAAAATAAATTGCTGCCCGTTTTGTTCCTCACCTCTCTGTCCCTCATGTGTGTTATTCATGGCCAGTTGGCTGCCCAGTACCCCAAACATAACAACTCAACACCTTCCATATCTTTCCAAATTCAAAGGTTCAAAGGTCAAATTTAATGTCAGAGGAATGTATACAATATACATCATGAAACGCTTTTTCTTTGCAAACATCCACGAAAACAGAGAAGTGCCCCCAAGGATGAATGACAGTTAAATGTCAGAACTCCAAAGTACCCCCCCAGCTCACCCCCCGTGCGTAAGCGGCAGCGGGCAACAATCCCCCCTCCACCCACCAGCAAAAAAAACATGCATCGGTACTATCACCGAGCCCAAGTGTGTGCTAAGCAATAGCAAAGACACAAACCAAAGTTACCCCAAAGGCTTCGCATTTCATCTGAAATTCGACAACCCACAGGTTATTTCTCTCCCTGGCAAGAGAGTGGGAGGTGTTCCCCATTTTCACAGCAAGCGGGAGAAATAACAACAACACACTGGTTTATGATGTTAAAAGTCTGTATCGTCGCTTTTTTCGAGCTCTGTGTCCGAAGATCGCACAGACCTCGGGTCTTCGGGTCCACAGCGAAAGATTATCCGGCCTCCCCGACGACACACGAGTCTCTTGCCGTGACCCCAACCCTCAATCCGCCCGTCTCCAGAGCCCTGAGATCTTAGGTTTCCGAACACGATTGAAACTCTCAGGCCAACCCCTCAGCATGTCGAATAGCGGCCAGTCATGGAACCCGGAGAATGGGTCCCATTCCCGCAAAGAACCGAAGCCTGTGTGTAACTCCAGGTCAGGGTCTTCAAAAGAACCCTGAAAGGGTAAAATAAAGATATTAAAGATGGAAATAGAGCTATTTCCACAGATACAAGCAAAGGAGTCGCTGTTAGCCGCCATCATTCCTCCTAAGCTCATAATGTATGTATGTGTCCGATTGTCCTTCAAAGGTTGTTATGCACCTACCTCAAATACTTCCTCAGGCAGCTCATTCCACACATACCAGTTTCTGCGTAAAATAGTTGCCCCTCTTTCCCCTTTCATGTTAAACCTCTTCACTCTATTTCATAATTCCACAACGCTGGCAAAATGGAACTGAGTGCTTGCACCCTTTTGGTTTTATATACTGTTGTAAGCTGATGCTATCACTTTGTGTGGTCTTAGCTCCTGTTCCCATGACCGTAGTGAAGGACCAAGTCATTTCAACGCATGTCTGAATACCCTGGTAAGGAGTGACTGTGCTCTGAATGTGACCAACAATGAATGGATTACCAGGAGCTACAGATGCTTCCCTACACCTAGCATTGGAGGGTGACACGGGGGGGGGGGCATAAAAGAGAGTTAATTGAAGTGGAGAAATAAATTGGGTGCATGCGTGAGCTGACAGAAAGTCCATCACTTCCTCTGGGATAGTAAGAGCATAGACTGTAAAGAATAAATCCCACTTACCTGTCTTTGTGTGTGGTTTTTCATTGATTCTATTGAATTTCTTCGCTCTAATGTGAATGTCTGCAAGAAAATGAATCTCAATGATAGGATATACTGTACTTAATTTGATAATAAATTTACTTTGACTTTGAGTTAAGAACCTACGGATGTACAAATCAAGGATAAATTCTAATGGATACAGCAAGTGCAGCACTTCAAAGTCTAAGCTTAGTTCAACAATAGGATGTATCTCTGCTCAGGAACATAAACAGAATACAAGATCTGAAAACAAGGGCTAAATATCAAAGGAGAATAAAATGAGGCCTGATCACCAATCCTAATACAGATAAACATGCTGATCTGAGACATTGATAGCTGCTGTTATTTTGAGGAAGTATTTTGGAAGTCAGGGAGGATTCTCTGATGCTTTATTTTTAAATGGGCTTTCTTCATGTGTTTGTTTTCTCTCCCAGGAGATCACACCTCTGATACGCGATTTAGTCAGAATATTAGCCAATATTAGCCAGTTCTTCTCTTAATTTTGTTGGCTCTGTAATTGTGTCCCATTCCCCTTCTGCTCATCATCTCCTCGTCCCAAATAAAGTGGGACTTTGTGTACATTCATGGTCTTCTGCGACTGCAACCCATCCACTTCAAGGTTCAAAGTGTTGTGCATTTTGAGGTACTCTTCTGTGCACCACTGTTGCATTTACTTGAGTTACTGTCACCTACCGGCCAGCTTGAGCCAGTCTGGCCTCTCTCATTAACAGGGTATTCTTGCCCAAAGAAATGCCATTCACTGGATGTTCTTTTTTTCATTTTTTGCACCATTCTCTGTAAACTCTAGATACTGTTGTGCACAAAAATCCTGGGGATCAGCAGTTTCTGACATGCTCAAACCACCCCATCTGGCACCAGCAATTATGGTCAAAGTCACTCAGATCACATTTCTTCCCCAATCTGATGTTTGGTTTGAACAACTGAACCTTTTGACCATGTTTTCATGCTTTTATACATTGAGTTGCTGCCACATGATTGACTGATTAGATACGAGCATGTGTACAGATGTGCTTAATAAATTGGCCACTTAGTGTACTTATCACATCTCAATGAATGGAATGGATTATGATGCAGTCACAGCCCTTATAAAGGTTAATTAATGCATGCCACAAATTGCTGCACATGAGAGCACTAACCCTGGTTTCCATGGTAACAAATTTAGCAAAATTTTCTGGGAGCTGTTTCCGTGAGACAAACTCTTTATCAACTCAGTTGAATCTATGATCTAATACTTTCTCACCAGCTTTACAAGTCAGTAGATACTGTCAACAATGATGAACTGTTCTGTAGTGCCCAGGGAATGCAGACGGTGTATGGTTAATTCACAACTAACCTTTGGAAACTAAATTTTGATGAGGTGTCTTAGGTTATCAGACAATTTACAGGATTAATGTCCAGAGAGCTTGGAGACCAGTCTGGTGTCATGAAGTCAAAACTCACCAGGGCATTAATTAAATGATACTAAAATCAAAAGATGGATATGGTGATAGATAGTTTAGATTGGAGCCAATGTTTGATGGAAGGAAGAAACACTTAAGGTGATGGATGGGTGCCACAAAGTTTCTTTTTTGCAGTGAATGCTATTGAGCTTCTGGAATCTCGTTGGTGCTGCACTCATCCAGAGAACTGGAGAGTATTCCATCGCACTCCTGGTGTATGCTTTGTAGATGAGGAGGAAGTGTTGGGATGTCCACAAGTGAGTCAGACTCTACAGATACCCAACCTCTTGCTTGCTCTTACAGTCAGGGCGTTTATGTGAATAAAAAGTTTTGGAGAACAGGCAGGAAAGTGGAGCTAAGGCAACAATCAGATCTGCCACGATCCTAATAACTGATGAAGAAGATTTGAGGGTCCAAATGTATTACTTCTGCTTCAATTTCATATTCCACAGAGCTGTGAAGGCTAAGTCATTGCATGTATAAATGGCTGAGATGGATAGGTGCTTAGATTCAAGTGAGGTAGGAAAATGGAGCTGAATGGTGGACAAGGCTTGAGAAGATGAATGACTTACTCTTGTTCCTATTTCGGGACAGAAAACAATGTTTAAATGTTCTACCTTCCTCCTTGACGATTCCTGTCTGCTGCAAATACAATGGCAAATGGTCCAAATATTTTCACTAACTCATCACTCACCTGCACTAAGGGCCAATTACAGTGGCCAATTAATCTACCAATCCACATGTCTTTATGACATGGGAGGAAACCAGAGTGTCTAGAAGAAACCCATGCAGTTACAGGGAGAAATATGACTTGCAACCTCAACATCTTGTTGAATATTTTCTGTTTATTTTTGGCTTTAGTTAAGTACATTCAGATTACTTTCTCAAAATGCCTTAGAAATATTAGTGCACAGAGAAATCTAAACCAAACTGTAATTTTATTTTCACAAGGATTTTGTTAGAACTTGAGGACCTCAGTTGAATAGGTTAGGGAGTTATTCCCTGGAACAGAGGAGAATGAGGAGAGATTTGGTAGAAGTATACAAAATTAAGAGGGGAATAGACAAGGTAAAGGCAAACAAGCCTTTTCCATTGAAGTTGAGTGAGACTGGAACTAAAGGTTATGGTTAAGGGTGAAAGGTGAAATGTTTAAGGGGAATATAAGGGGAAACCTATTCACTCAGAGGATGGTGAGAGTGTAGAATGAGCTGTCAGTGGATGGGGGTTCGATTTCAACATTTAAAAGAAATTTGCTGGGGAGGAGAATAGATTGCAATGGTCAATAAATACTTGCAGTTTACTTGAACCATATTACCATCCTTCATCATTGCCTTGTCAGTATCTTGGAGTAGCTGTCTAGCAGTGTAGTAGAACCTCCTTTACCATATAGAGTACTATGGCTGACGAAAGTCTACTGTCGCTTTCTCAAGGGCTACAGGGAAACAAACCATTCTTATGCCATGATTCATGCTGGCCTTTTGCTTAATTGAAGACACAATCATTCGTTCATCTCAATCTATCAGTGCTTGCCTTTGAACCACTTGATCCTCAGGTGCTTGTCCACCCTCCCTGTTGTGTATTTGCAACCTACCTTAGTATTTACTCAGGTAGGGCATATATCATACCTCAATGCTTCATGATCTGAACATATCTTTATTTCTCATGTTCACTCCCATGCTCCCTCACATCACGTGTTGTTGTCCCTGAATAATGACATCATCACTGTACTTGACAAGTGTCAGACTACATTAATAGACCTTATCATTTCAACTTATGACATCCTTCCTTTCCTGAGAAATGAACTTCAATGGTTTAGAACATTTTCAACTCACAGATTTAACCATTTCAATTTAACACATATTCTCTGATATGCATGACTATAACTAACACATTTTCTGTTTCAACTTAACGATAACTCTGGAACTGAATACTTCATTTTTAACTTACAATAGTTTTCATTGCTTCAAAACCCACAACTTAAAGCTTCACTGCTATGTAAAATTGTTCAACTTCACAGGTTGTTTTCTAACCCTTTGAGGTATCTCTAGCAGTTTTTCTTCGCTTTCATTGTCTGACAATGGCTATTGCTCACTGTGAACCTGAGCTTGTCCATCATATTGTCCTCCTGTTCCACTACCTCATTGTCAATCCTTTAATTTCCTCCGGTTTGTCAAAAGTCTCTTGTGTTGGACATTTTTACATGTGTGATGTTCCTTGCATACTGCACTCCAGTTGGAGATTCAACTACCACTCAATTTCCTGTTCTCCTCACAGCCCTGTAAATCATCTCCAAAGATTGCAATCTCAAGACCTACTGCTCTATGCTAGTGCATGGTCATGAGTCATGCACATGCCAGGAAAACAGAACACTGCAGACTCACTGTCGAGGATACTGGGAGAGACTGCTCAAAAAGAGAGACACGAGCATGATCCAAAGGTTTCTGATCTGTGATCAGGTCAAATTTTCTCCTATACAAATAAGGATGAAGCCTTTCACATGCCCATACTAGTGCTAATGTTTCTTGCTCTGTTTTGAGTAATTTTGTTCACAGTCTGCGAGACTACAGCTCATATAGAAGACAGGTACTGTTTCTTTATTTTGTTTTTGTATGAGTACTGCCCCCAGTCCAACCGGGCTAGCATCTGCTATTACTTTAGTTGGCCCATCTCTATCAAAATAGGCCAATGTACCTACTCGTGCTAGCTCATCTTTTAGGGCTTAATCGCTTGTTTCTGTTCTTCTCCAAGTTTGAGCTGGGTGTCCTTTCTGGTCAATCATCTCAGTAGTCTGACAAAGTTGCAAACAGTGGTCTGAATCTGCTGCTGTAGCCAACAAGACCTAGGAAACTCCTCAATTCTGTGGTATTTTGTGGTTCACGAGCATCCATTACTTCTCGCATTCTCTCCTCAGTTGGTCTGATGCCTTTCTGTGACAAGGGAATTCCCATGAAAACTAGTCTGCCCATGCTGAGATGACATTTCTCCAGGTTCAGTGTCAGACTACACTCTGTGAATCCCTTTAAGACAGCATGCAGTCTCTCACCATGCAGTTTTTGGTTAGGTGCATGTACAATCATCTCAGATGTTCTCAACTCCTTCCGTTCCAGCTAAAGCACTTGCTATCTCATGCTGGTGCTGCTCACTGGCTGATGACACACCAAATATCAGTCTCTTGTACCTACACAGACAGACAGACAGACATACTTTATTGATCCCGAGGGAAATTGGGTTTCGTTACAGTTGCACCAACCAAGAATAGAGTAGAAATATAGCAAAATAAAACCAGAAATAATTAAATGATAATAAGTAAATTATGCCAAGTGGAAATAAGTCCAGGACCAGCCTATTGGCTCAGAGTGTCTGACACTCCGAGGGAGGAGTTGTAAAGTTTGATGGCCACAGGCAGGAACGACTTCCTATGATGCTCAGTGTTGCATCTCGGTGGAATGAGTCTCTGGCTGAACGTACTCCTGTGCCTAACCAGTACGTTATGGAGAGGATGGGAGTCATTGTCCAAGATGGCTTGCAACTTGGACAGCATCCTCTTTTCAGACACCACTGTCAGAGAGTCCAGTTCCACCCCCACAACATCACTGGCCTTGTGAATGAGTTTATTGATTCTGTTGGTGTCTGCTACCTAGCACACAACAGCAAACATGATAGCACTGGCCACCACAGACTCGTAGGACATCCTCAGCATTGTCCGGCAGATGTTAAAGGACCTCAGTCTCCTCAGAAAATAGAGATATCTCTGACCCTTCTTGTAGACAGCCTCAGTGTTCTTTGACCAGTCCAGTTTATTGTCAATTCGTATCCCCAGGTACTTGTAATCCTCCACCATGTCCACACTGACCCTTTGGATGGAAACAGGGGTCACCAGTGCCTTAGCCCTCCTCAGGTCCACCACCAGCTCCTGAGTCTTTTTCACATTAAGCTGCAGATGATTCTGCTCGCACCATGTGACAAAGTTTCCCACCGTAGCCCTGTATTCAGCCTCATCTCCCTTGCTGATTATGCACATTATGCACAGCAAATGTGGTTATTTCACTAGATTCTGGAGTTAGTTCCAGCTGATGATAACTGCAGTTCAAGTCTAGTTTGCTAAACACCACAGCTCCGTTCATACCCTTGGTATCTCAGCTACATTTGGAATGGGATACCTCTCCTTCACAATTGCTTCACTTGCCCTTCTCAAGTCTAGGCACATACTGATGTCCTTGTCAGGTTTTGGTAAAATTACTTACCCAAAGGAGTTGACCCTTCAACTCTCTCAATAACATCCAGTTTCATTAGCTGTTCACTGTTTTTTGCAACAGCCTCTCTTAAGTTGAGTGGCTGGGCCACAAGCTTTACCTTTGGATCAATGTAAAGACTGATCTGTTTAGTATTCAGCTCTCCTACCCAGTCAAACATTTTTTGGTGCTGCAGATTAAGTGGCTTTTTAATGTCTGTCACTACTGACACCTTTTCTTCAATCTCTAACACATCCAAACTTGTAGCAGTTTCTCTACCGAGGAGTGTTTCACCATTGCATTTTATCACGATGAACTCTGCTTCCAATACTTATTTCACATTCATACACCCCCTCGACCTGCAGTGATGTGCTAGATGAATATGGGTACAGTTTTCTCTTCCATTTAGGAATGTATGCATGGCACTTTATCTTATCTGTCTTAAGTTTTCCCACACATTTTCACCAAGTATATTACTTGTGACTCCTGAATTTACACCCCCTACACAAAAAGTTCCTTCTGTTCATCCTCAACATTGTTCAACTTTTATATCTTTAATCCCTCTGTCCAGCACATTTTTGCAATGTGGTCCTTTGCAGTGCATTTTCTGTGCATCTGTCTATGAGCTGGGCACTTCGGGTCTCTGCCCTGGTGATCTGTTTCCACATCTGCAGCATTTCCGTTCATTTGTGTTAGTAGACTTTCGTTTTACCATGTATTGTGTCATCACGGTGTGAAACACGGCTCACAGCTTCTGGTGGGCTCCCGTGGGGTGACATGTCTGACAACTGTTCCTCTACTTTTTCACATTGTCCTGCTGTTTCCAGTGTGTGGGCAAGTGCTAGGCCCTGCATATCCTCCAGTAGTTTTCTCCCCACATAGACTGAGTTACATTTTCCCACTGTGGCATCCCTTATTTGGTTGTCTGTGTCAGTTCAAAAATTACAGTCTTTTGCTGCTGCTGAAGGCGGGTAGAGAACTGTTGAACCATCTCACCTTGTTTTTGGGCAAGCTGATGAAAATGCTGCTGGGAACCGAAGTGTTCACCTGGGGAACTGCTGCCATATAGTCTGTGACATGTCCCGTGTTTGGTATTGTTGAGAATATATCCTGCACATCTGGTCCTGCAAGGTGCAAAAGTAGGGCTCTCCTTCTTTGTTTTGTATTATCTGCTGTGTTTTCGTCCACGATCAGTCCTTTACCATCGGCAAATGAGTTGAGCCGCCATGTGCATCTTGGACCTAGTGTAGATGGCTCCATAAAACTTTGTAAGTGTCGGATCCTAGATTTCTACATTCTCATCAACTAACGTTAAACTTACTTTCAATGTCTGTATCTTTGCCACCACTGTTGTATATTTGCAACCTATTTTAGTACTTAATTAGATAGTGCATATATCATGACTCAAAGCTTCATGCTTTGAATGTGTCTTTATTTCTCATTCTCACTTCCATGCTCCCTTACATCATGGGCTGCTCTGTCCCAGACTGATGACATCATCACCATACTTGACAAGTGTCAAACTACATTAATGGATCTTACCATTTCAATACATGACACTCCCCTTCTAAGTGCTGACTCTCTTCATTGATCACTCCCTATGGAATGAGTTCTACATTCCCACTTCTTTTCACAATGAAACTTTTTCTGAATTCCTCACCGGAAGCCTTGCTTATTATCTGATATTGCCTGTCCAACAAACAATCTGCTTGAGGATGCAGTAATTCAATAGTTCCTTCCCCCCATCCCCCTGCGGATGCTGCTAGACTGACTGAGTCTCAACAGTTTGTTTGTAGCTCCAGATTGCAGCATCTGCATTCTCTTGTGTCTCCATTATATTCTTGGCCTCTGGCTACGGTCTTCCCCACCGGTGGAATCATTCTCTCTGTATCGACTCAAACAAATGCCTTCCTTTTGAATAACTCAACCTTTCTTCTCAAAATAAAGAGATGCAGCCTATTTCTTCCTGACATGTATGAAAGAAAGATAAGATTAGGGCCTTCTTTAAAATAATGTATTTAATTATGTATGGTTGTTTTATGTAATTTCAGAGAAGTAATATATTTCTAAAAAAGTTTTATTTTATTTGATTTGATTAGGGTCATGCAGAAACAGTGATATATCTAGAAAAATTTTGTGGGGGGTTCATTGTCTGCCAAAGACTCTCATTGTTACTGTGTAGGTTCTGCTTTCAAAGCTGCTGGATGACAGATGAGGTGCTCCTCCTAATCATTACTGGCTGCCAAATTAGGAGCCATGGTGATCACCCAAATCCTGTCAAGGTATTGGCATTGGCATTGGATTATTATTGTCACATATATCAAGATGTAGTGAAAAGCTTTTGTTTTAGTGCCACTCAGATCATTTCATGTAAGTGTATCAAGGTAGTAAAATGGAAAACAGAATGCAGTGTTACAGTTATAGAGAAAGTGCAGTGCAGGTAAATAACTAAAATGTGAGGAGCATGACAAGCAGACTGGGAGATCAAGAGATAATCTTGCAGATTTTGAGAGGTCTGTTCAAGAGTCTGATAACACTGAGATAGAAGCTGTCCCTGAACCTGATAGTGTACGCTCGCAAGCTTTTGTATCTCTGCCTGACAGAAGAGAGAAGAGGGTGGGAGAGGGGGACATGATTATGAAGGCTGCTCTCTATCATGATGCACAGCTAGCAATGCCGTCATGTAGTTGGTGATGATCCCCACACTGTGGGATGATTTGGGATAATGACACTGAGGTAGGAAAGCAGCTGTGACCTTGCTGACTGGTGGAGCAGGTTTGATGGGCAGACCGCATACCCAGACTGCAGAGTGCAGTCAGTAGGTCACAGCCAAACTCCTGATTGGCTCTTGAAATGCCTGTGATGTGAATTTGGCCAATAGTTTGCCTTTTGAAAATATACAGTGTAAGCAAAGGCTAAGTAGTTTGGATGACAGAAAGAAAATCGCTAACTGAATTGTTATTGTTCTACTTCTCATCCTTTTTTTCCAGTCCTGAAGAAGGGTCTTGGCCCAAAACATCGACTGTTTACTCTTCTGCAGAGATGCCAATGACCTGTTAAGTTCCTCCAGCATTTTGTGTGTGTTGCTTGGATTTCTAGCATGTGCAGATTGTCTTGTGTTCTTCTCACCCCATGGATGCTGTTCTTGTTTGGATTGATAACTCCAGTGTTTTCTGTTCCTCAGATTGGCAGCATTTTGTTTTTGTTCTGTAATTTCATGTTGAAGTTTTTTTTAATTCCTTTGTGTGGATTTTATAATTTTTGAAAGTAATTAAATTTATTTCCATAATTTCTCAGTGTTTCTGAAAATCTATCCATCTCAGGGATGGTTGAAATTCCATGTTGGAAATAAATACTTGCAGAATTAATTAATGTTGCTTTTTTTAAATCTTCATTATATATACTCAGTGGCCACTTTATTAGGTACCTCATGTACCTAATAAAAATAGCCACTCTGCGCACGCGTGCGTGCGTGTGTGTGCACGTGTGCATGCATATGTGCGTGTGTGCGTGTGTGCGTGTGTGTGTGTGTGTGTGTGTGTGTGTGTGTGTGTGTGTGTGTTCATGGTCTTCTGCAGATGTAGTCCAAACACTTCAAGATTTGAAATGATGTGCATTCAGAGATGCTCTTCTACACATTACTATTGTAATGCTTGGTTATTTAAGTTACTGTTGCCTTCCAGTCAGATTGAACCAGTCTGACCTTTCTCCTCTGACTTCTCTCATTAACAAAGCTTTTCCATCCACAGAACTGCTGTTCACTGAATATATATATTTGTTTTTCACAACATTCTCTATAAGCTGTGCAGGAAAATCCCAGGAGATCAGCAGTTCCTAAGATACTCAAACCACCCCATCTGGTACCAACAATCATTCCACGGTCAAAGCAACCTAAATCAGATTTCTTCCCCATTCTGATATGTGGTCTGAACAACAACTGCACCTCTTGACCATGTCTGCATTTAGTTGCTGTCACGTGATTAGTTGATCAGATATTTGCATTAGTGAACAGGTGCACAGGTGAATCCCATAAAGTGGCTACTGAGTTAATGTTGAACATCCATTTATTTATGGTGGGGCTGTGCTCCCTTTTACTCTGATTAGCTGTGGATCTGATTTCTCATATTTGCTTATAACATAGGAGGCCATTCAACCCATCAAGTCTAAGTCAGCTCTCATAGCTTTCTCATCAGCTTGCTTATATTGACGAGCAACTGCACATTCTGAAATCTGGAGCAACATACAAACTGCTGAAGGAATTCAGTGCCTTGAACAGTGTCTGTGGAGGGGGAACGGCTTTGTTGAAATTTCATCAGTACAGAGAGTGGAGAGAAAAGATGGCCAGTATAAAGAGGAGAGCAGGAATGGTGAGACAAGAGACAGAGTGATTGGTAGACTGAGGAGGGGTAAATGATGATGGGCAGGTTAAAACAGGAGGGGGATGGGAAGTGGGCGTGGAGTTTTGAAGATAGTGGCGGATTAATGATAGATGGAGGTGGACCAAGAAAGGAAAGAAGAGAAAAATAGAGAAAAAATGAGAAGCAGATGGAGTGAGGTGGAGAGAGGAGAGAACGAAGGTTGCAAAAGCTGCTGGAGGGAGATAAGCAGAAACACAAAGGACTGTCAGTGCTGGAATGAGATATTACGCAATTATCAAGCAGGAGAAAACAGTTTGCCCTATTAAAAGTGAACACAACTCTCATAGACCTACTGACAGCAAATGTAATAGTCCATCAATAATCCTTAATACCATGAATGGCATAGTTAAAAAGACAAGTCTGCTTAATTAATCTGAGAAAGAAACATTTCTTAAATATTCAATGTTTTCCACATTCCCCCTGCTGTTGTAGACTCCTGGGAACAGCACATGTATAAATAACATGTCTGCTAATGACCCTTGGTACCATTCATAATCTCATTCCCAAAGTGAAGTCCGCCACCAGAGGAAAATCTCCTGCCTAAATGGACATGTTGGAAACAAGTAACTTCCTGTCATGTGACCCATCACAAAGTTTTAATAAAATATATAGACATTTAAGATCATGACCCTGAACCAATTACAAAGTTCTCGCTGTCTTCTGCATCACTCTACAGGCTGTGGGGTGATAAGATCTGGCAGTCATTTGAAATCTTGCTGGTACAATTCCTTTGGAAAAATAACTGTTTGATGTTCTCTCTAATAGAATGAAGGCCATTGGACATAGTTTATGAGGAGTAATAATTAATTCTAGCAATGTAAACGTGCTTGCAACAGTTTAACAACCTCTCTACCCTCACCCTCTTTTTCAGTCTATAACAGATGGGGTAAGTTGTAAGTCAAACGAATCAGCTTGTTTACTTTCTACCTCAGCATTATAAGAAAATTTAGATATTGCTTTATTTGTGCTCTACCTCTAGCTGTGTTTAACATATTTTTAGATGTATAGTCGGTTAAGTGAGATCAATGTAAGCAACAAACAGAAAGATCTATCCATTTATCTAATGAATCTTTCTCTTTTAAAACTTGCCTGACATTTACTAAATGAGAAGGCAGGCAATACATGATGCTTAAAGTTGTTTTTTTAAATTATCTAATGAGAAACTAGTACAGCTTCTCACAGTTGGAGCTGAAAGAAGAAAATTAAGTATTTTCTTTAGGCAACCTGGTATTAATAAATTTAAAATATAAAAAAGATCATTTTTAGCCTTTTGCCTAAAGCACTGAAGACATCCACATATCAAAATAGAAGTGCTCAACAACAACATGTGTCTATAAACCTCTTTCCCCACAGTGTAACATTCTGATCGTGAGTACAGAGAGGAAAGAGACGTGAGGTAAAGGAGAAGAGAGAAAAGATGGGAGAGTGAAAACAGAGAGAGAGGAAGGAAGAGAGAGGAGGGAGAAGTCAGAAAGAAAGAAGGTGCAAATAGATGAAGCAGAAAGAGAAGGAGAGAGGTGTGAACAGCAGGAGCAATTTACATGACTAGTTAACCAACCAACCACATGTCTTCAGGAAGTGGGAGGAAAGCCGTGTGCTCACCAAAACCCACACAGGGTGAACATGTAAATTCCACACAGGCAGGATCGGTGGTTAGGATTTCACTGAGTCACTTGTGCTGTGAATCAGCAGGTCTACTCACCGCATCCCCGTGATATCTCTTTCTGTAAGGGATACACATTAACTATTCTTTACCTTCATATGCACCTTTAGAAGCTTTTGTAGATTGCTTTGTAGGCCGCTTGGTCAGGCCAAAAGGCTTGTATCCGTGCATAACTCTATGATGCTGAGTTTCTAATTACTATTCCACTTTGCACTTTCTTATCATTTTCTCCGATTTTATCAACACCAAATATTTTAAATAGTGGAAGTACAGAGAAATAAAATTACTGAGATGTTATTCCTAGGACAGAGATAAGATCAATATTGAATCCTCCTGCAATTTATTAAGAAGATTTTAAAATGCTATTATTCAATTTTTCATTTAAGAATCCCTCATCATATTAGCACAGGGAGGATATACACTCAGTGGACATTTTATTAGGTACACTTGTACCCCCATTCATGAATGCAAATATCTAATTAGCCAATCATGTAGCAGCAACTCATTGCTTAATAGCATGCAGATGTGGTCAAGAGGTTCAGTTGGAGTTCAGACCAAGGCTCAGCATAGGGAAGAAATGTGATCTAAGTGACTTTGACCATGAATAATTGTTGGTACCAATCAGGATGGCGTGAGTATCTCAGAAATTGCTGATCCCCTGGGATTTTCATGCACAACAGTCTCTAGAGTTTACAGAGAATGGTGTGACAAGCGAGAAAACACATCCAGTGAGTGATGGTGCCGTGTACGAAAATGCTTTGTTAATGAGAGAACTCAAAGGAGAATGGCCAAACTCATTCAAGGCGGCAGTAACTCAAATAACCACACGTTACAATGGTGGTGCGCAGAAGGGCATCTCTGAATGCACAACATGCCAAAGCTTGAAATGGATGGGTGAAGCAGCAAAAGACAGCAAATATACACTCAGTGGCCAATTTATTGGGTACAAGAGGTAGCTAGTAAAGTGGCCACTGAGTGTACATACTCTTTAAAACAACAGGTACTTTGTATCGTTCCTTCATCATTGCCTCAGTTGAAGCAGTTGCTGACATAAAACAGAGGGTATGATTCCCCTAAATATTCCTGCACCCACACACAAAATCCAGAATATCAGCAACCCCAGGAGCATTGTGGGGATACATCTTCTCTTGTAAAGAACACCCCAACTACAATCAAATGCGATTAAAAGAAATTCATGTCCCATGTCCGTGTTTCCCACATTACAATGGAAACCAATGAAGGATCTTAGATTTATATTGCGTATTACCCCCTATACTGAATTGCATCAACAGCTGAACATCTCATTTAGTTCTTAGAAGACATTAGACATTGAGCTCCTTATATTGGATGGGAAAGAGAAATGCAACAACCCTCTGTAACATCAAAACACTTTGAATTTATTTGATAAGAACACATACAAAATGCTGGGGGAACTCAGCAGGCCAGGCAGCATCTATGGAAAAAGACTAAAGAGTTTTTGTTTTGGGCTAAGAGGCTTCATTAGGAATTTAGTTAATTGTAGCATATTAATCAAACTTTAGGCTGATATCAAACAGCGAGGGGTGCATTTCTCTGAAACCTCCTGGTTTCCTTGGCTGCTAAATCTAGGGGAGACAATCTCCGGACCCACCAAACTCGTGAGATGAGGGGGTGCTCAATCCCACCCCAAACCCCGGTTTGTGATGATGCTGGGTAATTTGCTACCCTGTTACAAGTTAGTGCCACAAAATAACAGACAGTACACTGCATACGATTAAAGGAATTATATTTATGGATCTTAACTAAAGGGTTAGTAAAGAATAACAAGAAGAAAAGGGCCCAGTCTAATTAAACAGTCAAATTTGCACAAGCTGGAGTTCATCTTGAACTTCTCTGTCAGTCACATGCTGGGCTCTCGGTCAACGTGAAAGCACACAACACCTTCTGAATGTCACTTGCAATCTATCTCGAACAAACGGGTATCCCACCGGATTGTATGCTCTAACCGGTTCTCCACAGCGTCTTCTCTATCCATCTCCTGCCAAACACAAGCCAAGACCAACCATATTGTCGTTTACCAAGAGAAACCTCCCGCTAATTGGATGGCACATATTCCACATCATCCCTTATCTTCAGCAATAACCCAAACAGGCTGAAAGCAGAACAAATAGCTCTTGTAGTGCTGTTGAATGAAATACCTACAGCATAATAGTAAAGATGTGAACCAGGGCGTTACACTCTCCCTCTACTACAAATAGTCATGTCCTCATGACTTTGAAATAATTAGTCATCCCTTCATTAATAACACAGTTTTCAAAGGAATTTCATGATGTCAGCACCTCCAATCCATTTGTAAAGGGTAGTGACATATCTTACTAGGGGGATAGTCACAGCCCTCTGTTCCCCCGGTGCTACATAGCCTATATAGCCTATATGGGGGTCTCCTGACTCTTTGAGACCTCCTTATCCCATCATCTATTTCTTCAGTTTTAGACACTCCTTGGGATATTTCTTGTGTAAATGGTGAGGCCTCCCTCTGTCTATTACTCATGCTTTCTGGTGAGTCAGGTCTCTCTGCCACTTGGCTGAGCTCAGCTTCATTGCTGGTTACTTAGAGCCCAGCTCCACTTCAGGGTCTAGCTGCAAACTTGCCTGTCCACAGATAGTCCCCCTGATTTCACCTGCGTCAGCATGAGGAGGTTTGGGAATCTCTTCCAGCGTGTCCTCTATTCTTGGGACTGTATACTGGTCAATGACTGTATGCCTGTTCAGAGTCCGATAGTCAGCGCACATCTGTATCTTCCCATTGTTCTTCCTGGCCACTACTATTGGAGACTCGTAAGGGCTTCTCGACTCAATGATGATCCCAGTTTCCTTCAACTACCACAGACATTGCCGAACGTCCTTCACCTCTGCAGGTGCCAGTCACTGAGACCTTTCTCTGAACCGGATGTCCTCTGTCACCTGAATGGTGTGGCAAGAGCTCTTGGGACAGCCCACATCAAATTCGTCAGTAGAAAAGACATCTTCCCGTTTCAACATTTTCTATATCCACCTCTCCTTCCAACCACCAGGTACCCGAGAGTCTTTAAAGTTAAATGACTTGGCACCCATCTTTCCTCTTTTCGGAGAGAGTTTCTCCCCAGCTGGACACTAGACACGGGTGCCCTAGACATTACCATCACCAGGAAGAGGTGCGCCATTGGCACCCCCCGCCCGAGGGTGAACTCGCGCTCTGAAGTGTTTCTGACACTCACCATCATCCTGTTCACCTGTACAAATGAGGGCTTCTGCAGTTCGGGTCTCACCAGTACCCCAGCAGGTAAGCCCAGCTCTTCTTCATGGCCTTCCAGAGCATCCACCAAGAGGGCCTCGGCCTCAGGCATTTCTGGAAATCTGGGGTTTCCCATCACTCTTGCTATTTCCCCAGGCCATAACACGACTGGTTTTAACTGGTTAAATCACACAGTCCCTCGTTTATGCTCATAACCCAGCCCAGTGTGGCCATGCACTTCCTCAAAAGCAGCTTGGAACACAGGATGAATGGACAATGTTTTCAGAAAGCTCTCTCCAACTTACTCCTTGCGGGCTCCCACTAACCTCCTCACAATAGGAGATTTTGCCCCCACGAGAATTGAAGTTTCATCCCTCTCGACCAAGTCTGGACAAACCAGTAATAATATATCAAGGACCTCAGCAACTCCCACATCTGCTTCTAAAAACTCCAGCTTCAATGACAAGTAACCATTGTACGGATAGTCATCCATACTAAGACCTCAGATCTCTAGCGCACTGAGTGGTGTCAATGCTAAATACATCAAATACCAGTTGTTAAACGAATGGTGCAGCAGAGTAACCTGACAGCCGGTGTCAACTATGGCTCCAGTATATGCTAATGCTATTGGGGGAGGGTTTAAACTTGATTTGCGGGGGGGTGGGAACTGAACTGAAGAGGCAGAGGAATGGGGAGGTTGGAGCATAAGTACAGTGATCTTGTAGGGAGTTTGTGAGGAAGGATAGGCAGATGTTAGAGCAAAGATGCACTCAGCCTGATGGTTTGAGATGTGTCTATTTTAATCCAAGGAGTATCAATAACAAGGCGAATGAATTTAGAGCATGGATCAATACGTGGAACTGTGACATTGTGACCATTACAGAGACTTGGATGTCTCAGGAGCAGAAATGGCTCCGGATGCTTCAGATGTTTCAAAAAGAACAGAGAGGGAGGCAAAAGAGGTGGGGGCGTAGCATTGCTAATTAGGCATAGTATCACTGCTGCAGAAAAGAAGGAAGTCATGGAGGGATTGTCTACGGAGTCCGTGTGGGTGGAACTCAGGATAGGGACGGGGGCAGTAGCTCTACTGGGTGTTTTTTATAGACCCCCCAACAGTAACAGCAAGGAGCAGATAGGGAGGCAGATTGTGGAACAGTGCAATAATAATAATTTTGTTGTGATGGGAGATTTTAACTTTACTAATATTGATTGGCATCTCCTTAATGCAAGGGGTTTAGATGGGGTGAAGTTTGTTAGGTGTGTTCAGGAAAGTTACCTGATGCAATAAGTAGATAAGCCAACTAGAGGAGAGGCGGTATTTGATTTCGTATTGGGAAATGAACCTGGTCAGGTGTCAGATCTCTCGGTGGGAGAGCATTTTGGAGGTAGTGACCATAACTTTATCTCTTCATCATAGCACTGGAGAGGGATAGGAGTAGACATTTTGGGGAAATATTTAATTGGGGTAGGGGGAAATATGATGCTATTAGGCAGGAACTTGGGAGCAGATACACGGCAATAATGTGGCAAATGTTCAGGGAACCTTTGAATGGAGTTCTGCGTAGGTATGTTCCATTAAGTCAGGGAAGAATTCTTTGAGGAAGTAACAAGACAAATTGATGAAGGTAGAGCAATGGATATAGTGTATATGGATTTCAGTAAGGCATTTGATAAGGTTCCCCATGCAAGGCTCTTTCAGAAATTAAGGAGGCATGGAATCCAAGGAGATCTTGCTTTGTGGATCCAGGATTGGCTTGCAGACAGAAGGCAAAAGGTGGTTGTAGATGGTTTGTATCCTACATGGAGGACGGTGACCAGTGGTGTACTGCAGGGATCTGTCCTGGGACCCCTCATCATTATGATTTTTATAAACAACCTGGATGAAGAAGTAGAAGGGTGGGTTAGTAAGTTTGCTGATGACACAAAGGTTGGGGGTACTATGGATAGTCTGGAAGGTTGCCAGAAGTTATAGCAGAACATCGATAGGATGCAGAACTGGGCTGAGAAGTGGCAGATGGACTTCAGCCCAGGTAAGTGTAAAGTGGTTCATTTTGGTAGGTCCAATTTGAAGACAGAATATAATATAAATGGTAAGACTCTTGGCAGTGTGGAGGATCTGAGAGATCTTGGGGTTCATGTCGATAGGACACTCAAAGCTGATGCGCAGGTTGAAAGTGTTGCTAAGAAGGCATATGGTGTATTGGCATTCATTAACTGTGGGATTGAGTTCAAGAGCTGCGAGGTAATGTTACAGCTATATAAGACCTTGGTCAGACCCCACTTGGAGTACTGTGTTCAGTTCTGGTCACCTCACTACAGGAAGGATGTAGATACTGTAAAGAGAGTGCAGAGGAGATTTACAAGGATGTTGCCTGGATTGGAGGTCATACCTTACGAGAATAGCTTGAGTGTACATGGCCTTTTCTCCTTGAAGCAATGGAGGATGAGAGGTGACCTGACAGAGGTGTATAAGTTGATGAGGGGCATTGATCATGTGGATAGCCAGAGGCATTTTCCCAGGGTTGAAATGGCTAACAGGAGGGGGCATAGTTTTAAGGTACTTGGAAATAGGTACCAAGAGGATGTCAGGGGTAAGTTTTCGCACAGAGAGTGGTGGGTGTGTGGAATGCATTGTCAGTGGCGGTGGTGGAAGTGGATACAATAGGGTCTTTTAAGAGCCTCTTAGATAGGTACATGGAGCTTAGAAAAATAGAGGGCTATGTGCTAGGGTAATTCTAGGCAGTCTCTAGAGTAGGTTACATGGTCAGCACAACATTGTGGGCCGAAGGGCCTGTAATGTGCTGTAAATTTCTATGATCTATGTTCTATGAATACCCTCAATCCGTAGTGATATACTGGAGCTTGGCCCCACTAAGTCTTCAGGAACAGGGTTTTTTGCTTTAGGGTGTTCCTTGCTATATTGCTGGGAACATGTTCCTCCCGAGATGCTAGGCGGTTCCCTCATTGGGTCTCTCCGCTTAGATACCCGGGGGCTCACTCTCCGAGGGGTTTTCCCGTCATTCACGCTCCCGCCTGAAGTGTCACTCTTCACCACAGTTATAACAGACAATAGGGGCCACTTCCCTTCTCGCGGGACCCCGGCCAAACAGCTCTCTGTGTAGTCCATCCCCTTAGGGGGTCTGGCCTCCCTATCAGCTCTATTGTACTGGTGGTGGGTGGGCTGCACCTGCTGATAGCAACTGGGACATCTCCGTCCTAAACTCCACCACAAGCTCCTTCACCATTCCCCGGGGTAGGTTATCAGTGGTCATCTCAGCCAAGGGAACCACTACTGACAACTGTACCCTGTGGACACAGGTCTTCCGTGCCTCCATCTCATTCTCCTCCTCTCTTACTTCTCTGATCAGCTCCACAAATGAGGGATGGGGGCACGTCTTACAAGACATTCGGAGACCCCAAATGATCAGATCTGGTGAATGGGTGCCTTTCTTAGCTGATTCAGCTCAGCCATTTGAATGGCTCCTCAGAGCCACAAGCAATTTAGCTGCCTCTCTAGCTGAAAAATGTAGGCAGAAAGCTTCTCTCCCTTCTCCTGAAGCATGTTCTGAAACCCTGTCATAAGCTCCAATGGGCTTCTTGTCGCGCCAAACACCTTTTCTAGGGCTTGCACACAGGCCGCAGAGGTAGCAAAGGGGTTCTGCGTATTTATAGATCTCACTACATCAGCAGCCGGCCCCTTCAAACCTTCAACCAATCGCTATCTTTTTTCATCATTGGGGCATTGCCACTTATCCAGCAACTGAGAGGTCTGCTCTGCCCAAGTCTCATGCTCCTCTTTCCCTTTCGGGCTGGGCTTCATTCCTAAGAACAGGCTGAGCCTGCGGTAGGTGGGACTCTGAACCTGGGCACTTTGCCATTCATTTGCCAGGGGGGTAAAGGCTGCTACCGACTCGGAATGCTCACCCCTTGCTGGAGGACTGATTAGACCTTCAGACTACTCCTTCCCCTCGCTCCACAGAAATGAGAGCAACTTGGCTTTAAAGTTTCTGCCCCCAGCTACGGGAAACTCAGCTTCCAATTTGGCATGCTCACCTTCACTCCCCACCCCCCGGAAAGTTCGGACAGACCACAGACCCTCCCCTCTCCCGGGGCTCCAATAGTATCAGGCAGTTATACTGCCGTTATGTCAGTGCTAGTCTGAACTAAAACAAAGCCTTTGCCTGCCATTTTACCAAACCTCCACTCCACCCCTGCAGCATCCATAACCACGTATTGTAATCACTTTACCTAACAATATTTTAACACAGACTTAAATACACAACCCATTGGATCAATGTTCAGGGCAATCACACAGCATCCAACAAAATGGATCCTGGACAAGCCCACACAATGAAACCTCCTGGTTTTCTTGGCTGCTAAGTCTAGGGAAGACAACCTCTGGCCCCACCAAACTTGTGAGATTGGGGCATGCTCGATCCTACCCCAAACCCTGGTTTATGTGAATGCTGGGTAATTTGTTACCCTGTTACAAATTAGTTGCATGAAATAATGGACAGTACACTGCATACGATTAAAGGAATTATATTTATGAATCTTAACTAAAGGGTTAGTAAAGAACAACAAAAGAAAAAGGCCCAGTCTAATTAAACAGTCAAATGTCCATAAGCTGGAGCTGATTTTGAACTTTTCTGTCACACGCGCTGGGGCCTTGGTTAACATGAAAGTACACACCATCTTCTGAATGTCACTCGCAATCTATCTGAAACAAACAGGTCTCGCACCGGTTCTCCCCAGCATCTTCTCTCTCCATCTCCCGCCAAACACAAGCCCAAGACCAACCTTGTTGTCCCTCACCAAGGAAAACCTCCCGCTAATTGGATGGCACACATTCCACATCATCCCTTATCTTCAACAATAACCCAAACAGGCTGAAAGAAGAACAAATAGCTCTGGCAGAGCTGCTAAATTAAATACCTACAGCATAAAAGTAAAGATGCGAACCAGGGCATTACATTTCTATCGGCCAGGAGGTACAGAGTCCAGAAGTCCCACACCACCAAGTTCAAGAACAGCTACCTCCCTTCCCTTCAGCTTCCTTAAGATTGTTATAGCTGGAGTGGTTATGGAGACAAATTTCCACTACCTATTAAATACTCCCAATGGCGTGCCTCTCGAATAGTCTCGAACAACCTAGTCCAGTATTGGTCACATATACGGCTTGGCTATAAGCTGATGGAACCATTTCCACTGGCTGGAGAAGGGACAAAGTTGGGTTATTGGAGCCGTAAATCCAATCGCTTCAGGCAGATGGGTCTCATCAGCCTTGCATTTCTGTTATGAAGTCATAGAAGCACACAGAACTGAAACCGACCCTTCAGACTACTGTCCACACTGACCATCAACCAGCAATGAACTCTAAAAGAACATACATAGTACACCAGAAAGGCCCATGGCCTACAATATCTGTGTTGCCACAATGCTAAGCTAATCCCATCTGCTGCACAGTGTCCATATCTCTCCATTCCCTGCCTGCTCATGTCTATATCTCCCTCTCAAACATCGTTATTGTATTTGCCTTTACCTCTTCCCTAGGCATCTACCAGTCTCATGTAAAACATTTTTCTCATAAATCGCCTTTAAGTTTTCTCCCTCTTGATTCTAACTGTGCCCTTTTATATTAATTCTACTCTTTATTCTGCTTACCTTCTTATCAACCGTCCCCAGATTCTACCACTACATACACCCAGAGAAAACTTACAGCTGCCAATTAACCTATCAACCTGCATATCCTGGAGATGTGGGACCAGCCAGAAGAAATCCCTGCGGCCATGTGGAAAATGTGCAAACTCCACCAGGACAGGATCGAACCTGGATCTCAGGAGCTCTGTGGTAGTGGCTCTACTCGCTGTGCAACTGACCGGTCCCTCCCTCTCTCCTCCCCTTGGAGTCAAAGAGAAAAATACTGAACAGAAACAGGCCCTTTGGCCCTTTGAGTCTGCACTGACCATCAACCACTCATTTTTGAACTAATTAATTGCAATTGAAAGCTAAGTAGCAGGAATTACTCACCAGAATTAATTGTTATACAATATAAAAATTAATTCCTTTTATTCTCCCTACATTCTCATCAACAGGTCTAAATCCTGCCTTTTTAGAGCCAATTAACCTTGTAATTGCTATGGTCAATGCACCTACCAACTTGCATGTCTTTGGTTTGTGGGAGGAAACCAGAACATTCAGACAAAGTGTACATAGACTCTGCGAGAGCATACAAACACCAGACAGACATCACCTGAGGTCTGGATTGACTCAAGAGATTCTGCAGGTGCTGGAAATCTTGAGCAACAGACACACAAAATAATGGGGGAACGCAGCAGGTCAGGAGCATCCATTGAGGGGAAAAAAAACATTTGATGATCGGGGCCTAGACCCTTCATCAGGCGGACATTGTTTGTATGTGTTGCTCCAGATTTAATTAAAAATAGAATCACAGAGTTATACAGCACAGAATCTGACTCTTCGGCCCAATTGTACACCCGTTAATGGTGCCTTCAAAGTCGAATTTACTGCCATATGCACAAGAACCAAGGAGCAAGACTAAGGAGCAGATTATCGACCTTAGAGAAGGAGCCCTGAGGTCCACAAGCAAATCCTCATCGGAGGATCAGAGGTGGAGTGTGTTAGCAACCTTAAGTTCCTATGGGTTATTATTTCAAAGGACCTGTCCTGGGTTCAGCATTTAAGTGCAATTACAAAGAACCTCTACATCTTTAGGAGTTTGTGAAGATTCGGGATGACACCTGAAACTTTGACATACTTTTATAGCTATGCAGTGGGGTGTATATTGACTGGTTACATTACAGCCTGGTATAGGAACACCAATGCCCTTGTAAGGAAAATCCTACAAAAAGTAGTGGATATGGCCCAGTAATGCTCTCGCTGGAAATCAACATTCATCATTAAAGACCACCACCACCCACGACATGCTCTTTTCTCGCTGCTGCCATCAGGAAGAAGGTACAGGAGACCCAGAATTAACACAACCAGCTTCAGAAATAGTTACTGCCCCTCAGCCATTAGCCTCTTGAACTATTCAACTTCATTCAATTTCACATGGACCATCATTGACATGTTCTCATAAGCAATGGACGCAATTTCAAACCCTCTTCATCTCATGTTCTCAGTATTTATGCTTATTATTTCTTCTTTTTGTATTTGCGAAGTTTGTTGTCTTCTGCACTCTGAACATCCCAGTTGGGCAGTCTTTCATTGATTCTGTTATGGTCATTATTCTATAGATTTATTGAGAATGCCTACAAGAAAATGAATCTCAGGGTGAAGTATATGTACTTTGATAGTAAAATTTACATTGAGCTTTGAAGTACCAGTATGCACAGATGTATTGATAAACTTGTGTATGTTGAACTGAGATCAGGATCGAACCCAGGTCACAGAAGTTGTGAGACAGCCACTGTACAAGCTGCACCATTCCTTGACTGAGATCTAGTTGATCTGATGAGGTGAATAATGAAAATTACACTTTATTTAATGTTTAAAATTACTTTTTTCTCTCTCTATTCTCCAATTTCAACGATGAGTCTTTCATCTGTAATGTTAAATCTCTTCTCTTTACCTAAACACTTGACGGTTTTATTTTGATCAGGATTACAACATTGGTTGCCAGAAAAGATATGAGTACAAATTCTGCTCACAATTAATTGAATAATAAATACCAGACTTAACTAAATTTATATTCTCCAGATAACACAGTGCAATTTGAACACATAGCCTGATTATTAACCTTCAAGATTAACCAGTAATATTGCTAATATCAATGTGCTCATAATTCATTTTACATCAAGTGATGGATACAGTAACCTTTGGGCATGAGGTGAATTGGGAGAGACACAGGCAATGTGCACTGTTTAGTTCTGCAGTGCATCATATTTTTACATTGCGATTCTTTTTTTGCATTTTTCTCTTTTGCTTTATTATTAACTCAACAGTAATTAAATGCTAAATAATGAACAGAAGTCACTCAGTGGAATTAATTGTTGTACAACATAAAAATTAGCCAAGCAAAAATTAGTCCAGACCCAATATCAAATTAAACAATTTCAGATAATCATCCATCCATTCTGGTCTTACAGCTTAGACTTCCAGTGTTCAGTTTGTTTGCTATTAATTTCTGATTTTATCCGCCCTTTCTTACATGTATCCCACCAGATAAGCCTTTATATTTTCACTTACCGTTCACCCTCACTTCTTTTGTGTCATTTAATCTCTTCTGCTCTCCCCCCGTCCCTGAGAACTAATGGGGTTGCTCCCTCACAGCACCAGTGGCCCAGTTCCTGTCCTGACCTCTGTGTATGTGCATGGAGTTTGTACATCTTCTAGGCAGCATCCTCACAAACTAATGTGACCAAGGGAGAAGAAACCATCACCGAGGTAAATGGTTGGTTGTTTACCACGGAGTAGCAGAGGCTGAGGGGAGATGTGAAAGAAGCCTATAAATTTATGAGTGGCACTGGCAGAGGCATCAGCTGGTATCTTTTTCCAAGGGTTGAAATGTCTGTTATGAGAGAGAATGCATTTATAGTGAAAGGGCGAATGATTAAAGGACCTGTGAAGGGCAAGTCCTTTACACAGTGAGTGATGGGTGCTTGGAATGCACTGCTAAGGGGTGGTGGCAGATATAATGGATGCACTTAAGAAGCACATAGATAGCCACATGAATTTGCAGAGAATGGAGGGATATGGGCTATGTGCAGGCAGAGGGAATGAAGTATCATTACTTTAATTAGGTGGGCACAGTATTGTTGGCTGAAAGGCCTGTTCCTGTGTTAAATTGTTCTCTGTCCTTTGCCATCACCAGAAGGCTGTGATGTCATCCCTGGCTATCTGGCCAATACTTACCCCTCGTATCACCTACCCGCATCATCTGCCTATTAGTTTGTGGAATCTTGCTGTGTAAATCTCACCTGCTGTTTTCCTTTAAACATTATGACATTGACCCCATTGGTTACAAAGCAGTCTAGCCAATTTTACATCATGATAAGGAATGTATATTGCAAATATTTCTTGCTTGATCGCACAAGGTGACACTAACATGTTCTTCAATTATATCACAGGTGTTTTAAAAACCTTGGAAGGAAATCTGGCCTCAGATACAAATCCCCATGGGCCAAAGAGCGTGGAGCTACTTAGTTATTTTATTTCTGTTCAGATTAATTGCCCTGGGCAGGTAAAAAAATCACTTCTGATGCTCCAAAGTAAAGCTTAAGTAAGTTAATACAAACAGTCACTTTGTCCCCGTTGTGTCTTTTGGAACTTATTTGAATAATTAATCATGTTACAATAAAGACAGGTAACCACTTTTAAATTAAAAAATAAAGTTAGCTGTCAAACTGAATCCTGCATATCTGCTTTTTAATCAGTAATAATTACAATCAACCTTTATTTTCCATGCTTGAAAGTTCCTGGTGCTACAGACCCTTGGGATGATGAAGTTTTCTGAATATTTCTAAAATTAGGAACTGTCTTTTTATCAGCCCCGGCGTTTGAAGTGGATTATCTCCTCTCTGTGAGACACCCGAGTAAAATCTGCAGTGCGCAGAGTTTCGATTTTGTACTGTGTGCACCTGTGCCTGCCCTGCAAGAGAATGTCACATTATTTTGTCTTCTGATGGCTTTATCTTTTGACAAGAGTTTGAGTCCCAGCTCTGGGTTTGAATATGCAATCTGGACTGATGTCACAGCGTGGTACTGAGGAAATGATAAATGGAGTGAGGTGTAACACTTCAGATGGTATGTTATATCAGAGCTCAAAAAATACACTGTTCATGTTTGTGGGGGAATAAGAAAAATTGCAAATGCATAAACGTAGTTAGACTCGAGGATGGTGATAAGAGGCCAAGCCATGTCAATAAATTTAAGATTAAAAGCTGCGTCATAGAGGTGTTTAAAGTCAGTAATAGCTTTTGGATAACAAAAGGCTGTTCCTTGCAGCAACAGAGTCCAGAACAAAAAGATTTAAGTATTAAAATTAGAGCCAGGTTGCTCATTGGCAAGATCAGGCATCTCGATCACACTAATGAAAGTCAAAATTAGAAATGATCCCCAAAGGGCATTGAAACTGGAGTCCAATGAAAATGTCAAAATGCAAAATCTGTCTTTTTCTGATTCAGTGCTCAGGTTAACTTGGAAGAGGAACTGGGGATTTTGACAGCTAAATTGAAAGATACTCCTTCATTAATACCACATAGAGAATACAGAGATCACTCTCAGATTTTGTTAGGTGTGAGCAGTGGTCTTTGTACAAATATGGGATGCCGTCTGGAGGCTGAGGCTAAGTAAATGGTGAAGAGGTGGAGAAGATTAAGTGCACTGAGCAGGAACACAGAGAGACACGAGAGACTAGAGATGCTGGGAGCTGGAGCAACAGGTGAAATGCTGGAGGAACGCAACGGGTCGGGCGGCATCTGTGCGAGGGGACGAAGGGGAAATGTTTCTGGTTAATACCGAAAGAGGGGAGGTAGCCAGTATAAAGAGGTGATGGGAAGGGGGAGTGTTGGAGCAGTGGCTGGCAAGTGATAGGAGAATCCAGGGGAGGGGCTTTGAAAAAAGAAAAAAATTGTGTTTAATTGCTCAGGGGAGAAAAGGTTTCAGAGCAGTGTCAGAAAGATGGTCTAAGCCTGGGCCATTTTATTACGCTGGTTTAGTTATTGAGATCAGTATTGATGAGAAAGGAGATTGGAATATATTTCTTCTTTGATGACCAGGGGTTTTACCACTGATATTAGTGCAAAGGCATCATAACAGTACCTCTTATTGTTGATTTTGTTCCCTGTAATACTGGGAAATACTGAGGATTCTGGCCTTGTTGTCAGGCACATTGGCAGTACTGAACACTCACATTTCAGAACAAACCGCCTCTCCAGCCAAGATGTTTCAGTGCAGTTGGACACTGGCATCAAACCAGCAATGTGGATAATTGCCCTGTTAAATTCTCTGACCAAAAATAAAGAGCAGGGCAAATGCTGTCTGCCTGTTTGCTGCCCAACTGGTCTTCACTCACTCATCTGCAAAGTCTCGGAGGGTGTCAATGACTCACTAACAGGCCGCAGTTGCTCACCAATAACCCACTCACTTACACTTACCTTGGCTTGCAGTAGGACCTGTCAAACCTAGGCCACATTGTGACTTTGTTCCAAATGTAGCAAGAAAACTGAAATTCAGAGGAGCTCCTGGCAAGGGAGCGGCGTTTGATTGAGCACAGAATCAAGGATCACCTGTAAAACTGAAGTCAACTCAGAAGGAAAGGACTTCAATGCTGGAGTTCCATCTTGCACAGAGGAAGGTGGAGGCTAATCACTTCATCAAGAGGGTATTACTAAAATTCTTGTTCTAATCATCATTGGCTGGCTCATCAATGCCTTCCTTCTACAATTCACAGTTTTCTTTCGATCGATATCAGTTATTATTTGTCTCCTCCATATACACCCTCGGGGTATATGGGGCTCGGGGGGGGTAGTACCTTTGGTGAAGGGGCTTGTTGTGTTCATTCTGAGGCAGCTCAACCACATTTGGTCCCCGTGGACGCTCAGCTCTGCACGTGACAGCAGCTGTACCTGGGTATACCGCATTGACAGGAGGGCTAAACCAGGTGAGGGTAGCTGACAGGGCTCATACCCTGGTGAAGTAGGGACATGCCTGTCCTGGTGTGTAAAGTCAGTCCCGGCAGACTGGATGGATGAGGCCAGCAGTGAGATCCAATGGCCAGGAAGGCAGTTCTGCAATGCTTCGTGGAGCGTAAAGGGCGTGAGAAGGCACAGAAGAAGTCATAGTCATCCACTGCAACCAAGGAAGACCCCAGACTTGATGATTATTCAAGCTGTGCCGGAGGAGATGATCGTCGGCTCGGAGGTTCAACAGACTTGGAGTCCGCTGCGGTCAGGTCGCGTTCGGTGTGTGCTGTGTCTGCGAGGCTGGTTTTGACGGAGCTTTCACTGTGTGCTGCATCTGCAAGGCTGAGTCGGGCGGCGCCATGGAAGTCCATAGCGGGGGTACTCCCTTCTGACGTCAGCGTGGAATGGCAAGTCTGTCAAGATCCTGGGGACTTGTGAAAACTGTGTGGTGATTTATTTTGAACTTATAGTCCTCTAACATCTTTGAACTATTTTTACTGTGCCCATGGTCTGTTTTTTTTTATCAATTATGCTATTGTTTGCACTGTTGTAACTATATGCTGTAACTATGTGGTTTTGTGCAGGTCTTGTAGCTTTAGTTTTTGGTCTTGTTTGTCTGGTGGATTTGGAGCACCTTTCCAGAGAACGCGCTAAGACGGTAGCACAATATTAATATGCAGCAGTCTCTCCGGACTCCGGATTGGGGATTGCCAGACGTTATGTGGATTTTCTGGTGTAGTCTGCTTTGTCATGTGCTTTTGTGATATTGTTCTGGAGGAACGTTGTCTCATTTTTTAACTGCGTTGCATTTGTGGTTTCTAAATGACAATAAACTGAATCTGAATCTGAATCTGAATTACTGGACCCAGATTTCCAAGGTCGAGAGAGTGGAACTATCCCAGACCAACGCCTTTTCCACTTTAAAAATTCTCCTGAACAGGTTTCTTCATGCAGTTCACATCATCAAAGAACTGCACAAATCTAATTGTCATCGTTGAATATGAAGGAGAAACAATCAATCATACTTCCCGACTAGGGGTGCTGTTGGTTATTCATTACCCTGTGTCAGCTGGCAGTGCTATCACTCGTGTTGCTTAGTATCTCCTGTTCTTCAGCATATCTCTTAGTTACATTTAGATTTTGGTGGAGGGGTTTCAGCCTGTAACATGAACCGTCCTTCTTTCTACAGATGTCGCCTGACCTGCTGAGCGTCTTGGTTTGGGTTGGTTTGAGTGCTTAGCTCCAAAGTGGTGCATGAGCCATCAATGACCTCCCATCTCCATCCTCCTCTGGAGTAGTTGGCATGGTGGGAGTTCATCCATGTCTCTGTAATCCATTGTATCCACTCTACAGGGGACTGGTCTATATAGCTTCACCAGAGCCATGTGAGCTGGGCTTACCTATTTCCACTTCTCACAATGGAGACGTAGGGTTGGACTTCGAGAAACGCCGAGTGTTTTAAGGTAGTTGAAATGTAACCTCGTAGCTGCAGTGGGGAAAAGTAAAGGTGATGGCAATCGGAGAAGGAGGAAGACAAACATGAAAACAATTCATGTTAATTAAAAGTTCCACCTAAAAGGTAAAAACAATTATAAATTTATTGTAAATCTAAAATTATTTCAAGGCAGTGAATCTCTTTTACCTCCGAGTGAAATATTAAGTGTTTGGACTGTCTGTATCTTCATGCAATACGATTTAATCAGAAGCAAAACAATGAGCTGTTGGAAGAACTCTGCTGGTCAAGCAATATCTGTCAGGCAGTATCTGTGGCTAGAAATAGACAATTGAAGTTTCTGTTTGAGTCTGAACTGAGATCTTGATCAGAAAATACTGTAGATGCAGGAAGTCAGAAATAAGCCAGAGAAAATAACAAACTGGGTAAACCCAGCAGGTCAGGCAGCATTGTTTGAGGGAGAAATAGAGTCAACATTTCAAGTGAGTGAACTAATTTTCTGATGAAGGATCAGCCATCTGAAATATCAGTTAATTACTTTCCTTGCAGTTACTGCCTGACTTAGCTACAATATTTCCATATTTTGTATGGGGAGATGTTGGTGGGAATATGGGGAGAATAAAAATGGGATTAACGTAGGAATAGTGTAAATGGGTGGTTTGCAATATTCCTACATTAATGGGCCAAAGGGTCTGCTTTTTGACTGTATTTTTCTGTGATTTTGCGGTGGGGGTTGTGTTTCGATGTTTCGATAAGGAGAGGCAGAAGGAAAGCAAATCCCATCAAGTTTCTGAGCTCTTGACATTTGGAAGTATTTCGCCTTATCACATTGCTCATTCTAAAGCAGTTTTACATGATCAGCCAAGATGCTGTGAAATTTTCTTGCAGATAATATACTGGATTCTGATTCTGAAACAGATCTTGTCGAATCAACAAGGAGGTAATCTCATGGATACCTTCTATGAGTGTATAGGGAGTTTTACAAGTTCTACCCTGTCACCACTGCTGGTACAATGACATCTAAAGGACATATACAGCAAAGGAAACCTTATATCATAAGATTTTCTTTCTAGAAGGGATACCAGTTTAGACTTGATCAATTGATGTGTGAATTTCCTTGGCTGCTAAAGATCAGAAACCAGAGAGGGTGTTTTCTCCTCAAGCAACACACACAAAATGCTGGAGCAACTCAGCAGGCCAGGCAGCATCTATGGAAAAGAGTACAGTCGATGTTTCAGCCCAAAATGTCGACTGTACTCTTTTCCATAGACGGTGCCTGGCCTGCTGAGTTCCTCCAGCATTTTGAGTGTGTTGCTTGGATTTCCAGCATCTGCAGATTTTCTCTTGTTTGTGAGGGTATTTTCACTTTGTACATTTTACTTGTCGAAAACATAAAACATTACAGCACAGTGCAGTTCCTTCAGCCCATGTTATTCTGACTGATTAACCTACTCTAAGATCAATCTCATCCTTCCCTCATACATAGCCTTCTATTTCTTGGTCATCTGTGTGCCTATTTAAGAATTTCTTAACTGCCCTAAATGTCCCTAGTACATGGCGACACATCTCAAACCTAATGAATATTGAAAGGCAAAGATAGACTGGATGTGCAAAGGATGTTTCCAATAATGGGACAGTTTAAGACCCGAGGGCATAGTGTCAGAATAGAGGGACATCCCTCTGGAAGAGAGATGAGGTGGAATTTCTTGAGCTAGGTGTGGTGAACTACATATACCTGTCTGGACACCCCCCCCCCCCCCCGCTGACTGCTCCTGTGGCTCCTCCCACGGACCCCGGTATAAAGGCGATTGGAGGCACAGCCCCTTCCTCAGTCTCCAGGATGTTGTGTGGTGGTCACTTGCTGCTTGTTCTTTCTTCCAGCCAATAAAAGCCTATATCTTGCCTCACGTCTCCGAGAGTTATTGATGGTGTATCACTAGGGGGTGGTGATTATGTAGAATTCATTGTCACAGAGGGCTATGGAGATCAAATCATTGGGTATATTAAAAGTGGAGGTTGATAGGTTCTTGATTAGACAGGGAATCAAAGGACATGGGGAGAAGGCAGAAGAATGGGGTTTAGAAAAATAATAAATTAGCCATTTTGAAAAGATGGAGCAGACTCAATGGGCCAGATGGCCTAATTCTGTTCATATGTCTTATGGTCTTAAAGTATGGAGGTCCTTGTGATTCAAGACCACAAAAGAGGTACTTGTGCATGTGCTCGGCTGTGCACATTGCTTTCATACTTTTTTGATGTTTTAAATGGTTGCGATTGTTAAGGGACATTTAATATGTGGTAAGAGAGGTAGTGCAATATAAGTAGGGCATTCAATTACTGATTTATCATTCATTTGAATAATCATCTCCTGAGTTATCCAATCTACAGCAAGGAGGTTACTAGGCAAATTAGAGAAAAGGACTGAATTAATAGACCACAAAAGTAGCTGAAAGTTACTGAGTCTGGAGAAAGCTGTCTATTGTACATTTGGAGCCAAGATACATCCAAGATTATTCAGTAACAAGATGAAATTATGTTCATTATGAAACTATCTGGAAGTCAGGCTGCATTTGTCAGAGTAAATTGATTAAATTACATTCATTCCATTTTTGCTCATACCGATGTAATCAACAGCAGTTTATATCAAAATTGATTACCATTTACTGTATTTGATGAAACTTAGCTTCGGATCTTTTTCACACATTCTGATAAATACACAGCAAACTTATTGGTGTCTGTCCTCGGTCTACTTTGCTGCCGTTTTGAAATCTTTCATTTCTGTGGGTATTAAAGCATGGGCCAAGCATTTCGTACACCCACAGATGGACAAGCAAGTGTAAGTCCTGCATCTACAGTGCTGTGCAAAAGTCCTAGGCACAAAAAAGCTAGGGTGCTGAAGACTTTTGCACGGTATTGTATATTGGGTAAAATAGAAAGGTAGTTGGGACACAGAAATAAGAGTACTTACCTTCTCCCATGGCTCCATGTGACCCTAATCGGAGGGCTAAGCAAGTGCTACACCTTGTCCAAATGGAGGGAAGGAGCACCTTACATCTTCTTTTGTAGAGACATATCTCCACTCTGCCACCCATGGACAGGAAGGCTGGACCAAACACAGCAAAGGGAATAGCCTGATTGATGCCACGGTCAGCACGGATGAGTTGGGTAAAGAGTTTGTTTCCATGGTGCATGGCTCTATAAATCTGTTTGAATGACCCTAACTGATAGAGCCAGTGCTGGTCCAAGAACATATCTACAAAAAAATCACTTTATAAAACTGAGTGGTGTGAGGGATGATGAGGACCTAATTCACAATAGCAATAAAGCAATAAAAGTAAGTTCTCAAGATAT
Organism: Hemitrygon akajei; assembly: GCF_048418815.1. Lineage (NCBI taxonomy): Eukaryota > Metazoa > Chordata > Chondrichthyes > Myliobatiformes > Dasyatidae > Hemitrygon > Hemitrygon akajei. Next base: position 25,461,161 of record NC_133144.1, read on the forward strand.
GATAAATCTTTTGAGAATTGGAAGGACTTTGAAGGGCCTGTAATACGTCTTCACAAAATGCAATCAAATGAAGTTCTTCAACTTAATCTCCCAACTTCTTTGAGTACAGAAGGCCTTAAATGTTAATTGTTTTCCTCTTCATAGATGCTGCTTGAATTGTTGAGTTATTACTGAAATTATTCCACAAAATCATTGGCTTAGATGGAGAATGAATGACTTGTTTGGGAGAAAAAAATCGTACACTTAGTTTGACATTGCAGAAAAATAAACGTGTGACAGACTCCCACACAAGAGCTTTCTGATGAAAGCAAAAATCACAGAAATTCAAAGGAGAGGTATTGACAAGAAAGGGAAGGTATAAAATACATTTTGGAAGATTGTACATTTATCTTTGTGCTGTTATAACTTCCGATGATTTCAATACACATAAAATTGAAGATTATGAGGAATAATAACAGCACAAGTGATAGCTAATTTCTTTCCTACCTGGAAGGAGAGAGCACACTTTCAGCCATGCTTATAATTTCACGCCACAACTGATAAAATTCAATCAACCTGAATCACATGACTCCCAGTTCTCTACTAAAGCTCTGATTAACTGAGCCCATGTACAATTCATTGTGTGATAATGACAACAATAAGCAAGTACATTATAGTAACTTATCACTTATGTTCTCCTTATCAGATTAATGAAGTACCGGAAATTGTTTTTTTAATAGGACTGATAGTGTTGCATTGCCATCTTCTTGAGCATAGGCTGGGAAACTAACTAGTGGGCAGTGAGCTTAGTGGACAACAGTTAAAGTATATGAAACACATTGGTTTTTATCAAGAGTAAAAATAATTTCAAATACACTGGATTCTGGTGAATTGGGATGCATCTGGACCAGTACATTTTGGCCCAATTAAGTGGCTGCTCCAATTTGCTGAAGTTTCATGGAAATAATTAAAAAGGAATAAAAAAGACAAACTGAGTAACAAATCATGTATTTAAATGAAATACAGAACAAATTTGAATACTACGGCAGTACCATAAAGTCATGTTTCAGTTCATAATAATTATCAACAGAGGAATTCATCCACTTCACGTACTTTTGACTGTAAATAAACAGAATCAGTGCAGACACTCAGTGCAGATAATGAACTGCCTTCTTATAATGCTCTTGAAGATTGCATCCTCCATATCTTCATTTACTTTATAACATTCAAGATAATTGTCGATACCTTTGAATTCTTTGCAGTTCCCAGCTCGTTGAAGAATTGAAATGATTTCATTTTCACCCCCATCCATTTCTGGCATCTCCAAGCCTGAATGCTTGAAACTACAAAGAGCAAAGTAGTCCTGAATTATCTTACTGATTATTTTTTGCCAACTATCAGTGACAAATATCATTGCCTTTTGTACACAAACACACATCTGATGGTATATACAGTATAAACTCTTCACTTGAAGCATAGTTCGGTGACTAATGGTCACTAAAATCATGCAACTGATGCTAGTTAAAAAACTGTTCAACAACAGTCTCCTACCCCAAATAAGTTGCATAGTATCCCAAATAAATAAAGGGAATCCCAGCTGTTTTCTCAATTAGTTTTTGTTCTTTAAGAGTTGTCCCAATAAGTGGCTGTCCCAATTAACTGATGGCCAGATTAAATGAAATCTACTGTATATTATCCTTATTGTCTCAAAGTTAAAAATGAACACATACATGCAGTAGGAAGTACAGGAAAATTTACAACTTTGCCACTATTCTCTTGTCAGTCACACCTTTTGACTGTACTGCTGTAAGTAGTTGAGATTGTCTTTTGTACAGAATTGTATATGACTATCCTCCATGTACTGCGTTTTTCTGGAGAGATTGCCCTGATTTTCATTGAAAGAAGTTGCTTCAAGCCAATTCTGCTTTTGAGCACATTGATTTGCTGTGGAATAGTCTTCGGTGAAACACTAGTCACGTGGAGTAGACCTCGATGGAACATTAGCCATGTGGAATAGAAATTGGTGGAACACTAGTAATGGGGAATAAACTTTCGGTGGTCCTAGGTAGAGATATATATATTAAAGTCTGCCCCGAGCCTTATAGGCTCATCAGGCCAGTGCTTATGCTGGTTTCCGTGGCGTGAAACAACTGAGAGTGTGAGACTCCACCCCCACCCCCAGATAAGACACCAGTCTATCGCGAGGATAACCCCCAGCATTTTGCCGGTACCCATTTTCAGCTGGGTGGACTGGAGCAGTGTGTGGTTAAGTGCCTTGCTCAAGGACACAGCACATTGCCTCGGCTGGGGCTCGAACTCACGACCTTCAGATCGGTAGTTCAAGCCTCAGCTGAGGCAGCGTGTTGTGTCCTTGAGCAAGGCACTTAACCACACATTGCTCTGCGATGACACCTGTGCCAAGCTGTATCAGCCCTTGCCCTTCCTTCCCTTGGGCAACATCTGTGGCGTGGAGAGGGGAGACTTGCAGCATGGGCAACTGCCGGTCTCCCGTACAACCCTGCCCAGGCCTGCACCCTGGAAACTTTCCAAGGCACCAATCCATGGTCTCTTGAGACTAATGGATGCCTATGTGTGTATATATATATTTAAGGTGCCTAAGAGTTTTGTAAAGTACTGTGGTAATTTTATATATTATGCTGTACTGCTGCACAAAAAACAAATTTCATGACATATATAAGTGATGATAAACCTAATTCTGACATGGGTCTCTGTTGTGAACTGAAAGTGGAAAAGGGGCAGGGAGAAGGGAATCATGGTTAGGAAAGGTGGAAGGGAAGCACCAACGAGACATTCTGTAATGATCAATAAACCAGTTGTTTGGAATCAAGTGACCTTGCCTGGTGCCTCAGGGCTGGATATGTCTGCACCCATGCCACCCCTTGCCCCAAGCACGCTTTCTTTACCACCTGTCCCACAACCCTCTCACAGCGAGGCACCCTTGCCATTTCCAGCATCCTTTGCCCTCAGCAGATTTATAAACATGCTCTCTGCTCCACATTGACAAATATAATACTGTGCAAAAGTCTTAAGCACCCCAGCTATATATATATAAATATATATATATATATGCATTTTTCAATGCATACTTCAATGCATTTTTGCATACTTGTCATCTTCAATACAGGGTGGCCCTTCTATCTGGAATTTGGAGTTGATTAAATAAGATTCAAAATTAATACAATTATGCAGAGCAGGAATTTGGGTAGGGGTCAGGTTTGGCTATATGTTTCTCTTGTTTAGAGTAAAAAGAATCAAAATGACTGGATCATAGAAGAATTTTAGCTCCCTTTTTGTTCATGGAAGAATGTTAATTGTGGATATATTAGTTAAATGTGGAATCAGGGAGATTAACTCATTTTTTTGTATCTTCAATACAAAATGACTGTCATTCTGTTGAGAGTAACATCTCTGTTTTCTTTATTTCTTCCTGCCTTGGTTGGGAGACTGTTGGATGTTCTCAGGATCAATAAATTTGATTTCAACCCAGACATAACATTTAACTATTAATGATTAGTGTACGATACATTTATCTGGGAGCATTCAAGCAGGAGAAATCGTTGCCTGCTTACATGCAAACCCATACCATTTGCCAGATGCTTCATTTTCGTGTTTGACCAGAATAATTCAGAGTTTGATCCAATTAAAAACAGAGGAAATGGAACCACTCAATGGGTCAGGCTGCATCTATCCAAAGTGAAAAAGAGTTAATGTTTTAGATCAAAGATCCTTCAGCAGAATAAATTTCTACTGATGTATTGCTGAAAAATCTTCACTGCTTACACCATGGCAATTTGAATGTATAAGAATGTAAGAGGCTGCAGAGAGTAGTGGACCAATACATCATGGGCACATCTTTTCCCAGCATTGTAGTACATACGTACACGAGATTCTGCCTCAAGTTGGCAGTAATTATTATCCAGGTCATACCAGCTATTATCTGGTAGGTGGTACAGAAGATAGAAGCTTCACACTACCAGGTTCAAGAACAGCTACTTCCCTTCAACCAGCCCGACTAACATAATCACTAGACTTTACCAATACTATGAGCACTTTGATCACTTTGCATTCAATAGACTTTTTCTTCTAATTGTGTTCGACAGAGTATGTTTTTCTTGTGAATGCAGCTACAAGTTGTGGTGAACCTGTCTATACCTGTCTAGACACGCCCCCTCGCTGACTGCTCCTGTGGCTCCTCCCACAGACCCCTGTATAAAGGTGATTGGAGGCACTGCTCCCCCCTCAGTCTCCAGGATGTTGTGTGGTGGTCGTTTGCTGCTTGTGCTTTCTACCAGCCAATAAAAGCCTACCTTAACTCACGTCTCCGAGAGTTATTGATGGTGCATCACAAGTAAGTTCTTCATTGCTTCTGTGCATGTGACAATACTCTCAACTTTGGTTTTGACTTTGGATATCATGCTGCTGATAAGGCTGGCATTTGTTGTCCTTGCCAGTACCTCAGTCACTTTAAAAGGTAGGCCGTCAGACAGAGCAAGTACAAAATGCAGGTTTCCATCAAGCCTATGCTGATTTGCTGAATAATCCCATCCCTCAAACTAATATTCTCCATATTCTTTCTACCACTCATCCTTACTTAGTGCAAATGACATTGATCAATTGTCTCTCCAACTTACATACATTTGGGATGTGGGAGGAAACCAGAGCACCTGATTTAAACCTTCAACATCATGGTGGGGTTGTGCAAACTCCACATGGACAGTACTCAAGACCGGAGTTGAACGGGTTGTTGGAGATATGAGGCCACACAAGCTACACAACAATGCAAGCCAAAATGGCTGCACCTTTCAAATCACGGCCCAACTGTCAACACCCAGCAAAAACAGGGTGAATATTTTATTTTTATTTTATTTATTTAGAGCTACAGCCTGGAATAGGTCCTTTGGGCCCTTTGAGCTGCACCTGCCAGCAACTCCTGACTAATTTACAATTTGTAATGACCAATTAACCTACCAACTGGTACATCTTTGGACTGTAAGAGGAAACTGGAGTACCTGGAGGAAACTCATACAGTCACTGGGAGAATATACAAACTCCTTACAAACAGTGGCGGGAATTGAACCTGGGTTGCTGATACTGTAAAGCGTTGGGCTAACCACTACACCACCGTGTCATCAAGTGAGAATTCCCCTTTGTTGACATCCTGCTCCAATGACCATAATTCCTTTGATCCTTGTTTTATCAGTGTTGGGCCAATTAATTTTGTTGCAGCATTTATCCTACAGTTAAACTCCAAAAACCCACACCCTAATGATGTCAGAAAGGCAGAATTTTCATATTGATGGGTATTACTTTTTGCCTTACAAGGCATGAAATGAAAGACTGTGTACTCACACAGACAGTAGGTGGCCATTGACTCACAAGGAGCTCATCCGCCCTTTGACAGGTTTTGTTTTTCAGTCCTGCTGGGTGCCGACACACCCTCCTCCCTGGTTAACTGAAGTGCACCGGGGGTGTGCCAGTTGAGTTGCCAACAACCCGACCCGAGACAGGTAGTACAAGTAGTATTGTGCCTGACACCGGCCTCCTAGGCCTGAGTCGACGTGGTAGTAGTAGTAGATATTACACTTATTAATAACCGAACATACCTTTAATTCACTTTTTTAAAAGAGGCATTGATGACAGAAATTAAGACTGAAGTGCAAAACTTGTGATTACAACTGTGTTATTAGTAGTTCACAACTAGGCATTAACAGTAACCAACACACTGCAATGTATGTAAAGAAAAAAACAACAGAAGAAGATAAAGAAAGAGAAGTGCTAAGAAGTTGTGGACTTGCTCAAACTAGACAGATGAGAAAAATTATTTGATAAGAACAGACCATGGGAAAGTCGATTAGTGGCATGGCACAGGCTGCAGACAAATAACCTGCAGAATTACCAAACCAGTTAAAGTTCTGCACATTACTGAAAATCCACTGAACATTCACAGATAAACAGGTAATTATACACACATATAGACAAGCATAAATAAAGTTAAACTACAAGAGAAGTAATTTTTTAGACCCTAATTGAATGGATGCTGCATTATAGTTTAATACATTTTCCAGTGAACTAGGTGAATTTGAAGGTAACTTGGGGAAGGGGCCCTTGTGAGTTTAAAAGGAGCATGGCACCTGTGTCCCATTGAGTTGAAAGAGATCAGAACCAGATGTGCCAGCTGCTGAATCATTCAGTTTATTTTAAAATGAGATGGCAGATGTATTAATGCCCTTGTGTAACTTCATCAGCTGTTCCAGTTCAGCGGTCTTCTCCTCAGTTGGGAAGATCAAGTTTTACCCACACAACCAGAGTCCAGTAGCTGACTTTAGTGCAGGATTTGTCGATAACTCCTCATACACCCTCAGTCCAATTGCTTGAGTGCTTGCACTTTAGAAGCCTGGTGGCTGAGTGGGTTTGGTCCTCATTTCTGAATCCAAAGGTACTTAGTTGAAACCAAGCTTAGACTTTTATGCCAGACCTGCAAAACTCACTGTGTCATAAAGTCATACAGATCAGGATCAGGCCCTTTGACTCGCTATGTTCATGCCAATCCTTGCATCCACATTCATCCCGTTTGCTCGCATTAGGTCTGTATGCTTCTATGTAATGCCTATTTTAGTGTTTTTCTAGATGCCTCAAATTTGTGATTGTGACCCCACCACCTCCTCTTGCAGCACATCCGGGATATCAAACAGTCTGTAAAAAAAAACCTCCTCAGACCACCTTTGAAACTCTCATCTTAATCCTTTTCTCTCTTATTTTAAGTATCCCCGCTATAAGAAAAGGATTTGGACTATTTATGCTCCTCATAACTTTATGTATCTCTGCTACGACCTGTCCGACCTTCTCCACCTTTCCAGGCAACATCCTGGTGATAAACATGAGAAATTCTGCAGTTGCTGAAAGTCCAGAGCAACACTCCCAAAATGCTGGAGGAACTCAGCTGGTCAGCAGCATCTACGGAAATGAGCAAATAGTCTATGTTTCAGGCCAAGACCCTTCTTTAAGACTGAAAATAAAGGGGGAAGATGCCAGAATAAAAAGGTGTGGGGAGGAGGAGGAGGATAACTAGAAGGTGATCGGTGAAGCCAGATGGTGGGAAAGGTTGGAGAGGTAGGAATCTGATAGGAGAAGGGAGTGGGCCATGGAAGATTGGGAAGGAGGAGTGTACCAGTGGAAAGTGATAGGGAGGTGAGAAGACATCAGAGCCCAGAGTGGGGAATAGAAGACGAGGGGACAGGGAGGGAAATTTTTTCCTGGAAGAAAAGTCGATATTCATGCCATCAGATTGGAGGCTACCCAGATGGAACATAAGGTATTGCTCTCCATCCCGAGAGTGGCCTCAATTTGGCACAAGAGGAGCCCATGGATCGACATATCAGGAAAGGGAATTGCAATTAAAATGTTTGGCCAGCGGGAAGTTCCATATTTGGTGGATGGAGCAGCGATGCTCAATTGAGCAATCCCCAAAATATCCTAGTGAATCTGCTCTACGTTCCTATCTTTTGTAGTAATAATTCTGAAGCATAACCTCAGCTACATTATGCTGCTGTGGATGTCAATGATGTTGCCTGCATTTATTGTCCATCTGCATTAGCCCTGATCTGAGGAAGCAGTTGAGTACACATTGATGATCCTGGTATCATTTATCTTCTACACCAAGATAAGGATGAAAGCTTTGTTTCCATGCGGGATATTAGTGAATCAAACAAATTTCTACCACAATCCATCATTGTCATCTTCACTCATGACAACCTCTTCTTATTTAAATTTAGTCATTAAAATTTAAATTCTTCTTTGGTGGGATGTGAACTCATGTTCTTCAATAAAGAACTTTGCTCTTTGGTTCTTTAAGGTTGTTGTAGCCAGGGGTGGTATTGGGGATGGGCCCCCACTACCTATTAAATGCTTCCAAAGGCACGTACCTCAAGTAGCCTCTGACAACCAAGTCCAGCTCTTGGCCTTTCACATGTGGTTTAGCTCCTAAGCCCAACAGATCTATTTCTACTGACAGGAGAAGGGGACAAAGCTGGGTTACTTGTGCGTTAGAAGTAGTCACTTTGGGCAGATGGGGCTCATTTGCTATGGTTGGCTGCTCACCTAGGAGAACAAAAACTCTGATCTCAAACCTCTGCTGCTTTGCAACTATACCCACTCATGGGGGAAGATTTGGGAGTAAACCCCGGGGAAAAAATCCAGAGCTAGGCTCCCTAAGGCAGTTCTATGTTAAATTCAATGCTGACTAGCAACTTCTGCAGTGCTGCTGGTACCAAACTGTATCAGTCTCTGCTGGAGAAGGGGAGCTTTCTACATCGGCAACAGCATTGTCTCCATATCACACTGCCTAGGCTTGCTCTAGAGAGCTAGGATGCAAACTCCATGATCAACCGTGACAAAAGGAGGGTTCACTCGCCAGTGAAGTGCCTCAATATAGATGCAGAAGAACAAACTCTAAATGCTGCACGGCACTATCGGAGCATTCAGAATACCTATGTCCCTGCTAGTAATTCAACCATAAACTACCTCAGGAATAATGATCGTACTCACTAGGAACTTGATGTTTGGAAAATCTGCCTTTCTAGCATCACTAGGGTGTGGGTTTTATTGTAGTGCTGAGCAGTCCAATACTGGTACTCTGATCAAGCTGAGCTGTCCAATACTGGTACAAAGGAAAACCTGGGATTCATCTACGGTTAGAGCAAAAACAAAACCTTACTTTATGTATATGTGCAAGATGGCACCAGCAACCATCCTGCAGGTGGTTCACAAACTACTGCTTCTTCTCTTTCTTCCCCTTCTTCTCCTTCTTCTTTTAAATATACTGCTGCTAATCTGTGTGTGATTAGAGCCTATAAACTACATTTTAATTAAGTGTTTTTGGGACAACTGAGCAATCTCGCACTTTTGCTGTCACTGAGGGAATTTAGCATGGTTGAGAACGGAATGTGAGGCCTAATGGCAGATCGTGAATCCATGATCGGCTCCAATTTTGAACCAGCCCACTGACTGAAAAAGGTTGAAATCAATGAGGATGAGAGCGGAAGGTGAGTATTCAGACTAGTCTCCATCTCCCTCTCGCTCGTGATTGCCGGAGGAAGGTGAAGGAGACTTGGGTCTTGAGCAAGGATTCATTGGCATGGTTTGAGGCTTGAATTCATTTTTAGAGATGTCTGCAGTTCATGTTATATGTGTTTCTGGTTTCTGGCTATTCCTTTTTTTATTGCTGCTTTGTGCAAATTTGATTGGGGCAGAATGGCTCTGCGTCCTGCAGTCAATGAATGACGCTGCTAAACTGAGTTGAACTAAACTAAATTGCACATTCCTAGATGTTTTCAAGGACTCTGTAGTTTGATGCTTAATATTCTCTGTTATTCACTTGTTTTTTGCCATTTACAATTTTTTTTCTTTTTTTGTGTGTTGGGTGTTGGATATTTTCTTTGACCAGGTTCCATGATGTTTCTTTGCTTCATGACGTCTGCTGGAAGACAAATCTCTGGGTTGTACACTGCATACATACTTAGATAATAAATGTACTTTAAATCTTGGAGGACATAGTATGTAGTTGGGTGGTTATTCATCCAACTTACACTACCAGTTTAGGCTGGGTGAAGAGATTTGAGTTGTGGTTTGAAGGGTGTAGACACTTTGGTAAGAAAATAAAGAGTTCCTTCTTTTAAAAAAATAATGACAACTACTTCAATTGGGGCATCATTGGCTGTGCCAACATTAATTGCACAACCAGTCAATGTCTGCAGACCATTTTGATGAAGGAGACAACAGATTGTGCTGGAACAGTGAAATTGTTGGATGTCTTCCATTAGTTCAGAAAGTAACAGTATAAAGTTCTAAACCTAATCTGATATATCTGCACACATCAGTAGGGAGTAACAGATTACAAATTTCCACAAATCCAATTTAATGTTGAGATATTAATATGCTCAGAGGTAGCAGTAGCCATGGTAGCATAGAAGCTGGCATAATGCTGTCACTACTTAGGGCATCAGAGTTCAGAGTTAAATTCCAACAGCATCTGTAAGCAGTTTGTACATTCTCCCCACGATTGTATGGATTTCCTCCGGGTGCTCCGGTTTCCTCCCACAGCACAATGATCTACTGGTTAGTAGGTTCATTGGGCATTGTAAATAGTCCTGTGATTAGGTTAGGGTTAAATAGATTGCTGGGTGGCACAACACTTTGAACTAGGTGGGCTCAATTTTATTTATCACCAAATAAAATTAAACAGGTCTAGGAATAACAGATCAGAGGTAACAATCCCAGCCCCAGATGTGATAGTGCTAAGCTTGAGAGTGGAAAGCCTGAGATATGAATGACTCCAACTCAAAGCTCAGAAACAAGCTCAGAATGTGAAACCTCTCACTTGTGGTTCAAGCCATGCACTCCATTTTAGAATCCGAATCAGAATCAGCTTTATTATTACGGATATAGTGCGTGTCGTGAAATTTGTTGTTTTAGTGCAGTGCAAGACAGAAAGAAAGATCACCAAAATAATAAATAAATAAATAACCAATAACCAGCTAACCAACCAAATGAATAGATAGATGAGTAGATAAATAACTAAATAATGCAAAAAGAGGAATAGTGAGGTAGTGTTCATGGATTCATGGACCGTTCAGGAATATGATATTAGAGGGGAAGAAGTTGTTCCTAAACCACTGGACGTGAGTCTTCAGGCTCTTATACCTCCTGTATGATTGTAGAAATAAGAAACACATCCTGGATAGTGAGTGTCATTTCAGGAATATGCTTTATTCATAATATACAGACTAAAAACAATCGGTAAATGTCATCCTGTGCATTCATTGTAACAGCAATTCAATACATTATCTTAGAGAGTGTCAATACCACTTATTATTTTTTTCTATAAACAATATACCTATGAAGTGAGACCAGCCCACCTGTGTCCGGTGATTGCAGTGCACTAGACTGCAGTCCTGTCACTCATCATGTACTCCTGCACCCTGGAATGTGCTGACAGCAGCATTCCCTTACAGATGTCCCCTTACACTGGAAGATCAGCAATATTAAGGCAGACTAAATTGTACCTTTCATCAAACTGATGATCCGCCTGCAGAAGTTGATGGGTTACACCATCTTCTCAAAGCTGTCATTGGGCAGGAGAACAGAAACCTGAAGTCGCGCACCACCAGGTTCAAAAACAGCTATTCCCCCTCAGTCATTCAGTTCTCCAACCAGCCTGCACAATCTAATCCTCAGTATAGCAGCACTATGACCGATTTGATCACGGTGCATTACAATGGACTTGTCTTCTGTGTTGTAAAAATTGTGCATGATTTGTGTTCAGTTCATGCTTTTCTTGTGAACGTTGGATATCTGATGCCATGTGCATGCGTGTACTTATGTATATGACAATAAACTAAACTTTGACTTTGACTTAGTCTTGGTATATGCCCCTGGGAACAGTCATAGATGACTGAATCCTGTGCTGCAAAGCTACTCAGGGCAAGGCACGACAAGAACACTTACTTCTTTTACCAGACTTTCTTATCAATGCCTGGTTCACCAAATAGGTGGGCAATCATTTCATAATACTGTCTGGATGGCCACTAGGAAAAGTACTGTTCAGGCACCCCTTAGAAATCTAGTTGCTATCCTTAGAACAAGAGAAACTTCATTATGTATTTAGTTAGAGGTATAGCTCTTCGAGTCGAGCAGTCAGCAATCCCACAATTAAACGCTAGCCTAATCATGGGACAATTTACAATGACCAATTAACCTACTAATTGGAACTGTGGGAGGAAACCAGAATTCCAGAAGGTAAACCACACACACCACGGGGAGGATGTACAAATTCCCTACAGAGGAATCTGGGATTGAACTCCAAACTCTGACACCCTGAGCTGTGATAGTGTCAGGCTATGGTGAAGAATAAAAATTTTAAATAACTTTTGTTTTGATTGAGGAACCAAGTACATTGCTTAACATTAGCTATTAATAACCCACTAACATAAGTTGTGAAATTGGCATATTTTGGGTCTAAAAAATGCTAGAATTAACAACATTCTCAACTTTAATAAATATGCAAATATAGTTAAATCAGAATATGTTCACTTATTTTAAATTAGTCATAACTTCAATGAAGCATTTTATGCACATGGATATATTTTGATAATATTTTTATAATTAAGCTTACTTCATGTTTTCTGCAGTTCTAATTTGAGTCATTTTGCAGTTACGCTTACAGCAACACATTGCAGGCAATTATTGACATTCACTCAGCTTTGGTTATTTTGGGTCATTTGTAAAGGTGCAATCCAGTAGTCATAGTGTTGAAGAGATAACCCATTCTCAATTCAGTTTGTTGCAACTGGCAAGTTAATTCAGGAAGCTGGCCATTTGGTCCACCTAGCTCACACAAACCATTAACTTCCATTGATATTAATCTTACAGTCATCCCATTTAATTTTCCCCATTCCCATCAATTCACCCCGGATTCTACCACTCACCAGGAGCAATTTACAACGGGCAGTTAACTCTATTTTCACTGACACCTGCCTTCCAGCACATTACGTATGTCTACAGTGCAGAGTGTGGATATTTAAGAAATCCCTGTGGTACCACCAACTAAATATCAGCACTGCCTAACCCAGTGAATATTAATATGGAGAGGGTAATTGATGGGATTTGGTGGATAATAGGGTTTATTTAATTCCCATTAGCAGCCTAATCGCATTGGCATTAGCGCTCACTTTTGTTTGTCTAAGCAGGGGCCAATTACTTTGGATGAATGGAAGTTAAATATAAGAGGAAATGCATTTAGTTTAACTCATGCTTACCCCTGACAACTGGACTCTTTGATATATGCTCAGTGCCACTTTATTAGGCACCTCCTGTAACTAATGAAGTGGCCCCTCAGTGTGTGTTCATGGTTTTCCGCTGCCCATCTACTTCAAGGTTCAATGTGTTGTGCATTCAGAGATGCTCTTCTGCACACTACTGTTGTATTTCATTCTTATTTGGGTTACTGTCACCTTCCTGTATGCTTGAACCAGTCTGGTTGTACTCCTCTGACTTCTCTCTTTAACAAGGTATTTTCACCCACAGAACTGCCACTCAATGGATGTTTATTTTTGTTTGTCGCACCACTCTCTGTAAACTCTAGAGATTGCTGTGTGTGAAAATCTCAGGAGATCAGCATTTTCTGTGATACTCAAACCACCCTGTCTGGCACCAATAATCTTTCCATACTCAAAGTCACTTACGTCACATTTCTTCCCAATTGTGATGCTTGGTCTGAAGAACACGGAACCTCTTGACCATGTCTGTATGTGTTTTATGCATTGAGTTGCTGCCATATGATTGGCTGATTAGACACTTAAATTAACAAGCAGGTGAACAGGTGTACCTAATAAAATGGCCACTGAGTGTATAACCATCTTCGAAGGGAATGGTGCATTCCTAGTCATTGTATATATTTTACCAATGCAACACAATTTTAATTGCATGAGTATATCACAGTACGGCTGGCTGTCTGGGAAAGTAATTTGAACTTTGTATCTAGAAATCATGAGATAAAATTACTTCAACAGGAGCAAATAATGAAATGCTTGCAAAGCTTTGACAGAGGTTACAAGGTTCAGCTATACTTCAGTACCTTATTGTATTTTAATTGCCTTAAACAAGTTCCAGATTCAATTAAGAATTGAACAAGGAAAGAAATACAAAGCAGCAAATGCAAAAAAAGATCACAGCACAACATGATGTGTTGAGCCTTACTAACTTCACATAAGGGCTTGTAGAGAACAGTAGTGGTTCTGCTTGTCTTAGACTTCTGATCCTATGTAGAATGACAATCTGGAGGGCAGATTACTATTTGATCTGCTGCTAGACATCCCTTTACCTTACCTCCATAAACCTAGCCCTTTCCCATCCCCATCTGTATCTTTGTTTGAACAAAACTATCTAGGTTCAAAAGGAAGAACTAATTGGCTTGAAGAAGACAGTTCCAAATTTCAACTATCCTTTTCTTGCAAGGACGCTTCCAATCTTGACTGATGGGTGGCGGGTTCTAAAGCTTGGACTAAGAACACAAGGAAACTGGAGGAGGGGTTGGCCAGCAACCCCTCAAGCCTGCCCTACCTTTTACTGAGTGATTTATGCTGGCCTCAGTTCCTTCTCTGTGCCAGTTCTACACTTTCTCCACCACCCACAGGGGCAAAGAATTCCCTCCCACTGCTCTCTGTCTAATTATAACATAGATATAGGAGCAGAATTAGGCTACTTGGTTCATCATCTGCTCCATCATTTCATCATGCTGATTTATTACCTCACAACCCCATTCTCCTGTCTTCTTCCTGTAACCTTTGACACCCTTACTAACCAAGGATCTATGAACATTTACCTTACATCTACCAAATGACTTGGCCTGCACAGCCAACTATGGCAATGAATTCCACAGATTCACCATCTATTCTCTGGCTAAAGAAATTCCTCTTCATCTCAGTTCAGTGGTACAGACAGACAGACAGACAGACAGGCATACTTTATTGTTCCCGAGGGAAATTGGGTTTTGCTACAGTTGCACCAACCAAGAATAGAGTAGATTTATAGCAAAATAAAACCAGAAATAATTAAATAATAATAAGTAAATTATGCCAAGTGGAAATAAGTCCAGGACCAGCCTATTGGCTCAGGGTGTCTGACACTCCGAGGGAGGAGTTGTAAAGTTTGATGGCCACAGGTAGGAATGACTTCCTATGACTCTCAGTGTTGCATCTTGGTGGAATGAGTCTCTGGCTGAATGTACTCCTGTGCCTAACCTGTACGTTATGGAGTGGATGAGAGACATTGTCCAAGCTGACATGCAACTTGGACAGCATCCTCTTTTCAGACACCACCGTCAGAGAGTCCAGCTCCACTCCCACAACATCACTGGCCTTACGAATGAGTTTGTTGATTCTGTTGGTGTCTGCTACCCTCAGCCTGCTGCCCAGCACACAACAGCAAACATGATAGCACTGGCCACCACAGACTCGTAGAACATCCTCAGCATTGTCCGGCAGATGTTAAAGGACCTCAGTCTCCTCAGAAAATAGAGATATCTCTGACCCTTCTTGTAGACAGCCTCAGTGTTCTTTGACCAGTCCAGTTTATTGTCAATTCGTATCCCCAGGTACTTGTAATCCTCCACCATGTCCACACTGACCCTTTGGATGGAAACTGGGGTCACCGGTGCCTTGGCCCTCCTCAGGTCTACCACCAGCTCCTTAGTCTTTTTCACGTTAAGCTGCAGATGATTCTGCTCACACCAAGTGACAAAGTTTCCCACCGTAGCCCTGTACTCAGCCTCATCTCCCTTGCTGATGCATCCAACTATGGCAGAGTCATCAGAAAACTTCTGAAGATGGCAAGACTCTGTTCTATCTAATATCAGAGAATGTATATAGTATACAACCTGAAATTCTTACTCTTTACAGACATCCATGAAACAGAAGAGAACCCCAAAGAATGAATGGCAGAAAAGAAGGTAGATCCGAAAAATTCTCTCTCCTCCCTCCCATGCACAAGCAGCAGCAAAGCATCAGCTCCCCCCTCACTATCCCCCTCCCCAGCCATTTCAGCAAAAAGCATCAGCTCCCCCCTCACTATCCCCCTCCCCAGCCATTTCAGCAAAAAGCATCAGCTCCCCCCTCACTATCCCCCTCCCCAGCCATTTCAGCAAAAAGCATCAGCACCCTCCACTCACCAAGCAAGCACCAGCAAAGCTCCCCAGGTGAGACCATAAGCTTGAGGTAGCCACCAACTGGCAACATCAAAAGGATGCTTGTGTATTCTAAGGCTGTACCCTCTGGTTCTATACTCCCCCCACTATAGGAAACATGCTCTCCCCGTCCACTCTGTATAAAGATCTTGTTCTATTTAGCTATGTCGCAATGTTGATTATGTGATTACATTCCCTTATTTGTGACTCTTCCATCAGGGAAACATCTCAATATCTACCCAGGCCATACTACTCATATGCTTGAATTGGGGTAACACTGATTTTTCCCAGAACTCCAAGGAACCCAAATTGTCTAGGCTCTTGTGATAAGGCAACCCTCATCTAGCTGAGCAGTGGAAATGGATTTTCTCTCTCACTCAAGTTTGGTGTTCCTGGAAGAGTAAGTGGAAGCAGGCTCCATTACTTTACCAATAACAGCGCATTACACAGTAACATACCAGGCAGACTCAATGGGCTAAGTGGCCTAATTTTGTTCCCTTTGTTTTATTGTCCCATCTTCCATTCTACTGTAAACCTGCTTGCCTCACACTTGCTGAGGAACTGAAAACCTGAAATATTAACTGTTTATCTGCAAACTCTGCCTGACCTGCTAAGTTCTTTCAGTATTTTGTGTAAACCTCTCCACTGCTCAAAATCCTTTCTATAGTGTGGCAACTGAAGTTTCAAACAGGTCTCCAGCTTTGGCCTCACCAGAGCTTTAAAGTCTGGAAATATCCATCAGGCCATCACTTAACCTTTAAAATTCTTGTGAAATACACCACTTATCTCTGCATCTTCTCACTGTAGGAGGATGATCTCTCAAACGCATCTCTCCCATTTCCTGCGCATCTGCCCTCACCTAATCTGCCCGCCACCCCACTCAGGATAGGGTTCCCCTTGTCCTCACCTACCACCCCACCAGCCTGCAGGTCCAATGTATAATTCTCCGTAACTTCCACCATGTCCAACGGGATCCCACTACCAAGCACATCTTTCCCTCCCCCCTCTTTCTGCTTTCCACAGGGATCGCTCCCTACACGACTCCCTTGTGCACTCATCCCCTCCAATCCCTTCCCACCGATCTCCCTCCTGGCACTTATCCTTGTAAGCGGAACAAGTGCTACACCTGCCCTTACACTTCCTCCCTCACCACCATTCAGGGCCACAGACAGTCCTTCCAGGTGAGGCGACACTTCACTTATGAGTTGGCTGGTGTGGTATACTGCGTCCGGTGCTCCCGGTGTGGCCTTTTATATATTGGTGAGACCCGACGCAGACTGGGAGACCATTTCACTGAACACCTATGCTTGGTCCGCCAGAGAAAGCATGATCTCCCAGTGGCCACAGATTTTAATTCCACGTCCCATTCCCATTCTGATATGTCTATCCATGGCCTCCTCTACTGATAAAATGAATCCAAACTCAGGTTGGAGGAACAACACCTTATATACCGGCTGGGTAGCCTCCAACCTGATGGCATGAACATTGACTTCTCTAACTTCCGTTAATGCTCCTCCTCCCCTTCTTACCCCATCCCTGACATATTTAGTTGTTTGCCTGTTCTCCATCTCTCTCTGGTGTTTCCCCCCCTTTCTTTCTCCCGAGGCCTCCTGTCCCATGATCCTTTCCCTTCTCCAGCTCTGTATCACTTTCGCCAATCACCTTTCCAGCTCTTAGCTTCATCCCACCCCCTCCGGTCTTCTCCTATCATTTCGCATTTCCCCTCCCCCCACTACTTTCAAATCTCTTACTATCCTTCCTTTCAGTTAGTCCTGACGAAGGGTCTCGGCCCGAAACATCGACAGTGCTTCTCCTTATAGAGGCTCCCTGGCCTGCTGTGTTCCACCAGCATTTTGTGTGTGTTGTTTGAAATGGGTAGCCACTGGAGATCGTGGCCATCATGGCCGACAGTGTAGGTTCTGTACATCTTTGAAGCTGTTATGTTACTTCTATTTAAACATTCCATGGATTAACAGTAAAGAATCATATT
This sequence comes from Hemitrygon akajei, assembly GCF_048418815.1. Lineage (NCBI taxonomy): Eukaryota > Metazoa > Chordata > Chondrichthyes > Myliobatiformes > Dasyatidae > Hemitrygon > Hemitrygon akajei. Next base: position 25,478,887 of record NC_133144.1, read on the forward strand.
CTGGAAGAACTAGAGAACTTTTGTTTACAGAAATAACCAAACACATCTTAACCCCGCCATATGCTGAAATATTGTGGCAAACCCCACATGTGCTCTGTGCTGCCCAGTCAATATTCTGCAATGAGGCTTAAGTTTACTTCGAAAGAGAACATAAACTGAGCCAAGGTATCCCCATAAGCAGGGTTTAAAGTGCAGTTAAATCTCCCTAAAATTTCCCCAGTGCCCATTCTTGATGCCATATTCCAGATGATTAGAATTCGAAACAACTGCAGACACTGGAAATCAGAGACAAAGACCGAGGATGTGGGAAGCTCTCAGCAGATCAGTCAGCATTTGTGCAAAGCAAAACAGAGTTAACCTTCCAGGACAAAAATTTTTCCTGGGAATGAGAGAAAACTAGTTGGTTTTAAATTGCAGACAGCTGGGAAAGGAGATATGGGATATCAAGAGGGTAAGTAGTTGGTGAAGTCACCTGGTTAAAGACAGAAGTTACAGAGAGAGAGAAATCCAACAAAGGAAAATGTAGAAGTTGTGATATAGTGTTCAGGGGTGCCACATATCATACTGCTTTCTTGTATATGGATCATAAAAATCAGAGAAAGCTGCAACAAATTCAATCTATCAGCCTAGTCCATCAAAGGAAAGCCCTCCCCACTATTGAACATATCTAGAAGGAGTGCTACCACAAGAAAGCAACATCAAGGACTCCCAGCATCCAGGCCAGACACTCTTCTCCCTCCTACCATCAGGAAGGAGGTACGGGAGGCTTATGTACCACACCTTATGTTCCCAGGATCAGGAACAGTTGTTATCCTTCAGCTATCTGGCTTCTGAATTAGTGTGGGTAACTTCACTTACCTCAACACTAAACTGATTCCAAAATCTATGGAGTCACCTTCAAGGACTCTACAAGTCATTTCTCGATATTATTTATTTATTACTTGTTTGTTAGTTATGATTTCATTATTTTATATTGCACAGTCTGTCTTCTTTTGCACATTGGTTGTTTGTCCATTCTTGGTTTGTACGTAGTTCCTCTTTGGTGTTATTGTATTTCTTTATATCTACTGAGTATGCCTACAAAAAATCTCAGGGTAGTATATGGGTAATATAATTTGACATACTTTGATAATAAATATTCTTAAAACTTTGAACAAGTGCTTAGGAATGCAAATGATATATTGGGCTTTATTGCTAGAAAGTTGGGGTCTAAAAATAGGAAAGTATTCTTACCTTGAGTGTGGAATTAAGGTGACCATTTTAATGCAATCCTGAGCAGCAGATCACTAGGTTCAATACATTCACAAAAACAGAGGAATGCCCCAAAGAATGAATAACACTTAAAACATTGAAACCCCAAACTCCCCCACTCCCCATCCCACGCACAAGCAGCAATGACCCACCCCCCACCCCCACCAGCAAAAAAGCATCAGCACCCTCCACTGAGCACTCAAGTGTGCAGTAAAGCATCAATAAAGAAACAGACTTGCAGTACCCCAAAGACTACTCATTCACCTGGTAATTCGACATACCACAGGCACTCTCTCTCTCTCTCTGATAAGGGAAAAAGAGGTGTCCCCGTTTCACAGCGAGTGGGGAGACGTAACAAACAACTTCTGATTTACAATGTTAAAAGTTTGTTGCTAAGCATTTTCCAAGCTCTGCATCCGGAGAGTCAGCACCAAAAGAAACACTTCCATGGGCACACAACCCTTGGCAGCGAACCCGCTGCTCCCAATGTTCTGTGTTCTCCCGCGATGCTTCAATCAGGGGCCCAGGCCTAGAATCGGCATTTCGCCTTGAGATATTAAAAAGCAGCTGGTCGTGAGGCCTTGAGAGTGGGTCCCATTCCTGCACAGTACCAAAGTCGGAGTGTAACTCCAGTTCAGCATCTTCAAAAGAACCCCACATACCCTGAAAAGGAAGAAAGGAGGTATCAAAGATAGAAATAAAGCTGTTTACAAAGATGCAAGCAAAGGAGTCAACATTTAGCGCTATCTTAACTTCTCTCTGCTATGAGATGACATACAACCTAAGTCAGAAATTTGAGATTGACCCTGGCCCTGATGTACATGGGGAAAGCAGTTGTGCTGCAGAAAGTAGTTTGAGTGCTGGTCTTTCAGTGAAGCATGGCTGGTAAAAGCTGATTGTTCTCTAAGTAAATACAAAGGATTCAAAAATTACCTTTATTATCAAAGTACGTATGTAATATACAACCCTGAGATTCGTCTTCCCCATGGACAATCATGAAACAAAGACAGACCGGAAGAAAAAAAGATCAACCACCCTTCCCCCATATGCAAAAAAAGACAAATCTTGAAAACGCCAACAAAAAAAAAGAGTGAAAACCAGAATATAAAACATAACATCAAAAGATATATTCCAGTTCAGCTCAGCGTTCATAATCTGCAGGCCGCCCCAGTCCAAAATCAACCAAATGAGCAGCAAAGACTCTTAAAGCAATAAGCCACTTAAAGTTGAGTATCAACCTAGGGTAAGGATTCCCAAACTTTTTTTATGCCATGAACCAAAACCATTAAGCAAGGGGTCTATGTACAACAGGTTAGGAACTTCTGGTCTAGGGGGAGATTTTGGGTGTTGATTTTATTGGCAATGGTTGGGGAAGATTTCTAGCTGGAAAAAAAAGATGCTTGAGCAAAGAAATATCAAATCAGGTTTATTGGTCATTTAACTATTTACATGTATACTGTGAAACAAGACAATGTTGCTCAGAACCAGGGTGTAAAGCACTGTAGTATACATAAAACAATTAACACATGATAACTTGTGAAAGTAAGGATGAAATCTACAAATGGATTACACATAAATAAACCGATATCCCACTAAAGCTGCAAGATACTCAGAAGCATGTAGTAATATTTCTCTACTTCCAGTTGCTTTGAGTCAACTGCATTGTAGAATTATTTCTCATAGTTGTGCAAAGGAATTAGAATCATTGAATCGTACAGCACAGAAAAAGGCTCATTGGCCCATACTTGCTCATGCTGTCTAAAGGATATATACAGACTAAATGCTATTTCTCATTTCCTTAGCCTTGCTCTGTAACTGTGAGAGATAAGATATTAATCAGTGGAAGAGACTACGGTGACGGAGGAAGCAATTCAAATTTGTGTGCTGGTTCATCAGTGCTATTGCACTGTAATTAAATAATGGGCTCGCATTATCTTAAAATAATTGAGCAACTTAGGTGATTGAGCTAACAGTATCTCAGAGAAGAAATTTAAAACTTTGGGCTAAGTATTTAATCCACAGCTCCATATTGATTATTCAGCTCATACCACAAAACTTAATGATTTATCTATAATAAAGACTATTATGCATCCAGAGTGTATTAATAGCCAGGAAATGTTATGAAGTACACTCTTCACACTCACACCAAGAGATGTGATAATGATTATTCTTTCAAGAACTATAGAAGTAAACTACAGACAATGAATTTAATTCTCCATATTTCTTCCTAAGGCTGAAGAAGAACATTGCTTTTAAAAATAAAGCATTACTTTTTGCTTTTCTGAACTGTGGTTGTTAAGGGAAATCAAAGGTAGCATAAAAACAAAGGAGAGGGCACAGAATACAGCAATTAGTGGGAAGGTAAAGGATTCGGAAGCTTTTAAAAACCTACAGAAGGCAACTAAAAGCAATAAAGAGAGAAAAGATGAAATATGAAGGTAAGCTAGCCAATAATATAAAAGCGGATACAAGAAGTTTCTTTTCAGATTGATGCACCATCAATAACTCACTCTGAGATGTAAGAAGCGAGGTATTGGCTTTTATTGACTGGAAGAATGAACAACACTACATCCTGGGGAATGAGGCTGGGCATCAGGCCTCAATCGCCTTTATACAGGGGTCTGTGGGAGGAGCCACAGAAGCAGTCAGCAGGGGTCTGTGGGAGGAGTCACAGGAGCAGTCAGCAGGGGTCTGTGGGAGGAGCCACAGGAGCAGTCCAGACAGGTATATGTAGTTCACCACACAGATATACCGTATAAAGTGTAAAAGAGAGGTGAGAATGGATATTGAACCTTTAAAGAATGATACTGGAGAGCTAAAAATGGGTGACAAAGAAATGGCAGAGGAACCTACTAAGTATTTTGTATTAGTCCTCACTGTGGAAAACACCAACAGAATGCCAGAATTGCAAGAGTGTCAGAGGCAGAAGTGAGTGCCATTGTAATTACTAAGGAGAAGTTCCTTGGGAAGCGAAAAAGTCTGAAGATAGATAAGTCGCCTGAACCAGGTGTTCAGAGTTCTGAAAGAGGTAGCTGAAGAGACTGTGGAGGCAATAATAATGATCTTTCAAGAATCACAAGACTCTGAAATGGTTCCTGAGAACTAGAAAATTGCAAATGTCACTCCACTCTATAAGAAGCGAGGGAGGCAGAGAAAGCAAATTATAGGCCAGTTAGCCTCACTTCAGTGATTGAAAAGATGTTGGAGTCTATTATTCAGAATGAGGTTCTGGGATACTTGGAGGCACCTGATAAAATAGGCCAAAGTCAGAATGGTTTTCTAAAGGAAAAATCTTGTCTGACAAATCTGTTGAAATTCTTTGAGGAAGTAACAGGCATGATAGACAAAGGATAGTCAGTGGACATTGCTTATTTGAATTTTCAGAAGGCCTTTGAGAAGGTGCTGCATATGAGGCACTTACCAAAATAAGAGCCCATGATACTATGGGTAAGGTATTAGCATGGATAGAAGATTGGCTGACTGGCAGAAGACAAAGATTGGGTATAAAGTTATGTCTTTTCTGATTGACGGCTGGTGACTAGCGGTGGCTGCAGGAGTCAGTGTTGGGACTGCTTTTATCATGTTGTACGTCAGTGATCTGGGTAAAGGAATTGATAGCTTTGTGACCAAGTTTGCGGTTGATAGGAAGATAGGCGGAAAGAGAGGTAATGTTGAAGGAGCAGGGTGTCTGCAGAAGGGCTAAGACAGATTGGGGGAATGGGCAAAGAAGTGGCATTTGGAATATAATGTAGGGAAGAGTATGGTCATGCACCCTGGCAGAAGGAATAAAGATGTACGCCATTTTGTAAATGAGGAATAAATTCAAAAATCGGAGGTGTGGAGAGAGTGTAACACGCTGTAAGGTTTCACTGCTAATGTAATGGCCTCTCTGTAATGTTCCACTGCTGAGGTAATGGTTTCTCTGTAGCAGCAATGTTTGGTGTATGACTAGAGATAACGGAGCCTTTGGAATGTATGTTAACCAATGAGTGGGATGGTGTTCTTACTTGTGGATCTAGGAGCAGGGATTTCACGGTCTTTTGCCAGGGAGAGATGAGGAGAGAAGATGTGAATGGAAAGAGTTGGTAGACTGCCATATGGAGTGGAGGAGGAGCGAGGGTCCAAGGCTTAGCTACGCTCAGAGGAGGTCAACGGGGAACCAATGAACGGAACCGTGAGCTCCAATGTTATGCATTAGACTGTGTCATGAAAATGGGTCCTTTTCTTATTTTTTGTTTCTTTACTAACCATGTAGTTAAATTAAGAATTATAAAGCTCAGTCGTTTAATCGCACATTGTGTACTGTTTGATATTTCATTGTACTGTGTTGTAATGGGACACACCGCACAGTATCCACCCAAACAAGATTTCTTAAGTTTGGCTGGGCCGAAGGCTGCCTTCTCCTAGATTAAGTCACTAGCCAAACCAAGAGTTACAGTCATTATGTAGGACCAGAATCAGAATCAGGTTTATTATCACTGGTATGTGACGTGAAATTTGTTAACTTAGCAGCAGCAGTTCAATGGAATACATAATCTAGCAGAGAAAAAAATCATAATAATAATTAAAATTTAAAAAATAACAATAATAAATAAACAAGTAAATCAGTTACAGTATACATATATTGAACAGATTAAAAACGTGCAAAAACAGAAATACTGTATATTTTTTAAAAAGTGAGGTAGTGTCCAAAGATTCAATGTCCATTTAGGAACCGGATGTCAGAGGGGAAGAAGCTGTTCCTGAATCGCTGAGTGTGTGCCTTCAGGCTTCTGTACCTCCTACCTGATGGTAACAGTGAGAAAAGGGCATGCCCTGGATCATGGAGGTCCTTAATAATGGACACTGCCTTTCTGAGACATTGCTCCCTAAAGATGTCCTGGGTACTTTATAGGCTAGAGGCCAAGATGGAGCTGACTATATTTACAACGTTCTGCAGCTTCTTTTGGTCCTGTGCAGTAGCCCCTCCACACCAAACAGTGATGCAGCCTGTCAGAATGCTCTCCACGGTGCAACTATCAAAGTTTTTGAGTGTGTTTGTTGACATGCCAAATCTCTTCAAAGTCCTTATGAAGTTGCCTTCTTTATAACTATGTTAACATTCATTTCCAGAGGACTAGATACAAAAGTAATTATGTAATGCTGAGGCTTTATAAGGCATCGATCAGGTCGCAAGGAGTATTGTGAGCACTTTTGGGCCTTTTATCTAAGAAGGTATGTGCTGGCATTGGAGAGAATCAAGAGGAGGTTGATGAGAATGATACCAGGAATAAAAGCTTTAGCAGTTGAGCAGCATTTGATGGCTATGGCCCCATACTCGCTGGAGTTTAGAAGAATGTGGGGGAGGGGGTCTCATTGAAGCTTTTCAAATATTGAAAGGTCTGGATAGAGTGGATGTTGAGAGGTTGTTTTTTTTTATGGTGGGGGAGCCCAGGACCTGAGGGCACATCCTCAGAATTGAGGAGTATCCATTTAGAACAGAGATGAAGAAAAATTTCTTTGCCGTAGACAGCTGAGCAGACAAATGCATTGGATATATTTAAGGTGGGAGTTGATAGGTTTTGATTAATCAGGGCATCAAAGGTTATAGGGAGAATGCAGAGGGGTGGGTTTGAGAGGGATAATTAATCAGATATGATAGAATGGCAGAGCAGAATCGATGGGTTGATTAGCCTAATTCTACCTCTTTGATCTTATGGTCTTATTATTCCAACATGGTAGTCCATGGTCTCCTCTACTGCCCTGATGAGGCTATTCCCAAAGTGAAAGAGCATATTTTGTCTGGTTAACCTCCAACCTGAAAGCATGAATGTCAATTTATCTAACCTCTAGTAATTTTTCACCCTTCTGTCTGTTGTCATTTTCTCTTGTTCCTTCTGGCTCCCCTCTTACCTCTTCTCTTCTCTTCACCTGGCTATCACTCCTCTGTGGTGCTCCTCTTTCTTCCTTTTCTCCCATTGATCATTCTTCTCTCCTATGATTCATTCTTCTCCTGTCTTTTACTTTTTCCTCCTATCATTTCCCAGCTTCTTACTTCATTCCCCAGCTCCACCCACTTGGCTTCATCTATCACCTTCTAGCTTGTACTCCTCTTCTTCAACCTTCCTATCCTTCCCCTAGAGGGAAAAAAAAGAAAAAAAAACTTACAAGCTGAGCTAATGTCACAGATAGATTACTGATACAATGTAAGAAACCAAGTTAGCTGAAATTATAATTCTATATTGAGTTCAGAAGGCTCCATTGTTCCCAGATGAAGATGTGTTGCTGTTCCTCACTCTTGCATATGGCAAAGAGGAAGGCACAGATGAATATTTCATGGAGGGAGTGGGATGGAGAACTAAAGTGTCAGGAAATGGCAGCTCAGGGTCGTGGCTGGGGAATGAATGTAGGTGCTACACTAAACGGTCATCCTATCTATGTTTGGCTCCGCCATTGTGGAGGAGACCACATTGTGGACACTGAATTCAGAATTCATTGCGCTGGGTTTGAATCACTGCTTCACCTGAAAAGATTGCTTGGGTCCCTGGGGTAGAAAGTAAAACATCTGACATGTCAATCCTGATAAAGGGTCTTGGCCCGAAACATTGAATGTTTATTCACTTCTATAGATGCTGGCTGCATTGCTGTGTTCCTACATCACATTTTATGTGTATCGAATATTTCAAGTCTAGGATCTGTTGTTAGGACCAGCAAAGAGGAACAAATTAGTCCTGACAATATACCGTAGAAGGTATAGAAAAGGAATAGTTAGAACAAAAATAATTTCTTTGATTGGTTGAAACTGGATGACCAATTGTGGCAGATAAGGCCTGTTAATATCAGAGCAGCAACCTTTCTAAAGTATTCCTGACCTGCTGAGCTTTTCCAATGCTTTCTGTTTTCATTACAGATTTCCAGCATCTGCAGGTTTTTGATTTTCATCGCAGTAGTCTTACCTCCCTCACCTCCCCCTGTTTGTTTTGTTTTCAGTCAGACCACAGGGGCAGACCTGAAGCTACAAGTCAAAGTCATGATCAATGATATCGATGTTGCCTGATATTTAGGAAATTAGATTGCCTGCGGATCGATATAAACTACCATTGTAATAATTTTCACGAAAACTCTACCTTCTGGCCTATGTTTCTCAGTTTTTATATTAACACAAAAAGCTTAGTGAGCTTTTCCAGCTCTCCCAATCACACACCATTCTGGCCAGCTTCAAAAGAATGTTCACCAGTCTGTTATGTTAATTTTCTTCCACATCTTCCAGGACTCTTTTATTTCTGAGTTCAGTACTCACTGTTCCAGCATTATTGTCATTTTCTCTCTCCTCTGTCATTCAGCTCCTCTATTCACACCTTTCGTGTGAATAGAGGAAGTGAGACAGATCAGCTGTGATTAACAAACTGTCATTCCCATCTCTGCTGGCACCACCACCACCACCACCATGTGTACCATTCAGTCTACCTTTGTCTCTATCCTAGTACAGTTATTCACTTTGACCTTTCTATCCCTTCCCCTATTCTGCAACTTAAAGGTGTAACTTTAAGGTGTTGAGAAGAAAGTCTAGGAGGGCTGTCAGACATAGGGTTTTTACACAGAGAGTGGTAGGTGCATGGAACACACTGTCAGGTGTGGTGGTAGAGGCAGGTATATTAGGGATGTTTAAGAGACTCTTAGATAGACATATAGATGAAAGAAAAATGGAGGACTATGTGGGAGTGAACGGTAAAATTAATTTTGGAGTAGGCTATAATGTTAGCACGATATTGTGAGCCAAAGGGCCTGTACTGTGTTATACTGGTCTATGTTCTGTGGTCTATTTCTAACATTTCTTTGTTCAGATTGAAAGACAATGATGTGAAATGCTAAATCTGTTTCTCTCTCCGCAGATGCTCCCTGATTTGCTGAGTATCCCCATCTTTTCTGAATATGTTACCTTTTGATACCAATATAACATATAACTTAACCATAATGTGATATTAACTAACCAGAGCTGTGTCTGTTTTAGTGACTCTGGTAAATGTTAATGGGACTGCTGAGAAAAATACACACATATACAGCTATATCCTGATTTTCCTTCTCGATGCTGCCATCAGGCAGGGGGTCAGAAGCCTGAAGACCTGCTCCTTCCCCATCAGGTTCTTGAACCAACCTGAAAAACTGTGACATTATTTCATACTATATCTTTTTTTCTCAATCTTACACTATCTTTGTTCCATTTCCTTGATTATGCAGGAAAGCAGTATTCATCATCAATGACCCCACCATCCAGGCCATGCTCTCTTCTCGCTGCTGCCATGTCAGTACCTCCAGTTGAACTCTGACTTTTTGTGTGTTTCCCCCAGCCGACATTCTGTGGTTTTGTATTATCATGTTCTCTTGTTTGTTTTCACACCCTATGTACTCCTGTCCTCACCCCTGCTCTGCTCCGGCTCTTGTATCACTGATTACGCTGCCCTCACCTGTTTCCCATTATTACCTGTATTGCGGATCACCTGTGTCTCATTGTGCTCTACCTATCATCTGCCTCTCTGTTTATTGCTTGGAGTATTTTAGTCCTGCGTTTTCACCTGTTTGTTGCCAGATTGTGCCTGTGAGTTTTCCTGATTTTGCTTTTTGGATTTCTCTGGATGTTTTGATCTCTGCCTGAACTTTGAAGCCAACTTTGTTTGCACCTCTAACACTCTGGCACACAGTTCAGAGGGAATGACATCACGAGATCCACACATCAACGTTGACACACCGACAGTTGGTTTCACCTTACTGAGAAGTCTGGAAATACAGGGTTACCATGAGCTGGCCATCCTTGCATAGTGATGTCATAGATTTTTGTCAATCTCAGATAATTCCTCTTTTTCCTTTGTATTTCAGAATTTGTTACTGGCAACTAGTCCACAAGTGTGATGTGGATCAGTTCTGCTGGGTCACAGTATGAAGATTTTTCTTCTTCAGTTGCCAATAGTGGAAAAATTGACAAGCCATCTGCATTGCTGTGTTGTTTGGTACCTGTGAACTCTATGCCGTAAGAGTGGACTCCTAGGAACAGTGCCCAACATAGTAACTGTGTAGCAGTAATCAATGAAATACCCTTCCTGGGGTTGAAAATGCACACAAAGGGCTGGTGATCTATTACTAGCATTAACTTTTATTTGTAGAGGTAGTAGTGCAACTTCTTTAATCCTCATACTAGACTCTCAGTTGATCTGAGTGAAGTTGCGTTCTGCACTCATCAGTGAACTTGAAGCAAATGCAATTGGACATTCAGATCCATCTTTCATAATGTGTGACAAAGCAGCTCAATGCCATAAGGGGATGCATGACACGCCATCTCATGGGCAGTGATGGGTTTCAATGGGTGAGCAGTTCTCCTGATGTCACTAGTCTCTTTGTTTACTTCAATGCTTTTTCACATCTTTCTGACCATTCCTACTTTGCTCCTGTCCGTAACAGTGCATTCAACGGATGGAACACTCTAGCAATGTTTGGGGGAAACCAGTGGTAGTCGTTTACAAAGTATGACCTGAGTTGTGACATATTTTCTGGTTTGGGCATCTGTAGCACTGCTTCAGTCTTCTCTTGTGACTTATGTAAGCCACACTTGTCAATGATAAGTCTACAATATGAAATTTTGCACTTAAAAAAACTTACATTTCTCTCTCTATTATTATTATTTATTATTCCAAGATGGCAGAGCAACGCAGCTTGCAGCGGCCACTTTGGAGTTGATTATCTGTTATTTGTGAAGTGGGGTGCCATGCGCAATCATAATCGATTGAAAACAGATGTGGGAGCATGGAGGAACATCAGGAACATCTCCAGGAAGACCTTCTTCGTTGCTGCTGCTGCTGTGAGGTCCGGGACTCTGCTGGGAAGAACAGGCCCCCAGTCCTCGGGGTCGCATTGCTGATAGCCGTTGGTGGGGCCGTCTTAATATGTTCGGCAGAGGATAGTGCTCGGAGAAGCTGTGCCGGAGGGGATGGTTTTCGGCTTGGAGGTTTGATGGACTCAGAGTCTGCTGCGGTCAGGTCGCTTTCGGTGTGTGCTGCGTCTATGAGGCTGGGTTCGACGGAGCTTTCATTGTGTGCTGCACCTGCGAGGCTGAGTTGGGCGGCGCCGTGGAAGTCCATAGCGGGGATATTTCCTTCTGCCGCCGGCGTGGGATGGCGAGTCTGTCGGGACCCTGGGGACTTGTGGAAACTGCGTGGTGATTTCTTTTGAACTTATAGTCCTTTAACATCTTTGGACTATTTTTACTGTGCCCATGGTCTGTTTTTTTTTTCAATTATGCTGTTGTTTGCACTGTTGCAACTATATGCTGTAACTATATGGTTTTGTGCAGGTCTTGTAGCTTTAGTTTTTGGTCTTGTTTGTCTGGTGGATTTGGAGCTCCTTTCCGGGGAACGTGCTAAGACGGTAGCGCGATATTAATATGCAGCAGCCTCTCTGGACTCTGGATTGGTGATTGCCAAACGTAATGTGGATTTTCTGGTGTAGTCTGTTTTGTCATGTGCTTTCGTGATATCATTCTGGAGGAACGTTGTCTCATTTTTTAACTGCATTGCATTTGTGGTTTCTAAATGACAATAAACTGCATCTTTGTATGCAGACCATACTCAGTCTGGTAAGCACTTTACCAAGGTTCTGGAGATGCTCTGCATCATTCTTGCCTGTCATGATAATGTTATCAAGGTACCATTGTATTCCTATGACTATCTTGGAGCATTTGGTCCATTGCTCTTTGCCAAATTGCTGGAGCTGATGCGACGCCAAAGATGAGGCCATTATACTGGAACTCTTCCTTATGAGTGTTCATTACGAGGAACTTCCTGCATGACTCCTCAATCTCCACTTGCAGATAGGCTCCCTGCCTGCCAAAGAAGCAAAAATGTCTTCTATTCGTGGCAGATGATACTGCACAGTATGCAGCACTGGGTTGATGATCACTTTCAAATCCCCACATATGTGAATGGCTCGGGCTTTCCCTTTCTTGCTCACTGGGATAATAGGCACGGCCCAATTGCTTCACTCAACCTTGGAGCAAATTCCAAATGCCTCCAACCTCTAAAGTTTAACATCCATTTTAAGACATAGTGCATAAGGCACTGGTCCCACTTTATGGAATCTTGGTATTGCTGGTTCATTCAATTAAGTTCTGGCCTTCATGCCTTTAAATTTGCCAATCTCCTTTTCAAACACATTCTCATTAGCATTAATCAGCTGTGCCAGGCTCTGGTTAGTGCTATCATTTGGGCTGTCATTGCCTGTTGATGTCACACTGAGAGCTTTGACTGAGTAGCAATCTAGTTGGATTTTTCTCAACTATTCACATTCAAAAAGTGCTGGCCCTCCACTTTTCAATACATAAAACTCTAAATGCTGTGTTTGGTCTCCATATGTCACATTCACTTTCAGTTTGTCTTTGAGAGGCACTTTTTCAGCTGTGCAGGTCTTTGGCATCAATGAGGTCTTCTCCAATGGTAGCTTAGAAAAGAGTTTGTTGTTGTCAGCCTCTGAAATGATAGACAAAGCTGACCCTATATCCAGCTGCATTTTCAGTTTTACAGCAGACACATCTATTGTGCTCCATATCATTTTATGGTCTCATTCAATAGTTCTAGACATGACAGCTTACCTTTGTCAGAATCTGTGTTGTCTGATTCTATTTCACCTTGAGTCACTTTATGCATTTGCTTAGTTTTGTGTTTGAAGTTTTCCACTCTGAGTAGTTTTTCTTTTTGGTTGTGCTTTTTGTTTGCCTTGCACACACTCTGTATGTGACCTTGTCTGTGACACTTTCTACAATATTTTTTTCTTTGAACCAACAGTCATGGGAGGATTTGCCATATCGATAACATTTTTGGCTTTTTGCACCACTCAGGGATATTTTGTGCATTTCACATTCTAAACTCTTTCTGTAGCTCTGCTGCATCTTTTGCTGCAGACTCTAATGATATTGCAATGGGCAATGCCCATTCTAAGATTAGATCTCTTTCTGCCAGTAGCCTCTTTTGAGTGCTTGGACTGTGCATGTTGTATAGAAGCCTGTGCCTTACTGCATTAGAAAGTGCATCACTAAAGTCATAGTACTGGGAAAGTTTGTGCTGTTCTGCAATGTATTCAGAAACGCTTTCATCATTTGAATGCTTCCTTTTGTAAAATCTATATCTCTCAGCTATTACCAGTAACTTAGGTGTCATGTAATTTTGTAAAATTGTAACAATTTCATTGAATGCCTTGTTTGCTGGATTTTCAGGAGTTACTAACTTGTGTAAGAGATTGTACGTTTTTACACCCAATTAAGCTAAGAAGCGTGGGGGCTTTCTTTTGCTCAATCATGTTGTTCGCCTTATGGTACAGTTCAACCCTCTCAATGTACAACTCCCAGCCTTCAACAGTGCTATCAAATTCATGAACTTCTCTGATTGAAGCCATTGCCACATTATTTTCACTTTAAATTTGCTAGTGTGTCTTTCACTGTGTACAATGCAGTGTACTCATGCGTCCTTTGTCGGCTTCCATGATGGCCTTCTCCATACTGTTTAACTCTTCCCTCTCAATGTCTTGTCTCGTAACTGTTGGTGCAGCTCGTGCTATTTTCTGACTTTCAGGTTCATATATATCACCAAGTTGTTGTGTAAGTGCAGCTACATATTAATTAAAATAAAACTCGCTAATGGGTGATGGCTCTAACTGGAATATTCACATTTCAGCGAGAGAGAGAGAGGGAACAATGTGTATGTGCAAACAAGAGATCAATGTGCATGCATAGACAACAGATCAATACACATGCATAGACAAAAGATCATATGTATTGCCAAGGGGAATTGTTGCTCTAAAATAAATAGATCCATACATTATAATTCCTCTCCCCCTGCCCCTTTCCCACTCTCAGCGCACAATAGAAACCCATATAAGAATCGGGTTTATCATCACACTTGTTTTTATTTCTGGGCAGCAGTACAATGAAATACATAAAATTACTACAGTGCTGTACATATATATTATATATATATATGCCTTTGCACAGTATTGTATGTCTGGTACAACAATAAACTTGACAGACAAAGAGTCTTGACCAGAAAAGGTGACTGTCTGCTTCTGCCTATAGATGCTCCCTGACCTGCTGAGCAGTTCCACCAGCATTTTGTGTGTGCTGGTCCCATTACAAGTGTCTGGTGCTTCCTACTCACCAATCTACATGTTATCCCCCATCACCTCTCTGAATTTACAGCAGATCATTTACTTAACTGTCATTGCCTCTGTAGAATTCCTGATCAGGAATATTAAGTGAATGACAAAGAAACACAAATTTCTTATTCTGTGGTGAGGTAGACAGGTAAGAATAACTTTAATGATTGTAGCAAACTTACTGTGTCAGCTGATGCTATGATACCCTTCCCTCTCTTCAAAGATTCAAAGTATATTTATTATCAAAGTACGTATGAGATTCTTCTTACCACAGCCAACCACAAAGCAAAGAAACACCATGGACCCCATTCAAAGAAAACCTCAACTGCCCTATGCGCACAAAAAAGAATAACTCACATGAACGGTAAAAAACACCCAGAATATAAAACAACAAACCACAGCATCCTTGAAACAGTTGAGGAATGTTCAGATTAGTTCAGTTCAGTTCAATTAAGTACTGTGTTCGTCATTGACTGAAGGCTGCAGAGCCAGTCCACCCCAATCAATATCATACAAAAAACAAAAGAGTAATCACAAATAAGAATCACATATAATATGAACTGCAGACCCTAAGAATAACTCTTCATCTACAACTCTTCTGGAGCTCAGTCTACTGATGATATCTGAAGAGGCAGATCATTTTTTTTCTGCTGAGTTGTGAGGTTTAACTTTTGATGTAAAACCCCGCTAATCAGCTTCTCCATTGATCTTGTGCTGTTTCACACTCCTCCAGCTTCCCACACGCCTCAGTGAGCAAACCTGGATAAACTATTTTCCCCTTCCCTTATATGGACTCTATGGCAGCTGTTTGATGCAATTTGTGACAGGTTACAATCAGAATATATGAATTGTGTTCCAGGTGGGTAAAATCAATTTCAGAAGTTACAATGCGTTATTTAATTGTGTTTCCAGTGATGAGGCAGTTTCAGTGGGATTACATATTCACATTGGGGGTTGGCTTCTGGTGGGAATACAACATTTTAATAGCTTCCCAGTATCTTCTCTCTGTTCAATACTTTGCCACATATAAGCAAACAAGTCCTTCATTCGCACATTTTCAGCACAGCAGTTTTGCCTGTTTGCATAAATGAAGTGTTTATTCTGAAAAATTTTAACTATTAGCATTGCAGAAGCTGCTGAGAATGAATTTCAGACTGAGAGCTGCCACATCATGTGAATAATAAAAGTCTAGACAATCAAGTATTATCTGGGTTCTTTCTCACTTTCTCATTCTCTTTTTTTCTCTTTCTCCGTCTTCCTCTCTGTCCTTTGTATCTCTATCTGTCACTGCCACTGCTTCTGTCCTTCTCTATTTCTCCTTCTCTCTTTCTCATTTTCCCTTTGTGACTGTGGAGACCACTGTCCCTGTCCCCCTGACTATTTCTCAGGATTGGAAAGGAAGTGGGGAAGAAGCCAGAATAAGGTGGAAGGAGGGAAAGAAGTACAGACTGGCAGGTGATGGGTGAGACCAAGTGACGCGGAACTTTCCAAACCTAATGAAGTACCTCGCCCCATAACACCAATTCCTTATTCCCCTCCACAGATGCTGCCTGACTTGCTGAGCTCCTCCAGCATTTTGTGTGCGACACTCATCACTTATAGCATCTGCAAAATCTCTTTTCTTTATGATTCGCATGGCTTGAGCTGCATTGTTTATAGCACGACGGGGAAAGCCTGTTTAAATCTGTGTTTTTAAAACTACCACAGCCTAATTTAACACAGGCAAATAGAACGAGCTTGGATGGGCACCTTGGTTAGCATGGATCAGTCGGGATGAATTTGAGAGAGTAAAGGTCCAGTGTGCCTAAGCTCTCAGCATGTGACAAATGCATCACATAGGACTCAGTCTGGTGAAACTTTATTGCTTCTATTACAATTATGGCCAAATTAGAGAGGCCGGACCTGTACACAATGTGGATGATGCGATGATGCTGATGGTAGAGCCTCTGCCTCAGAGTGCCCCAGATTCAGATTCAGTCCTGGTCTCAAGTGATGTCTATGTGGACATCGTCCATTTTCTCTGTGATGGTGTGGATTTTCTCTGTGTACTCTGCTTTCTTCTTCTTACACACTGTTTTGTATAATGAATGTATCATTTCCACTTTGGTTGCTTTATTAGGTACTTCCTGAATGTAA
This sequence comes from Hemitrygon akajei, assembly GCF_048418815.1. Classification (NCBI taxonomy): domain Eukaryota; kingdom Metazoa; phylum Chordata; class Chondrichthyes; order Myliobatiformes; family Dasyatidae; genus Hemitrygon; species Hemitrygon akajei. Next base: position 25,495,444 of record NC_133144.1, read on the forward strand.
TTCCGTGCATGTTCATGGTCGTCGGCCGTATCAAGGTTCAACGTGTTGTACATTCAGAGATGCTATTCTGCACATCACATTTGTGAAGTGGAGTTATTTCAGTTACTGTCACCTTCCTGTCAGCTTGAACCTCTGGCCATGCACCTCTGATGTCTTTCATTAACAAGGCGTTTTTGCCACAAAAAATGCCGCATAGCGATAATTTATTATTTTGTGCATCATTCTCTGTAAACTTCAGAGACTGTTAAGTGTGCACGAAAATCCAGAAGATCAGCAGTCTCTGAGATACTCAAACCACCCTGTCTGGCACCAACAGTCACTCCACGGTCAAACTCACTTAGATCACTTTTCTTCCCCATTCTGAACATCTTGACTATGTCTGCATGCTTTTATGCATTGAGGTAGTGCCACATGATTGATTGATTGGATATTTGGGTTAATGAGCAGGTGTGCAGGTACAAGTGGCCACTGAGTGTAGTATCTGTGTATCTATCTGCTATAGGAAAGTTTCTCATTGTACTGTACAATCATCGTACTTGAGCACATCATACTTGTGCATTAAACTTTACTTGACTTCACTCCCACATCTCAAAGATTGTTAGGTTAAGTAGACACTATAAATTGCATCTGGCACATAGCTGTGTGGTAGAATTGGGTGAATATATGACAACTAAAAATAAGATTCATGGAAGATTAGTGTAATGGGTGGTTGATTGTTGGTGTGGACTCTGTGGGCCACGCTGAATCTGTGTATGACTCTATTCCAGATCCCATACCACCAGAATCCTATACTTACTAAAGAGATTAGCTTTGTTACTGAAATTTACAATAAAATGTGTTGTTTTGAGCAAGATAGAACCAGACTACAGCGCACAGTGAGGACTGCCGAGCGCATTATTGGAGCCTCCCTGCCCTCTATTGTGGACCTGTACTCTTCCAGGTTGAAGAAGAGGGCAGGGAACATCATAAAGGACTCCTCCCATCCTGCGCACGGACTGTTTGATCTGCTTCCGTCTGGTAGGCGCTTCAGATCCCTCCAGACTAAGACTAATAGGCACTGGAGAAGTTTTTTCCCTACTGCGGTCACTTTGCTGAACAGTTAACTGCCGGTTAACTGTTGGCTAACTATTACTTGGATTGCACTACCTGTATGTATAATCTATATTTTCATTTATATTTATCATTATTATTGTTATGAGCAGAGAGACAACATCTGCCGGAAGTAAATTCCTTGTATGTGCATAGGTACTTGGCCATTAAAGTCTGATTCTGATTCTGATTCTGATGACCAATACAGTTCAAGTATTGTGTAGGAGGCAAGTGCCACCATGCATCCAGATCCCGTTTAGCATGCCCACAACTTAGTAACCCTAACCTGTACATCTTTGGAATGAGGAAAGATACCAGAGGAAGCTCACTTGGTCACAGGGAGAATGTCCGGACTCCTTACAGACACTGGTGGGAATTGAACCTCGACCGGTGTTCGCTGGTGCTGTAAAGTGATTGAGTTAAACTTTATGTTAACATACTGCCCTGAGGTGAACAGCATAAATGGATTCAATCAATAATCGTTGTCCATCTCAGTATTTATAGAGTCCTGGGTTCGGCTATACAGGACTGAGATTAGAAGTAACTTCCTCATCTCATAATTCTTTTCTCAACAGGAAGGGAAACATGAGGGAAATGAATGGTCACATGAGGAGATGAACTAAGCTGTGTGGAGTATTATCAAAAACATTCATCGTTTCGACTGAATAAAACCACATATTTTATTGTGACTGTAATACCTCAATTTGCAATGCAAAGTTTATATAGAATATTACAACAGAGGAGCAGAGCCTTCAGGCCATGATGTCTGTGCCAAAACTGATTACAAATTAAACTAAATCTCTTCTGCCTGCACATAATCCATGTATATCCCTTGTATATTTACAAACCTATTTGACACCCTCTTAAGCACCGCTACTATCTGTATAGTATTTCTACAATTTTCCTTGGTAGCCTATTTCAAGCATGTTGTGAAAACACTTCTTCACACTTCTCCTTTAAACGTTTTTCCTCTCACCGTTAATGTATAGTATTTGGCATTCCACCTGGAGAAAAGTTTCTGTCAACCTTATCTATGCTTGTCATAATTTTATCAACTTCCCTCACAGGTTCTAGAGCTCCAGAGTAAATCTTATCAAGTTTCCTCCCAGGCTCTGATCCTCCAGAGTGAACAATCTAAATTTGTCCAAACTCTCATAACTCTCACCGGGCTTGTTAGCCAGCTCTGCTAACAGTAATGTGACTCGGGTGAGAAAGCTACCTTTCATGAACAATATACATCTAGGGTTGGTGTGATTTCGGGTTCAGCCAAACAGGAATGTTGTGATGTTCCGATTAAAGGAACCTCGACCTGAGCAAATGCTGTGTAATGCTGTCCATACAGAATTATCAGTCGGATAGAAATAACAGATTGTACACTAGATAAAATTATAAAGGAAATATATTTTAAAATTTCAGCTTTATCAAATAGTGAATAAGAAAAAGAAAATAAAAAAATATAAAAGGACTCATAACAGTTAAACCAGTCCTATGTGCACAGATCGTTGGAGCTCGTACTGCAGTCAACTTTTACTCATGTGCTGGACCCTTGGTCTGCGTGAAGCCACATTCAGAACTTCCCTTGAAGTCCAACTTGAACAACTTAGCTCTCTCTCAGGGGTATTGACCCTTCATCCTTGGATCTATTCATCATCACAAACCACTCCTTGCAACGGGAACTCTCCTTTCCAGGACCTTCTGCGGCATTTTCCCACCTGCCCTCTCCTCAGCTCCTGCCAAAAGACCCCTGAACCCGACTACAGTCCCTCACAAAAATCTCTCTCTGCCCTGCTTTCTCTAGATTCCACCATCCTGACTGGCTGACACCACATTCAGCAGGGCTTCTTACCTTCAGCCAAAACCAAAACATTCTGACAGCAGGACACTTTGCATTTGCAGAAACTGTTAAAGTGAAATACCTACAGCACTGCCGTAGAAATGTTAACCAGGGCATTACACTGTCATTGTAGCTCATACTCCTTAATGTGCACTCCTGTAATAGGGCACCTGGAACTGCACACAGCACTCCAAGTGCAGTAGAAGTTTTAATGCAGCTGCAACATGGTTTCCTTAATCTTTTACTCAATATCCCAACCGATGAAGGCCTTTTCACCAATGTGTTTGCTCGCATGGCCTGAGGATGTGAAAGAGTTACAAGAGAGGTATTGAAAGCTTCTGCATACAAACCAGGAAGGGTGACCTGACATGGAGGACCTATATGAATAATCTTCATTTTTGTCTGTTTTCTTGAAGGAATTAAATCATCAAATGTGCTCACCTTGATCCAAATGGTTGTCTTACATGTAATTAGTGGCGTTCTTAAGTATTCAGCCTCACAATATTATTTGGCATGTCATTCTTTTCTCATTCTCATAAAGTAATCTTTTTCAAATATTACAGAGAATCTTGAAAAACTTGAAGGATGAATTCATTATGAAAATGCTAATTTGTTGTGACCTGGAACTTGCTGAGTAAATCAAGCTAAACATTTTACTGTCTTCCATTTATGTTCAGCAAGAAATCGTTCCATGGTGCATAAATAATTCTTCACAGAATTGTGTGTTACAATGAATAGGCCTAACAGTGCTTAAAGTGCTAATCGTAATAATAGTCTACGTACTTGACCTCAGCAGGATAAAAAATGATGCTATTAAACATAGCTGACAGCTTCTCATAAACTATTACAGATCTTAGTAAATCTTTCAGCTTCTTCTTTGCTTCATAAATATCTCTGGAGCCACTGACCATGAAATTTGGGTTCCAATGTTTAAGCTGTTCAGGGACAGATTCATTTTTAGTTTGCCGAACTGTATGTGAATCCCTAGTTGTATATTCACACTTCGGTCTTATTCAGGAAGATGTTATGATGTCTGAACTCTCATATGTGGAGTGAGTGGACTATGATGAGAGCTTACAGCAAACTAGCTCATGACATAGAATATAGGATGGAACATCAAAGGTAGAGGCTCCTTGGCCCATGACATCTGTGCCAACAGTGAGGCCAAATTAAACTAATCCCACGTGCTTGCACATGATCTATACCCTCCATTGATTCATGTTCCTTTCTAAGTGCTTCTGAAATGCCACTATCATGTCTGCTTCTAGCATTACCTATGCCCATTCAAAGCACCTGCCACTCCCAATGTACAAAAAAATCTTGCCTCGCACCTTAAAGCTATGCTCCTTAGTAGTTAACATTTATACCTGTGAAAATAACCCTGGCTATGTATCCTATCTATGCCTTTCAGAATTTTATATACTTCTATCAGAGCTCTCCTCAGCTTCTGAATCTCTAGAGGATTCAATCCAAGTTTGTCCAACATCTCATAGCTACTGCTCTCTAATCTGGGTAATATCCTGCTGAATATTTTCTGCATCTTCTCCAAAGTCTCTGCGTCCTTCCACTCCAGTTGGAGCCTAACTAAAGTTGCAACTTGTCATACTGAAAACCCCCACCCAATGCCATATACCTTCCTTACCATCCTATCTAGTCCTGCTGCTCACCTTGGACCCAGCTTCCTTCTGATCCCGTGCCTCTGTCGGGCAGGTCTGGCTGGACTGCTGCTGCCTGATAGGGGTTCTACCCCTTCCTACCCGTTGCGTCCATTGGGCAGGTCTGGCTGGACTGCTGCTGCTCGGTGGGGGTTTTGCCCTTTCCATCCATTGCTCCCTAAGGGTTGCGCACTGCACCTGCCCAGGTGTCTGTGACTTGCCCAGACCTCTGTTTCTGCCTGGGAGGCGGCCCTGCCCGGGATCCATGCAGCCCGCCCTGAGGACTCCTACCCTTTCCTCCTCTTGTTTCCCATGGGTTGTGCCCCACACCTGCCCAGGTGTCTGCGCCTTGCCCAGGCCTCCGTGTTTCCACCTGGGTGGCAGCCCTGTCTGGGATGCTCCTGCCCTGCCATGAGGAATCCTCCCGCCCTGCCAGGAACTCTGGGATACTCCCCTGCTTGCCTTACCCCTTGCATGCCATGACATCCCCATCCTGTCCTACTCCTAGTACTTCAGTGTCTGTGTCCTGCATTTGGGTCCAATCCTGCCCCTGTTCCTGACAAACAAGTGGCACATGGCCATATGAGATTGAACAATAATGGGTCTGTGATTTCTTTGGATGTCTGGGTCCACACTGAAGGGATCATCATTTGTCCACCCTATCCCACTAGGGATGTCTAGGGTGGGTATATGGAGCTTTTAGAGTAGAAATTAATTGATTGCCTACATTAAATGGACAACATAACAAAGTCTGTTGCACCTTGCTTCTGAAATTTGATTCCAGCAACATCAATGGAACTGTACTTTGGAAACTGAGTATAACATATGGAAACTGTTATTCCCACACACAGCCTGAGGACTAATTTGTTTGTTTCCAATCAATAACTCACATCAGAAATACTGAACAATTTTACCACAGCATCTTGATGATAAGCATTACTAACTAAAATCACTGAGAGTGATCTTCTTTATATCGTCCAGAGTTTGTTATCTAAAGAAAGTCTGTTACTTTAAATTTAGTCACATTTATGAATTTACAAAAAGAATAATCTCTCTTAATTGTTTCATTACAATTTATTCAGTAACAAATTTACAAGTAAAATTTGCTCTAAGAAACAAACAAATTTTATTTATTCACCCTCTAAGAATTAAGCAATTAGGTGTGCTGAATATTTTAAGAATGGAACATGCTATTCTTTTTGTACCACTGCATTCATGTTATTACCCTGTTAGTCAGAGGAGTTGGTCAATATTCCTGCTTCTGTGCAATGTTATGTTGTCATTGATATTCAGTCTATTAAACTGGAGACTTACATACTTCTGAATTATCCATGAAAAAATATAAATAATGCTGACATTTTCATAACATTTCCATGTTATCTGCATTTAAGTTAGTCTGTTGGCTCATATGTTTGATAGAAATTGTAAATAATGCAGGAATTTACAAATATAAGGAAATCAGAACTGCTTTATTTCTAATCATACTCTCAATGGCCACTTTATTAGGTACCCCTTATACTTAATAGAGTGGCCACAGAGCATATGTTCATGGTCTCCTGCTGTTGTAGCCCATCCACTTCAAGGTTCAATCTGTTGTTTGTTCGCAGATGCTCTTCTGCACACCGCTGTTATAGTTTTCAAATTAAAACAAAGTGATGACTTTTGGCAATATTGCTGAACAGTCCTCAGATTTGTTAAGGTTAAAACGCTGACTATTAGTTCCATTATTGGAGAGGAAAATAACGTGAGGAAAACAAACATTCCAAGGGGACAGTTTATCTCAACATCCATCTTAATTCCACTGTACTGTAATTACATGAATAATTCTACTCTGACAAGCATTACAACAGTAATATCACGAAACCAGGCACATTAATAATGTGTTGGGGCATCAGCACATTAATTCATTAAATTAAATATAGAATTAAAATTAGCTACCTTTCAAGACATCCAAAAGTATTTTCCCACTATTGGACTAATATTAACGATTACTATTTGGAATAACATTAGGTCATTGATATGAAATATTACCTGTTTCTCTCTTCATAGATGCTGCCTCACCTGCTGAGTATTGCCAGTCTTTATATTATTTAGATTAATTTGGGTGGTACAGTGGCTTAGAGCCACTGGCTCAAAGTGGTAGAGGTCTGGGTTCAATCCTGACCTTTGATGCTGTGTGTTTAGAGTGTATAGATCTATATGTCTATCTACTTATCTATGCAGGTCTATATGTATATATACAATATACAGTACTGTGGGAAAGTCTTTGCCACATATTTATCGCTAAGCTGCATAAGACTTTTGCATAGTACAGTATATTAGTTAATAGGAAGATGGATGGGAAACAGAAACAGAGTACTTAGTTTTGTAATAGCTCAGTGTTATTTGGTATATGGAAAGAAAAAATATACAGTACTGTGCAAAATTCTTAGGCACCTCTGCGAAAATACGTGTCTTAGACTTTTGCACAGTACTGTCAGGGTGTATCTATCTATTGGGTAATTTATGGTAATGTTTATTTCTTGCACTGTACTGCTGCTACAAGTTATAATGTATCAGTGATGATAATCCAGATTCTGATTTTGATTCTAATTCCTAGAATGCAGAGAGAATAAGAAATAGGATTAATGTAGAATTGCTGTAAATAGGTAGCTGATGATGTGATGAACTCATTGGGTTGTGAAGCCTTTTTCACATGGTTTAGTGTCATGATATTAGCTACATTTCTGTAACAGAAGAGGCTGATATGATCATTGGCCAGGATGGATAACAAGAGTCATGACCAGCACTTAGAAAGAGCAGGGCTTTGACAGAAATATTGATAATTCCTTTTCCCCTATAGATGCTGCTGAGTTCCTGCAGAAAATTGTTTGTTGCATCTAAAAGAACCTCAGTTACTTTAGCCCATTCAAGTAATGATGCCAATAGAGAAGATGTTAGTCTGAAATTTCCACCATATATAGTTTTGTATTCCTTGTAGAAGCATGCATTGAATACACAGCTCCAGCACTGTAAAGACCATTGTTTTCCAACTCCCTAGTGCATGGCCCTTTGCTTAGAAGAAACATGATCCCAGTGAATCAAGTCATTTGATGGAGAAAGACTGTGAAGATTAGAGGTATGTTTCATATATTATCATTTTTAAAAATTCATTTAATTTAAATATGCTGTAATTACATATTTTATTCAGCATTTTTGGGCTTTTCCACATGTATTGTATGTTTTCTTTTTAATATAGTAGATTCAACTTTGGGTAGATTTTGAATGTTGTTGAACATTTCTGAATGTCAAAGTTATACTGTATGTCAAATTTTAGATTTTCACTGAATAATTTAGTTATCATCAAAAGTCAAATTTTTAGGACCTACAATATTTTGCTATTTTGTTTTTTTTAATTGGTTTGTCTTATTTAAAACAGAGTTTGTCCTCCCTGGTGTTTCGACTAATTTTTTTTAGTCTTTAACAATATCACAAAAACAAATGCTTATTCCAGTTTGATTTGAAGAAGCTTCTTCCACACCTTACAGTCCACTACTGCCCCCATCTCAACCTTAATATTCTTTCCTCCAACTTTGGTTTTCTGTCTGACTCCCTTCCCTTTCAAATTCTTCATAGGTCCTAACTTGTGAGGTAGTGAAATTGTTTCATTTTCACTCCTGGCTATTTCTGGCATCTCCAAGCCTGAATGTTTGAAATTGCAGTGAGTAAAACAGTTCTAACTTATCTTACTGTTTCTTAGATGCAGGTTTATCAGTGACAAAAAATCACTGCTTTTTGAACACAAAGTGGCACACAAGTGGCACTGTTTTAAAAACTGTTCACTCAAAGCATGATATAGTGTCTAGCAGTCACATGGCACATACATGACTGATGCTAGAGAAGAAATGCTCAGCAATAGTCTCCCGCCCCAGTTAAGTGGCATAGTGTCCCAAATAAATTATGGGAATCCTGAAGGGAATTCTTGATTTGTTGTTGTTTTTTAAGAGCTGTCCCAAATAAGCTGCTGCCCAATAGAGAATGTGTCCTGGGTACCTTCAAGAAGACCACAACCTTGTTGTGGCTTGTAGACATGTATATGCCTCAACGACCTGGAGAGCTATGATGGCTGGGCTTTATCTTTTGATTCTTGGTAGGGTCAGCCATGCCAAACAGCTCAGAGTAGAGGCCAGATTGAAAGTGTTCCATCGGTCCTCCAAGTCTGGTGGTTCAGCTCAGGGCTAACAACCCTGACTGGTAAAATAAAATTGTTACAGAAACAGCAATAAAGAATCCCCCTGCATCTGAGTGTAATGATATTCCTGAGTCTCTACCCAGGACTTGCATGACTGACAGCAGTGAAAATTGAGAGAGGCTACTGACATGACGAAGGAAGCCTTGAACATCATGAGAGTTGTTGGACCTTCATTGCTGTCCAAAATTGCAATGGCATCATGGGCATTAAGTAAGTAAGATTCTGGGTGATAGGAATCCTTAATTACGGATGCTGCCTTTGTGAGGCATAACTGTTTAAAGATGTCCTCGATGCTGGGGAGGCGAGTACCCACGATGGAGCTGACTGAGTTTGCAACCCTCTGTAGCTTAATCCAATCCAGTGCAGTAGCCTCTCCATACCAGTTAGAATGCTCTCCATAGTACATCTGTAGATATTTACTATGATCTATCGTGACATATTGAATCTCTTAAAACTTCTAATGTAATATAGGCACTAGCGTGCCTTGTTTGTAATTGCATCAGTATGTTGGGTCCAAGATAGTTCAGAGATCAGACCAATCATAGACAAAAAGACCAAATCCAGGACCATCAGGCAGAATTTATAGGAACCTCCTGTTGATACGATTTGTCAGTCAGTGGCACAACACCATAATTGGATGATATGGTGTCATTTTGGGATGACTGAGACTGAGGAAGAATCTCCACAGAAGACATGGTTGCTCCTTCAGCATGAAACTAAAGAGGTGCAGTACTGTAGGAGGAGTGGATTTCAGAGCAATTACATGGAGGCACAGCTTCAATATCAGCTGGGTGTAGGAGACCCTATCACAGAAATCAATTTATGGACCATTTTTCATCCAAAATGAACCAAAACATAATTGATTAGGTATAATTACAAAGTTGTTTGATTTAGTTTCATTAAGCGATACAGCAGGATAGCTTGCCCTTCTGACTCAAAAAAAACAGGATCCAATTACTCTAATATGACCAATTAACCTACTAAGTTGTTCGTCGTTGGAATGTGGGAGGAACCCAGAGCACCCAGAGAAAACCCATATTGTCAGGGGGAGAATGTACAAACTCCTTACAGACAGTGGCAGGATTGAACCCGGGTCAGTGGTGCTGTAATAGTATGCCTCCTTGTGGGAGTTTGCTGTACAGCTGCTGAGTCTTGTGCTCTTTCCATTCTAACATTGACTACAGACTTTATTTGTGTTGACTGTTTGGCTATTTAAGGCCTTTCAAAATCATAAAGCATGCTCATAAAAGCACACTTATTATTTCTCTGTTTCTGCAAAAATGAATGGGAAATGATAGGCATCTAAGTGATGATCTCCTCACCCACTGTAGATGCTTCACACTAGGTGACACGGTGTTGCACCTCGTAGAGACACTGCCTCACAACTCCAGGGATCCAGGTTCAAACGTGACTCAGAGCTAAATGTATGTTTTCCCCATGGCCATTTGTATTTCCCAGGTGCTCTGTTTTCTCCCTGCAGAATAGAATAGAATAGAATTTTTTTTCGTTGCTCATGACAATGATATTGCAGTGCTACCCTAGTCTGTGCAAAACAGATACTTACAAGGCATGTGGTAAGGCTTAATTAAAAAAAATTCCCATGTTTACAGATGACATTGATAGTTCATAACGGTGAAAAGCAAATGGAAAGGCAGGGTGTAGCATTGTTCAGCTGCACAATAGCTCTTGGGAAGCTCTTAGTCTGGCGTGTATGCTGGCTCTCTTGTTGGACTTCTGCCTTCTCTCATAGCACCGTCGTCAGTGTCTTCTGGCTGGTGTCTGATCTCGCGGTTGTGTTGTAGCAATCTTGGTCAATAGCGTTCTCGTGATCTCAAGCAGCAAATGTCCTACATGTTCAAAACAGAGAAGCTGAACGCATCCTAAGGACCACCTGTTGGCTGTACCGTTCAATTGAGAAAATATTCATTTGGACTGGAGAGCATTAAGCTGCTGCGATTGTATGCCCCGCCATCTTGTGTCACATCCCGAGGACACTGTGGTTTGATAAGCTAATTGGCCCACTGTAAAACGCCCTAAGTGTATGGGTGAGCAGTAGAATCAGAGGGGAATTTTAGGGTATGTGTTGGAACTTGTGGAGGATTAGTGTAAATGACTACTTCATAGTTGATATGGATTCATTTCACCAGTTTAGTTAATGGAATTAAGACGATAGGAGTGCTTGAACCTGGTATCTTCTGTGTTGAAGGACCAATGCCATCATTATGTCAAGTTCATACTGAGCAGGAATCATCTGCAATCGATGCTTTAAGTCAGTTTCATTTTGATTTTGCCTTTTCTAGAGGCCATCCAGAATCTTTCTTTCATTTTTTCCACTGAGGTCACCTGAGTCCTGAAATGCTAATGATCATCACTACATCGTTACGAGATAGTTGTTTTCCTCCTTTCTTTGATGTATCTATAACAAAACTGTAAAATAGTGTTCCTATTGAATCCTTTCTACTGTTGTCTTAAGAAACAAAATGTAACTGAATGTGTTCCCTGTATAACACATAAAAAATTCAGCAACTTAGGCAGCATCAGTGGAGGGAAATAAACAGTCGATACTTCAGGCTAAGACCTTTCATCAGGGTCTGATGGTATCCTGATGAAGCTTGAAGGGTCTCCGCATGAAGCATCAACTGTTAATTCTCCTCCATAGAGGCCGTTTGACTGACTGAGGTTTTCCAGCTTTTTGTGTGCATTGCTCAATATTTTCAGCATTTATGCTTGTGACCTGCTACCTGTGTTATTTTTAATTTAGCACCTAATACCTTTAATGCACTACATTCCAGTAGACTCTAGTTGTAATTGGATTTAACAGTAACCATGAAGCTGGGATCTATTAATGGTTATCATCGAACAAAATCTAATTGTTTTTTTTACCCCTTTCTTTTACCACTTTTGCTCTGGACCTGAGGCAGTCGGATCACAGAATTATGAATATTTATGACCTTCTGGAGGAAATAAAATTAATGTCAGTGAGATCCAAATTCTCAGCTCTTAATCTGCAGCCTTAAACCTCTCATCCATGAACTTTTCCAATATGATGAAGGCTTCCATTACCAATAACTCTTCAAACTGTGAGTTCCAGAAGCCCCATATTCAATAAAATATTTATTTTTCTCATCTGTTCACTAATTCATACAACAACTGACTTCAATCTGTGACCTTCCCTTCCACCCCCATATTTATCCTCTCTCCTTAGAGCTTTTCTGTTCCCCCATCCAATCCTATCATGATACACAACTCAGTCTAACCCAGACCATCTCTAATTATAGATATATTTCTTCAGCCCATGTACCATCCTCATAAATGTTATCTTCATCCATCACATCTTTCCAATAGATTAGGAACCAGAGCTGTAATCAGTATTCTGAATGCTGTCTTAAATCCTATTTTAGACAGCACACAAAAAAAAATCTGCGGAGGACAACAAGGCAGGCAACATCCATGGAGAGGAATTTTGGACTGAGACCCTTCATCAAGATTTGAATAAAAAGGGGGCAGATGATAGAATAATGGTTAATTCAACTCCCTTCTGTTCCGTCTCCCCTCTGTTTGTTTACCATCATTCCAGTAGCCCTATCTCTCCTCTCATCTCTTTCCCTGCCCTCTTGACCTACCCACCACCTCCGTCTGGTTCCTCACCTCCTTCTCTTTATTCCATGGTCCACTATCCTTTCCTTTCAGATTCCTTCTTCTTCAGCCTTGTACCTCTTCCACCAATCCCCTCCCAGTTTCTCACATCTCCTTTTCCCCATCCACCCTCCTTCCTGATCTCACCTATCACTTGCCAGCTTGAATTCTTCTTCCTCGCCCCCCTCGACTTTCTTATTCTAGATTCCTCTTTTATTTGCAATCTTAATGGCAAAGGTCTCAGGCTGAAAGATTAGCTGTGTATTCCCCTCCATAGATAAAACATAGAACATAGAGCAAAGAGCAGTACAGAATACTACAGGCCCTTTGGTCCATAATGCTGTGCCAACCCTTCCTATAATAAGAGACCAGAACTGGACACAATACTCCAAGTATGGTCTAACCAGAGCTGAAATGTTTCCTTGTGGCCTTTAGGCTCAATCCCCCAACTAATCAAGGCCAACACACCATATGCCTTCTGAATCACCTTAGCAATTTTCCCTGCAACTGTGAGAGACCTATGGATGTGAACCCCAAGATCCCTCTGTTCCTCCACACTGTTAGAAATCCTGACATTAATCCAGTATTCTGCCTTCAAATATGACCTTCCAAAGTTAATAACTTCACACTTTTCATGACTGAAGCCCATCTGTCACTTCTGCACACTTTTGGTGAAGATACTCCCATGTCAATACTGTGGGTAGGTTGTTTTCGGGTTGAGGCCGAGCAATTCTCAGGAAGGGAAAGTCATGATACGCACAACATCTAACTAGAACCACAAGTGTTGGTGTAGCTTTTATCCTTCCTGGTGGTGGAGCTCACAATTTTGGGAGGTGCTGTTAGAGGAACTTAGGTGAGGAACTGCTGTACATTTAATACTGGTACATGCTGAAGCTATAGTGATAGAGGAAATGATTCTGATGGAATATCAACTTAGTGGGCTGTATTGTCCTTGTAAACTGTGACAATCTTTGATAGATGCATAGTGGAGAGTATCCTAACTAGTTGTATCATGGCCTGGTATAGAAACACCAATGCTCAGGAATGGAAATGACTACAGAAAGTAGTGGATAGAAGCCAGCCATTACAGGCAAAGTACTCCCACCACTGAGTGCATTTACAGAGAGCTCTGCCAGAAGAAAGTAGTATATGTATCATCTAAGGTCCTCACCATCCAGGCCCTGCACTCTTCTCACTAATAACATCAGGCAGGAGATTACCATCAGGGTGAGGAGTTGTTATCCCACAACCATCAGGCTCCTGAACCAGCATGGATAACTTCGTTCATCGCAACTCCGAACTGAGTGTATGATCTTCAGAACTCACTTTCAATGATGCTTTATAACTCGTATTCTCAGTAATATTTTTTATTTGCAAAGCTTATTTTCTTTTGCACTTTGGATGTTTGTCAGTCTTTGTTTGTTTATGTAGCATTTTTCATGCTGAGTTATAATTCGTATAATTCAATATAATTCATGCTGAGTTTCTTGAATGCTGTTGGAGCTGCATCCATTCAGGCAAGCAGGGCATTGGTCTTGCTTCTGATCTGAATTTCAGATGGCTTTGGGGTGTGACTCAACACAGAATATCCAGGCTCTATTCTGCTCATACAGCCACTGTTTTTATGTTGCTGAGTTTCTGAATATTGGTGACCTTCGGGATGTTGTCGGCAGAGGAACCAGAGATAGGAATATCAAGAAGGTAGAATCTACATGGAACTTCAGAAACAAAAAATCAGCAAGCTTACTCTCAAGTTGCTAGAAAAGCTAAAGCACGCAAATTTGGGCATGTCAATACAATGTGAATTAATAATTACTTGAGGGTTAGAGTCCCATTGTAGGGGTAAAGGGCTAATTCTTTGGTGGTTTGTGCTTGACAGGATATTATTTCTGAGTGACGTGTATATCGGAATCAGGTTTATTACCACTGAGCTATATGACATGAGATTTGGTGTTTTGCAGCAGCACAGAGGAAAAATACAACATTTTTATAAATTACAAAAAAAAGTGCAAAGAAAAGGAATAATGAGGTATTGTTCATGATAGTAAGGGTCCTTAGTCATGGATGCAACTTTCCTGAGGCATGCCTCTTGAAGATGTCCATATCTATGAATTTTGTTTGCTTCAATATATTTATGATAATGTTTGTCCTCCAGTTACCAACTAATTTTAACTAAAGATCCGATAGTTGGCACTTTCAAGCACAGAGCAGTGTGTATATGGACAGGGAGCATGCTATAAGTTTGTGGAGAGCCAGACTGAAGATTATAAATTAATGCTAGGTAAAGGTGACTGAATTCTGTGCAGGAAGTAATCACCACTGAACAATTCAAATCTTGGGAGTGAGGAGAAGGAAAGAAGCCTGTCAAACTATCAATCACAAATGCTGTACAGGTAGTCCGGAGTTTCAGTCTGTTTCTCTATGTGCGGGGGCGAGAAGGAGATTCTTTTTCTCTAATCATTCACTGGCCAAATAGTTCAGCTGGAAGGTGCCCATGGCAGGTCCAGTTGTACACAACCTGTGGCAGGAATGATTTTGATGGGATATATGGGCAGTTTTTTCCTCATAACTCTTGATTGGTGACTGTTCCCTCTCCTGGACCTGTCAGATGAATGATAGTGGATCCAAAGATGTGGAACTGCAGGCAGTGATGTCTGAGAATAAATTTAGTCAGGCTCTACTCATGGCTCCAGGACTCTCTCTGAGTGAATGGGTCATACATATGTTGTTCTTTCTTCAGGCATCGTGTGAGCCAGGAATTAACCACTAAAACCTCTGTGCCCGATTCTTAGGGTTCTTTTTCCCTCACCTTCTAAGCCTAATCTAACCTCCCCTTTGCCACAGATGTTGCTGGAGAGTCGTGACCCAAAACTGACTGCAAGCTGCTCCCCAGAAGATCATCCCATTACTTTTACACTGAGTGGCCACTTCATTAGGTTTTCCCCTACCCAATAAAGAGGGCCCTGAGTGTATGCTTGTGACGTTCTGCTGCTGTAACCCATCCACTTCAAGGTTAGAAGCGCTGTGTATTCAGAGATGCTCTTCCGCACACCACTGTTGTAATAACTGGTTATTTGAGTTACAGTCACATTCTTGTCAGTTTGAGCCAGTCTGGCCATTCTCCTTTGACCGCTGTCATTGGCAAAGCATTTTTGCCCACAGAACAGCCACTCACTGGATGTTCGTTTTTGTTTCTCTTATTGGTCTCTATAAACCTTAGAGGTTGTGCATGAAAATCCTAGGAGATCAGCATTTTCTGAAATACTCAAACCACCCTGTCTGGCACCAACAATCATTCCACAGTCAAAGTCACTTAGATCACATTTATTCCACATTCTGATGTTTGATTTGAACAACAGCTAAACCGCTTGACCATGTTTGCTTGCTTTTATGTATTGATTTGCTGCTACATGATTGGCTGATTAAATATTTCCATTAACGACAGGTGTACAGGTATATCTAATAAAGTGACCGCTGAGTGAATTATAATCATTCTATACTTTTAAATCTAAGAGTTATTAATAATGTTCTTTTAAATCTTCTTATAGATCTGATAATCTTCCCTCCACCAGGAGGTGATCTACCTATCCAATATGCAGACTCAGATAGAACCAGCGAAGATTAAATAGTCCCTAGTATGATAAAATGGATTCTTGACCTTACAATCCACCTCACCATGAACTTGCACTTTCTTTCTTACCGGCACTTGTACTTTTTCTGTACCTGTTACACTTTATTCTCCATTGTTATTGTTTACATTGTAAAACCTCAATGCACTGTATGAAAGACAAGCATTATGCTATTACTTTATTATTGTTGTCACAAAGTACATGTGACAGTAGTAAACAATTCCATTTCCAGGTCCAACCTAATCTCAGTAGATAAGGAAAATCTTAATTCAAAGTTCAGCTACTGTATTCAATAATCATTATATTAATATGGTGCATCACCCTCAGGGTTGGATGACCAGTTTTCTAAGTTCTGGTGCTAGACAACCTTCCAACTGAAATGACATTTGAAACTGAATTAATCTTTTTACATTTTGTTTATTTTCTTTAGAGAAACAGCACAATAACAGAACTTTCTGGTCCAATGAGCCGTCACCTCCCCAATTGCACCCACAGGTCAATTAACTTACTAAACTAGGTGTGTCCTTGGGATGTGAGATGGAACCGTAATACGCAGAGGAAATCGATGCTGTCATGGGGAGAACGTATGAACACCTTACAGACAGTGGTGGAAAATTAGCTTCCTGCAGCACCAGCAGCAGCACAGTACATTGCAGGCACGACAAGCATAAATCAATGCAAACTTAAATGAAAATGAACTATACATAACTTACATGAGAAATTAAAAAGTAAAGTAAATGGGTCCTTATATTACTGTGTTAGTGTCACATTGGAACATTAATCTAGTTCCGCAGTGGGGTTTGAACGCTACAATGTTCTACGACATAATCGTCTGGAAATTGATTCCTAGCTTGCAGAACTAAATGGTTTGATGTGCCCCCTTTCTGATGTCAGCTCCACTGAAGGTAAAAGAATAATATTCAGAGGAAGTGCCTGTTATCATCATAACTAACAGATTGTGCTTAAACACTCAGTGGCCACTTTATTAGGTGCCTCCACTTCCTAATAAAGAGGCCATTGTAATGTCCTGCTGCTGTAGCCCATCCTTTTCAAAATTCGATGACTTGTGCATTCCATGATGCTCTTCTGCATCACTGTTGTAACACGTGATTACTTGAGTTACTGTCACCTTTCTGTAAGCTTGAATTAGTCTAGCTATTCTCCTCTGACCTTATCATTTGTTATCATTAACAAAACATTTTTGTTCACAGAACTACTACATATTGGATTTTTTTTCATTTTTCACACGGTTCTCTGTAAACTCTAGAGCAGCGGTTCCCAAACTGCGGTCAACGGACCTATCAGTTAATGGTATAGGTCCTTGGCATAACAAGGTTGGGACACTGTTGTACTTGGAGATCTCATGAGATCAGCAGTTTCTGAGATACGCAAACCAGCCTGTCTGGCACCAACAATCATTCCACAGTCAAAGTTACTTAGATCACATTTCTTCTCCATTTGAATGGTTGATCTTGACAAGAACTGAACCTCTTGACCAGGCATTGCCTTTATGCATTGAGTTGCTGCCACATGATTGGTTGATTAGATATTTGCAATAACAAGCAGGTGTACAAGTGTACCTAATAAAGTGGCCACTGAGTGTATATTGGGGTATGGGAGGGTGTTTCTGTGTTCAGCATCATTGACTGGAGATCAATCTTTAAGCAAGGTGCCTCTTGTTCCTAAGCTTAGACTGAGACTTTCAGTGATGCAATACCTTGTTCCAGGTGGATGATGATGATGATGATGGTGGTGTGTGTGAGTGTGTGGGAGAGGGGGAGGGGGAGAGAGGGGGGAGAGAGGGGGGAGGGGGGGAGAGAGGGAGAGAGAAAAACACACACTGTGGGACCAAGAGTTTTAGGCAAAAAAAATCCCAAACTTCTTCAAAGATACACAGCAGCTAAAATTAACTAATGGTCTACATAGGAGTAATTACAAATTTACAGTAAATTGAATGCAATATGATCAGTCAGATTTAATGAAATGCACACTATGCTTAACCTAGGATGAGTAGAGAACTATGTCTCTGCTAGGTAGCAGTACAATTAAGTAGCTTTTGATGTATATTCTAAAAATTTGATAAAAATGTTTTGTAACCCTTCATTGTCATGGGAGAACCACAGGCTCCTCTGAGATGCAAAAAGTGTAGATGGTGAGTGAGAAAGACAGATTATTTGTTAATATAACTGTGTTGTTACTCCTCCGAGCTCCTGTGGATTTTGGATGTAGTATAATTATCACAAGACAGCAATAAGTAGGGTCCATGTATCTTTATATCCAAAGCTAGCTTTTGGAAATGCTGAGAGTAATTTAAAAGGAATCATTAAAAGTTGTTTCAAGCCATTTAAACAATCATCAGTCTACTATATTGAAAATCTCACTGTGTTGGAAAGACTTTCCTTTCACACATGGCATTTCATATTACTATGTTGGTAGCAGGTTTTAACAAAAGAATTTTGGGTGTAGAAGTGCTGAAGTTTACATTTTCACACCTGAAGTGTAACCCCAAGTGAAATATGTAATTACATTGAAATTGTCTTCCTACCTAAATTACAAGTGCTTTCTGTATGGATACATTACAGCTTAGTATGGCAACTGGTCTGCATGTGACTGCAAGAAACTGCTGGGAGTTGAGGACACAGCTCAGCACAGCACAGTAATCAACCGCCCCTCCATTGACTCTATCTACATGTCACATTTCCTCAGAAAACCAGCCAACATAATTAAGGACTGCACCAGGCCCAGATATTCTCTCTTCTCCCCTTTCCCATCAGGCATAAGACACAAAAGCTGGAAAGCACATCACACCAGGCTCAAGGACATCTGCTATCCAGTTGTTAAAAGACAATTAAATGGTTTCCTCATATGATAAGGTGTAGTCTTTAGTTCACAATCCACCTCGTCATGGCCTTGCACATTATTGTTTACCTGCACTGCTCATTCTCTGTAACTGTAGAACTTTATTCTGCATTCTCTTATTGTTTTACCCTTTTCTGCCTCAATGTGAAGTTATGGTGAAATTATCTGTATGTAAAACCAAGCTTTTCAGTGTACCTCAAGACATGTGACAACTATAAACCATTATGCCAATTATTTAATTTGTGTTTGGTACAATAGTATACAAAACTGTGAAATAATATACTAAAATGTACAAAATAACTGATACAATTTCCAGGTAAGAGTAGGAGGTGAAAGCTGTTTGCTTAGACAAAGAGGGGGACAGGGAACATAAAATAATACAAGTTTTAAGGGTTCCCAACCTTTTGTATGCCATGGGCCCCTACCACTAATCAAGGGATCCATGGACCCCAGGTTGGAAATCCCTGGATTAAGAGAAAGTTGCATTGTGTTGATGGCTTAAATGTGAACTCTGCGTGCTGAAAGAGGTGGCTCGGTCAGTGATCCGAATTTGCACAGAATGCCCTGAAATAGTCCTGAGTATGAGCAGCTCACCTCATCACATACAGCTTCAAGCAGAATGGGAATGACGTTGTCACATAATCTCTCAGCCTGACATAAATGTATTTCATGATTGATCAAGGAAGTTTGGTCTCTTGTCAATTCAGCCATTTGAACAATCTCCTAGCTGCATACCACAAACCCCTCATGTTTAGTCATGGCATTTCATGTTAAAATGTGGGTATCTTGTTTCAACAAAAGAGATGTTTGTGGGTGTGGAAGTGTTGTGGCTTGTATTTACTCACTTGAAATATAACCTCATGTGCATTGAAATTGTTTTCCCGCCTAAAATACAAGTGTAACCCCATTGTAGCTATTTATATTGTGTTTCATACAATGTAATACAACATTGTTGCATAACATATCAAAATGTTTTATTACATTCCTAGTCAAGATGCTTGCATAATCTGATAGGCAGGGGAAGACATGAAAACCTCACTTGGAAGCATCATTAAACAGTGAGAAACAAACTGCTACTTTTGTGCAAGGTTGAGGCGGTCTCTGAGGTCTATCATTCATTCTCTAAATTGGCAGCCTTATTCACATAGCAGTGAGGTGTGAAAGAAATACAAGAGCAAGAAGGCACAGCTCACATCAGTCGGGACAGCCTTTTCTTTTTAAAAGAAGCACAGACCTTGAGGAGGTTTAAAAAAATCAATTAGAATTGTAATTTGCAGCAAATTAAAGCAATAAAAATTTAAAGAAGTTTAATACAGGTTAGCGAATACATTTGAAAGATGCTTCAGACAAGAACTTTAAGAAAAGCATCTCATTTTAAGGATTTGGAACATTGAAGTGCAAGGAAATGGAGCAGATCCATCAGAACTGGTGTGAATGCAAGATTAATGCATTGTTCTGCACGATTACTGAATCAACAGGATGCTAAGTTTTCAGAAGTTCAGAAGGGTTATTTATTGCCTCTTAATGCACTCCATGAGATGCTATCCAGCTCTGGGAGCTGAGCAACAATGCAAGATTATTGTTACTGCTTTTCCAACTTGTTAATAATTAATTTATAAAGCATTTGGCAGTTGCATGACCAGATTAAAACAATTTATTTTTCCTCTTGAGAATTCACCTTTTGGGCATCACGGTACCAAAGTGGTTAGTGCAATGCTGTTACAGCTCAGGGCGTTGCGGAGTTCAGAGTTTAATTCTAGCACTGTTTTGTAAGCAGTCTCTGTCCATACTCCCTGTGGAATGCATGGGTTTTCCCCAGCTGCTCCAGTTTCCTCCCACAGCTCTAAGATGTACTGGGTAGGTTAATTGGTCCTTGTAAATTGCTCTGTGATTAGATTAACATTAATCAATGTGGCTTGAAGAGGCAAGATTCAAGATTCAAAAATTTTATTGTCATGCTAACCGTACATTAGCTCTACAGGGCAGAATGAGACAGCGTTTCCCAGGAGCAGTGCAATCATAACATAACAAACGCAACACTAAATAATAAACATAACAATAAATAGTAAAACACAACAGCCACATGTCAGTTAAAAACAAGTTATAAGTGTCCAGTGCAAGTTAAAAGTGTCCAAAGCAGAGTCAGGTAAAGCAGCTATTTAGCAGTCTGACTGCCTGTGGGAGGAAGCTGTTTAGTAGCCTTGTGGTTTTTGTTTTGATGCTCCTGTAACGTTTACCTGATGGCAGAAGAACAAACAGTTCATGGAGAGGGTGTGAGGGGTCTTTAATGATGTACCGTGTCTTCTGGAGGCATTGACTCTGAAAGAGGTCTTGGACAGAAGGTAGGGAGACCCCAATAACCTTCTCTGCTCCCCTAACCACCCTCTGCAAGGCTTTTTTGTCAGCAGCACTGCAGCTGGAGTACCAGGTTGTGATGCAAAAGGTCAGCACACTCTCAACCACGTCTCTGTAGAATGTAGTTAAGATGTTAGTGGGGAGTGATGCTTGTTTAAGCTTCCTCAGAAAGTGCAATCTCTGCTGGGCTCATTTCACAATCCCAGTGGTGTTCCTGGAGGGCCTACTTTGCACTGTAACAGTAAAAAAATAAATACATGAATTAGCACAACAGTTTGAGAGTATAGTTTGGATTGGTGTATTAGAAGTGAGCAACTGGTGAACTCAGAGAGTTAGAAAAAATATTTTGACCAGGAGGGACCCAAGACAGGTGCAAGCAAATTCATATTACTTAGCTTCAGCAGAAAGGTTCGAGGATATGAGTTGTTCTGTTTGCAGCAGAGAACATTAAGGGGAGATTTCTTAAGGGTGTGCAAAATAAGTGGGTCTAAATAAAAGTTGTAGCATTGGGATTGAATGTATGAGATCCTTCATGGGGTCAAAGTAAAAGTCAAAATAAATTTATTATCAAAACGTGTATGAGATTAATTTCCTTGCAGACATTTACAGAAGTACTAAATAAATTATGAAAAACTATTCACAAAGATTGACAGACAACTAGTGTGCTAAATAAAACACATCCTGCAAATAATAATTACAAAATAAAAAAAATAAGAAGTACTGAGAACACAATTTGTACAGTCCTTGAAAATGAGGCTGTAGGTTGTAGAATCAAGTAGAGTAATAACACTACCTGAACCTGGTGATGTGGAACCTAGGGCTCCTGTATTGCCTGCCCAATGGTAGTAGCGAGAAGAGGGCATAGTTCAACTTCAAGTTCAATTTTAACTTATTGTCATTCGTGTATACTGACAAACAGAACAACATACCTCTGGACCAAGGGGCACAACACATTTAACTCACATACATAACACGTAAAGTAGTATTACCACAAATAAATTAACAAATAATAATTTTCAGATACAAGTTAAGTCACAAGCAGTAGAATGCTACTGGTGCTTCATACGTGATGAAACCTGGGTGGTGGCCGGGAGTTTAGTAGTCTTAGGGCCTGGGGAAGGAAGTTGTTTCCCATCCTAACAGCTCCTGTCCTAATGCTACAGTACCTCTTGCCTGATGGTAGAGGATTGAAGAGGTTGATGGGAGTGCTCTGTGTATGCAGACCACCTGATAAATATTCCTAATGGGTAGAAGAGAGATGCCAGTGATCCTCTCAGCAATTCTTTGGTGGGACTTGCGCCCCGATGCTTTGCAATTCCCACATCAGACAATGATGCAGCTGGTCAGGACATTCTCGAAGGTGCTCCTGTGAAAATTGGTTAAAATGGTGGGGGAGGGGGGCAGGTAGCCTTAATCACCTCAACCTCCTCAGGAATTGGAGATGCTGCTGTGCTTTATTGACTGAAGAGACAGTATTAAGGACCAAGTGATGGGGGTCTTTGATGTTGCTTTCTTGTGGCAGTGTTCCTTGTAAATATGCTCAGTGGTTGAGAGGGTTTCACCTGTGACGGACTGGGCTGTATCCATCACTTTTTGAGGACGTTTCCGTTCGTGGGTATTGGTGTTTCCATATCAAGCCATGATGAAACCAGTCAGAATACTCTCCACTGTGATGCACAAGTTCTCTGTTATAGCTGACAGGGGTCCATGAGATTTCAGCACTTTTGAACTTTAGATACAACGCTGTCCCATCATTTGCAGAATTTAACTGATGACTCAGCAATGGTTGGGTGTATAAAGGGAGGACGGGAGGATGAATACAGGGCCCTGGTGGAAGACTTTGTCAAATGGTGCAAGCTGAATCATCTACAGCTCAACATCAGTAAGACAGGAGATGGTGATGGACTTTAGGAAGACGAAGCCTGCACTGCTCCCTGTTACTATTGATGGTGAGGACGTGGATGTGCTGAGGACCTACATTAGTGGTTGCCAACCCGTCGATGCGATCGACTGGTCGATCTTTGAGACTTTCCCAGTAGATCCCGAAAAAAATGAAAAATAAATACACAAATACTGTTGAGAGATTGTTTCCGGGTTGCGGGGTTTTAGTTCCGTTCTTTCTGCCCAGTGCACATGCGTGTAGCTCCCCCTGCACGACACAGCGTACTTTAGTGGTCCCCAACCACCGAGCCGCAAGGAAACAATATGAGTCAGCTGCACCTTTCCTCATTCCCTGTCACGCCCACTGTTGAACTTAAATACACGAGAGGTCATTACCAAAGCGCGTCAGGGATCACTGGTTGGCCTCGGGTAACCGGCGCTTCGCACGGCCAGCGGGAAATGCTGTTGGTACTGGCATGGAGCGCGGACAGATGGGCACCGCCTCTAAACCTGTTTAGCACACCGAATGTTGGTGGGGAACCCGGGGCTAAAGTATTCGCAGACGACCTAATTCGGGCTCTGGGTTTCATAAGCAGCAGAACAGCTACTGCGCTGTGATCTGCTGAAACAAATCTTTGTCGGCCAATAGATCCTACAAGGGGGGGCGGCGGGCGTCCTGTCACACTCCTCACTCGGTCGGTCGCTCTCTCCGGACTGCGACCGCCGCGGCCCCGGTACGGGAACAGCCGCACCTGGCCAAGGCGTCTGGCGGTGGGCGGGTGGGAGGCTGCCTAATGAAGCCCTCAAAACAGCTTTGGCACCTTGAGTCCAAGCACCCTGCACTTAAAGACAAACCCACTGAGTTTTCTCAGCGGAAAAAAATGTGAGCAACCGGGACAGAAGCTAAGCGCTGAGAGCCACGAAAACTAAATTGTGTAACAGACTGGATATAAGGAACCTGCTTTGAGTATCGCTGTATTTCGGTCGTGTTTAACACCCCCCCACCCCCCGGTCGGCCAGTCCGCAAGAATATTGTCAATATTAAACCAGTCCGCGGTGCAAAAGAGGGCGGTGACCCCTGGTGTGCATACATTATTTCTACTTCCGGGTTGTGGGGTTTTACTTCTGGTCCTTTCTGCCCTGGTGCGCATGCATGTCACTAATCGATTTGGGGTCGATCTCACCTTTCACTAAGGCTGAGGTAGGGGATCTTGGGCTTAAAAAGGTTGGTGACCACTAACCTACCTGTACCTGGGGATGCACCTGGATGACAGCCCTGAGCACTGCAACACAGAGACTGTATACAAGAAAGGCCAGAGTCACCTCTACTTCCTGAGGAGAATGAGGTACTTTGGAGTACGCAGGCCTTTCCTTCACATGTTCTACCAGTCTGTTGTCTCCAGTACAATCTTCCATGCTGTGGTGGGCTGGGGCAACGGCATCAACACAGGTGATTTCAACTGGCTCAATAAACTGATTAGAAGGGCTGGCTCTGTTATAGGAGTCAAATTGGGCACCCTGGAGGCTGTGGTAGAACAAAGGACACAATGAAAAATCCTGGCAGTTCTGGACAATGTTTCTTACCCTCTGTGTGTCACTTTTTCTGAACAGAGGAGCACTTTTACTCATAGGCTAAGACAACTGTGCTGCTCCAAAGAGCACTATTTAAGGTCATTCTTACCCTTGGCCATTAGGCTCCATAATGAGTCAACCTATAGCTGAGGAAGCAATGACCTCATCCTATTTGACTGTTTGAAGTAACTTATTTTTTATTCTTTCTTAACTTCTCTTCTAATATTTGTATATCTGGGCACTTATAATGCTAGTGTGACACTATAACTTCATTTGGGATCAATAATGTATCAATCTATCTATCTTAGAAGTGTACAGGATATGAAAGGTTTAGGTAGAACCATAGATGCTGCCTGACCTGCTGAGTTCCTCCAGTATTTTATCTGTGTAGCTTAGGTAGAAGCTGTTAAAATTAGCATGTTGTTCCTGTTCTTATGCAGTAAACTTTATGACTATGAAAGAGCATCAAACTTAATGAAATAGGAAAGCAACAGGTTATGATGATATAATAGTGAACCATTGGAAAGTGTTGGAAGAAGAAGAAATCAGCATGCAAATTAATGCTTTTTGGAATGATAATTCCGGTGTGATATTTCCCATCTGAATGGAAATGGAGACTACTGGTAGCCAGCACTCAAGGAGAAGCGTCTTTTGGAGAAACAGACTGACTTACACTTTGAAAAGATGGCAGGATTTAGTTAAGATTGGAGGGAAACATTGAAAAAGGGAGGGAAACTTTATGTCAGGGATATGTATGACAGGTCCAGGTTTTGCTGTGGTGGAGAAAATCAGTAAAATCTGCAAAAGTATTGAGAAAGTCGATGATTATGCCCATGGAAGAAATCTAGGAATTGTGCGAAAAATGTTGGTGTCTTCAAGAACATGTACTAGAATGTGCAACAAAAGTGAAAGGCAGTTTAAGGGAGATGTGCGGGCCAGGTCAAGTTCAAAGATATCTTGGGAAAACAGATATTCACATAGGAAAACCAGGGATTGAAACTTAAATGGAATGATATTGTGGAAAGGAAGATAAGAGAGAGGGAAATGACCTAACGGAGAATGATTTCACTTTGACATGTCAAGCAAAAGAAGGTGAACTGAAAAACATTACGATGAAGAGTACTCAAAAGATTGAAAGGGAGTTAAAAGAACCAAGATTGCAATATCCAGTATGGTTAACAGGTTAACAGCTGAGTTTCCCCACAATGACTAGAGAAGGTAATTGATGTTAAAGGATTTTGATACATCCTGAGGATGTGATTGGAGAATTATTATTGTAACCAATTTTTCCCAGCTTTGTACCTTCATGTTCTTCACAAAGAGTGTGCCTGTGTACAGCTAATGCTACCTCTGGGGACTACTCTGTAAAATTGCTTTCTTCAGTTTGGCGTCAAACCACTTGTGCCAATATTGGACACTTTATGGATGAGCAACAAGCTTTTCAACTTCCATGCCAATAAACTGGGTCATTAGTTGCTAACGGATCATTGAAAACATGTTCAGATTGCCTGTTTCCTTCCTTTTTAATGAAATCCCATTCTTGGAAATTAGTTTTTGAAGCTGATTTTGTTATTGCATTATCAATAAAAATGATAACATGCTATTATCATCTTATAACAGGTAGAAACAACATAGACTTTCGAATGGAAAGAACTATAATATTTTCTATCTGGCTGGAAGTATCTGGGAATGTGCAGGGGAAAAGAAGATTGAATCAAAACTGATGAAAAGATCAATAAACTGCCTCATAAGAACTCATTACAGCAAAACGGTGGGGGGGGGGTGTTGTGGATTAGTCATCTGTATGGACTGGGAATAAATTGATGGGCAGAAAAGATAGGAGTACATGGACAAGTTTTGCACAGACATACTATAAACTCTGGCAATTTTATAGTTGTAATGAATTCTACAGACTTACTAGTAAGACATTTTCAATAATAGATGCTTTATTAATGGTCATACCTGAGACGCAAGACATTCTCAGCACAACACACTGTTGGTTTTAAGAAGAAATATATTGTGTTCATGTAAAGAGAGTAACAGGTAACAACAGCAGGGTCCCAACAAAGAGTTCTGCAGTGATCAGTGTCTGATTCTCAACTAGTTACAGTTTAGATGCTGATGATGGAATGGTGGGTGGGAAATGAAGCTATGAGAAGACAAAGGTTAAACAAGGGGATACAAAATCGTTTGGTGAGTGGGCAAGATGATGCAGAGAAGTGTGAAGAAAGGTTGGTAGGAGAAGAAAAAAAGCAGGAAACACTAGAGGCTGCAATGCTGGAATCTACAGCAAATAAATATTGATGGAGGAGCTCAGACAGCGGCTGCTGTAAGTTGTCCCTCGTGAGTAAATGGGTTTAGAATCTTGGGGGCAGGAGTTGATGGGAACCTGGGGAGAATAATGCAGGATTAGTGTAGATGGGTTCAGTGGCCTGCAGAGTCTGTTCCATGCGCTCAACACGGAGATAAGTTCCTGAGGATGATACTGGAATGTGATCTGAAAGTGCTGATCTGATGAAGCCCTAAGGGGTTCTTCCCCAGATGTGGCCAGTTCAATAAATTAGTCAGAGCTTGGGTATGTCTGGGTGGGAGTGCTTGTGTTAGGTACAAGTTGTTAGTTTTTAATATTTGCTCCCAAGCAGCCCTGTAAAACTTTAAACATTGGGAGACTGGAAAATGTTGGTATTTAGTATGTCCTTATATGTCATCAGTGGCCATTTTATTAGGTATCTTCTGTACTTGATGAAGTGGCTGCTGAGTGTATGTTTGTGGTCTTCTGCTGCTGTAACCCATCCATTTTAAGGATGGACGTGCTGTAATTTCAGTGATGCTCTTCTGCACACCACTATTGTAATGCATTGTTGTTTGAGTTACTTTCACCTTCCTATCAGCTTGAACCAATCTGGCCATTCTCTTCTGACATCTCTCATTAACAAGGCATTTTTGCCCACAGAACTGCTGCTCACTGGATGGGTTTTATCTTTTGAACCATTCTCTCTAAAGTCTGGAGACTACTGTGTGTGAAAATTTTAGAACGTTAGTAGTTTCTGAGATATTCAAAGCACCCTATCTGGCACCAACAATCATTCCATAGTCACTCAGAACACATTTCTTCCCTACTCTGATGCATGGTCTGAACAACTGAAGCTCTTGACCATGTCTGCATGCTTTTATTGATTGAGTTGCTGCTGCATGATTTGTTGATAGATATTTGCATTAAACTGCAGGTGTACCTATTAAAGTGGCAATGGGATGTTGCTTGTAGGAAGTTAAATGGCAGGTATACCAAGCGATACGGAAAACATATTTATTAGGCTAATTTAAAAGGGATTGGAATAAAATAAATGAGCAGAATCAGGCCATTTGGTCCATTGAGTCTGCTCTGCCATTTGATCATGGCTGACTAACTTTCCCTTCCAACTGCATTTACCTGCCTTCTCCTCATAACCTTTGACAACTTCACTAATCAAGAACCCGTTAGCCTCCGCTTTAAATATACCTAATTACTTAGCCCACACAACTGTATATAGCACTGAATTCTATGGATTCTATGGCTAAAGAAATTCTTTCTTATTTCTGTTCTAAAGAGACGTTCTTCTATTCTGAGGCTGTGCTCGTTGGTCCTAGGCTCACTAACTATTAGAAACATCCTCTCCATGTCCACTCTGTCTAAGCCTTTCAATATTCAAGAGGTTTTAATAAGTTCCACCTTGTTTCTTCTAAACTCCAGTGAGTACAGGTCCCGAGCCATTATTAACCCTTTCATTCCCAGGAGTATTCTCCTAAACCTTCTCTGGATTTTCTACAGTCCCAGAACATTGTTTCTTCGATATGAGACCCAAAGCTGCTCACAGTACTCCAAATGTGATTTGACCAATGGCTTATAATGCATTATATCCTTGCTTTTACGTTCTAGTCTGCTGAACATGAATGCTAACATTCCATTTGTTCAATCCTGACCTTCAGAGATGTGTGTGAAGTTTTCATGTTCCCCCCATGACTATGCATTTCCACTGGGTTCTCCAGTTGCCCCCCACATCCAAGAACAGTAGGTTAATTGGCCATTGTAAGTTACCACTTGCATGGAGGTGAGAGGTAGATTCTGGAGAACAGATGGTCATTAATCGGAATGTGTGGAGAATAAAATTAATTAGCTTAGGGTGAGTGCATAAACAGGTGTTCGATATTCAGTGTGGACTTAATGGGGGCTGAGGGAAGGGTGGAGCTTGGGGGATATGGGCAGAATGTGGGAAATTGGGACTAGCTGTGTGGGCACCATGGTCAACATGGGCCTCTATCCATGCTGAATTGCTCTATTACTCAATGACTCGAAGGACATTTCCTTGAGTATCTCTCTATGATTTTCTGACTCATAGTTTGAAGTAAATTTATTATCAGAATACATATATGTCCCCATATACTACCCTGAAATTCATTTTCTTTCAGGTATACTTAATAAATCTGTAGAATTATAATAGAATCAGGTTTATTATCACTGGCATGTGATGTGAAATTTGTTAACTTAGCAGCAGCAGTTCAATGCAATACATAATCTAGCAGAGAGAAAAAAGTAATAAGAATAAATAAAATAAAAATAATAACAATAAACAAACAAGTAAATCAATTACATATATTGAATCGATTAAAAAAGATGTATACAAAAGAGAAATACTGTATATTTTTTTAAAAGTGAGGTGGTGTCCAAAGATTCAATGCCCATTTAGGAATTGGATGGCAGAAGGGAAGTTGTTCCTGAATCACTGAGTGTGTTACCTCCTACCTGATGGTAACAGTGAGAAAAGGGCATGCCCTGCGTGCTGGAGGTCCTTAATAATGGACGCTGCCTTTCTGAGATACTGCTCCCTAAAGATGTCCTGGGTACTTTGTATGCTAGTACCCAAGATGGAGCTGTCTGGATTTACAACCTTCTACAGCTTCTTTCGGTCCTATACAGTAGCCCCTCCATACCAGACAGTGATACAGCCTTTCAGAATGCTCTCCACAGTACAACTACAGAAGTTTTTGAGTGTATTTGTTGACATGCCAAATCTCTTCAAACTCCTAATAAAGTATAACCCTTGTCTTGCCTTCTTTATAAATACATCAATATGTTGGGACCAGGTTAGATCCTCAGAGATCTTAACACCCAGGAACTTGAAGCTGCTCACTCTCTCCACTTCTGTTCCCTCCATGAGGATTGGTATGTGCTCCTTTATCTTACCCTTGCTGAAGTCCACAATCAGACCAGAATGGAATCAATGAAAGACTGCAGCAACTTGTGCAAAAGACAACAAACTGCAAATACAGAAAGAAAGAAAGAATAATGATAAATAAATAAGAAATACGTATCGAGAACATGAGATGAAAATCCTTACTTGTGGGGCAAGTGAAGTTGAGTGAAGTTATCCCTTTTGGTTCAAAAGCCTTTGATTGAGGAGTAATAACTGTTCCTGAAGCTGGAAATGTAAGCTCCCGAACAGAACGCTGAAGAAATTATGGGAGCAGTGGTGAGTTAGAGCTGTGATGTTCATCAGCCGTCATTGAGGGCCAGTGACAGAGGGATTGATGGTGGAAGCCAGAGAGTAATCAAGCAAACTGCTTGGTCTCAGCTGATGTCAAGGATTGTCGGAGCTGTGAGCAGACAGTAATTCATCAGTTGCCCATACTTGTGTGTCTTGTGGTTAGCACAGAGGACCTAGGAAGCCAAGTGATCCACATACTGCAGAATACACTCTCTCTGACCTAATGTTGTGGTGGCTACATTAACATTGCTGGCTTGGTACAGTTTTGCAAAACAACAGAACACACAGTACAGTTCTTGCTGGAGTTTGTTCTTCCATTTTACCTCGTACCATTTTCCTTCCATCAGTGTAAGTATTTCTCTCTGAGATTGAAGGACGTATGTCAATGTAGTAGTAATAGTGAAGTCACTTGAGCTGAGTATGATGTTGTCCTTAAAGGTTTGTCTATTGATGGGTCCTTTGCTGGGTGTAGAGGCCAATCCAAGATCTGCATTCTTGTTGGCAAGAATAAGTGATGGCTGTGGTTAGAGGTTGGGTCTTTTGGTGGTTCGGTCTCCACTTTTGCAGCTGCCACTTGTTCTCTGTGGCACAGCAGAGGCCATTCTCATGAAGCACAGCTCCCTCTTGAACAGACTTCCTCTGGGTGCATCTATTGAGTGAAATGTCTTCCCAGATTTCAGAGGTAATATTGAATTTGTTCAGGTTGATTTTGATGTTATTTTTGATGTATTTCCTTTGCCCACCAGGGACCCACTGGCATTCTTTCAACTGGGAGTAAAGGATCTGTTTGAGGAGATGTAAGTTAGGCATCTGGATGACACTACCTATCCATCGGAGTTGGTGTTACTTTATCATGGTGGAGTTGCTGTCCATGTTGGCCTCCTGCAGCTGGTATTAGTGTGTCTGTCCTACCATTTGGTGATATTGTTTCAGGTGCAATGGAGTAATGCAAGGAATCAGGGCTCTGTTCTCCATCTGAATAGAATCAGAAAATGGCTCTATTCCTGCACATTGGGTGCATCCGCTCTCAAGGCTAGAGACCAGAAACCGAGGATTAGATTGCAGTGCTGTCTCTGAACATGGGCACAAACCTTAATGCTATCAATATAAAGAGTCACCAGGAAACTAAATAAATTATTGAAGTGAAACATCACTACACAGTGAGTTGGGATCAAGTTTGCGGCTACCACCCTGAACTGATTCCACAGCCTATAAATTTGCATTCAAGGATCTACAACCGCATATTCTCAGTACTATATTTTTTGTTCACAGTTGGTCTTGTTTTGCACAATGGTTGTTTTTCAGTCTCTGATAATATGTAGTTTTTTTAAAAAATAAATTCTACTGTATTTCATTATTTTCCTGCAAATGCCTGCCAGAAAATGGATTTCAAGGTTGTACATGGTCACATATACAAACGTATTTATGTACTTTGATAGTAAACCAAGGAGTTGTTGGATTGTGCATAATTAGGCATTTAGCTAGGCCTAATAAAAGTGTGCTAGTGTTGGAGAGGGGAATTGAGGTTTCAGTAAGGAGAGGCTATTTATTCTTTATTTTTTCCTTATTACACATTGCTTCAAGCAGTGGGGATACTATACAGGATACTGGAGTCCTTCTCTTGCAAGATGTGGGCAGGCAGGGAGACTTCAAGTGTGCCTGCCAACTATACCTGCAAGAAATACATTGAGCTGCAGCTTCTAAAAGACGGTGTTAAGGAATTGGAGCTGGAACTGGAAAAACTCCAAAGTTACTGTAGGCAGAGAATGTTCTCTGGAGTTAAGCCCACACCCAAAGAGGGAAGAAGAATGTGAAGCTTGGGCTGAGCAGAAATCTCATTTACTGGACAAATGGCAGTTCTCAGATAATATGAAAAAACGGAGACTGGTTGAGAGTTTAAAGGGTCTGGCAGCTGATATAGTGAGGTTCCTAAAGGTGGAAAACCTACTAGCCACGTCAGCCAACTACATGCAAGCTCTGGAAGATGCTTTTGACACTACTGAAAGTTCAGCCAAAAGCTGGCACTTCTGAAAGTCATGATGAAGTCTAGGCACACATTCCAGGCAGAAGGAGGGAAACTTCTTCGAGTTGGGGAAGCTGCTGCACTCTTTGTGCCACAAAGGGGGCATTCAACTGTCTGAAAGAAATTGCTTCACGGTAGAGCAAGTTGTGAAGGGCGTGCTGTCACATGATATGATTGCTCTACCTATTCAAATGAACCTCCC
Source organism: Hemitrygon akajei (assembly GCF_048418815.1). NCBI lineage: Eukaryota > Metazoa > Chordata > Chondrichthyes > Myliobatiformes > Dasyatidae > Hemitrygon > Hemitrygon akajei. The sequence continues at coordinate 25,527,932 of NC_133144.1, forward strand.
CCATCTTTTACTGAGTCACTCAGAGAATTTAGAGAGGAGGAAAACATGATCGAGAAGCGGAACATTTCCAAAGGCCAAGTAGCGTCTTCAGTTGGTAGTCTCTGCTGCTAAAGTGACCCCTGATGCCATGGAGATGGAGCATTTGAGGAATGAAGTGAAAAGCCCTCAATCTGAGCTGACTCAATGGATGTCTACTAGTGTTTCAGCTAAACGTGACACATCCACCGGTAGGACTTGCTAAGCATAGGAATACTGCTGAAAGGGACTTTTGACTAGAGAAACCACTGGTATTTTCTGTTACAACTGTGCAGAAGGTAGACATTTTGAGCAAGACTGTAAGGGACAGGGAAATCTTTGAAAAGCAAGTCAGTGGTTAATCGATCAGAGAAGAAAATAAGCATAATTAGGGAGGGACCCAGTAAAGCAACAGCCTGGAATCTTGGAGAGAACGCTCTCCAATCAGTGTATCAGGGGAAATACCAAAGTGCAAAACACAACTCCTGAAGGTTTAGTGGGACTAAGCTCTGATGTATCCATATGGATAGAATATATTTATGCTAGAGCCATACTTGACACAGGTTCTCAAGTTACTTTACTAGATCCTTTTACATCTGGCATTTGTCACATTTACCATTGATGCCACTCAGTGCCCCTGAGATTTGGGGGATTAATACTGATGAGTACCTGTACAATGGTTAATTGTTGTTGATACTGGGAGTTTTCAGAAGCGATGTTGGAGTAACTGAGACTATTGATATAACAGTGTTGGTCTGTTTGGATCTGATTGAAAAAAGGTGAAGCTTCCATTCTTGTGGGAACAAATACTCCATTGTGTGAAGGCTTATGGGAGCATGCAGGCAGTGAAATAGAGATATTTTTTTTGAAAATCTTGTCCATTCACCCGACGTTCAGAGTTGCTTTTGAGAAGGTGCAGGTTCCTCTGAAACAGACTGAAGAGCATAAACGAGAAACTGTGTGGTACACCCAGACTAAACCAGTCCTGGAGGAGTATATGGAGTGACAGAGGACAGAGGACAGAGGACACCCTCCTTTCCAAGACAGGATTTGCTGGTTAGCATCAGTGGAGGTTGAAGATTTTCAGCAGCATCTACTTAAACTGAGGGAAGCTGAGTTCAGTCAAGGAGCAGAGGGAACTTAGTCGCTGAAAGGTATGAGTAGTAAATGGGGGAGGCAACCCCAAGTAAACAGGGACAGTCACAAGGAGAGCCTGAGGCTGAAGAAGCTGAAGATGAAATAAGAAGATCTCAGAGAGTCAGGAAACTCCCAGATAAGGTGGCACCTGGTGCACCTGGGAAAAGAAGTGGTATGTCAATCCTCATGGTGAGATATGTTACTTCCATTTACAAATGGATTGGTGGTCCAGAAATCACAACATTCATTTGAATACTGTGTTTTTAATAATGGTTTAATAAGTTCCAACATCATGAGGACATGACTATTTCTGTTGTGAGGGGGTTAAGAATGTGGTGCCCTGTTTAAGATTTCTACTGATATCCTGTAAGATATTTCTGTTTAAGAGGTCTTTCTGTTAGTAAGAGTGTTTTAGCTTTGGCTAAAGATAAGGAGCCATGTTGTCCGATTAGGAATGTTGTGTCAGTCAATCAGAATTACCTTTGTACTTGTTGTGACCTTCTTCCCAATGGGATGCGATGGAAGCATTGAGAGAACTGGGCAGCATCAGATTTCTGAAGGACAGTAATCTGGTTTGGGGTCTTTTCGGTGAGAGCTGTGGAGCGGTGCAGAAGGGGAGATGCCACAGATTGCTGCTCAAGGGAGAGATCCCCAATTTGCACAGATGGATGTTGCAAGAAAGAAGTGCCAATACTCTTTAGTTAGGCAGTTCGCTCAAGATGGTCTTCGAAGGAAGTTTGAACTCTGGGCGGTGTTTTTCTTGCAGAACATGGACAAGCACATGAGTACTCCAGAAATGTGCCCAAACTTTTCTGTGCAAGTTGGACTGGTTTAACTGTAAAACCCTTACAGTAAAATTGTTTTTACCCTTTTATTCTTTTTTTTCAGTTAGCTCTTTGTTAAAGTTAAAAAATGGTAAATATGTAATTTTATGCCAGTGTTCAATCTGTTATATTTCTGGTGAATGATAACTTTGCATGGGGCAGTAATTATAGAGCATTCACTACAATCAATGTTCCTCCCAGAAACATCCCAACTTTCCTGTTTGGTTGAACCCCAAATCTTACCGACCCTAGTTGTATATTGCTTATGAAAGGTGACCTTCTCACTGCTGAGTCATGTGGCTGTTAGCAGAGTTATCTAGGAAGCCAAGTTTGTTTATGAGCCTGGTAAGAGGGTTGCATATGTTCATGTATATGCATTTGTTTACATCACTGTGTGCATATAAGTGTGTGTGTGTGTGTGTATGTGTCTCTACAATGTTCTCCACCATTATTCACAGTGAGTGAGTTTATAAAGATAAAGATTAGCTTTAATTAGAAACATAGAAAACCTACAGCACAATACAGGCCCTTCGACCCACAAAGTTGTGCCGAACATGTCCCTACCTTAGAAATGACTAGGTTTACCCATAGCCCTCTATTTTTCTAAGCTCCATGTACCTATCCAAAAGTTTCTTAAAAGACCCTATCGTATCTGCCTCCACCACCATTGCCGGCAGCCCATTCCATGCACTCACCACTCTCTGCGTAATAAACTTACCCCTGACATCTCCTCTGTACCTACTCCCCAGCACCTTAAACCTGTGTCCTCTTGTGGCAACCATTTCAGCCCTGGGAAAAAGCCTCTGACTATCCACATGGTCAATGCCTCTCATTATCTTATACACCTCTATCAGGTCACCTCTCATCCTCCGTCGCTCCAAGGAGAAAAGGCCGAGTTCACTCAACCTGTTTTCATAAGGCATTTTAACCCCAATCCAGGCAACATTACATGTACATCAAAACATCTTAACATATAGTGAAATGTGTTGTTTGGTCAACAACCAGCACAGTCCGAGAGTGTGCTGGGGGCAGCCCACAAGTGTTCCTATGCTTCTGGTGCCAACATAGCATGCACATAACTTACTAAGCTTAACTCATATGTCTTTAGAATGTGACAGGAAACCTGAGCACCTGGAGGAAACCAACATGATCACAGGGAGAATGCACAAGTTCCTTAAAGAGAGCAGTGGTAATTGAACCTGGGTTGCTAGCACTACAGGGCACTATACTAACTGCTATGTTACTGTGTCACCCTTATGCTACCGTGCCACGGTCTACATAAATGTATGTATGGTATATTGTGAAATTGATGTACATTTCACCATTCCTATATGCTGTATATGATGTTGCTGAGGCCTAATTTGGAGTATTGTGTGCAGTTTTGGTCACCTATCTACTGGAAAGATGTAAATAAGATTGAAAAAGTACAGAGAAAATTTACAAGGATGTTGCTGGCTCTGCAGGATCTGAGTTATAAGGAAAGATTAGGACTTTATTCCTTAGACTGTAGAAGATTGAGAAGCGATTTGATAGAGGTATACAAAATTATGAGGGGTATAGATAGAGTAAATGCAAGCAGGCTTTTTCCACTGAGGTCCATTTAAAACAGAGATGCAGAGAAATTTCTTTAGCCAGTGGGTGGTGAATTTGTGGAATCTGTTACCACAGGCAGCTGTGGAGACCAGGTTCTTAAGGTGAAGATTGATAGGTTCTTAATTGGTTGCGGCATCAAAGTTTATGAGAGAAGGCAGGGGAGTGGGGCTGAGGAGGGGAAAAAGGTATCAGCCATGATTGAATGTCAGAGCAGACTCAATGGGCCAAGTGGCCTAATTCTGCTGCTGCAACTTATGGTCTTATGGAAGTTGGGCGGGATTACAACCAGAGGTGAAGAGGTAAGGTAAGAGGTTAAGGGTAAGAGGTGAAAAATTGTACATGAGAGGAAACTTCTTTGCTCTAAGGGTTGTGAGAGTGTGGAATGAGCTGCCAGCACAAGTGGTGCATGTCAACTTGATTTCAATGTTTAGACAAAGTTTGAATAGGTACATGGATGGTAGGGGTATGGAGGACCATGGTCCCGGTGCAGGTCGACAAGAGAAGGCAGTGTACATGTTTTTGGCTTGGCCTAGATGGGCTGAAGGGCTGTTCCTGTGCTGTATTTTTCTATGACTCTGTGACTGGGATCTTAATGTTCCTAACCCACCATCCCACTGAGGGACAGAAGGTATAAAAACCAGCCTTATTTCTGCACCCACTCTAATAGTCATTTCTCCACTCAAACCTTTTCAATCTATAAATCTTTAATCTTACTGTGTGTTATATTTCTCTGTCAAAATAAGCTTTGATTCTAAGAGTACTCACAGAATCATGTTATTCTATTCACTCATAAGCGAAAGAGAAATATTTGGTTGCAGTCTGCTCGCTGACCTATATCATGCAAAGAAAAGGACCATTCAAAACATTACTCCAGTTTAAGGCCTCATTATCTTGTAGGAGGATATTCCAAAATGAATATGTTCAGCACTTTGCAGATCACCACTTGAGTAATCGATATGAGATGGGTCCAACTGGTTGGTTGTTCTTCAATTATTTATCATTCTTGTACTGCATTCAACATGGCACAGCTGCAGAAATAAAGCAACTTACTGACATTGTGTGGTAGTAAGGTTTTTCCAGTGGCATTTTGGTGAGTGGAATGATTGTTTTTAATCCAGCAAAATCAGCAGGAAAGGGATTGCAAACAGGGAATGATAGATTCTCATTCCTTTAGTGTGGCGAAAGTCCCAGAGCCCTTCTTATTGGTTCCGAGGATCGTCACATCGTTGTGGAGAGGCTTGTGAGTTCCTGAGATCCTGAGAGTGACGCTGTCTGGAGTTTAGCCATCTGGTGCTTAGGGTCGCCCATAATGCCAAGGTCAAGGGGTTAATCCAAACTAAGAGTAATCCAACCAAAACCTCATAACAGCAGTGAAGGCAGAGAAAGTGTGTAGTAGTGAAGGGGCCCCAGTTGTCTTGTACTCCATGTCACTGGCCTCTGACCCCGAACTATCAAGGATTGTGTGGTGGCTGGCTGTGCATCAGCTCCTCACATCAAACAAAGTCTTACACAGGCATTCTACATTAAGAGAATTCACCTTAACATTTTGGATTTTGTGGATCCCGGATTGGTCTCTATAGCCATCTAACCAACGGCCAATAGACAACCTCTTAGGAGAACATCATACTTGACTTGAGTGATCAGACTACTGGTATCCAAAGAAACCATGGGTTGCTTTTAATTTTAAAATGAATTCCATGCTCCCAGTTTAGGCACTTGTCACTGCACTGAGTTCTGCAGTGATACAGACAAAGATGATGAGATAAATGGAAGCTATTTCATTATTATGCGGTTCAAAGAAATTGTGGGCTGACTGGAAATTAATGAAGCAATGATTAGAGTATGTGCATATTTAATATCACTTTAAAATGGTCCACTGACAGTGCAGGCTTCAAGGCAGCTACCATCATTTTGGTGCTCAAGAGCGCAAAGGTAATTGGCCTAAACAATTATTGCCCAGTGGCACTGACTTCAACAAGCATGAAGTCCTTTGAGTAACTGGTAATGGAACATATGAATTCTCACCTTCTAGCTATATTAGACTCTTTCCAGTTCATCTACTGCACAAATCGGTCCATTGATGTCATAACCTTGGCCTTCCACTCTGTCCTGTCCCACCTAGAAAATGATTCTTCCAGGACATTTTTCATTGACTTGAACTCAATGTTTAAAACCACCATCCCTCAGAGTTTGGTGAGTAAACTGTCCTCATTCAGGCTCAACACCTCTCGCTGTAACTGGATATTGGACTTCTTGATGGAAAGGTCCCAGTCAGTCTGAGTTGGCAGCATTATCTAAGCTCCATCTTGCTGTCCACTGGCTGTGTGCTCAGCCTACTGCTGTTCAAATTGCTGACTTAGGACAGCACTACCAGATCCAACTCAAACCATATCGTCAGATTCACTGAAGATACAACATTGGCTGGCCTCATCAACAACAATGATGAGTCAGCATACAGAGAACAACAATCTGACTCTCAACGTGGACAAGGCAAAAGAGATTTTTATGGACTTCAGGAAGGTGCAGGTCGCCCATGCTCTATTGCACATCAATGGCTCTGCCATAGAGAGAGTGAAAGGCGTGGAGTGCATCAACAGGCAATCTAACCTGGACCCACAACACCTTCTCATTAGTCAAGAAGGTACAACAGCATCTACACTTTCTGAGGAGATGTGCAAGTTTCCCCATCCCCATTGTACTTTCGACAGGAACACCATCAGCAGTGACTTGTCTGGCTGCATCATTGCCTGGTATGGAAACTGAAAGGCATCAGACCCCAAGACTCTGCAGGGGATAGTAAAAACCACCAAGAGCATCACTGGGATCTCCCTCTCCACTATTTGTGATATCTACTGGGAGCTTTGTATACAAAAGACCTGAAGCATTGCTGAGGACCCCCACCACCCATCCACAATCTCCTTGACCCACTACTTCAGGAAGGAGGTACAGGAGTATCAGGACTAGGATTGCCTGAACAAGTAACAGCTTCTTTCCTCAGGCTGTGAGACTAATGAATACCCTACCACCACTGAGCTCTCGTTACTAGGTCAGCCAGCTGTTTACTGTGTTATTTAATTAACCGTACGGTTTGCGAGTCCTTCAGAAGAGTAGAACCGCTGCCCCCTGTCATGCATGTCGTAAAAAGCCTCTAAGGAGGGTTGGGCATAGGGTTAGCAGCCCTATCCTGTAAAAATACTTATTGCTACAGAAACATCAGCAGCATCAAAACCAGGCCAGCCAGTCTTGGGAGAGGTAGGGCCTCTTTTGGAGAGCCGTAGGACATGGAGAAGTGAAAGTCGAAAGGAAGCTCCTTCACCGAAATACCTACTGTCAACCAAGAAGTTCTCCAGAAGTGGCATGTGGAATGTGAGGACCGTGTATGAAGCTGGGAAAACCCTACAAGTTGCAAAAGAATTTCAGAACAATAAATTAGATATTTTGGGACTCTGTGAAACTAGCTGGACAAATTCAGGGCAAGTACAACTCACTTCAGGGGAAACTATCATCTATTCAGGACACATGGAAGAGAATGCATACCCTGAGAAATGCCCTTCTAGAAGAAGTCATTTGTCTATCTGGGAAGCATTGTCAACAAGGAAGGAGGTACTGATGAGGATGTAAAGACCAGGATCCAAAAAGCCAGAGGAGCCTTTATAATACTATGTCCAGTTTGGATGGCAAAAGAACTAAGGTTAAGGACCAAAATGAGAACCTTTAACTCAAATGTCAAATCTGTCCTCCTATATGGCTCTGAAACTTGGAAACTGACATCAGAAGTAATCAGAAAAATCCAGACCTTCATCAACAAATACCTACATCAGATTTTGGGGCTAACATGAGCAGACTACGTGAACAATACAGAATTATGGCAAAGGACCACTTAGACAGCAATTGAGACACAGATCAAGAGAAGGAAGTGGTGCTGGATAGGACACACATTGAGGAAGCCCCCAAACAGTATCACCAGACAAGCTCTCACATGGAATCCTCAGGGCAAGCAAAATGGAGGTAGGTCCAAGTCCACGTGGAGGAGGGAAGCATTAACTGATGCCAGGAGAGTGGGAATGACATGGTCACAGCTGGAGAGACATGCACAAGACAGGTTGATCTGGAAAGATGTTGTTGATGGCCTATGCTCACTTGTAAGTTGAAAGGCAGAAGAAGAAGAAGAAGTATTATTTACTGTTTACTTGTCTGCATAGCATTGACATTGCCTTTAGCTTTCGTTCACTTTGGGATACCCGGAAGTTCTGTTATGTGTAAATGGTTGTTTAACTACTGTAACTTCAATGGCAGTATATAAACATTATTGTAGTCTCCTTTCAATCATATCATAAGTAAAATTAAGATGCTTACATCAAGTTAACACAAAATACTTTTAAGCGAAACTGAAATGTACACTTTTCATCAGAATGCTTTACTGTCTATTATGTGCATTCTGTGCAATGTGTATTTACATTATTCAACCTGAAGGCTAGCTCTACTCAACGTCATGATAACACTTAGAACCATGGAATACTAAAAGGAAAAGTGCATGCATTTTTGAATTATATTTTAAGAACTTATCTATGGTAATATTTTGTTTATGTACTGTGTGTGATATGTGTTTTATGGGTGCACCATGGTCCAGAGGAACATTGATTTGTCTGGTTGTATATACAGTATATATGCAGTCAGATGACAATAAGCTTGAACTTGAATATGTCCTCATTGTGGTCCTGTGCTTTAGTCACTTATACAGCATCTTGAGGAAGAAGTTTGTTGGTTCAAGCCCACTGCAATAATCTAAACATGAGCCGACCCTGACATTGAGATATACTAGTTCTGAGAGAATACTAGGCAGCCATTGATCCCAGGAGATCATGGGTTTGCACCTCTGGCGGACTGTGTCCTCTCCAGGACGCAAGCCTGTGTGGGAAGATTTGAAGAACCGGCCGTTGTCCATGCAGTGGGATCCTCTCTCCATATCACTGATGTAGACCATGGGAAGGGTAAACACTGATACAGCTTGGCAGCAGTGTCGTCACAGAGGTTGCCAGAGTAAAGCTGTAAACCACATCAAACTGCCTTAGGGACCCTGGCTCTAGATTTCTTCCTTGGGGTTTACTCCTAAAGCCTTTCCCATGGATGGGTATGGCAGCAAAGTAGTGGGGGTTTAAAATCAGAGTTCTCCTTCTCCCAGGTGGGCTGCTGTCCAAGGCTGATGAGCCCCACCTGCCCAAAGCAACTGGTTTTGAGGCGCCAGTGATCCAACTTTGCCCCTGCTCATGTCAGTAGAAACAGTTCTGCTGGGACTAGTAGCTAAACCACACATGAAGGCCGAGAGTTAGACTTGGTTGTCAGTGGCTGTTAGTGACGCACACCATTTGGAGGACTTTATAGGTAGTGGGATCTTATCTCCATTACCACCTCCAGCTATAACAACCTTAGGAACCTCTGAGAGAATATGCCCTACCAAAGGTACTGATTTATGCTGTCATGTGGTCAAGTGGATGACCAAATATTACCAAGTTCTCTCTGATGTCCAACAATATTCATCTCTCAGTTTACAAGCAGAGGCATTATTTATTTATTTATTTATTTATTAGAAGCTGACTCAAGTATCACTCTCAACATTAGCACACTGTTGCACCTTTTTCAATTATTGTAAAGGATTTTCATAAGAGAAACTTTTCAAACACTACTGCAAGCCAAATGTTAAGAACTTTCCTTTGGAAGTGGCTGTTGGCCTGAAAAATTTGTCATTCATAGATAATTCTAAGAATGTGGGAAACATGTGGGTACTTAATCAGACATAATTAGAATAACCGAGATTAAGCAAAAAGCTTGTCTTGCGCACTGTTCATACAGATCAAATCGTAACACAGTGGACTGAGACAGCGCAAGGTAAAACAATAATGGAAGATAGCATAAAATGTGACTTATACAGAGAAAGTGCAGTGCAGGTAAACAATAAAGTGTAAGAGCATAGCGAAGTAGATTGTGAAGTCAGGTGTCCATCTCATTGTACCAGGGAACCAGGGTAGAAGGCATCCTTGAGTCTGGTTGTATGTGCTTGCAGGCTTTTATATCTTCTGCCTGACGGAAGAGAAGAGAAAATGTCTGTATTGGTTGGGATTTTTGATTATGCAGTCTGTTTTACTGAGGAAGTACAGAATGAGTCCCTGGAGCAGAGGCTGGATTCAATGACATGCAGCATTTTCCTGTGGCCATGTGCAGAGCAGTTGCCATATTAAGCTATGATGTATCCTGATAAGTTACCATCTATGGTGTATCAATAAAAATTGGTCAGGGTTGAGAGGGGCATGCCAAATTTCGTTAGCCTCCTGAGGAAGTAGAGGCTTGGTGAGCTTTCTTGGCCCATGGTGTCTGCAGGGACGTACCAGGGCAGGCTGTTGGTGCATAATAGTGATATCTTAAGGATGGGATGATTCATCTTTATCTATCACAATTGTTTTCCTTGGGGCAAGGTAAATCTCCAACCAGTCCAGTATTTTGAACTTGAAGACCATTGACCTTAGTTTACCAGAACTCCTTAATACCACACTGTGTCCGTACTGTCCTATTGCCAAGATCAATCACTCTCACCTCACCTCTGGAATTTAGCTTCTTGGTCAATGTTTGGACCAAGTCTGTGCTGAGATCTAGAGCTATGTGATCCTGGTAAAGTCCAAGATAGGATTAATTTAGCGGGCTGTTAATGAGTAAATGCTGCTTCCCTTCTCTTCACCTCAGTTGTCTTTCACCTCCCTCTTCAGCTCCTTCTACTTCCCTTTCTCCCATGGTCTACTCTCCTCTCCTCAGATTCCTTCCTTTTCAGCCCTTTACATCTTCCATTCATCACCTCCCAACTTGTCACTTAATTCCCCCTCCCACCTTTCCCTACTACCTTTCTACTCAGCATACACAAAATGCTGAAGGAACTCAGCAGGCCAGGCAGCATCTATGGAAATGAGTACTGTTGATGTTTTGGGCCAAGACCCTTCACCAATCCTGATAAAGTGTCACGGGCAGAAATATCAGCTGTACTTTTGTCCATAGATGCTGCCTGGCCTGTTGAGTTCCTCCAGCATTTTGTCTGTATTGGTCAGATTTCCAGCATCTACAGATTTTCTCTTGTTTGTGCCTTTCCACTCATCTGATTTTACCTATCACCTTCTAGCTTCCTCTCCCCCCACCTCCTTATTCTAGTTTCAACCCCCTTCCTTTCCACCCGATGAAGGGCCTCACCCTGAAATGCCAGCACTTTATTCCTCTCCATCGGTGCTGTCTGACCTGTTGTGTTCCTCCAGCATTTTGTGTGTCCTACTCAGGATTTCCAGCATCTGCAGAATCTCTTTTGTAAATGCTACTTGGCAGCATTATCAGCAACATCTCTCATCATTTTACTGATAATTGAGAGAAGACATTGTGTGGTAGTTACCCAGATTGGATTTGTCCTACTAATTTTGTGAAATGGTAAATTATCTCATTATTTTCACATCTACTGAGGTACAGTGAAAAACTCTGATTTTGCATGCCATCCATACAGATCAGATGATTACATTGAGGTAGTGCAAGGGAAGCCAATAACAGAATATCAGAATAAATGTAACCTTTACAGAGAACGTGCAATGTGGGCTGACAATAAGATGCAAAGTCACACTGAGTTAGATTGTAAGGTCAAGAGTCTACATGATCATACTAGAATAGTCTGAAAAGAGTGGAATAGAAGCTGTCTTTGAACCTGGTGGTATGTATCTTCTTCCCAATGGGAGGGGGAGGAAGAAATAATAACCAGTGTGGGATGTGTCTTTAATTATATTGGCTGCTTCACCAAGAAAACTAGACAGAGTCTATGGAGTGGAGGCACATTTCTGTGAGGTGTCAGAACTCTCTGCAGTTTCTTGTAGTGACTGATGGTGACTATTTTATGGACAGAGCATATCTGAGCAATTTTCTGCATTGTCATGGAGAGATCAGCAGTGCCATTATGCTGGACCAGCTTGGACAGAGGCTTTCCGGACCACAGCCAATCTGTTGTCTCGCCCTGTATGCTTCACTGTAATCTTTATATCAGATACAACTTCAAACTTCTTGAAGTTGCATAAAGTGCTCCAGATCTATTGTTTCACTTTCAAACAATAGTCCTTATGACAAATAGTTTCCAAAGGTTGCAGGTATAATAATTCATGCAAATTACTTTTATCTTTTCCACTCATGATTCACATCTCACTGCAATTCTACATCCTATAACATTAAATTCTCAATTTTTTTTTCTCATTTCTTTAAATATCATGAGTAGTTTCTGAGAAACTGGTGACCTTCAGGATGAATTTGCCGGTCCTTACATATTTAAGTATCGAAGCCATCATTGTTACTGTTAACTCCATAAGATTAAAGACAAAGTTATTCATAGCCATTTCTGTTTAATCTTTTCTCAGAAAACCTTGGACATAAACCATTCATTTAGATTGCTCTATCAGCCATACTTTGCCAATATAGCAGTATCACGGTGGTTAGCGCGACACTATTACAGATTGGTGTTTCGAAATTCAGAGTTCAATTCCAGCATCCTCCATAAGAAAATTTGTGTGTTCTTCCTGTGTGCCCCTGTGTTTCATGTAGCTCCTCTGGTTTCCTCCCACAGTGCAACAGTGCAAAGACTAGTTATTAGGTTAATTGGTCATTGTAAATTGTTCTGCGGTAAGGCCAGGATTTAATCAGCCGGTTGCTGGGTGTCACGGCTCAGTGGGCCAGATGGGCCTGTTCTGCACTGTATCTCTACATAAAATAAAATATGCTGGTTATCATGGGCACATTATCTGTTGAATGCTACTGTTTCTAAACTTACCGAGGGTCATCACTTTCTCATGGTGGAGAGGTTTGTGAGTTCCTGAAATCCTGAGAGCAAAACCATTTAGAGTTTAGATATCTGATACTAAGGTACTGGTAGTGTCATCCAAGAGGGAGCTTCCAGTCAAGAAGAGATCCAGCTAAGACCTTAACAGAGGAGTTGGTGGAAGCTGATAACTCATCAAAATGGGAAGTACAGTCAAATAAGAAAAAAATCTTTGAACTTTAAATTATTTCTGAAAACACTTTTTGGCAAAAGTTCATAATGGAAGGACTAAAGAGTTTTTAATCTCTTGTCCCATAATATTTCCAATACCTTGACCATCTTTGAAACCTGTGCCCATGCATCTATCTCCTCAAAGGTTGGTGACCTACAGTTAAGCAAAGTTTCCCTTCTAATATCCTAATCTGCATTTTCAAGCCACTTTCCTTTATCTTTGAAACATCCGCCAGCTATCACACCCATAGAGATCAGTGTGTTCTTCAATTCTCAATTCATCTTCAACTCAACCATCAATAGCTGTTGTGCCTTCAATGGCCAAGACCAGAGCTGTGGAATTCTCTTTCAGAAACTCTCTGCTCTTTTACCATTTTTCCTTCTTTATAAAGTGCATTAAAACCTACCTCTTGGACAATCTTTAAGAAATCTGCCCTCGTGCATCTGAGTGGTTGTCTGGTTGATCTTTCTTCTAAGTAGCCCCCAGCAATCAAAGGTCATTCCATTCTGTACATGCTAAAATGGTGGATGAAGCTAATGTGGGAGATGAAGACTGCTATAGGCTCATCATCACCTTCATCATCATTATGTGCCATGTCATATAACATGGACAAACGTGGTCTTCCGTCTGTCCTTAATCTAAAAAGTTCTAATAAGCTCTCCAAAACTTTTGACCTGTCCATCTCTTAATGTAACTCACGAATGTCATGCACTGTTGACTGTGAGCTTTTCTTCCATCAATCTTTCCTGTCACTGCAAGATGTTTGAGCTTCTCTTTCCTTAGTACATTTCCCAGAAATTCCAGCTGCAGTTTGCTGATTGATGATATCAGCTCTATTCTTATTCTGGCTTTTTAGACAATAGACAATAGGTGCAGAAGTAGACCATTCGGTCCTTCGAGCCTGCACCGCCATTTTGAAGTCATGGCTGATCAATTCCTATCAATACCCAGTTCCTGCCTTGTCCCCATATCCCTTGATTCCCCTATCCATAAGATACCTATCTAGCTCCTTCTTGAAAATTGGCCTCCACTACCTTCCGAGGCAGTGCATTCCAGACCCCCACAAATCTCTGGGAGAAGAAGTTTTTCCTTAACTCTGTCCTAAATGACCTACCCCTTATTCTCAAACCATGCCCTCTGGTACTGGACTCTCCCAGCATCTGGAACATATTTCCTGCCTCTATCTTGTCCAATCCCTTAATAATCTTATACGTTTCAATCAGATCCCCTCTCAATCTCCTTAATTCCAGCGTGTACAAGCCCAGTTTTTGCAACACTTCCTCATTTGTTACTTTGTCTTTTCATGATATTTCCATAGATACAGCAGCTGATAATGCTGCTGTGAAGAACATCACCAGTTATAATCCTTTTTTCAACCAACGAACAATCTGCTGGAGGAGCTCAAATGATTGAGCAGCATTATGGCGCAGTGGCACCAGCGCCGGACTTTGGAGTGAAGGCACCCAATTTGAATCCAGCCGGCTCCAAAACCTGGGGAGGGATGGGCCCCGCCAGGTTTCAGATGCCCAAGGATGAGCAATCACCAAAAAGATCGGTGCAAAAAGCTTGTCATGACGGCGCTCCGACGTCTGTATCAGGAGTTAAGGGCGCGCGCGCGCACACACACACACACACACACACACACACACACACACACACACACACACACACACACACACACACACACACACACACACACACACACACACAACACACACACACACACTCCCATATCCTCTTTTTGCTAGCCATCTCCTCTCCAAATCCCAATTCAGGTTTTGATCAGAAACGTCATCAATTCCCTCACAGATGCTGCTTGGCCTGTTGAGTCCCTCCAGCAGATTATTGCTCCATTTTCCAGCAAGTGTACTTTTCTTTGCCTCTTTCTTTCATCTGTTTTTTTTTTTGCCTCATGTGTGTCTCTTGTATTAGGCAAATTCATGGAACTCTTGTCTGTAAAAAGTCAAAATCCTTTTCAAAACCAGCTCGGATGACGACATCCATTAAATATGCAAGCAACACAATGTTAGCATGATGTTGCTTTTTCTAATCATATATAATACTTTCATATGTGGTTTCTTGTGTATCTGCAAACATCTTGATAATACCCAACACCATTGACCAGAAATGTAACTAAAGCTGCCACATAAATATTTTGATGCCACAAAGCATTAAATAAAGCATTTAATATTTGTGTATTCTGTAGCACATAACTCATCCCTCATCTCCCAAAATGTTTCTACTATCTACAAGACAAGAGTCACTTTGAGTGCTTGGATGTGTAGATCCAGAACAAGGAGTTATTTGATTAACACCCAATCTCACCACCTTAAAGCTTTATTCCCTTCTTGGCTTGGCTATCCTAAAGGCACCTCTTAAAACCACAATACATACAGCCAAGAAGTACCTGGGCAGCAAGTACAGGACAGTAACACCAGCAATAAGTTCCTCTCGAAGTCACATGCTTTTCTAAATTAGAAACATATATCTGTTTGTCACTAGGTCTAAACAGCCACAGAACATTAATCAGAAGATCTTTAAAGATTAAAGATGAAATAATAACTTACTAAGGCTGGTTAGGGATAAACAATAAATACTGGACTTGCCAGGAACTTGAGCATCCTATGAATGAATGAAAATAAACAGCTCAGTTAAAAACCATCAGTGCCTAGACAGGCTGAGAACGAAAATTCGGAGAATTGAATGTAAGTGAAAATCACCCTGACATGAAATCCTCTGTCATCATTTTGGTGAAATGCAGCAGATGATTCTGAGAAAACTGAGTGACAGTCAAACAAGATTGACATTTAGTGAACTCCTTGCATACAATGGATTCCATTCAAGGAAAATTCTTGCAAATCAAACATTGCTTCAGTGAACAGTGCTGGGCATCAGGATATGGAAGGATGTCACTACCTGATATTTATCTGTAAAATGAAATTTATGGATCACATGAGCTCAAGATCAAAAATTGAATACTGTAGGTTTTTTTGTTTAATTCTTGACTCTGAATTGGAATTTTTATGGACACTAGTCCATCAGAGAATTTTGGCTGGAATTCTGGTGATGAGTGAATAAGACACTTACTCAATATTAAAATAAGGTCCCACTTCTTCTCTGTGTTGAGGTATTGCTCGACTTATGAACACCTGATTTATGAATTTTCACCGGGATACCTTTAATTCTTTGGACCACGTGTCTGACTTTCAAAACATACTGCGCTCTCCATCCATGGGAAGGCACTGTACTGAAATACCCATAATATTTTTCATCCAGCCTTCATGACTTATAAAATGTCTCTTAATGGCACGCCTTCCAGCAAGCATTTCTGTTGAAAAATGGGAAGGACAGCATGTGTCAATGACCGCATGGTGCCTATGTAGAGAAAACATTGCAGTTGTCCTCTTGTCAATCGCATTCATCAAACCACTTTTGTTAGATTTTTCTGGGAGCTTGCTGTGACTATATTCTCCACACTTCAAGGTTGACTAGACCCTGGAAGTGTTTCATTGACTACACAACACTCTGAGGCACACAGAGTTATGAAACTCTTGATAGTCATGCAAGTATAATTTTCTTAGGCCTTTGTGGTATCAATCTGCACATTGTAGCTTAATTTTAGATGAAGTAACATTTGTAGTTATCTGGTGTTAGAGCAATCCATGTTGTACCAGCTGTTCCTCATGAATGAATGATGGAATTATTGAAAATAAAACTATGACATATAAGGAAAAGTCAGCCCTTTGGGTCCTAGATCTGTTACATACACCAAAGCACATACAGATACGTCTTTAACTTTGACAGTCGACATATTCCAGATAGTCCACTGAAATATCTATTTTACTTCTTTTACTTTTTTTTTTCATCTTAAGTATGTTTCTGAAACTACTGGAGCCTGCAATTTACAGTCTGGAAATTGACTGAGTGCTCCAGCGCTTTGCTGTCTCCACAAAGTGAGTGTGTACTCCGACAGCCTCGATGCAAAGAAACACAGAGATGATGTTTGACTCCATTTTCAAAGGTTTCAAAGGTCCATTTGATGTCAGAGAAATGTATACAATATACATCCTTTCGTGAATGGTTTCTTCACAACCATTCTCGAAAACAGAGGAGTGCCTCCAAAGAATGAACAGCAGTTAAATGTTAGAACCCCAAAGCCCTCCCCAGCTTCCCCCTCCCTAGTGTAAGCGGCAGCAAGCTACAATCCCCCCTCCCCCCACCAGCAAAAAGAAAACATTGGCACCACCACCATGCACTCAAGCGTAAGCAAGGCAAAAGCAAAGACACAGACTTGCAGTTACCCCAAAGACTACATTATTCACCCAGCATTCGACATATCACAGGCTCTCTCTCTCCGTTTCACAGCGAGAGGGGAGACCCAACAAACAACTCACTGGTTTACGATGGTAAAAGTCCGTTGCATCGCTTTTTCCGAGCTCTGTGCCCAAAGATCTCGGGTCTCTGGGCACACAACCTTTGATCTCCCATCTCCCATGGCACAACAGTCTTCTGCTCAGACACCGACTTTCAATCCCCCTGTCTCCAGAGCCATGAAAACTCAATCCTCTGAGGGCGAGCGAAGGTCTTAGGCTGAGCCCTTGGCGTGCTGAACAACAGCCAGATGTGAAACCCTGACAGCGGGTCCCATTTGTGCAAAGAACCGAAGTCAGTGTGTAACTCCAGGTCAGGGTCTTCAACAGAACCCTGAAAGAGAAAAACAGGGATATTAAAGATGGAAATAGAGCTGTTTCTAAAGATGCAAGCAAAAGAGTCACCGTTAGGCACCATTAACCCTCCTAAGCTCTGCTTAGGAGCTTTGATGATTAAACGTTCATTAGTAGCCAGTTGAATCATTGAGGAAGATTGAGACTTTGGGCGAATGCAGAGATCGAGCAACAGTTCAGTGCCGACTGCCTGCAAAGGAGTCTGTGAGTGGTCTGTTGCTGTGTTGCTCGCTGTGGTAGGCAGGTAGGCCTCTCTCTTTTGATGATGAAGAAGAATGTTGCCATGGTTCTATGCTACGGATTGGACTATTGCGTTTCTGGACTGTGGACTTGTTCCAGACTTACGGTTTCTGTGCTTTTCACCAGTTCCTTTACACTTTGTCATGCAAGGTGAAGGGTTTGATGTTCTTGTTGCATTCAGTTAGTTTTTTGTGCAGTGGGAGGAGATTTGGGGTCAATGTTCTTGTAGTGTTTTGTGCAAGGAAAGAGGGTTTGCAGTTAATGTTCTTGTTGTTTTTAGTGTGTGAGGGGAATTTGGGGATGATGGGATGCTGTTCTTTTTTTGTATGGGACGGTGGGCTTGATGTTGCTCTCTAAATGACTTTCATGATCTTTCTTTGTTTCGTGGTTAGCTGGAGAAGAAGTATCTCAGAGTTGTAAATGGATGTATACTTTGACAAAAGATGAACCTTTGAACCTTTTGTCTCCAGCTCCTCCCAAGGAAGTGAGTTCCAGATCCCAGCCACTCAACCATGTCACCTGACCAATGGGACAGATAAGGAGGAGAGTGCTCACAACTTGTCTCATTGAAAAAAAAGACTAATGAGATATAGATGGAGGATCGTAGAAGTATAAAGAGTGGATATGGAGTGAAAATGGCAGAAGTAGAGGTAAGCATAATGAATTTATCAGTGATCATGTCATATTCTAACCACAATCACCAGCGTTCCAGGAAAGATTATTATTTTCAATTCCTAAAGATTACACTTCAAATTTGTTACAGGGGAGAAATTCAAATCTGGAACATAGATGACTGGACTTCTTTGTCACAGGAGTAGCAGTGCAGTCACTTGAGTTGAGTATAATGTTCTTCAAAAGGGTTGTCTATTAATTGATCCTCAAATGGCTGCAGAGCTCGATCCGGGATCCACATACCGGGATGATAGTTTGGATTTTCTTAATGGAGAACTACTGTGCGTGACTTTATTTAATGTGGGAAGACTGATGCACGGGCAGCCACCATACGGTGCTTGCCAGATTGGGGTCAGGATGCAGTGGCAAGATGACTGAGTACCCTTCATTGCTGCAGCCTTCTTCCACCTTCGCTTCCATTGTGATGAGTCATCATCTTCTGCCAACTCCACCACTGAGGTCTTGATTGGATTGCATTTTGTCTGGAACCTCCCCCTTGACCTTACCACCCAACCAGGAGATAAGTGACAGATGTCTAAATTCCTGACGTGCTGTTCTCGGGATTTCAGCAAGTCACGAACCTCTCCACCGTGACAAGGTGTTGATCCTCAGAGTGGTGAGTGGTCACCCTGTGCTTTCAGAAAGAAAGTTAGATAAACATTTGCAACAGAAGAGTTCACAAAACACAAAAGACCATATTGGATTCATATTGGATTTATACAGTGAAGACCCAGCAGTGGCAAATGTGGGCTGAATTATTCCCTTCTTTACAACATTTGTGACAGGCCATTTGAGAAATTGGAGCACCACTTTCTGCTCTGGGCATACATGTATTTGATGCAATCTGTCACTGAAAGATTAAAAATTGCTTTATATAACGTCAACTCTTTATTCCTCTCCATTAATGCTGCCTGATGTGCCGAGTTCCTCCAGCATTTTGTATCTGTTTCATTAAAAATTATGCATTGGCTTTCCCTGTTGCAGTAATATTTGCTGCTGCATTTTAACACCTCAACAGTCATCAGTCAAAGGTCTCAATCTTTTTAGTTTCTGCAGCTGTAGTTTCTTCTCTTCAATTCTCCTGCTGATATTCCTCACCATGACCAAGTTCATTTTACTCAATGAATAGCATATACCATCTCTCCCTGTCTTTCGGCAAAGGAATTAGAATAGAACACAAAACAGACTGTAAAACCCATTTTAGCTAATTGAAACTTCTGTCACAACATTTCACAGAAGTGTTAATGTAACTTCCTGCTAATATTGTTAGTAGATTTTATACAAGCAAGTTCTTGAAGACCAAATGACCTAATAAGCCTATCAATGCTTTCATGACTTGAAGTGAGCCATAGCTCAATGCAAAGATGTTCGCTGGTCTTCTATAGACCTATGCACAACAATCTAAAGCGATCCATAAATGATAAGAGGTATTATTGCTTGTTTAGTCTTGCTTAGTTATACAGCAACACAGGAAACCATTAAGCCTATCAAAGCCATGAGCACACCCGGCAAATCAATCCCATCCGTCTAGTTCTCCCTCCTTATGTTTCTGCAACTTATTCTCTGCCCAATAATCCATCCTTATTCCTCCTGCCATCTGTCTACATTAAAGGCAATTAACAGTGGCCATTGATTTGCCCGCCCGCACTTCTTCATGAGGTAGGAAGAAACTCAAAACAGGCCCAACCCATGTGCCCAAATGGTCGTGGTCACAACAAATATAAAGAATACAATAAGAACAAAAAAAAGTAAATATAAATATAAAAGTAATTCTATAAAACACTATGTGCAAGTGACTGTTATTTACTTAGACTGTTTGTATCTACGTAAAGTGATCTGAGGTCATCAATACATAGCAGTGATGGTGGGGGATCCCCACTATCTGGGCCAAGCCATCTTCTCACAGCTAACATTGGGCAAGAGTTATAAAATCCTGAAGACCCATGCCATCAGTTTCAAGAACAACTTCTTCTCTTCTTGAACCAGCCTTAATTATCACCTCAGAATTTTACGTAAACCAAAGTACTAAATATGCTTGGGTCGTTCCCATACATGTCGAAGGCACCTGGAGACGTATTTCGATTCTCTGTGCATGCGGCAGGTAGATAGATGCAGAGCCATCAGCTGGTGGGTATTGATAGTCTTGACATCACTTGAGTTGAATTATCTTGTGATTCTGAGCAATGATGTACACCACTTAAACTAACCTTAGCTGGACAACTGTTCTCTGTCTTGCCATTAGTTAAAGTGGACAAAACTTTTCTTCTTTTCTGCTGGTGCGAGTGAGGAATTTAATCTTCCTGCCTTTCATTCTGCCTTTAATTACGTCCCTTCATGTTCCCTTATATCACCCACTTCATTATTGAGCTTATGCACATCAATAACCCAGATCTCATTCAAGGATTGATCTCAGCCTGACCACCCTCAACCCCATTAACCTTTACTGACCTTCATCTTCATGCATCCCCCAAATAAGTCTTAAACTTTTTCAATTACATCTTATCTCTATTAGCATATTCCTTTAACCTGCTACTCTCTATCCTATCAAGGCCCACAGCCCAAATAAGTTCCTTTGTGGAAGGAAGATCAGAGAACATTCAACATAGTACAAAACAGCACAGTACAGGCCCTTCAGTCCATGATGTTGTGCTGACCCTTTAATTTACTCCAAGATCACAATCTAATCTTTCCCTCCCGCATAGTGCTCCATTTTCCTTTCACTCTTGTGTAACCCCCTGGGTTGCCTCAGGCTCGCTCAGCTCATTCTCGTCTGGGGGGAGCAGCCTCCGGCCCCGCCAAACTGGGTAATCAGCTGGTGTAGATGCTGTGTGATGTCCCCGCCTTGCCCAAAAACAGACAGTACACCATATGTGATTAAATGAGTACAATTTATAAAGGTTACTATAACTAAGTGATTAATAACAATACAGTATATATGAAGGAAAAACAATAAAGAAAAGGCGCCAAACTTATCAAAGTCCAAACCACTTCGTGCACAACCGTTGGAGCTCAATTACTGAAATCTTCTGGCCACCATTCAATCCCCTCCAAACTCCTCGACTCGCAGCTTAGGACCACCCGAAGTGGTCAACCAAGCACATCTAGCTTTATCTCCTCTTCTTGGAGTACCTCCTGGCCTTGGACCCCTGCTTGGGGTCCGTTCCTCGCCCAGCTTACAGCATCGCGTCCTCTCTCTCTCAACCCCTCGCGCCGATCTCCCCAAAAGCCCGTCAACAATAGCTTACAGACTCAGAAGAAAGGACAACATTAATCCCAAATGGTTTACAAAGGAATACAATTCTCGTTATCAGTAAATTTTAACCCAAACAAGCTTCCAGCACTCTCTCGCAACAAAGAAGCATTCCTGCTTTTAACAAAACAAAGAAGCCATTTTGATTACATACACAGTAACAAAGAAAAAAGAAGAAACCCCCTTTACACTTGTAAGAATCTCTTAAATATCCCTAATGTAGCTATCTCTACCACCATGCAACTACCACACACTATGTAAAACACTTATCTCTAACAATCCCCCTATACTTTCCTCCTAACACCTTAACATATTAGTCATTGTATTAGTCATTTCCACTCTGGGAGAAAATATTTGAGTATCTACTCGATATATGCCTCATATCATCTTATACACCTTTATCAAGTCACCTCTCATCCTCCTCCACTCCACAGAAAAACAGCCCTAGCTTGCTCAATTTATCCACATATGACATGCTTGCTAATCTAGGAATCATCCTAATAAATCTCCTCTGCACCCTCACTAAATGTTCCAGATACATCCTATAATGAGGTGACCAAAACTGAACATATTGTTCACTCCTGATGAAGGGTTTCAGCCCGAAACATCGTCACTACCTCCTCCCATAGATGCTGTCTGGCTTGCTGAGTTCTGCCAGCATTTTGTGTTTTTTATAATGCTCAATGTATGTTCTGACTAGAGTTTTATAGAGCTGCAGCATTACCTCACGGCTCTTGAACTCATGAAGGCCAAACACCATATTGTTTCTTAACCACCATATCAACATGCACTACAACTTTGAGGGATCTGTGGACATGTACCCCAAGGTCCAACTGTTCTCTCACATTGTGAAGAATCCTGCGATTAACCCCGTATTTTACCTTCAAGTTCAACCTTCCGAAGCAAATCATTTTACACTTTTTCAGCTTGAAATTCATCTGGTACTTTTCAGCTCAGTTCTGCATCCTATCAATGTCCCTTTGCAACCCACAATAAACTACTACACTATCCACAACACCAGTAACCTTCAACCTTTGTGTGATCTGCGCACTTACTAACCCATCCTTCCACTTGCTCATCCGAGCCATTTGTAAATACCACGAAGAGTATTTACTCTGGCGTCCCAGAGTAGATCTCTGCAGAACGTCACTGGTCACCAACCAGCAGGCAGAATTCACTCCATTTACTACCACACTCTGCCTCATGTGGGCACTCCAATTCTGAAGCCATGTAGCCAAATTTCCCTGGATCCCATGGCTCCTGACATGGCTAATCACACTATGCTTCTCCAAGTGCTCATAAATCTTATCTCTAAGAATTGTCTCCAATTGTTTGCCCGCCACTGACATAAGACTCACTAGTCTACTATAATTCCCAGGGTTATCACTAATAGCTTTCCTGAACAAAGCAATTAATATTTGTCATCCTCATATCCACTGGCACTACTCTTGTGGTCAGTAAGGATGCAAAGATCATCAGCAATGGCTCAGCAATCTCTTCCCTCACTTTCCATGGTAACCTGGGGTACATGCCGTCTGGCCCTGGGAACGTATCTATCCTAATGTTTTTCTAAAGTACCAGCACATCCTCTTTATTAATACCAACATGTTCCAGCACATTAGTCTGTTCTATGCTGACCTCACATCTGCCAAGGTCCCACTCACTAGTGAATACAGAAGCAAAGATTAAAGTCCTCCTGCCTCATCGACTTCCGGCACATTTCCTCTTTAATCATTGAAAGTTGTAGCTTGAAGGACCCCATGTGCAAAGCCTGTGTCTTTGTGTTTAAAACACCTGTGGCTCTACATGTGTTGGAACCTGGCTACCAAAACACATTAGACAAAACTAATGGAAATTCAGTACGTGGTATCTGTTTGGAGACAGAGATATTCCTGGGCTCTTCTACCCATTTAGTCTGCATTGGCCTGGTTTTCTTTCTAGTCCCATTCACTTGCACTCAGACCACAGCTCTCCATAACCCTTTCATGCATGTACCGATCAAAACTTCTCTTAATTGTTACAACTGAACTTCCACCTACCACTTTCACTGGCACGTCATAGGACACTCACAGCACCCTCTCAGTGAAGTAGTACCACCTCAGAATTCCTTCTTCATCCTTTCGCCCCACATCTATGACCGCTAGTTCTGGGCTCACCCAAGCTCAGAGGGAAAAGCTTTCATGCATTCATCCTGTCTATACACCTCATAATTGTGTGTAACACTATAAAATCTCCCTTCATTCTCCTGCAATTCAGGGAATAAAGTCCGAACCCATTCAACCTATCCCTGTTTTAGCTTAGTTGCTAAATGCATTAAGGGCTTGATCTCATTTAGTTTTTTTTTAGAAAATTTGTCAATAAGCTGAGTAATGATAACATATTTCTGTTAAGTTGATCTTGTAAAAAATGTGCTGCCGAGTGATTTTCTTAAATAAACAAACGCTGATCAGGTTAGACTTTCGTTTTGCTGCCTAGCCATTTAATTGGAGTATAGATCAGCATTTCAGTGTCCAATTCCATGTCCATCAGGGGTTCCTAGCCTTTTTTATGCCATGGACCAATGCCATTAATCAAGGGGTCCATAGACCCCAGGTTAAGAAACCCTTGATTGTTGATGGATTTTGCCACAGCATTATATTTTAACATGTGAAGTATCTTCCTACTAAATGCAATTATACAGCTCAATATTACAGACTAGCTCAGGACTAATTCATGCCCATGCTTTGTATAACCATTGCTTATATGGGTTTGCAGGGGTCCTTTGCACTATAGTAAACTATGTTTGTTCTTATTCTCACTCGTATAATTCTGGTGTAAAATAGAACGTTAACTCTAATTCCATATGCTTGTGATGCTGCTGCAAGTAAGTTTTTCATCGTACCTGCTCAAACATAAACTTCACTTCTTATTGACTTTTGACAATGTGATTGCAATGGAGAGCACAGAGAGAAGATTCACTAAGAGGTTGCCTAGATTGGATGACTTTATTTATGGAATAAGATTGGATAGATTGAAGTTGTTTTCCCTGGAGAGAAAAATGCTGAAGGGGTGGCCTGATGGATGATATAAAATTACAAAAGGCATAGATACTGCAGATAGAATCTCTTTCCCATGTTAGGGGTATCGAAAACAAGAAGGCATAGATTTAAACTGAGAAAAAAGAATTTTAAAGGGGATTTGAAGGACAAATCTTATGTATGGAGTAGTTAAAACATGCAGCCAGAGGAGCTGGTAAATGAAATACAATCATTACATTTAAGGGGCATTTAGATAGACATTTGAACAGGGAAGTCTGAGAAAAATATGACCTTATCTTTAGAAGGAACTATATGGGACCACATTAGGACACAGAGCATGGCTCAGGACATGTGACCAGTGAATTTTTGGCAACTGAATTTCTAACATGTAAATCAGCTTGTCCGAGCATGATTGTAAATGTCAATAAATATGAATTTAATTGCAAAGCTGAAAGGTACATTTATTATCAAAGTATATATGCAGTATACAACCCTGAGACTCACTTCCCACAGCCTTGAAACAAAGAAACACCATGGAACCTGTTCAAAGAAAACATTGAATACCCAATCTTCACAAAAAGGAACAAATCATGTAAATAGCAAACAAACAAGCAAAAAATATATAAAACATCAAACCACAAAGTCATTGAAATGGTTGAGCTTAGTTCAGTTCAATAAGTTTTGTGTCATTTGTTGATTACTGGCTGCAGAACCAGTCCACCCTGATTATAATTGCACAAAATTAAAAAAAAATTAATAACCAGAAACCAGAAACACATCATATCATGAACTACAGTGTGGAATCCACAAACCATGTCGATTAAACCTCGCCCAAGACCCAAGACTCTGGCACCATTCTCCAGCAGCATTGAGCGAGAAGGACCAGTCAAATGCAGGCAGTTTCACAAACTTAAAGAAAAAAATCATAATTAATAGTCAAAATTCATTGACTTCTATGCTGCAGTTAGTGCAACAAGTGATCCCAGATTATGTAATATTGTAGCCAATTTAAGACAATGAATTGTATGATAGGCACAAACCTGCCTACCATCAAGGACATTTTCATTAAGGACCCTCACCATCAAGGACATACCCTCTTTTCATTACTACCATAAGGGAGGAGCATGAAGACTCACACTCAATGTTTGAAGAGCATCTTCTGCTCCACCATCAAATTTCTGAATAGTCCGTGAACATATCAATACTTTCATGTTATTCCTCCTTTACACTATTAATTTTTTTTTAACTTCTAGTAATTTTTATGTCTTGCTCTGTACTTCTGCCACAGATTAAACTTTGTGGCATATGTTGGTGATAATAAAACTGATTCTATTGCTGATTTTTCTTGCTTTTGGTCACATATGTGCATAATATCTTTATGATATTGAGAAATGCTCCTCTCACACACTTTTGTATAATCAGGAGCATTCAGCTTCATAACAATCAATAAAAATTGCTTTAAATAAACTAATTTTATATGTTGAAATTAAAAAGAAACTCAAAGCTGTATTTTTCCAAGCCTGTAAGTAAACCTTATTTTAGTTCATGTTGCTTATCCCAATGAATTATTCAGATGTCTGTCAACAGCTGAGATATGGTCATAAAAAATATAAATTCTGTAATTGTGGCTCTATTACATTTGAGATAGATTTTCATTGGCTATACTCATTTAAAATATAAATTTTGTTGCATTTTGATGACTCTTGTAATCATCAAACTCAAAATTTATGGAACTCTGATGACATATAAACCCATTATCAATTGCTATTCTGTTAATGGAAGATTGCAAGATGATGAGATTATCTAAATTATGAATTTTATTTTCATTAGTTCTTACAAAATAAATCAATTGTAAATAAATTAGATTCTTTGATGTATAATATTTAATTGGTATTTCTATGCAACTTTGAAAGATGAGAATGTTTTGAATAAGTTATTACAGATAATAGGTGTTTCTTTGATTTGAAGTTATATGTGTTGGTTTTGCAGATCTTCAGAATGTTCCAGAGTGAATACACCTACACTGATCCTGAAATCCCAATTGTACTGTAGATTCTTATTAAACTCCCCGAGATAATAAAGACAAAGGATAAGTAACCAAGTTAGTGAAAATCAAATAACTTCTAATGAGAAATGCAAGGAAAAATGTACGGTAGATAAGTAGCATTAGTAATCATTATTGTACTACTAATTTTACTTTGGGTATGAAGTTATGACTTTTGTGTTCAGTTACTGTTTACTTCATTATATGAAGAATGTGCAAGATTTAGAGAAGGTGCAGAGGATATTTACCAGCATGCTGTTTGAATTAGAGAGCATGTCTAATGAGGATAGATTAAGCAAGCTAGGTCTTTTCTCTTTGGAATGAAAGAACATGAGAGATGATTTGATAGAGGTGTGCAAGATGATAAGAGGCATGGCCTGAGTGGGTGGATAGCCAGACAGTTATTCCTAGGGCATCAATGGCTAATAGGAGGAGACACAATTTTAAGGTAATTGGAAGAAAAAATAGAGGGGATATCAGAGGCATGTTTTTTACACAGAGATTAGTGGGTGTGTGGAACATGCTGCTGGGGTGATAGTAGAGGTAACTATATTTCAGAAACTCTTAGATAGCCACTTGGATGTAGAAAATGGAGAGTTATGTGGGAGGGAAGAGTTAGATTGATCTTTGACTAGGCTGAAAGCTTGGCACAACACTGTGGGCCGAAGGGTCTGTAGAGTGCTTCGCTGTACTATGTTCTATGTTAAACTAGGGTTTTCCTGTCACTCTCAGGGTGTTCAGGAGTTCCGAGTTCAATTCTGGTACCGTCTGTAAGGAGTTTGTACGTTCGCCCCATGAATACGTGGTTTCCCACCAACTGCTCCACTTTCCTTCCAGGGGCTAAAGATGTACAGGTTAGTAGGTTAACTGGTCATTGTAAATTGTCCTGTGATTAGGTTACTGTTGAATCGGTGGGTTGCTGGCAGTCTGACTTGTTGCAGCCTGTTCTATGCTGTACTTCTAAATAAAAAAATAAATAAAATCTTTGCTTGGATAAAACCAAGGTCACCCAAGTGATCCCAATGTTTACAGTGTCCAATGTTTAATAGATTATTCTAGTTAATTCCACTTTGCTACTCCTGAGGGTATTGACTCCAACATGAAATGTGGTTCCTTCAGTTCCAATTGATTTCTTGCCCCTTGGCTGTGTGATTATTATCCTTGTGTGAACTTTGATAGTGACTCTTTGTCAGCTAATTGATAGAGTTATAGCAAGTGTATGTACAGTGATACAATACGTATAGCAATAGAATATGATTATTTCTGGATTATGGTCAGGAATGGAACTCCAATGCATCACAGGGACTGTTGCATTAGGTTTACCAAATGATTATTTAATTATTGACTGTAGCACCTTGTCTACCATAGATGTTAAATTAACTGATCTACAGTTCCTTGTTTTCTGACTGTCTCCCTTTTTGAACAGGGAAGTCATTTTGGCTGCTTTTCTATCCACTGGTGTCTTCAAAGAACTCACTGAGTTCTGATAAGCATCAACCAATAAGTGCACTTACTCTAAAGCCACTTCTTTTAAAACACTTGGGTGCACATCAATGAATGATGGCTATTGGGTACGTACCAATGGGTGCAGGCTATTGGGTGAAGGCTATTGGGTGCATACCAATGGGTGCAGGCTATTGGGTGAAGGCTATTGGGTGCATACCAATGGGTGCAGGCTACTGGGCGCAGGCCATTGGGTGCAGGTGACTTGTCTGCCTTTAGTCCTTTAGTTTATCAGAATAATTTGTACCTCTTTATCAACATTGTACAAGTACTTCCATGTAATTTTGAACTAAAACTCACCTGTCATCATTGGGATAGTGAGTTTCCTTCAATATGAAATCTGATGCAAAATATTACTTTGACATATTAGTTCAACAGTTAGTTACTTCCCATTATTAAATCCCAGTCTTATTCCCAGTGGTCTCCTACGCTTTGCCCATCTAACTCTTTGGAGATCTCCTACGTTACCAAGCACCCGAGCAAATTTCTAGAGCTATACCACGGAGAGCATTCTGACCGGTTGCATCACCATCTGTCATGGAGGCACCAATGCACAGGATCAAAAGAGACTGCAGAAGGTTGTAGACTTAGCCAGCTCCATCGCAGGCACACCCCTCCCCACTGTCAAGGAAGTCTTTAAAAGGTGATACCTCAAGAAGGCGTCTTGAAATACCTTCACGATCCATGACATGTCTTCTCATTACTATCTTCAAGGAGGAGGTACAGGCATCTGAAGATCCACACTCAAAAGTTTTAGGAAAGCTTCTTCCTCTCTGCCATCAGATTTCTGAATGACCCATTAACTCATGAACACTACCTTGCTAATTTGCTCTTTTTCCACTACTTATTTATTTTTACATATACTTATTGTAATTTATAGATATTTTTCTGTACTGTAATGTACTGTTCCACAGAACAGCAAATTTCTCAACATACGTCTGTTATATTAAACCTGATTTAGATTATTTCTTTTTATTTATATGTCACATATTCTTATTACTTGTTTTGATATTACCTTGGTCTCCCAAGCATTTTAGTCTAAGCTGTTTAATCTTTCAATGGTGGCTTTAAAAATTCCCAGACCTCAAATCGACCACTAGATCTTTCCAGAGGACCAATACCTCACTGAACCAATAGCCTGCACGTAGTCCTGACTTCAGCTGCTGTTTCAGTAGAGTTTGTAGATGGCACATTTTTTCTGCGATTACATGAGTTTCCACCAGAGGCTCTACTTTCCTCCCACATCCCAAAGATATGTGGGTTGGTAGGTTAATTGGCCACTGTAAATTGTCTCTAGTGTGTGGGTGAGTGGAAGAATCTGGAGGGAGTAGATGGGAATGAGTCACAGATTCACAGAGACGTAGAGTTATACAGCAGAGAAACAGGATCTTCAGCACAGTTTATTCACGCTGACCAAGGTGCCTATCTGATTCAGTCCTATTTATCTGTGTTTGGCCCATATTCTCCTAAATCTGTGCACCTGTCTATATGCCTTTTAAACATTGAACATAGTAATTGTATCAGCCTCTACTACTTCCTCCAGCAACTCATTCCTTAGAGCCACACTTTCTCCATAAAAAACTTGCCCCTCAGGACTTTATTAAATCTTTCCTCTCCATATGTGAGAATGTTATGGAATTAGTGGAGAATTGATGTAAATGGATTGTTAATAGATGGCATGAAACCAGTTGGCTGAAGGGTCTATTTCTGTGCTCCATGTCTCTTTTATTATGAGTCTATGCTACTTTGCATGCTCTAGACTTCAATGTAACACTTTCCTTTACCTCCTTTGTTTCTCAACAAATTCTTTTCTAAGTTGGGATAAATTTCTGCTGAGCATTATGAATGAGATTGTTAAGCATCTGGCACTGTTCATTTCCTAACCCATCTTTCAGGATTCACAGATATAGCATTGAACAGACCCTTCTGGCCCAACGAGCAACCCACTTATATCACCATAACCTAATCACAGGAGTATTTACAAGAGCCCATTAATGTACTAACCCAGACAACTGTGGCAGAAAACCAGAACACCAGGAGGATACCCGTGCGGTCAGCGGGAGAACAATGTTTATCCAGTCCACTCTATACTATTCTATCTTCCTGTTTAGATAGTTTAAGTGGAGAAAGGAGTCACCATTATCAGGCCCGATGTTTGGACACAAGCTGTGGTGTTGTAGAGGTACTCTATTCATGCTTTTCTCTTCAAGCCAGAGTCAAAATTTAAAGTCAGGTTTATTGTCAACTTGGAGACTAATGACAAAATAAGTCAAAGTCAGCATGGTTTCCATGAAGAGAAATCTTGCCTGACTAATCTGTTAGAGTTTTTTGAGGAAGTAACAAGCAAGGTGGACAAAGGCGAGGTTGTGGATGTTATTTACTTGGATTTTCAGAAGGTGCCACACTTGAGTCTGCTTAACAAGATAGAATCCTATAGCGTTACAGGAAAGATACTGGAATGGATAGTGGAATGGCTGACAGGCAGGAGGTAGCAAGGTAAAGAGGGCCTTTTCTGATTGGCTGCAAGAGACTAGTGGTGTTCCTCAGGGGCCAGTATTGGGATCGCTACTTTTCACATTGTTTGTCAGCGATTTAGATAATGGAATTTATGGCTTTGTGACAAAGTTTGTGGATGATATGAAGATAGGCAAAGGGTAAGGTAGTGCTGAGGAAGCGATGAGATTGCAGAAAACCTTAGACAAATTGGAAAAGTGGGCAAAAAATCGGCAGATGGAATACAGTGTTGGGAAATGTATGATAATGCATTTTGGTAAAAGGAAAAATAGTGCAAACTATTATCTAAATGGGGACAAAATTCAAGTATCAGAGGTGCAAAGGGACTCAGAAGTCCTTGTACAAGACTCCCAAAAGGTTAATTTACAGGTTGAGTCTATGGTAAAGAAGCTGGCATTTATTTCAAGGGGGAAAAAAGATAAAAGCAAGGAAATGATGCTGAAGTTTTATAAGACACTAGTGAGGCCGCACTTGGAGTATTGTCAATAGTTTTGGGCTCCAAATCTCAGAAAGGATGTGCTTCATTGGATAGAGTCCAGAGGAGTTTCATGAGGATGATTCCAGGAGTGAAGGGGTTAATATATGAGGAGCATTTGGCAGTTTTGGGCACGTACTCACTGGAATTTTGAAGAATATGGGGGGGGGGGGATGGGGTGGATCTCACTGAAACTTACTGAATGTGAAAGGACTAGATAGGGTGGATGTGGAGAGGATGTTCCCTCTGGTGGGTATATTCAGAACTAGAGGCCACAGCCTCATAATTGAGAGGCGACCTTTTCGAACAGAGGTACGGAGGAATTTTTCTAGCCAAAGAGCAGTAAATTTGCGGAATATTCTGCCACAGACTGCGGTGGAGACCAAGGCAATGCGTATATTTATGGCAGAAGTTGATCGTTTCCTGATCAGTCAGGGCATCAAAGGATATGGCAAGAAGGTAGGTGTATGGGGTTGACTGGGATGCGGGATCAGCCATGATGAAAGAGTGGAACAGACTCAATGGGCTGAATGGCCAGACTCTGCTCCATGTCTTATGGTCTTATGTATGTACAAGTGCAATGAAATTCTTACTTGCACCATCACAGACACATGGCATCATATAAACAGCATTCACAAGAATAACATAAATTTAACAAGCGTTATACCCAATTTTTACAAGAAAGTATAATATAGAAACATAGAAAACCTACAACACAATAAAAGCCCTTCAGCCCACAATGCTGTACTTACTTTAGAATTTACCTAAGGTTACCCATAGCCCTCTATTTTTCTAAGCTTCATGTACTATTCAGGAGTCTCTTAAAAGACCCTCTTGTATCTGTCTCCACCATCGTTGCCAGCAGCCCATTCCACGAACTCACCACTCTCTGTGTAAAAAACTTACCCCTGACATCTCACCTGTACCTACTTCCAAGCACCTTAGGACTGTGCCCTCTCGTGCTAGCCATTTCAGCCCTGGGAAAAAACCTCTGACTATCCTCACGATCAATGCCTCTCATCATTTTATACACCTCTATTAGGTCATCTCTCATCTTCTGCCGCTCCAAGAAGAAAAGGCCGAGTTCACTCAACCTATTCTAATAAGGCATGCTCCCCAATCCAGGCAACATCCTTGTAAATCTCCTTTGCACCCTTTCTATGGCTTCCATATCCTTCCTGTTGTGAGGTAACCAGAACTGAGCACAGTACTCCAAGTGGGGTCTCACCAGGGTCCTATATAGTTGTATCATTACCTCTCAGCTCTTAAACTCAGTCCCACGACTGATGAAGGCCAATGCAACATATGCCTTCTTAACCACAGAGTCAGCCTGCACATTGGCTTTGAGTGTCCTTTGGGCCCCAAGATCCCTCTGATTCTCCACACTGCCAAGAGTCTTAACATTAATACTATATTTTGCCATCATATTTGATCTAACAAAATGAGCCACCTCACACTTATCTGGGTTGAACTCCATCTGCCACTTCTCAGCCCAGTTTTGCATTCTATCAATGCCATGTTGTAACATCTGATAGCCCTCCACACTATCCACAAACCCCCAACCTATGTGTCATCAGCAAACTTACTAATCCATCCCTCCACTTCCTCATCTAGGTCATTTATAAAAATCACAAAGAGAAGGGGTCCCAGAATAGATCCCTGAAGCACACCACTGGTCACCGACCTCCATGCAGAATATGACCTGTCTACAACCACTCTTTGCCTTCTGTGGGTAAGCCAGTTCTGGATCCACAAAGCAATGCCTCCTTGGATCCCATGCCTCCTTACTTTCTCAATAAGCCTTGCATGGGGTATCTTATCAAACGTCTTGCTGAAATCCATATACACTACATCTACTACTCTTCCTTCATCAATGTGTTTAGTCAAATCCTCAAAAAATTCAATCAGGCTCATAAGGCATGACCTGCATTTGACAAAGCCATGCTGACTATTCCTAATCATATTATGCCTCTCCAAATGCTCATAATTCCTGCCTCTCAGGATCTTTTCCATCAACTTACCAGCCACTGAAGTAAGACTCACTGGTCTATAATTTCCAGGGCTATCTATACTCCCTTTCTTGAATAAGTGAACAACATCTGCAACCCTCCAATCCTCCAGAACCTCTTCCACCCCCATTGATGATGACAAAGATCATTGCCAGAGGCTCAGCAATCTGCTCCCTTACCTCCCACAGTAGCCTGGGGTATATCTCATCTGATCCTGGTGACTCATCCAACTTGATGCTTTCCAAAAGCTCCAGTACGTCCTTTTTCTTAGTGTCTATATGCTCAAGCTTTTCAATCCGCTGTAAGTCATCCCTATGTACCAATATGTACCATGACCTCTGGATGTTCACCTTCCTACTTCAGGTTATTGTGAACACAATCAGAAACATCCCATACCTTGGCACCTGAGAGGCAAACTACCATCCGTGTTTATTTCCTGCATCCACAGAATTGCCTGTCTGACCCTCTCACTATAGAGTCCCCTATTACTGCTACCTTCTTCCTTTCCCTACCCTTCTGAGCCACAGGGCCAGACTCTGTGCCAGAGGCACGGCCACTGTTGCTTCCCCCAGGTAGGCCGTTGCCCCCAACAGTACTCAAACAGGAGTACTTATTGTTAAGGGGGACAGCCACATGGGTACTCTCTAGAATCTGACTCTTGCCCTTCACTCTCCTGACTGTTACGCACTTACCTGCCTCTTGAGGCCCCGGTGTGACTACTTGCCCATAGCACCTCTCTATCACCTCCTCATTTTTCCTGACCAGATGAAGGTTATCGAGCTGCAGTTTCAGTTCCCTAACGCAGTCTCTAAGAAACTGCAGCTCGACGCACCTGGTGCAGATGTGGCCTGCCGGGAGGCTGGGAGTCACCTGGACTTCCCACATCTGACACCCAGTACAGCACACCGGTCTCACAGACAGACTTCCTGTTTCTATTCTTCAAAGGTAACCTACCTTGCCTCAACCCGTTGAGCCAAAACTGTCCTTTTCTGTCAATTACTTCTCTCGCATCCACTCTATAAAGTTGTCTTCTTTTACACTCTTCATGCTGGTCTAACTCACTGACGTCCACACACTTGCGCAGTTATCCCTCGATCTGTACATTTAGAAAAAAAAAGAACCAAATCCAGTTTAGTGCAAAAAGATCAAAGTGGTCACAGCATTGCCAATCTGTAGCGATTAGGGTTTTGCACTTTTGTTCAAGAACCAAATGATTGAAGGGAAGTAGCCGTTCTTGAACATGGTAGTGTGGGACTTCAGGCTTTTCTACCTCATTCCAAAGAGTTTGGAATGGCCTGGATGGTGGGGACCTTTGATAACACACACCTATCTGGGCTGCCAGCTCTCATACCAAATGCATGAATGTCCTGCTGTGTTATGCAAAGTATGCTGTCAATGGGTGCTGACACATATACCAACCCACCTCAGCTGGTTGTCCATGCTCTCTCTTACTTCTAACCATGGGAGATCAGAATAAGCCTCGCCCCAACACCTATAATTAATAAAATCATAGATACAGTTTATCTCAAACATATCAAGATAATTCAAAATATTTTACACTGAATGATGACCATTTACAACTCAAACTCTGTTGTGATTTAGAAAATGCAGTGTTCAATGTGTGCACAGCAAGATCCCACAAGAAGCAAATATGATAATATCCTGATAATTTATCATTTAATTGTTTACGGATAATTATTGGTCTGGAGAAACTCAACAATTGTGTGATTCATCTATGAGACTTTCAGAGGGCAGGTAATTTTGTATCCATAAATGTTTATAAAGAGGTTATTGTTATAGGGTCAATTGAATGTCAAATTGGAATCTGCAAAATCAATCTGAGGAAGAGGCTGATTTCTGAATCATTTCTTCTCATAATGGGTCTACATTTCATCTCCAAATAAGCCGATGTGGGTGGCAAAACATAAATGATCTCCAAACAAAAAACAATCTACTGAAGGA
Organism: Hemitrygon akajei; assembly: GCF_048418815.1. Lineage (NCBI taxonomy): Eukaryota > Metazoa > Chordata > Chondrichthyes > Myliobatiformes > Dasyatidae > Hemitrygon > Hemitrygon akajei. The sequence continues at coordinate 25,562,964 of NC_133144.1, forward strand.
ACGTGTTAGGTCGAGCAGCATCAGTGGGAGGAAAGGAATTTTCAACATTTTGGATCAAAACCCTGTGTTAGGCTAAAATTGGAGAGGGGAGATGGCCAGTACAAAAAGCAGAAGGGTAGTGGTGGGACAAGAGTCTGAGGTGATTGGTGGACTCAGTCCAGATACAGGCCTTTGTTGCGAAACATTAGTAATTGTCAGAAATAACTCACACCATGAGTCTCAGCAAACTGCAAAGCGGCAAAGCTTTATTTTTCACGAGTCTGCAGAGTCGGACCCAAAACTGCTCCAGCAGTATTGAGCCCAGAGCATTACATTTCATTTCCTTTTATACAGTTTCAAGTAGGTTATCACGTGTCCCTCAGTTGCTGTATCATTCCTACAATTATTCATAGTCAGCTCCACTCTCCCCCTCCCCACAGGCTTGTACATTTCGGGGGTCACATACACATTTTCTCATATCCTCTGTCCTTGGAGTTAGCCATCCGCAGAGCCATGTCTGCCAAGTTTTCAAACACTCATCGGCCTTGGAGTTAGCCACAAGAGTACAGCTTATCTCCATCTGTTCCATCCACCTCCGCTCTCAGCTCCTAGCTTAATGACTCCTTTTTAGTTCTTCATGATTACCACAAGGTACAGATTGTACCTATACAGTTTTGCAAGAATCTTATATCCTTATTTAGCAATGTGTCAGCATATGTTTTGTAAGCTTAGATCTTAGCACAGTCTAACCTTAACCCTTTCACTTCTTACAATTCCACCCTTTTTCTTTTTAGAGTGTGCTAAGGATTTGTCCAGGGATTCCACTCTTCCAGTTCTCTGCCTCGTTGCAACAGCATTTTAGCCGGGTCAGCTGGGTTCCCTGGCTGCATTACCTGTACTACTACTCGCGTTATTAATGCTCTCAAGCAGGGTATTAAGCATGGTAATATGATTATCATTATGAGTATTCCGCCTAATATTAACAGGGCTATTCGCCACCAGCTTCCTCCCAGCAGACTATCCAGCCAACTCAGGTTCCCTAAGGATCTCCAAGTTTGTACTGGCACATGGGCCAACTTCCGAATTTTGTCGGATATTTTCAACACTGCCTTTCCATTATCATTTATCTTTAGGCAACAGTTTGTCAGATTGAACTTTCCACAGACCCCTCCCTCGGAGGCCAATAGGTAATCCAATGCTAATCGATTTTGGTATATGGCTGTTCTCATCTGGCTTTGCTGCTCAGCCAGCAATTCCAGAGCCAATGCGGTTTGGTTGGTGATCACCTCTACTACAGCTTGTAGGCGTATTATTCGATTTAACATATATACCGGGGTTCGGTAACCCCATGACCCATCCTGGGCCCAAGTTGCTGGTCCGTAATATTCAATGATGCGTGCTGGAGGCCACTCGTCGCCCCATTCTCCCACCTTTATCTCCCGCTTCTCCCTTCTCAGTGAGTCAAATAACTTGATTCCCAATTCCCTATCTTCATCCTGGGGTAGGAGGAAGAACTCTGGCCTTATAAGGCCTAAGAAACAAACTCCTCCCCATCCTTTCGGCAATTTGGTGTATGCCTGATTCCCACAAATCCAGAACAGACCTTCTGGAACAAATCCTCCTTTCTTTGCTTTCCGCCAGGCTTTCCAAACACTGGGAATTCCTTCGTACGGGTTATGCCCACTGCAATTCCAGATTCCCGAATTGTTTCCCATAGCCGTACAATTGTCCTTTGCCCCTTTAGTTATGTACCAAGTCGGCTCCTCGGGCCACCAAGTGGCATTATTTTTTTGTTTTAGCCAACTTTATACTCTGACATGGGCTTTCTCCTACTTTCACCTTCCCTTTTCTTTCTACACATACTTGTCCTTCCGGATAGTTTGTTAACTTCCATTCTTGCGTCCTCCCAGTCCTTTTCTTATCCCAATCATGAGCCAATAGCTCCCACACACTCAAACTCTCACCTATCCATGGCCATTGCTCGCTCATGTGGGGTCCCCCACAAACCCAACAGTCACTTACATTTAAACTTGTAGCTATTCGAGTTGCTAAGTCTATAAACAGGTTTTCCTTCATTTCCGGTCTTGTTTTTCCATAGGTTCCCCATTCTTCTCTGACTCCACCAAACTCTGCCCTTCCTTTTTCTTTCCTTTCACATATCCATTCTGTCTCAGGGCATGTACTTTCTCGTACACTCCAACTTCTCCCTTCTCCTTTTTCTTCTCTCACTGATCCACCGGGGTATCCCCTGTTCTTTCTCAGGGTATATTTTATTCCTCCCTCTTCACATTCCTCTTTTTCTTTTCCATAACATTGGTCATTTACATGTGAATGTGACACAAGGGCCCCGGGTCGTTCTTTTCCTTTCTCCAAAACTCGGTTCCTACACTTGTCACATTTCCCTTCTATTTTTCCCACATACAGAATTAAATATATTACAGTCAATAATGTAACAGTCCACATTGAGTTCATTTTTGTTGCCTTTTCAGTTTCACCACCAACGGTTCTTCACTGGGAACACAGGTCCACTCCGTGTGTCCCTCAGGCTTAACTGGTCCCTTTATTCTGGATGCGTGGGTCCACCCTTTCTCTTTTGTTCGTACGGCCGCCTCGGTGATTAACAGGACCTGGAAAGGGCCTTCCCACTGTGGTTGTAACTTCTCCGGCTTCCAGGTCCGTACCAGAACCCAATCTCCAGGCACGATCTGATGTAAAGCAAAGTCGAGCGGCGGAGTCTGGGCCAAGAGACCCTTCTTCCGCAGTTCTGCAAAGGAACGAGATAGTGCCAGTAAATAGTTCCTTATAAAAATATCACCCCCTTGTAGCGTGGGGTACCCTTCTACCTTATTCCAATACGGGAGTCCAAACAGCATTTCATAGGGGGAGATTCCTATATCCTTCCTGGGTGCTGTTCGGATTCTTAACAGGGCGATGGGGAGACACTTAGTCCAGGGTAACTTGGTTTCTAGCATTAATTTGGTCAATTGCGCCTTTAAGGTACTGTTCATCCTTTCCACCCGTCCCGAACTCTGGGGATGCCACGGGGTATGGTATTTCCATTGGATACTCAATGCATCACAAATCAACTGGTGCATCTTGGAGGCAAAGTGTGTCCCTCTGTCCGAGTCTATGGACCCCATGATCCCATATCTGGGGATTATGTTTTCTAGTAGTATTCGGGCTACTGTAGGCGCATCGGCCTTTGTGGTCGGGTATGCTTCCACCCAGTGGGTAAAATGATCCACTATTACTAACAGGTACTTCCATCTCTGCACTGAGGGTAGTTCGGTAAAGTCGATCTGGACTCTATGGAACGGTCTCATGGCCAGTGGCTGGCCACCTCTTGGAGTGGATCGCATCACTTTCTTGTTTATCCGCTGGCACGTCGGACATCCAGTTATCTCTTGCTGGGCCAGTGTGTATATTCCTTTGCATACATAGTCCCTCAGAATTGTGTCGCACATGGCCTGTACTCCCCAGTGGGTTTGATGGTGCAACTGTTGGAGGATGTTGCGGGTTACTTCCTTATTTAGTACCTGTCTCCCATCCAGGACCGTCCATTTACCATCAGTGTCTTTTCGGGCTCCTAGTTGGTTCATGCTATCAATCTCTATTTGGGTAAACATAGGTTGTTTAGTAAGTCCTTCCCTCACTGGTATCAAGGTCAGGAGTTGGATCGGGTCTTCAACGGCTGCTCGTTTGGCCTCCCCATCGGCTAGACGGTTCCCTACTGCTTCAGGTGTTGATCCTTTTTGGTGTCCGGGTACATGTACTACCGCAATCTCAGTTGGTAGGGCCAGGGCTTCCAATGTCATACTTATCATTTGCTCGTGTGCCAGTCCCTTTCCTCTGGCCGTTATCAGTCCTCTTTCTTTCCATATCTTCCCAAAGGTATGTACTATCCCATAGGCGTACTTAGAGTCAGTGTATATTGTTCCGATCCTCTTCTCCAATATCCTCAGAGCCCTCTGGAGTGCGTATAATTCGCATGACTGGGCCGACCAGTTTCCCGGTAATCTCCCGGACTCCACTATTCTTTCAGTCTCTCCGTCAATGATGGCATATCCGCTGTGCCGTACTCCATCAATACATCGTGAGGATCCATCTATATACAATTCCTGTCCTTCTCCCAGGGGAACTTCCTGTAAGTCCTCCCGGCTCTTTGTTTGCAAGTCCAACAATTCAATACAGTCGTGTTCTGACTCCTTTTCTTCTAGTCCTCCATAGAGGAACTGGGCTGGGTTGCAACTGGAATCCTTTGCGAAGTTTAGGTCTTCTCCGGTCATCAGTATAGTTTCGTACTTTAGAATGCGGGAGTCAGTGAGCCACCGATGTGCCTTCTGGGCTAGTAGGGTGCTGACCGAGTGGGGAGAATGCACTGTGATCTTCCCTCCAAAGGTTAGTTTCCGGGCTTCCTCTACCAATACCGCTGTCGCTGCCACTGCTTGGATACAGGTGGGCCATCCACGCGATACCGGGTCTAACATTTTTGACAGGAAAGCCACGGGTTGCCGCTTTCCTCCTCTTAGTTGGGTGAGTACCCCTTGGGCCATTCCTTCGGCATTGTTGACGTACAGCTGGAATGGTTTTTCCAGGGCTGGCAAGACTAACACCGGAGCACGGATCAATTGCCCCTTGATATAGTTGAATTTTTGCTCCTCTTCCTTTGTCCATTTTACTGTTTGCTCATCTTGCCCGAGTTTATCATACAGAAATCTCACCAGGGGAGTATAATTCTCAATCCAGATTCGACAATACCCCACTAACCCCAGGAACTGTCGTATCTCCTTCTTGGTACGAGGGAGCGACATCCCTGTTATTCCAGCTATCCTTTCTGGGGTAATGCTTCGCTGTCCCTTACTGACCCGGTGTCCCAAATACCTTACTTCCTTTTCCACGAATTGTAACTTTTTCTTGGAGACCCGTAGCCCCTTTTTCCCTAGGAAGTTCAGTAATCTGATGGTATCTTCCTGCACCCCTTTCTGTGTTGGCCCGGATAGTAATAAATCATCCACATACTGTAGCAGTTGGTTCTCTGGAGCACATTGGAATTCCGCTAGTACTTGCTCCAAGACCTGCCCGAATAGGTTAGGTGACTCAGTGAATCCTTGCGGCAGGACCGTCCATCTGAGTTGTCTTTTCCGCCCTGTTGTAGGATTTTCCCATTCAAACGCAAACATGTCCCGACTGCTTTCTTCTAGCGGGCAACTCCAGAAAGCATCTTTTAGATCTATTACACTGAACCATTCATGGTCAGGGGAGATTTTACTCATCAGGGTGTACGGGTTGGGTACTACCGGGTATCGGGTCTGGACTACTGCATTTAGACCCCGCAGGTCTTGTACCATCCGATAAGTCCCGTCCGGCTTTCGCACCGGGAGGATGGGGGTATTATATGGCGACATACATTCTTCCAGCAGTCCATCTGCGATCAGCCCTTCAATTACCGGCTGCAGCCCTTTTCTTCCTTCCATCGCAATGGGATACTGCTTCCTCCTTACTGGGCGACCGTCCGGTAGCAAGGTGATCTGTAGAGGGCTGATGTTCAATCCTCCCCTATTTCCCTCTCTATACCACACCTCGGGCTCTATTTTCTGGTCGTCCTCTTCTTTTAATGCGAATAATTTTACTATTATTTCTCCATTGTTCGGCACTGTTCCAATGCCCAGTTGCACTTGCAGGTCCCTTCCTAATAGGTTAAATCCTGCGGAGGGCAGCAGGAGAAGGTCTTGCCTGGTTGCCCTATCTTCATATCCGACTTCCACATTGTCCACAATGGGCACTTGTATCGTTTTTCCTCCGATACCGGATACCTTCATTACTCTTGTTCCTGTTCGGGCGCCGGGAGGTATCTGGATTACACTGGATCTTTCAGCACCCGAATCTACCATAAAGGTTGTATCTGACCCTTGGAGACCTAATTTCAGATTTACCAGGGGTTCCTGTCGATAGTTTCTTCTCCCCAAGGGTAGGAACCCCCGACCCCCCTAGTCTTCGTCCTCCATCATGGCATATGACCTGACCTCTCGCCGATACTTAGGACATTCCCGTTTAAAATGTCCTTCCTCGTTACAGTGGAAGCATCTTAGAGTCCTTCGCGTTTTCCTTCCTGGTTCTTGGCCATTGCCTCGGTCTGACCACGTTCCCCTCTTTTCCCTGTTTTCTGTGGTTACTTGCCGTACTGTCTGAACCATTATCCTAGCGGTCTTTTTCTGTTTCTCCTCGTCTCTTCTTACAAACACCTTCTGCGCTTCTCGCAGTAATTCACTCAAGGGTTTTGAATTCCAGTCCTCTATCTTTTCTAGCTTTTTCCGAATATCTGGCCAAGCTTTTGATACAAATTCTACCCTGATTAACTGTTGCCCCACCTCCGTCTCCGGGTCTACCCCCGCATATTGTTGCATATTTTTCCGAATTCTATCCAGGAAGTCAGTTGGGGTCTCATCGGGGTTTTGATGACTTCCAAATGCCTTATTGAAATTATGACCCTTGGGGACCGCTTGTCTTATCCCCTTGATCAGGAATTCCCTCATATCCCTCATGTTTCCTCGTCCTTCAGGAGTCTGTTTGTTCCAGTTTGGCTCCGTGAGGGGAAACTTAGGTGCCCCTTCGGTAGTCTTTTCTTTCTCCCACATAACTATAGCCGCTTGTCTTATCATTTGTCTCTCTTGGGTTGAGAATAACGTCCCCATGATGGAATACATTTCATCCCAGGTGTATATATTAGGCCCGAGGAACTGATCCAACTGTTCAGCCAGTCCCATCGGATCTTCCAGGAGGTTCTTCATTTCTTTTTTAAAGGTTCTTACCTCAGTGCTGGTCAGGGGAACATTCACATACCCCGTTCCCCCATCAGGTCCACTCATCGGGACCTCCCTTAAGGGGCATAACTTGGGCTCCTCTTCCTTTTTCACCCGTTGTCGTGTCCGGGAGCGCGTCATAATAAAGGGGGGTCCTGATTGTGGTGGATTCCCTTCCTCCCACTTCTTCCTTTCTTTTTCTAACCACTCATCGTATTCCTCTTTTCGTTTTTCTTCTTCTTCCGCCCATTCTTCCCGTTCTTTTTCCTTTTCAGCCTCCGCCTCCCGTGCCGGATCGTCCGGTTGGAGGGGGGCAGAGGGAGCCGCCTCCGGTTGTTCAGGCCGGGGCACGTAAGGCGGAGGTAAATGATTCAATACTTCCCAAGGAGGTTTCTCCTTGTTCTTTGTTTCCAATTTGTAACTTCTGGCTGAGTCTCCTGGCCCCGAAACCCAGCAAGAGGCGTATTCACTTTCTTCTTCTTTTACATTTGGCTTAGAGTTTACATATATGTTTAAGGCCTGTCTAACCCAATCCTCATCTGACCCAAATGGTGGCCACCATACCGAGGACCCTTTTATTGGCTGTTTGGACCATGATTTGCAATATTCTACCATTCTCTTTTTCTGCTTTCCCTTTGTTCGTCCATATCCCCATCCTGCAAACATTCTACCGAGGGGGCTATCAGGAGGTACCTTCGGGAACAAACCCGAACTCTCCGGCTCCTCTTCCTTTGAGCTTCCCCCTCCCATTATTCCCTTCCCGGCCCGGTTCTTTTTACTCTAGGTGTCGTCACACCTAGTTTACCCGGTCACACCCACCTAGATCTCAGTTAGCTAGTCTCACTTACCCGGTGTGCCGTAGAACCGTCTCCTTTCCTCCCTGCTTTGCCGCCTTGCGCTGTCCGGATCTCACTCGCTCAAGCCGTTTCAGACGACGAGCAAGGAATCAGGGACTGCCGAACTCGGCAGGGTGCACCTTCTCCGATGTCCTTCCTCTCGCCCTCCACGACCGGAGTGGGGATCCCGGACGAGACCCCCAGCTGTCAGAAATAACTCACACCATGAGTCTCAGCAAACTGCAAAGCGGCAAAGCTTTATTTTTCACGAGTCTGCAGAGTCGGACCCAAAACTGCTCCAGCAGTATTGAGCCCAGAGCATTACATTTCATTTCCTTTTATACAGTTTCAAGTAGGTTATCACGTGTCCCTCAGTTGCTGTATCATTCCTACAATTATTCATAGTCAGCTCCACTCTCCCCCTCCCCACAGGCTTGTACATTTCGGGGGTCACATACACATTTTCTCATATCCTCTGTCCTTGGAGTTAGCCATCCGCAGAGCCATGTCTGCCAAGTTTTCAAACACTCATCGGCCTTGGAGTTAGCCACAAGAGTACAGCTTATCTCCATCTGTTCCATCCACCTCCGCTCTCAGCTCCTAGCTTAATGACTCCTTTTTAGTTCTTCATGATTACCACAAGGTACAGATTGTACCTATACAGTTTTGCAAGAATCTTATATCCTTATTTAGCAATGTGTCAGCATATGTTTTGTAAGCTTAGATCTTAGCACAGTCTAACCTTAACCCTTTCACTTCTTACAGTAATTCATTTCTTCCTAGAGATCTTCCTCATCTCATTGAGTTTCTCCAGCAGATCATGTGTTTCTCCAGATTCAAGCATCTTCAGTTTATTGTGTCTCAGGTAAGTTAGACTTGCGTTTTTCATCCTGGTTAGAGCTTCAGAATCAAGAAAACTCACTTCCACACTATGGTTTGGTGTGTTCAGAAGTGGCTTATCACCCAACAGACTCTTCCACCAATGAACAGAGATGGTTTGTGGGCCAGGTTGATGTGTGGCTGGTTGTGAGGTGGTGCATTCTTTCCACAGCTTATTGTGTTTCTGTGTGCTTGCAATGCACAGACAATGATCTCAATACCATGCTGAAAATTCTTTCTTTGCTCAGAGCAATCAAGGGTCAGAGGATCCCAACAATTAACAGGGATATTACATTTATTCAAAAAGGATTTAATTATATCCTTATTTTTTTCCCTCTCTAATCCTTTCTCCTGATGGATCACAGAATAGACTGCTTCTTATAAGAAGTTGATAATATTTTCTTTACTACTGCATTAAACAGGCTACTGCTATTGACTTATTAACCTGTTCAGTGAAAAAACTGAAAATTCCCATTAACCAACCCACTATCACCAATCAGCACTACATATACAGTACAACACTGTGCATCTCTTTTTGTACATTCAATCAGTCTATGTATAGAACAGTTACTTGAACATTGCGTTTTACAGGAATGTTTTTACATTTGTATTTATTGTTTTTGTTTTCTTTATTTTGTCCTTCAAGCTTACAGTGTTTCTTTTTTGCTGCATTGGATCTGGTGGTGGGGTGGAGATACATCTCTATCACAGGAGGTGTAAGGTGCTCCTTCCCTCCATTAGCCTGCAGGTCACCCTTAGGCCAGTTGTAGCACCTGCTTAGCATGCCCCCCACCCAAATCAGGGTTAGTCAAATCCTCAAAAAATTCAATCAGGCTCGTGGAGCAGGTGGTGCATGGGAGCAGGTGGTGGATGGTTTTGTGAGCAGTTGGTGCATATCACAAGCCCTGGGTATACAACCACTGATACAAAGCAGACAATCTCTGAAGAATATAAGAATATTGATAATGGCTGGAGCCACCCATCTTGCAAAGACATTGTCCAGAAGAAAGCAATGGGAAACCATTTCTATAGATAAATTTGCCAAGAACAATCATTGTCTTGAGACCATGATCACCCACATCATATGACACAGAACCTAATGATGATGATTGGATCCATTGTAAAAATCATTTTGTTTTCCTTCACTCCCATGTACCGCAATATGACAATAGATAAGCTTGCATAATATCAATTTAATTGAATGCTGCTCTTACAGGTGTAAACAATAGAGAATAAGTAATCTAATATGAAGTTTTATTGTGTAACTTTAACTGTGAAAAGTCCTCATTAAATTGTTGATTCATTTTAATTTAATTTTAACTGTATAATGTCTTAATTGCTGCAGAAAAACCTCTGAATCATTGATTATCTAATTATACAAACGCATGGCACTTTGCAGTATGTCTATGGCACTGGACTTTTGCTGACCTTAGCCTGGCAGTTCTCTGTCCTTGAAGCTTGCTCCTTGCAGTGAGCCCCTGAGAGAACCGTATTGAAGGGCATCTCCTTGTGCCTGGTGAGTTCCAGCAAGACTCAGATGCTCTCTCGGTGTAAAAAGCAAGCCCGAACACCAAGCTATTTGGCGGCAGAGAAGGATAGAGTTAAGATGTTCCCAGAAGGCAGCATCTTTGAGCTCATCTGCAAAAATAGCTTAAATTCTTTTCTTTAATGTCTTTTTTCCACCTTTTCAGGGAGGCTGGGGTTCTGTCAGAGTCCATGACCTACAGCCGCACTCAAGCTGTGATTCTTCACAGCGGATGAGTTCCCGCTCCTGGAGCTCACTGACCAGCCATTCCTTGATATCCCCAGGAGGGGCCTGGAAGGCAAGCTCTTTGGGTTGAGGCTGTGCGGCCCTGCGGACGAACTGATTCCACACAGGTATCACCAACTGAGACATCGTGGGAGAACGGAACATCACAAGAGTGGACGTGGCTGTTGGAGGCCTCTGTACTTGGGTGGTTGCTGTCTCTCCCTCTTTCTCTAGATAGCAGGAGAAAGTTTGCTGCCGATTTTTGAGTCGGAGAAACTCAGAATAAAAGTGATGTGGCAGACTGTAACATCGTAACAGCAAGCTGTTGTTGTTGTAAGGGGCGACTCTCTTCTGTCCCTTGTTAGTGAGAGAGAGCTATGGCATGTCGAATTGTTGGGTGATCAATAGTTTTTGTTGGACTACAGATCATGGTCTCTCTTTGGGGGCCTTGCTTGTGGGGGGGGGTTCACTGATACTTCTTGCTGAAAAAAGTGGGGAGGGAGATGCTCTGCTGCTGCTTCTGTGTGGGAGGAGAGAAAGAGGCTTTGGCATTATACCATTTTTCAGTCGTTCATTCTTTGAGGTTTTCGTGGATGTCTGTGAAGAGTAAGAATTTCATGTTGCATACTATATACATTGTCTGATATTAAGTGGAACCATTGTACCATTGAAACATTGATCATTAGTAAAGCCTCACCCCATGTGCAGCAATCAATGCCTGACCACTTATGCATGTCTTTGACATTTATAAACATTTAAAAACACCCCATAGCTACTAAAAATAAAAAAATTGAAAAGAAATGATTAAAATGATTTACAGAATTAAAACACAAGAAACACTCAAAAGAGCACTTAAAAGCAACTAAATATATTTAGATAAATTCAATTAAATCAAATGAAAAAGGAATTACCTCGTTCTCATCCATCTGTCTGCAGCCAGATCTTTCCATTAAATCTATGAATCTGCAAGGTGTGTGCCAAATAAATTAGTGCAGGATTAGTGGGCAGATATCCTAGCTTGTAGTCCTCTATTGCAATCCCTTCTCTAAGTCCCTATCTTTTTTACCTTCAGTAAGTTGTTAATTTATCATCTATGTTTTTAACTTCCTAGTTTTCAGCGTGTATCATTGAGCCATACAGTATCAGAGAGAGATGCAACGTAAAGCCGGCCTTTCAATGCACCAAGTCTACACTGGCCATTTTCTCACTCACCTTATTTTACTTTTGTTTTCTGTAGATTCTATCAACTCCACCCAGATTCTGCCACTCATCTAACACAAAGTACAATTTGCAATACCAAACCATGAATTTCTTTTCTGGCCCAAACAAAGGATGTCAACTGGAAATATCAACTATCCACAGTATGTATCTCCACTGATGCTGCCTGAGCTGTTGAGCTCCTTCAGCAGCTTGATTCTTGTCATCCTCCAGGTGCCAGAATTGGCAGCCGCTCTTAGCTGCATATTTTGAGATGTGAGCAGAAGATGGAGGAGTTGGTGATTGGTTGCACAGCCCATTAGTTCAATGCAACTGTTCCTGAATGTATTAAATTCCTTGCTACCAGACTGAAATTCACTGCTATCTAAAGGACTACAGGTTTTGAGTTCAGTCTGGGGACTTACCTTCATATGCACTTTCCCTCAGTATATTACTGTACTTTAGTGCAGAGGCCATAAGCCACACTGAGCCTTCACCTAGGATGTGAAATACAGTTCTCTCTTCCCTAATCACAGTTTCAACTGTACAGTCACAGTTAACCCTCACTAACTGTAATTTCTGAGAATATTCAGAAAACAATTTGTCCCATGACTGCTCAAATTTGGCAGAAAAAAGTAGTGATGGTATTGTTGGAACACACTCAAAACGCTGGATGAACTCAGCAGGCCAGGCAAAATCTATGAAAAAGAGCACAGTTGGCATCTCAGCCCAAAACGTTGACTGTACTCTTTTCCATGGATGCTGCCTGGCCTGCTGAGTTCCTCCAGCACTTTGTGTGTGTTGATTGGATTTCCAGCATCTGCAGATTTTCTTTTGTCTCTGATGGCATTGTTGGATTAGGATGTAGAATTGTTATTTTTCAATATATCTGGAAAACAGGCTTACAGATACAGGCTTTTGTTGTGAAACATTAGTAATTCATTTCTTCCTAGAGATCCTCCTCATCTCATTGAGTTTCTCCAGCAGATCATGTGTTTCTCCAGATTCAAGCATCTTCAATTTCTTGTGTCTCAGGTAAGTTAGACGTGTTTTTCTTCCTGGTAAGAGCTTCAGAAACAAGAAAACTCACTTCCACACTATGGTTTGGTGTGTTCTGAAATGGCTTATCACCCAACAGACTCTTCCACCAATGAACAGAGATGGTTTGTGGGCCAGGTTGATGTGTGGCTGGTTGTGAGGTGGTGCATTCTTTCCACAGCTTATTGTGTTTCTGTGTGCTTGCAATGCACAGACAATGATCTCAATACTATGCTGAAAATTCTTTCTTTGCTTAGAGCAATCAAGGGTCAGAGGATCCCAACAGTTAACAGGGATATTACATTTATTCAAAAAGGATTCAATTATATCCTTAATTGTTTTCCTCTCTAATCCTTTCTCCTGATGGATCACAGAATAGAGTGCTTCTTATAAGAAGCTGACAATATTTTCTTTACTACTGCATTAAATAGGCTACTACTATTGACTTATTAACCTGTTCAGTGAAAAAAATGAAAATTGCCATTAACCCACCCGCTATCGCCGATCAGCACCACATATACAGTACAACACTGTGCATCTCTTTTTGTACATTCAATCAGTCTATGTATAGAACAGTTACTTGAATATTGCATTTTACAGGAATGTTTTTACATTCGTATTTATTGCTTTTGTTTTTTTTTATTTTGTCCTTCAAGCTTACAGTGTTTCTTTTTTGCTGCATTGGATCTGGTGGTTGGGTGGAGATCAGCTTTCTTATACTTGATTTTTATATAATTACCTGCATTTGTGAAATTGTTCAGTGCATTTTCCAGTTATTGTAGTACAGATGCTTTTGTGTTCTTTCTAGAAGCTTCTTAGAAACATAGAAACATAGAAAACCTACAGCACAATACAGGCCCTTCGACCCTCAAAGTTATGCCGAACATGTCCCTACCTTAGAAATTACTAGGCTTACCATAGCCTCTATTTTACTAAGCTCCATTTACCTATCTAAAAGTTTTTTAAGAGATCCCATCGTATCCGCCTCCACCACGGTTCCCGGCAGCCCATTCCATGCACTCACCGCTCTCTGAGTAGGTCCTCTGTACCTACCCCCTCAGCACCTTAAACCTGTTTCCTCTTATGGCAACCATTTCAGCCCTGGGAAAAAGCCTCTGACTATGGCTTCCACATCCTTCCTGTAGTGAGGCAACCAGAACTGAGCACAGTACTCCAAGTGGGGTCTGACCAGGGTCCTATATATAGCTATGACATTACCTCTCAGCTCCTAAACTCAATCCCATGATTGATGAAGGCCAATGCACCGTATGCCTTCTTAACCACAGAGTCAACCTGCACAGCTGCTTTGAGCATCCTATGGACTTGGATCCCAAGGTTCCTCTGATCCTCCACATTGCCAAGAGTCTTACTATATTCTGCCATCATATTCTTAGTTTTTGTTTTTCTGTAGCAGATGTCACTCCACTTGAATCTATCTCTTTTATAGGTTAATTGTTGTCACGGGAATGTTGGTATAATTTTAGTCTGAGCTACTTTTCATAGAGGATTTTTTTCCCTGCTATTCTTTTAGTTTGTTTTTGTATCACTTAATAAAATGACTGTAATAAACAAGTTTTATGCCTCAATCTTGACATCCAAATCTCTGGATAGCAAAAGCAGCAAGATCCAACAGGACTGAGAAGGTGGAATCAATACATCTGGAAAACACTTTGTCCCCTGTATAAACAGCAGAAGGAACATATCTCCTCATGTAATATCTTTTCAGTCACTTCCTACCCCATCTGAACGGTCTGTTCCCAGACCGGCATTTTCAATCTCCTTGGAATACATATATCCAAATGCCTCAGAGCTTGATATAGTAACATTTCTGGCCATGACTGCAAGGAACTAAAGAGAACTGTGGACACACCTCAGCTCATCACAGAAACTAGTCTCCCTGCTATGGACTCTGTCTACACTTTCTGCTGCCTCAGTCAAGAAACCAGCACAATGAAAGACTCCACCCATACTAGACCTTCTCTCTTTTCCCTTGCACCACTGGGCAAAAGCACATGCCACCAGGCTCAATGACAGCTTCTATCCTGCTGTGATAAAAATGACTGACCTCACCTGATATCATGTAAGGGATAGATATTGTATAGACCCTGGAGATAACTGGAGATGGGCACAAGCCTCCCCACCATCAAGGACATCTTCAAAAGACAGCATCTCAAGAAGATGGTATCCATTATCAAAGATCTTCACCATTTGGGCCATGTTGTCTTCTCATTAGTACCATCAGGGAGCAGATACAGGAATCTAAAGATGTATACTCAACATATTGGGAACAACTTTTTCCTCTCTGCCATCAGATTTCTGAATGGATCCATGAACTCACAAATGCTACCTTACTCTTCCTCTTTAGTGCTAGTTATTTTATTTTTTAACATAATTTTTTAAGTCCTCCACTGTACTGCTGCCACAAAACAACAAATTTCACACCATATTCAGCGATTCTCGTTCTAATTCTGTTTTTCATTGTTGTTTCATTTGACAGGTGCTTCTCTCTTCAGACGTGCAATTGTTTTTCATCAAGCCACTCCTCCAGCTCGTGGCCACATCGGTGGAACATGGAAAAACTATCTTCGATCTTGGTGAGAGGACATGTTTGGACCAGGTGGAGGACGTCCTGGGTTGGGATACCACAGGGGCAAGCTGGGATTGTCAGGCGCACCATCATTGTAGTGTTTGCCCTGTTTTGGCATGCTGACCTCTGAGTACCTTTAGGTGTTGAGCTTGTAGAGTCTAGTATACTTTTCAAACTCTGGGCACCATGAATGCAGACTTTTTGTTCTGGGCGATGACCGAACCAGTACATATTGAAAAGTTGGCTTGATTCATGATGAAGTGTAGTTCGGGAAGGGCAGACACGAGTCTGTCCATTCAGGAGCTGGGGTTGGATTGATCTTTGTCTGGCATCTCGTCCACAGCTGTACCAACATAGGTGACCCTGAGTTAGCATCGCCTGATAGAGTCCTTGAAGCACACAAGTCTCCATATGATGGCAATGTGTCAATCCATTTTGTGGAGATGTTTTTCATTAAATCAACAGTGTTAACTTTTCCATATTCACTAGATGGATGATTGGAAAGGTGTACTCCCTCACTAGCATGTTAAATTGTCAGCTAAGAACCCCGTTCTCAAAAATCCACTGGAGAGACTGAGCTCTCAGCTTGTTGCCAAGGATTCTACTACCAGGCACATTATCCATATCATGGCTGATTTGTCCCATTTCAGTGTCAATAATGTATACATTTGTTAATCAAAATGTCCTGAAGCTATTATCTTTGGCTAATTGATTCTCAGTTGGAGGAGGAGATTGGTTTTGTATGTCAGATCTCTTAAACAGCTGTCCAGTGCCATTTATTTAGTAAACACATTTGCTTCTATCTCAGCTTATTCTGGTTTTAATTAGCTATCAGTTGCTTGATTGCTCATGTGAATGGATTCAGGAGCTCATGTAATCAACATGTTGGCATCATAACTCAACTTGAAGCTGGCTCCTTGATTTACCACGTATATGTCTTTTGCTAGTTGCTTATCTCCTCTTCCCTGACCTTAAGAGCAGGGTGCCAACCTGGTTTTAATGGTTCATTGCTTCAATGACACATTGTTCTAAATAGGGAAGGTGAGACAGAAGTTTGAAATTGAACACTAAACATAGAGCAGGTCAGTACAGGCTCTTCAGCCTATAATGTTGTACTTAACATTTAACCTAATCCAAGATCAATCTAACCCTTCATCCTATATAATCCTCTATTTTTCTTTTAACCATGTGCCTACCTGAGAATATCTTAAATGTCCCTAATGTATCTGCCTCTACTGCCACCCCTGGCAGTTCTTTAGGTGCACATACCACTCTCCATATAAAAAAGCTACCTCTGACATCCACCCCTACGCTTTCCTCCAATCTCCTTAAAATGATGTCCTTTCATTTTAGCCATTGCCACCCTTGAAAAAGGTACTAACTCTCCACTCTATTTATGTCTTTTATCATCTTGTACACCCCTATCCAGTTGCTTCTCATCCACCTTCATTCCAAAGAGAAAATCCCTATCTTGTTCAACCCTTCCTCATAAGACATGTTCTCTAATCCAGACAGCGTCCTGGCAAATCTCCTCTGCACCTGAGAAATTTATGGATTGTAGAGCAGAAGAGAAGGAATATTATGGAATTTTTGTAATGGACAGAAGAGTAGGACACATCATCTCAAGCCTTTTCTGCCATTTGATTAGATTGTGGCTTATCCATAACTTAACAACTTCTGGACAATGCTACCTCATAATAGGGAATAGAAAAATATTACGAGGGAGATGTAGAAGACAAAGCTGATGAATCTGTTGAGGAATGATATTTTTGGAACAGCCAGTGGATAGATTAGAGGGGGTAATGAAAATAGATCAAGGGGCTGAATTTTCTGTGAGGAGTTTGTATGTTTTTGCTGTCATCATGTATTTCCACCCAGGTGCTCTGGTTTCCTCCCTCATCTAACAATGTTTGATTTGGCTGATGGATGACTGTAATGAACTATTAGTGATGGGAAGCAGCAGGAGAACCTGAGCAGAGGTGAGTTGATAAAAATAACTCAGAGAAAAGATGTTGGAAAATAGGACCTTGGAGATTGTCCCGCAGTTGACATAGACATACTGGACTGAATGTCCACCTATATCTTCAGATATCATGAAAAATAATAAGCATGATTGGATAGAATGTAGAACTTAGAACATAGAATAGTACAGCAAGTCCTGTGGACTGTGGTGGTGTGTCAAAGTATTTAAACTAGTAATTAAAAGCCTGATTAAACTTCTACCTTTATCCATGTCCTTCTATTCTCTGCACATTTACCTGCCTCTTAAACGCCTCTGTCTTATTTGCCTACCATCTTGACAGTGCATTCCTGACACCCACTGCTCTCTGTATGCTTCTTATAACAACTGACAAATCTCCCCTCCACCTCTGCCACATCATAGAGAACAACCTAAAAGTGTCTAATCTCTCCTCATGCCCTCTGATCCAAAGAGCATCCTGGTGAAACTCTTTTGCATCCTCTCCAAATTTTCCACATTACTCCTGCAATGGGCAATCAGGATGGTGGATATTGTTTTAGATTTAATGCAGGTAACTGTCTTATGTTTTGAAATGTGGAAGATTTTCTCCCCCTATTTGCAATGTATGTAAGACACCTTCTCATACACAGAGCATATTGAATGTTAACAGCTCCTGTGCCTTAACCAGTTATCCTTGTTATTGCAGAACTAGGATCATTACAAATTCATCTTATGGAACCAAGGACAATCCCCAACTCTATACACAACTGTATAAATGACTGATAAGGAGTGAGATGGACATACCTTGAAGGATCAATATAAGCTTGATCCTTCATCTCCTCCACCTATCATCTTCTAGCTTCTTACTTCATCCCCTTATCTTACCCACCCTCTTTCCCCATTATTTGCTCTCACCTATCAGACAGACAGACATACTTCATTGATCCAGAGGGAAATTGGGTTAGATTACAGCTGCACCAAGAATAGTGAAGAAATATAGCAATATAAAACCATAAATATTAAATAATAATAAGTTAATCATGCCAAGTGGAAATAAGTTCAGGACCAGCCTATTGGCTCAGAGTGTCTGACACTCCAAGGGAGGAGTTGTAAAGTTTGATGGCCACAGGTAGGAATGACTTCCTATGACGCTGAGTGTTGCATCTCAGTGGAATGAGTCTCTAGCTGAATGTACTCCTGTGCCTAACCAATACGTTGTGGGAGTGGATGGGAGTCATTGTCCAAGATGGCATGCAACTTGGACAGCATCCTCCTTTCAGACACCACCATCAGAGAGTCCAGTTCCACCCCCACAACATCACTGGCCTTACGAATGAGTTTGTTGATTCTGTTGGTGTCTGCTACCCTCAGCCTGCTGCCCCAGCACACAACAGCAAACATGATAGCACTGGCCACCACGGACTTGTAGAACATCCTCAGCATCATCCGGCGGATGTTAAAGGACCTCAGTCTCTTCAGGAAATAGAGATGGCTCTTCCCCTTCTTGTAGACAGCCTTAGTGTTCTTTGACCAGTCCAGTTTATTGTCAATTTGTATCCCCAAGTATTTGTAATCCTCCACCATGTCCACGTTGCCAGCTGCCAGCTTGTACTCCTCCCTCCCATACTTTTTTATTCTGCCTTCTTCCCCTTTCCTTTCCAGTCCTGATGAAGAGATAAAAATGTCGACTGCTTCCTGTGGTGAGGTGGAGATATATCTCTACCATAGGGAGTGTAGGCCCTCCTTTCCTCTGCTAGCTTACAGGTCACCCTTGGGAAAGGTGTAGCACCTGCTTAGCCCCCATCCCACCACCAATTAGGGTCACGTGAAGTCATGGGAGCAGGTGGTGGATGGTCGCATGAGGAGCTGGTGCATATCACAGCTCCTGGTTATGTGACCACAGACGCCAGGCAGACAATCTCTGAAGAGTATTGATAATGGCTGGGATCAGTGTAAAGACACTGCCCAGAAGAAGACAATGGCAAACCACTTCTGTAGAAAAATTTGACAGGAACAATCATCTTTTTGTAAAGAACATGATCGTCTAAGTCATACGATGCAGCGTATAATAAATGATTGAAGATGTTGCCTGTTGAGTTCCTTCCAGCATTTTGAGTGTTGGTGTGCTTGGTTTGCAGTATTGGCAGAATCTATTGTGTTACAGAACAAACAGAAAGGGACAAAAAGCCCTTAAGCCCACCATCAACATGAAATGCAGAGCCATTCAAGACATCTACAGGTAGCACACAAGTAATGAAGGCTGACTGCAGTGTTCATGGGGAGACTGGGGTGACCTGAGAGGAGAATATTGATGGGGCAATTATAGTGACTATGAGATTGTGATAGCACTCTTTTCCCATTGTTTTAAAAAGAAACACTTGACACAAAGTCCATTAGGTCATCCTGTTATATTGATGAGTCCCCTTTCTCTGCTGTTTATTGATGTTGATCATAGGATATAACTGTCGGCTTCATTAAATTAGAAGAAGTCAAATTCTCAATTACATTGAGTTTCTGAATGCCAGATTTGCAATAAACAGAAGACACAAGAGACTGCAGGTTCTGGAATTTGGAGCACACAATCAAACTGCTGAAGGTATTCAGCTGATCAGGCAGTATCTATGAGAGGAGAAAGGGTGGTCATTGCTTCAGGTTGAGACCCTACATCTTGTGAAACCTGATGCAAGAATAGAGGGTCATCTTCCCAGAGTAGAAATGTTAAATACATGAGCAAATTGCTTGAAAGAGAGAGGGGAAAAGTTTAAAAGAAATTTACGAGTAAGTTTGTGCTTCTGGGGAAATGATGGAAGCAGATACAAAAGCAGTGTTTAAGTCATTTGTTCAGGCACAGGAACAGACAGGGAATGGATGGATATTGACCACGTTCAGGCAGATGTGCACTTTAAAATGGTATCATGAACCTTAACTATGCTGTACTCTTCTATATCCCATATGTTTCCCACAGTCCTATTTCCTAACTGTTCCCTGATCCTAGAAACTGCCCAAAATTTCACCACTGCAATCTTCACAATAATATCGCCAGGCCACCTACCAATCTCTTCTCAAGCCAATATTTCCCTTTCTGAATGGTAGGACACTGACGGGTACAATAAGAACAAAGGGATTTGGGAATACAGGCCCATAATTCATCGAATGCGGCATCACAGGTTGATAGAGTCGTAAAGAAAGCTCTTGGCATATTGGCCTTCCTAAGTCGAAGTATTGAGTGCAGGAGAAGGGATGTTACATTAAAGTTGTATAAGACATTGATGAGGCCTAGTTTGGAGTATTGTGTCATCTTTTTGGTCACTTACCTGTGGGAAAGATGTAATTAAGGTTGAAAGAGTACAGAGAAAATTTACAAGGATGTTGCCAGGTCTGGAGGATTTGGGCTATATCAAAAAAATTGAATAAGTTAGGACTTTATTCCTTGGAATGTAGAAGAATGAGTGCAGATTTGATAAAGGTATACAAAATTATGGGTGGTATAGTTAGGGTAAATGCTACTGAGGTTGTGTGGGACTACAACTAGAGGTCATGGCTTAAAGGTGAAAAGTGAAAAGTTGAAGAGGAACACGAGGGGAAACTTCTTCACTCAGAAGGTCGCGAGAGTATGGAATGAGCTGCCAGTGCAAGTGGTGTATGGGAGTTCAATTTCAACATTTGTAAGAAGTCTGTATAGGTACATGGATGGTGGAGATATGGAGGGTTATGGTCTCATTGCAGGCGACAGTTTAAATGACTCAGCACGGACTGTATGAGCCAAAAAACCTGTTTCTGTGCTGTACTTTTCTATGACTCTATGACTGTTCTTCACCCCCACCCTCCTAACTGCCCCCTTTCCCAACACATACCTTTCCATATTGGCTGATTGTGGAGGCTTCAGGAAGTAATCCAGATGGAAACGCAACTCTCTGACACAACATTACCCAGAACATGAAAGCTGCTGAGAAACAGAAGCAGGTCTAGGCCATTTGACACCTTGTTCCTGGTCTGGTGTTCAATGCCACCAATTACTTCAGCAGGATATTTCAGCAAATCTGGTTTCCTTTTTATCTAATAGTCCTTCGGTCTCTATTTTGAATGTAGCTTCTCTAGCCTCCAAGGGTTTACAAATGCCTTCCCAAAGTTTCACTGCACTTCAGAGTACATGTTAGATCATAAAACTCCAAGAGATACAGCAGAGACAGAATTAGGCCATTCAGCCCATCAAGTCTGTTCCATCATTTCATCATGGTTGATTTATTATCCTCCTAAACTCCATTCTCTTGCCTTCTCCCCAGAACCATTGACACCCATTGACTAATCAAGAACCTATCAGCTATGTTTTAAATATACCCAGTGACTTGGCCTCCACAACAATCCAACGATCCATCTAAAGAGTTTTCCTTGTATTCTGAGGCTGTGCCCTATGTCCTAGATTCTCCTACTACAGGTAACATCCATAAGAGCTATTAAACACAGGAGCAGAATTAGGGCATTCAGCCCATCAAATCTGCTCTGCCATTTCAAAGCAAATCAAATCAAGTTTAATTATCATTCAAACCAAATATAGATACAGCTGAACAAGACACAATTTCTCTGGGACCAAAGTGCAAAACATTCAAAATAGCAAGAAAACATTCAATTTCGCAAGCAAAGAAGCATATTCACTCAAAAACAAAAACATATATGCTGTCAAGACCCTGAGCAACATTGTCTGGCAATTGATGTTGCAGTTTCCCGGCCGTATGCAGACACACACAATCTAGCCTGTCATTCCACTTCTCAAGCATGGGACAGCAGTACAGACGGGAGAGGCCAGGCGGTAGGCGACCATGGACGCCATGTTGTAATGCCTCTCACCTGGTCTGCAGCAATAGGAAAGGCCAAGCCTTGTAGTCCGTAAGCTAGTAGGGTTGGTTGGAACAATCTGAGGGGAATAATGCTCATAGTGATTTTTGGCAAGGTATACATCTCTAGAGTTAGAAAATATAGAAACATAGAAAACTTTCTTTCTTTTTCAATTTTGTATTAATATCAAAATAGTGGATACAACATAGTAATGCTACACAGTTATTGGGATTACATTGTTAATAGCTAACATATAAATATATATTTGGTTAATACAAAGGTAATAAACCTCCCAAAATTGTTCGAGCACAAATGTAGTAATACATAGAAGAAAAGATTAACATATCCAAAAAGAAAAAAAAGAGAAAAAGAATATACCCCCAAGAAAAAAAATAATTGAAACAATAGTAACATAGAAAACCTACAGCACAATACAGGCCCTTCAGCCCACAAAATTGTGCCGAACATGTCCCTACCTTAGAAATTACTAGGCTTACCTATAGCCCTCTATTTTTCTAAGCTCCATGTACTTATCCAAAAGTCTCTTAAAAGACCCTTTCGTATCCACCTCCACCACCATTGCTGGCAGCCCATTCCATGCACTCATCACTCTCTGAGTTTAAAAACTTACCCCTGACATCTCCTCTGTACCTACTCCCCAGCACTTTAAACCTGTGTCCTTATGTGACAATCATTTTAGCCTTGGGAAAAAGCCTCTGACTATCCAGATGATCAATGCCTCTCATCATCTTATACACCTCCATCAGTTCACCTCTCATCCTCCGTCATTCCAAGGAGAAAAGGCCGAGTTTACTCAAACTATTCTCATAAGGCATGCTCCCCAATCCAGGCAACAGCCTTGTAAATCTCCTCTGCTCCCTTTCTATGGCTTCCACATCCTTCCTGTAGTGAGGCGACCAGAACTGAGCACCGTACTCCAAGTGGGGTCTGACCAGGGTCCTCTATAGCTTCAACATTACCCCTCGGATCCTAAATTCAATTCCACAATTGATGAAGGCCAATACACCGTAGCCTTCTTAACCACAAAGTCAACCTGTGCAGCAGCTTTGAACATCCTATGGACATGGACCCCAAGATCCCTCTGATCCTCCACACTGCCAAGAATCTTACCATTAATTCTATATTCTGCCATCATATTTGACCTACCAAAATGAACCACTTCACACTTATCTGGGTTGAACTCCATCTGCCACTTCTCAGCCCAGTTTTGCATCCTATCAATGTCCTGCTGTAACCCCTGACAGCCCTCCACACTATCCACAAAACCTCCAACCTTTGTGTCATCAGCAAAATTACTAACCCATCCCTCCACTTCCTCATCCAGGTCATTAATAAAACTCATGAAGAGTAGGGGTCCTAGAACAGATCCCTGAGGCACACCACTGGTGACCGACCTCCATGCAGAATATGACCCATCTACAACCACTCTTTGCCATCTGTGGGCAAGCTAGTTCTGGATCCACAAAGCAATGCCCCTTGGATCCCATGCCTCCTTACTTTCTCAATGCCTTTCATGGGGTACCTTATCAAATGCCTTGCTGAAATCCATATACACTACATCTACTGCTCTTCCTACTTCAATGTGTTTAGTCACATCCTCAAAAAATTCAATCAGGCTCGTAAGGCACGACCTGCCCTTGACAAAGCCATGCTGACTATTCCTAATCATATTATACCTCTCCAAATGTTCATAAATCCTGCCTCTCAGGATCTTCTCCATAAATTTACCAATCACTGAGGTAAGACTGAGTGGTCTGAAATTTTCGGGCTATCTCTACTCCCATTCTTGAATAAAGAAACAACATCCGCAACCCTCCAATCCTCCAGAACCTCTCCCGTCCCATTGATGATTCAAAGATCATCACCAGAGGCTCAGCAATCTCCTCCCTCACCTCCCAGAGTAGCCTGGGTCACATCTCATATGGTCCTGGCGACTTATCCAACTTGACGCTTTCCAAAAGCTCCAGCACATCCTCTTTCTTAGTATCTACATGCTCAAGCTTTTCAGTCTGCTGCAATCACTACAATCACCAAGATCCTTTTCCATAGTGAATACTGAAGTAAAGTATTCATTCAGTACCTCTGCTATTTCCTCCGGTTCCATACATATTTTCTCACTGTCACACTTGATAGGTCCTATTCTTTGTTCTTTCGACATCTTATCCTCTTGCTCTTCACATACTTGCAGAATGCCTTAGGGTTTTCCTTAATCCTGCCTTCCAAGGCCTTCTGCTGACCCCTTCTGGCTCTCCTAATTTCCTTCTTAAGCTCCTTCCTATTAGCCTTACAATCTTTTAGATCTCTAACATTGTCTAGCTCTCTGAACCTTTTGTAAGTTTTTCTTTTCTTCTTGACTAGATTTATTACAGCCTTTGTACACCACAGTTCCTGTACCCTACCATAAATTCCCTGCCTCATTGGAATATACCTATGCAGAACTCCACACAGATATCCCCTGAACATTTGCCACATTTCTTCTGTACTTTTCCCTGAGAACATTATTTTCCAATTCAAGCTTCCAACTTCCTACCTGATAGCCTCATAATTCCCGTTACTCCAATTAAACATTTTTTAACTTGTCTGTTCCTATCTCTCTCCAATGTTATTGTAAAGGAGATAGAATTATGGTTACTATCTTCAAAATGTTCTCCAAATGAGAGATCTGACACCTGACCAGGTTTTGTTAAGCATTCCTTGCATGGTGGGAGTTGATGACTTTCAATTTCACATTTTTTGGCACAGAAAAGGTGATACCTGAGCTCATTGACCTTGGTGGTTGATGCTTTTGGGGCATACAGGAGACATGTAAATGGCTCCAGTTTGTCTATCAGTTCTGGGAAGAGGTCCTATTCCTGACACAACTCTAAGAATGTGTCCTGAGTTTCCCTGTTGCTGGTCAGAAGTTTTAGGGCACTTGTCTTCCCTTTGCCTGCAAAAGCCCTTACAGTGTCACATCCTGTATATGCATGCAACCCGATGAGAGCCCTAAAAACCTCTATGCCAACAGTGGCAGCAACCTTCCTGATGTCTACAAGCCTTGTACGGGTTCTAGTGCCACACTTCTGGAACAATGGGGGCTCAATCTTGTCACAAAATGCTGAATACAAGATAAAGACATCTGTGTCTTCTGAGCAGATTGGTATCCCTCTCTTGTGGCATGGGCAGCATGGAGAAGTAGGTGACCATCTGCTTCTTCTTGTTGACAATGAAGAGCTGACACCTGCTCACTGTCTTGAGATATGATTCTGTAACATTTGTCATTCACAGTTGCATACAAAATCTTCTCCTGTAGCTTTGCTCTGTACTTTGCCTTCCTCCATTCATGGACTATGAAGCTAATGAGACTTTTTTTGTTACTGACTTTGGTCAGGAAGATCCTCCACTGCCTCACCACCTGTGTGCCTGCGATACCTTGCAACTCAGTATCTTCACCCCGTAGAGATCTTTCACTATTCTTACTAGAGTTCTCCTTGTATGTGTCGAACACAACATCTGTTCTGCTACTCTGACTGCCTTCCCTCAGAATTGTTGTGGCAACATCTCTGAAAGTAACTTGATCACCTTTCACTCTTTGGACCAAGTTCATTCCATCAGCCACTGTAGCAGAGTTTCCTGGGAGTTGCTCTTCTACTGCTGCATTTTTCTGCAAGGTTGTGGCTAAAGTAGCTTTATTTGTCTTTCTCAGAGATCCTTCTGGTGTGGACAGGGCCCAGGGCAATGGTCCAAGAGGGATGAGAAATGATATTCTCCATACGTAGACTGCACCCTCATGCTATGGTGCGTCCAAACGAAGACCTGTCTGCTTTCAAGATGATCACCCTCCCATTTGATTTCACTTCTCTCTTCTTACACATATCACTGAATGTTTTCAGCTTGTTGGTTTTCATTGGGTCATGGAATTTCTTTGCTGGTGAGTCTTCCTCTAGTCTCTCATCCTTGAAGGTTGCATAGCGTTGCTCACCAATCCCATATGCCTTCATCAGGTTGGAGGTAATGTCCTTGGGGGCTGCCTTTGCTGTAGAGAAGCTACCACTGCTGCAATGCTATCACATATTTTCTAGCACTAGGGGTGTATACCTTGCCAAAAATCACTGTAAGAATAATTTCCCCCAGATGGCATCGGTGGCCCAAATTTGGGGTCCTGGCTCACGGATTATTGAGGCCTAGTCCTCATTATAACTAAGGCTATACAGCTGTCAAGTTGGTTATAATGAGAGCGTAGAAAGGCAATCATTGAACCATGTTGAGTACTATTCTGTGGAAACTGCCCTTTCAGAGCAGTGTGCTCCTGGTAGAGTAGCTATCTCACAGCTCCATTAACCTGTGTTCAACACGAACCCACAGTGCTGTCTGTGTGGAGCTTGCACATTCCCCTTGGGTGGGTTTTTCCTGGGAGCATGGGTTTTCTCCACTATCCGAAAGACACGAGGGTTGGTAGCTGAGCTACTGGAAATAGCCGCTAGTGTATATGTGATTGGTAGAATCTGGAGGGAGCCAATAGAATTGTGGGGAGAATAACAAAATATCAGTGTGAAATGGTGCTTCTTATAGTTAGTGCTAATTGACTGTGCTGAAGCTAGCGTGTGATGTGTCACTGTGTGACTGCACAGCATAAGAAGAGAATGCAAGGAGGGAACTATGTACAAACTCCATAGAAAGCACCAGGATCCATCACTATCCCAATTCTCATGGATCTCCGCAGGTCATGACTCTACAAATAATGCCTCCAGGTGTTTTACAGAATATAGTGAATGCACCTGCCAGCTCTATCACTTAAGAAAACGTGTTCCATGTCATAGTACTCAATGAGTTGAAAGCTTTCTCAACTCCCATTTTTCCACCAGTTACTTTATACACTTCATGGCCACCTTATTAGGTACTCCTGCTAGTTAATGCAGATATCGAATCAGCCAATCATGTGGCAGCAACTCAATGCATATGAGCAATGCATATAAGGTATTGCTCCATCGACCTGCGTGTGGCCTCACCGTGACGGTAGAGGAGGCCATGGACAGACATGTCGGAGTGGGAGTGGTCTGTGGAATTGAAGTGTGTGGCCAGAGGGAGATCCCGCCACTGCTGGAGGACTGAGTACCGGTGTTCGGCGAAATGGTCTCCCAGTCTGCGGCGCGTCTCCCCAATGTATAAATGGCCACATCGGGAGCACCGGATACAGTACATCACCCCAGTTGACTCGCAGGTGAAGTGGTGCCTCACCTGAAAGGACTGTCTGGGGCTTGGGATGGTGGTGAGGGAAGAAGTGTGGGAATAACTCAATTGCCCTTGCCTGAGGGCTCTGATCAGACTTGCAGAGCAGAAAAGATGAGAAGACTCCTCTAAATAATTGAAGTAATTTAAAGGGATGTGTGTGAGTGACATTTAAGTGCATTTATGGTGAGTAGTGTATCAGGGAACCTTCAGTCTAGTGTTGCTGCATTCTGAGTATCCTAAATGGATCAGAACTTAGTGAAGGTAAAAGCACATCAGGCATCCTTGAAGCTAAAGTCGGTGGCACTTTCAGCAAAAGAACGCTGAGACTGTGTGAATGTATTCTCAGCATTCTGGCTGTTTGTCAGCAGACACCCTGCTGCGTTTCTCTCTGCATGTTTGGAATTGTTTTCTGCAAGAGCACAGAGTCTCCTCTGTGGAAGGAGATACCTTTTTACAGTATATGCGGGTTGAGGAAATATAACTGGCCTAATAAAGAGGCAACTGGGTGTATTCTCATGGTCTTCCACCGCTGTAGCCCAGGCACTTCAAGATTCAACACATTGTTCATTCAGAGGTGATCTTCTGCACACCACCATTGTGACGCATAGTTATTTGAGTTATTGTCACCTTCTTATCAGTTTGAAACAGTCCGGCTATATACTCCTCTAACAAGCTTCATTAACAAGACATTTTCCCCTACAGAACTAGAGGGCTTTGTGTTTGTTTCAACATTCTTGGTAACCTCTAGAGCAGGGGTTCCCAACCTGGGTTCCATGAACCCTTTGCTTAATGTGTTACAAGATTCACCCCTTGTAATAATGATCAGAGAGGCACTGAGAGATCTCTATTTACCGACAAGTACCTTTATTGTGTCAACTAATAAATACGTGAATTCATACACTAAATACCTTGTGGGCACACCAACTAGGTTTTACTGACCTTCCGTGAACAGTCAAAGAACAGAAAAGATATTACCGGTTAAGAAGGAGTTTCTGCTGCTGGCCACGTGTTCCTTGTAGTCCCGTTTCGAATCTCTGTGTGTATGTGGAGCATCTCACATCCACAATAGCTGGTTTCCTACAGAGTTACCGCCGTCAGCACACTTGAAGCATCTACTTTATATTCATCTCTTATCAATTCAAATATTGCATTACAGTGCCATTGGCTGTAGGTTATGTGTCTGACCTTTAACACCTTTTTATTGGCTCTGCTCCAGGCCAACATCCATTTATTGTTCTCTTCCCAACAAGTGACAACCGGTAATCTATGGCGCTTTGTTCTCAATCAGCTTGAATCACACAGCTCAGACACAGACCAACACTCACATTCCTGCATGTTATATCCAATCAGAGAACACCTCACAAATAACTTCTTATTCGGAAATGATCCCTAGTTCGGTAGATTGCCTGATTTACCATTGTGTCTTCTTTAAAAACTGATCAAGCCAAGCTGCTTCATCTCACAAAAACAGTTCCACAAAATGGCAGCCTCCATTTCCAAGAACATGGCAGGAACAAAAACAATTGGTCTGTCTGCTTCCAGTCCTTAATTCATTCAAATTCACTGATTTGCAGACTACAGTTTTTTCTGACCAACACATGGCATAATAAAGTTTGGGAACCCCTGCCCTAGAGTTTGTTGGGCATGAAAATCCCAGGAGATCAGCAATTTCTGAGATACTCAAACCGCCCCATCTGACACCAACAATCATTCCACAAACAAAGTAACTTAGATCACATTTCTTCCTTATTCT
The DNA here is from genome assembly GCF_048418815.1 of Hemitrygon akajei. Classification (NCBI taxonomy): domain Eukaryota; kingdom Metazoa; phylum Chordata; class Chondrichthyes; order Myliobatiformes; family Dasyatidae; genus Hemitrygon; species Hemitrygon akajei. The sequence goes on from NC_133144.1 coordinate 25,591,808, forward strand.
GATATTTGGTCTGAACAACAACTGAACCTCTTGACCACGTCTGCATGCTATTATACATTGAGCTGCTGCCACATGATTGGCTGATTTGATATTTGTTTTAATGAGCAGGCATACAGGTTACCCAATAAAGTGGTCACTGAATGTACAGGTATATTCAATTTTTAATTCTTCAATCAATATCATTCTTTAATTATTTCATATTAAATCAGTCACAAAGGTTTAAAGACTTGCTCTGGAATTTAAATAATAAGCCAGATAATGCAGATTTAAGGGATGCTTGCTGTGCAGAAAGAGAATTGATATTATAATTAATGTTAAAACATGTTAATAACTGAATCCTACAATGAGTCAGCATTTTAATTCAGTGTATCAAATGAAAAGGAACAAAGGCGAATGCTAGAAACCTGTTAAATGTTGTCACTATACCAATGACAAATCAGAGATAGGTTATAGAGAGATAAAGTCCTAATTACACATCAGATCTCAGCTGACATTCTACGACACAGGGGAGTACCATGCTGTGTTGTCAATGAAAAGGTTTGCTTGTCCTCTTTGGAGGAAATCAAAACATTGTTCACATTTGAAGGCTTTGTGTCCATTTGTGTCTGTCACCAACATCCACAAAAACAGTTTACCTAGCTACTATTCACATTATGATACCAAAATTAGTATCCCCAATATTGGAATGCTGATTACAAAAGAACTTTATTCTTTTAATTTACTTACATTAAATAATTTAAATGTGTGTCTTTCTTCAACCAGTTCTGATTAACTACTGAAGGGCCTAAAATTAAGGTAGTCTTTTTTTCTCCAAACTGAAGTTCACCAGTGAACTAATTCAAACTGATACTTCCCTGAGTTATCCATTGAATAGTTCAGAGCAATATGGTTCAATTGAAAGTATAGTAATGCATTAACTTATTTATCAGACCTGTAGTCAGAGTTTTGGACCATTGATTCAAGGATATAAGATTGAATCTTGCCATAATACTGAAAGAAATCACAAATTACATTTTCTGTAATGTTAACCATTTAATTACTGTTCTTACATTAAAGTCACAGCTGGCTCACTAATATTTTCCACCATATAAGGAATCAACCATCCTTACCCACTCTCGCCAAACTCTAGACCATCCAAGCGGATGACTCTTATCTGCTATCTCAGTTCAGGCCGGATGAGATTGGACATTAACCCAGGCAACCTGTTCATATTCTATACCTTCACAGTATGGTTTGGGTCAACTTTGACCCGGCCCATGAATCCCCTCATAACAGGTATCTTTACCAAATTTTGAACCACAGATCTATTTAGAATGTATAAATAGCCTATCTGACATTAATAAATGGGTGATTAATCTTTAATTCATATTTCAGAGATCTAAAATCCATTTCAATAGATACGGGTCAAATTTGACCCGGAACAGCCTCAATGTACATTAATCCTTAATTAATGTTTCAGAGATCTAAAAACTATTTCAATAGAAACGGGTCAAATTTGACCCGGAGCAGCCTCAATGTACAAAAATTTGTAGCATCTGTACAAAAGTATAAAATTTTTAAATATTTTCATTTTTGCGCATTTTAGGTCACTTTAGGAAAAGTCATCAAATTTTGACTTAAAAAGTGGCATTTAGGGTGTTTTTACTGTTGTCAAATGTCAAAACTGGTCAAATCTGACCCGAACAGTATGTAAGGGTTAAACGACGGCAATGACGGGATCACCAAGCAGCATAACCATAACACAGTTAGGCATTTGAGAGAGCTTGCTTTGCACTGCTGACTGCTACATGTCTAAACTGATAACTTCAGAAAGTATGTTACTTGGCTGTAAAGTATTATAGCAATCAAATCATTTATTGGGGGTACACATCAGCAGTTCTTTTTAAAATAGCTTGACAGGGAATGTTTCAGATGCTGGTACTCTCCATTATAGAAGTCAGGATTGGGAAGTACTGTCAAAGCAGCCTTGGTGCATTGCTGCATTTTGAGTGGAGCTAAGAGATGGCAAAGGAGAGCAAACATTGGTAGATGTTAAGTATTGGCTCTGAAGTTGTGCTAGTATCGGGCATAATATAAACTGGGCAAATATAGATGTGTATTACAAGGGTAAAGTCATGGAGGGGCTGCTTTAATCTACATTTAGATTGAGGTCACCAAACTAACAGTGGCGTGGAGGATGAATTGATAAGGTGTGCAAGGGATGATTTTCTAGATCTGCATGTTGAAAAACTAGAGAACAAAGTTCTTTTTGATATAGAGTCAGGCAGCAAAAAAAGGGTCAGATAAAGATCTGGATTTTGAGAGGCCTTTGGGGAAGAGTGATCAAAGTTCAAGATTCAAAGTACATTTATAACCAGAGTCGGTGTACTATACAGTTGCACGAAAAAGTTTATGAACCCTTTGCAATTACCAGGTTTTCTGCATTAATTACTCATAAAATGTGGTTTGACGTTCATCTAAGTCATAATAATAGACAAACAACATTGTGGGCCGAAGGGCCTGTAATGTGCTGTACTATTCTATGTTCCATGTTCTAAAATCTGCCTAACCAAATACCACACAACCAATTGTACTTCTTTTCATCATTACGGAGCATATCATTTAAACAATCACAGTCTAGGTATGTGAACTTTTGGGGTAATGCCTTCTACAAAAGCTATTTGAAGTCCAGTGTTCCAAACAGTGAGTTGAAATTGAAGGTGTGGGTTGTTGAGGAGCCCTGTCCTTGGAAAAAACACACACAATGTCAGATTACTGACAGAGCCTGCACTTCTCAAGAAAGGTATCTTTACGTGCACCATGTCTCGATCAAAACAACTTTCAAGAGAACCTTAGAAGAAGAATTGTAGAGATGCATGAAGTTGGAAAAGGCTACAAAAGCATTTCTAAAGACCTGAGTAGTCCACAGTAAGAGAAATTTTCTCCAAATGGAATAAATTCAGCACTGTTGCTACTTTCCTGGGAGTAAGCATCCTGCAAACAACACAACACAAAGAGCACAATGTGCAATGCTAAAGGAGGTGAAAAAAACCCAAGGGTAACAGCAAAAGACATGCAGAGAATCTCTAGAACTTGCTAAAATCTCTGTTCGTGTGTCCAGTATAAGAAAAGCGCTGAATGGTAGAATGGTGTTCATGGAAGGACACAACGGAGAACCACTGCTGTCCAAAAAAAAACATTGCTGCACGTCACACACACAAAATGCTGGAGGAACTCAGCAGGCCAGGCAGCATCTATGGAAAAGGATACAGTTGATGTTTTGGACTGAGGCCCTTCCTCAGGACCTAGATGCTGCCTGGCCCGCTAAATTGCTCCAGCATTTAAAGTTGCTGATGCGCTCTCCAGCTCTGATCCGCTGATGAGGACTGGCTCATGGATCTCTGGTTTCCTCTTCCTGAAGTCAATAAAGGACTCCTTGGATAAGAAGTAAGGGACACTGAATAAGAGGTTGTTGCTGTGGCAACACTCAGACAGATTTTCAATCTCTCTCCTATACGCTGATTCATCCCCACCTTTGATTTGGCTTATTACAGTCATCAGAAAACTTGGATATGGCATTGGAGCTGTGATTAGCCACACAGCCACAAGTGTAAAGTGAGCAGAGCAGAGGGCTAAGCACACAGCCTTGTGGTGCACCTGTGCCAATAGAGATTATGGAGGAGACGTTATTGCCTATCCAAACTAACTGGGGTCTGCAAGTGAGAATATCAAGGATTCAATTGCACAAGGAATTATTGAGGCCAAGGTTTTAAAAATTATTGATTAGTGCTGAGGAGATGAAGGTATTGAATGCCGAGCTGTAATCAATAAAGGTTATCCTGATGTATGCATCTTTGCTGTCCTGATGTTGCAGGGTTGGGTGAAGAATCAATGAGATTCTGCTGTGGACCTGTTTCTCTGGTAGGCAAGTTGGAGCTGATCCAAGTCACCTCCCAGGCAGGAGTTGATAGGTTTCATCAACAACCACTCAAAGCGCTTCGTCACTGTGGATGCAAATGCTATTGGGCAATATTCAATCAGGTAGTTTACCACGTTCTTAGGCACCTGAAGCCTGCTTGAAACACATGGGTACCCCAGACAGCCGAAGCAGAAGGTTAAAGCAAATAACATTCAGATCTGAAGTTAAGCAAAGTGAGTTCACAGCCATAACGCCAGTCACAGCCAAACCAGGTACCCATTAGTTGCCTGCGACAGCATTAGTTCAGAGCAGAGATGTGTAAACCTACCAGAGCAGCGAGTTGAACACCAGTTTGCCCCTTCCATTCTGGCCCCACTATCCTGACCTTTTCAGTGGCTTGGCACTTAAATCAGCCAAACAGCAGGTTTTTCCTTGCTCTGAGCTCCAGACCCTGCCCCTGTAATACTCTCTCGGGCCTGGGACCCGCCGCCTTGATTTGGCCCATAGCCAAACTTAAATCGGTCAAAACGTGGCTTGTTTCTCACTCATGGGCCTGGGCCCCTCTGCCTCAACTCTGCCTCACCTCAGTTCTGCCGCTTTGAATCTCCTCCAGTAGGTCGCTCCCCGCTCTTGTGCACAGACCCTGCTGCATCGATTCATCCATCCTTGCCACACCACAACCGTCCTGCACCTTTGAAATTACTGCAAAAATGCCAGGTCAGACAGGTGCTGAAAAACTCGACTCCGAAAGGGAAGTTACAGACTATTGATTGCAGTGATCATCTACCATAAAGAATGTGATTAATAATAAAAAAAGCTAATTGCTGTCTTTGCTGCCAGCAATTCTTCACTGTGCTTCACCAGCACCATCATAATGTGATATGATATTTCTATAAAGGTTGGCAGTTGTATAGTCCAATTTCAATTTAAAGTGTTAGGTTAAAAACTGAATTAAGGTATAGTATGAGGTGTAACTTACATATTGTAATGACTAACATACAGAGAAATTGCGCATAATTTACATCATTTAAGGCTAATTCTGGCAGGGAAAGTGACCAACAAGAGAAGCTGAAGACAGCATTAAACCAAAGAAAAAGATTTTAAATTCTGACAGAAAGAGCAGTGAGACAGGAAATTGGAAATATTCCAGGTTTTAGCAGAGGAATTCATAAAGAAATGGAAGGCAAAATATAAGGATAACCCTACAAGGAACATAGAGTAAAAATGTTTTAATGGAAAATGGACAGATAAAAAGGAAAGATTAGCTGAAGTTAATGTGGGTTCCTCGCCAATTGAGACAAGATAAAATATATGGGAGATCAAAGGAAGATGGCAGAGAAAGTAAACATTTTATGTCTACCTTCACAGAGGAAGGTGCAATATATTAAATATATTATGTACAATATTTCTTATTCTAATTTATAGTATATTTGATGTACTGCTACTGCAAAGCAACAAATTTCACAATAGATGACAGTGATAATAAAACTGATTCTGAAGATGTCCTGGAAAAATTGAAGGTCAACAGGTCAAGAAGTATGGATCTGAATCAACTCAGCATTAGTTCAAAAGACAATATTGGATACATCAATGGAAGTGAAAGACAACAAATACCCAAGACCAGATTACCTGCATTGCAATGATTCAAGAGTGTTGACAATGGAAGTAGTGGATGCATTGTTGTCATCTTCTGAAATTGAATATATCTTAGAATGGTTGGCAAGGAGCTAATATAACCCCAGAGATTGGAGGGAGATCCTGGAGAACAGCTTGATCTCAGTAATGTGGAAATATGTTTGAATTTGATACTCCTTCTCTTTAGAGATACATCATGATAACAGGCTCTTCCAGCCCAACGCGCCACACCACCAAATTACATCTCTGTGCCAATCCGTGCACCTTTGAAATGTTGGGAAAAACTGGAGCACCCAAAGGAAATCTACGCAGTCATGGGGAGAACATAAAAACTCCTTACAGACAGCACTGGGAATGGAACCCCGGTCACTAGCACTGTAATAGCGTTGCAATAATTGCTACTGTTCTGCCCACAGTTATTAAGCAATGGTTGCAGGGCACATAGAAATCAATAAAAGGGTTGGCCAGTGCCAGAAATGGTTTAGAAAAAGACGTCATGTCTGGACAATCCATTAGATTATTTTTTAAAGGTATAAACAGCAGAATACATGAGGGGAACTAGTGGAAATGATCTGTTTGGTATTTCAGACGTCTTAAAGAGACTAAGAATGCTACGTCCACTTATATACATGTCTCAGAAGGAAATCAATAATCAACAAAATGTCATCAATGAGAGTAATGAATAAATAGGGTAGCAGGGCAAGGATTAAGGAATGGTCATGGGACAGAAGGCAATAGCAAAGTCTCTTTACAACTGGAGGAGAGGGTTAGACTAGTCACAGGGAATGGTTCAGGAGCTCCAGTCGCTTGCATATCATTGAGATGAAAGAGTGGATCAAGTGGTTGGCACATGATACAAAGCATGGTGTAACAAGGCTGTGGGGGAAATACAGAGAGGCTATATGAAGGTAATTGTCAAGAATATGGCAGATGGATTATTATATGGGAAAATGTATTGTCATTTTGGCAGAGAAGGGTGGAGAACGTTTTAAATATCAAGAGATTGAAAAGTGGTGTTTTTCAGAGGGACCTGGATGTCATTGTACAAGAAACACGTGCAGCTCTGGGAAACAACGAGGAAGGCAAGTGGTATACTCACCTTTGCTGCATGGGGATATACAAGTGCAGAAGTAGAGGCAAACTACTGCAATAATATAATGACTAGGAGTACTCACACTTGCAACATTGGTATAAGTCTGGTCTCCCTATCTTAGGGAAGATATTGTCACGTCATTGGGTTGCAGTGAGGGTCACATGCCCTTATGAACTTTAAAAATCGGATGGCAGGCTGCAATTGCACTTTTTAGTGCACAGGGGTTTATGGTGTGCCAGAGGTGGAAACTTTTTAAAAAAGCTGAAAACTATTTATACTGCACAAAATATGCCCATGCCCTCCCCACACCACTTATACCAAAATGAGCCCTTACTCATGGAGAAAAGGGATAGCCCATTCTTTGGAATGCAGGGGAGAGTTGTTACCATGAGCCCGAACAATTACACAAAAAGAAAAGAAGGAATTCACACCCTTCTTCACAGTCACAAATGTCCACAAATGCATTAATCACCATAAGATGATAATGACTTTGAACAACAAAATCAATCAATAACTTACCATTTTCCCGGAGCCCACCCCCAAAATGAACTCTTCCACTGATCCAACGTCGAACATGTGCCACCACAAACAGGCACCTTTTTAAGACACCCCACCCAGCAGTCAGGTCTCCTCCCTGAAACTGGAAGCAACAACAAACATCAAAGGATATCACTGTCCTGGAGCAGGTAGCTACAAACAAAAGTGTCCAGGTTGCATGTTAGCCTAACATGTGCACCCTATAAGCATAATGTCAGTACTGCCAAATAGGGTTACTTGAGGTGGGAGAGGGGGAGAGAAGAAATTACTTGTGGCTCTGTCACAGATATACAGAAAATATACCTAAGGAAAGATCTGAGAACAATAGTGAGATGGATTGATTGGTTGAGTGGTGTCACAGTAACCTCATACTCAACATCATTAGGACCAAGGAACTGATTGTGGACTTCAAGAAGGGGAAGTTGGGGGAACACACAGCAGTCTTCATCGAGGAGTCAGTAGTGGAAAGTGTTAACAGCTTCAAGTTCCTTGGTGTCAACATTTCTGAAGATCTATTCTGGGCCTAATATATTGATGTACCGTAGATGTCGGATTATAAGCCGCTACTTTTTTCCCACATTTTGAACAGCTTTGAACTGCGGCCTTTACTACGGTGCATGATTTTTTTTCATGCCGCCAAAAACATTTTGCCTCGTAACAGTAGACCAATAAAATTGATGAGTAGTTCACAGAGGTCCAATGAAATTGTACGATAAATCAAGCGCACTTTCACAATTAAATTATTGTAAATCAGTCATTTGTACTCACCCTCATCAACATGGAAAACACTCGAAGAAAAGCATTGTGCTGCCTTTATGGCAGTTATTTAGTTTATAATATTTTCGCTTAGTAATTCATTTGTTAGTTAAAGTTAGAAGTGTTTTAACTATATTTGTTTTCTGTACTACATCCCGGGATGCTATGACGTCACACCCGGTTTCGCCGCGTCTTGTGGGAAAAATACCAGTTTGCGATAAACGGGAAGGCGGGGGGGGAGCGGCGGAGCGGCATTGGATCTGAGCGAACGCTGCTTTTAAGTTAAAGGCGATCAATAACTTTTCCTGGTAGGCTGCAGTATATATATTTTTTACCAGTCGTTAGGAGATATTGGAATGTTGTTCAGTAAAAAAGTATACGCAACGTATATTTAAAAGTAGCCGCGTTACAGGCACGGTTCGAAAAAAAGCATTTGCAATATGTATTTGTTTATGTTACCATATGGATTTAATTAAAAGTTAAAAAATCCTCACGTGTAATATCTTTCTGTGTAAATATCTCATATTACAACGTGGGACACCTGCGGCCGAAAATCCGGTGCGGCCGAAAATCCGGTGCGGCCTAAAATCCGGTGCGGCTTGTACAAGTACAAAATTGATTTTATTTCTAAAATTAGAGCCAGCGGCTTTTAATCAGGTGCGCTCTATAGTGCGAAATCTACGATAATTGCAAAAAAAATCCACGGCAGTGGCTGTATTTCATTAATAGTTTGAAAAAATTAGGTATATCACCAAAGACTCTTTCAAAATTCTACAAATGTACCATGGAGAGACTTCTGACTGGTTGCATCACCATCAAGTATGACAATGCCAATGCACAGCATCGGAAAAAGCTGCAATGATTGTAAACTCAATCAACTCCATCAAAGGCACTAGACACCCACTCTATACCCCAGTATTGACGAGCATCTTCAATGTGCAATGCCTAAAGAAGATGGCAACTATAATTAAGAACTCTCAACATCCAAGACATGCCTTCTTCTCATTGCTCCATCCAGGAGGAGGTACAGGAGACTGAAATGCAAGTTCAAATTTGTAGAAATAGTTTCTTCCCCTCTACCATCAGATTTCTGAATGTAGCATGTGCCCACAAACACAACATCACTTTTTGCTCTTTTTCTGCACTAATTTAATTTTTAAATATTTTTTATTGTAATATTTTTGTCTTGCACTGTACTGCTGCCACAAAACAACAAATTTCATGACATATGTCAGTGATAATACTTCTGATTCTCAGAAGGAATAGTATAAATGTTCACTAAATTTATTTCTGGGAGTGGTATTGTCATACATGAAGTCATTGAGAAGACTGAACCCATGTACTATGGATTTTTGAATAGGGTAGATGTGAGAATTTCCTTTAAACTTTCCTTCTCTTGCATTAAATTGATGCTAGTATGTCTGCTAGTATTCGGCATTTTCTACCTGGGTAAAAAGTCTTTATCTGTCCCCATTCATGCATCTGATAATTTTATACACTTCTATCAGTTTGCCCCTCTGCCTCTGACACAGCAGAAAAAAATGTTCTAAGTTTGTCCAGCTTCTCCTTGTATCTAATATTCTCTAATCCAAGCGATATCCTAGTGAACCTCTTCTGCATACTCTCCAAAACCTCCACATCCCTTCTGTAATGCCATGACCAAAACTGCACATTGTTGACCATTCATCAACAGAACTAGGTTAGGAAATCACTACACAACTCTTAATTAATTGAAGCTCACACTTTATTGTCTTTGTTCAAACAACAACATAGCTATATTGACCCCAGGCCAACACTTTTACTGTTGGACATGAATTCTACTGTTCCCTCTGTACTAGTACACACTGAGACTACTTTTCTGATCTCTAACACTGAAATAGCGATCTCCCATTGGCCAGTTGATCGATCCTTTCTTCTCCCTGCAATGGGGCTTCTTCCTTTGCAATGGTTACGGTAGTCTCCAGAGTTATCGTGCATTTGCATTTGAAGCTTCTGGTTTTAAACGCTTCTCAACATTTCAAATGATGCACTTCATTCCTGTTGGCTAGAGGTCATCTGACTGACCTATATCAACTTCTTGGCTCTGGTCCAAGTAGCATCCATTTATTGCCCATTTCTGCAAGCGACAACTGGTAACTTAAGGCTCCTTGTTTTAGGTCTGTTATTAAATCAGAAACCAGCTTGAATCACTCAGGCAGACACAGACCCCACCATTCACAAACCTGCATTTTATATCATACTAAAGAACACCTCACAAATAACTTCTTATTTGTAAATGATCTCTAGTCCAGCAGATTTCCTGGAGCATCGATGTATCTACTTTAAAACAATGATTCAGCCAAGTAAAATCATTTGACAAAATGGAGGAAACAGATCAGATTTACAAAACGGCAGCCTCCATTCCTTCAATCTCATGGCAAGAACAAAGACGATTGGTTTGTCTTCTTCCACTGTCCTTGACCCATTCGAGTTCGATTTCTTTTTCATATCTTAATTCCTCCGTGGCCAATATGCACAATACACCAAATGTGGCTAAGCAAAGTTTTGTAGTGGAACAACATGACTTGAAACTTCCATGACCTTGACAGTCAATACCTTTGAGTATACTCATTCAGTGAATATATGCAAGGTGGGGAATGATAGACTTTTACATATTGAGGGAATTAAGGCAAATGAGGTTCAAACAGGAAAGTGGCATTAAGATAAAATATATCTCATGATTTTATTGAATAGTAAAGCAAGTACAATTGGCCTCGGGCCTAATAATGCTTCAATGTTTTAAGTGCTTTGAAAATGATGCATTATGTTGCTGGCAGAGGGAGTGAAGTTTAACTGGTGGATGGCATAGCAAACAACAATGCATTCTTTTCTTAGCGGATATTAAGTTTCTTGACTATTATTGGAGCTGCACCTGTCTAGATAAGCAAAGAGCCTTGATTTTTATTCCAGAATGCTCATTGCAGTGGGTCTGAAGACTGTGAGGGGGTCAGGGGTTGAGCCAGTTGTATTGAAAACCCAGTACCTGAACCGCTGCTATGAGTGTCAGATGTGCAACAAGTAGAAGTGCTGCCTCACAGTGCCAGACCCAGTTTCAATCCTAACCTCAGATGCTGACTGCATGGGGTTTGCCTGTTCTCCTTGTAATCGCGTGGCCTTCCTGCGGGTAAATGGGTTTCGTACTACATTCCTATTGGTGTGTGGTAGGTGGTGTTGGATCTGGTGATATTGATCCGGAGGTTCTTAAGTCAAGAATGAGGCATGAACTTGGAGCATAAGGCTGTTTTATTAAGTGTTGCAAGAGCAAAGGACGATGAAGAAATGACAAAGAAAAAGAAGGTATGGTCATCTTATACCCAGACTAGAATTAAGCAACATTCTAGTGATAACAATGAACCTATAAAATAGCATGACATCTGCTGCAGAAAAACTGATAAGTATTTTGGAAAATACAGAATCAGCTATACTATGGTTACTGGAAAATTTACTGAACAATGACATACATATACCTGCGTGAATAATATCATCAAGCATACAAAATTTAACTACAAGGACATACAAGAAAAATAACAGTTCTCTGCCCTAATTGAACAGTGGTTAACTAGGCAGTTTCAGTCATCTGTGTGTAGGTAAGTAGTAGAATCTATGGGAGTGGTGGAGGAGGGGAGATGATAAAAAAGTGCAATTAATGCAGAGTTAGTATAATATGATGTTTGTAAGTTAGCACAGAGTCAGTGGGCTGAAGGGCCTGTTTTCATGCTGCATCTCTATAATGGTGGGACACTAATTTAAAAACCCATTGAGTATCGGAGGGAGATAGTCGTAGCTTCCCTTGTGGGGGGGGGGAGGAATAAAGAAACAAGATGCTAGTGGAACTCACTGGGTCAGGCTGCATCAATGGAGGGAAGTGTACAGTTGAGTTTTGGGATTGCAGTTCAGATGAAAGTTTTTGATGCAGAACCTCAACAGTCCATTTCCATCCACAGATGCTACCTGACCTCCTGAGTTTTTGTTGTTCTAAATTCTGAGTGGAATAGGCCCTTCTGGCCCACCCACAAACCCACCAATTTAACCCTAGTCTTATCAAAAGACAATTTACAATGACCAATTAACCTACTAACTGGTACGTCTTTCGACTGTGGGATGAAACCGGAGCAGCCAGAAGAAGCTCGTGTGGTTACAAGAACATACAGACCTCTTACTGATGGCACAGAAATTGAACTCCAAACTCTGGAACACCCCAAGCTGGATTAGTGTCATGCTAGCCACAACACTACCATGGAGCCCCTTATGTTGAATTGCCAAGCCAGAGAAGACAATGAAGGATGCCACATTATTTTTCAATGATGTTAATTAATTTGGACAATTTTATCTTTGATTTAAAATCTAGACAACTGTTCCTTCAACTCTTCTTCAATTAACCAAAACCAAAATCCACAGTGTATAGAATGAGCTCCCTGTGGATATGGTTGAGGCAGGTACAATAACAATTAAAAAGACACTTGGACTGGTACACATGTAGGAAAAGTTTAGAGGTTTGTAGGCCAAATAGAGGCAAATGAGATGAGCTTAGTCAAGCATATTGCTCAGCATAGATGAGTTGGGCAGGTTTCCATGCTGTGAAACTCTATTCCAGCAGTAGCAGTAATTTGTATCTTCATAACTAGTAAATTGGTTTATTATTGTCACAAGTGAAAAATAATGTTTTTATGCCGTCCATACAGATAATTTAATCATATCAGTAAATTGAGGTAGTAAAAGAGAAAATTAATGACAGAATTCAGAATAATGTGTTACGGGTGCAGAGGAAATTCACTGCAGGCAAACATTAAGGTCTAAGGCCATGATGAGGTAGATTGTGAAGTCTAGATTTCACCTTATCATGCTAAGAGACCATGCAATATTCTTAAAACAATGTGATAGAAGCTGTCCTTAGGCCTGGTGGTGTGTGCTTTTAAGCATTTTTATCTTCTGCCCACTGGGAGGCAAGAGAAGAGAAAATATTCAGGGTGGGTGGGGTCTGAAGGGTAGTATGAGACTAGGTCTGGGTCTGAAGGTTGGCAGGTAGAAGAAGCAAGAATTTGAAGAGATGGTACAGAAGAGACAAAATTCTGAGGGCACAATTAAGGTAGATAGTCAGAATTTTTCCTCATAACAGACAACCAGAGGGCATTAGTTTAATATGTGAAGTAGGAGATGTAGAGGGGACCTAAGGATTTTGTCACCCCGTGGGTGGTGAAAATCTAAAACTCGTTTTCAGAGGGATGGTGAAGACAGTTATCATCACAAAATTTAAAAAGTGCCAGGAGGTGTACTTGAATTGTCATGGTATAGAAGGCTACCGACCAAGTGCTGATAAATGTGTTTAGAATAAATGGCTATTTGACAATTGTCATAGATATGAGAGGCCAAAGAGACATTCAGCAGAAACAGACCCAATGCTAGACTGGGAATTTGGTCAGAGAAGAAAAATTGCGGATGTATTGGTAATCATTTTCCAATGTTCCTTAGATTCAGGATCAGTTCCTGAGGATTGGAGACTGGCTAATGTTATCCCACTTTTTTAGAAAGGAGGGAGGGAGAAAACAGAGAACTATCGACCTGTCAGCCTGACATCGGTGGTGGGGAAGATGCTGGTGTCCATTATTAAGGATGAAATAGTGGCATATCTAGATAGCATTGATAGGATTGGGCCGAGCCAGCATGGATTTACCAAGGGTAAATCATGCTTGACTAATCTGTTGGAGTTTTTCGAGGATGTAACCAGGAAGTTAGATGGGGGAGATCCAGTGGATGTAGTGTACCTCGATTTTCAGAAGGCATTTGATAAGGTCCCACATAGGAGATTGGTGGGTAAAATCAAAGCTCAGGGCATCGGGGGGGAAGACATTGACATGGATAGAAAACTAGTTGGCAGATAGAAAGCAAAAGGTAGCGGTGAATGGGTGTTTCTCGGAATGGCAGGTGGTGACTAGTGGGGTGCCACAGGGTTCGGTATTGGGACCACAGCTGTTTACAATTTACGTCAATGATTTAGATGAAGGCATTGAGAATAACATCAGCAAATTTGCTGATGATACTAAGCTGGATGGCAGTGTGACATGTGATGAGGATGTTAGGAGAATTCGGGGTGACTTGGATAGGCTGGGTGAGTGGGCAGATACTTGGCAGATGACGTTTAATGTGAATAAGTGTGAGGTTATCCACTTTGGGAGTAAGAACAGGAAGGCAGATTATTATCTGAACGGTGTAGAGTTAGGTAAGGGAGAAATACAAAGAGATCTAGGAGTCCTTGTTCATCAGTCACTGAAGGTGAATGAGCAAGTGCAGCAGGCAGTGAAGAAGGCTAATGGAATGTTGGCCTTTATTACAAAGGGAATTGAGTACAAGAGCAAGGAAATCCTCTTGCATTTGTACAGAACCCTGGTGAGACCACACCTGGAGTATTGTGTACAGTTTTGGTCTCCAGGGTTAAGGAAGGACATCCTGGCTGTAGAGGAAGTGCAGCATAGATTCCTGGGATATCTGGGTTGCCTTACACAGAGAGGTTAGAGAGACTGGGCTTGTACACACTGGAATTAAGGAGATTGAGAGGGGATCTGATTGAAACATATAAAATTATTAAGGGATTGGACAAGATAGAGGCAGGAAATATGTTCCAGATGCTGGGAGAGTCCAGTACCAGAGGGCATGGTTTGAGAATAAGGGGTAGGTCATTTAGGACAGAGTTAAGGAAAAACTTCTTCTCCCAGAGAGTTGTGGGGTCTGGAATGCACTGCCTCGGAAGGTAGTGGAGGCCAATTCTCTGGATGCTTTCAAGAAGGAGCTAGATAGGTATCTTATGGATAGGGGAATCAAGGGATATGGGGACAAGGCAGGAACCGGGTATTGATAGTAGTTGATCAGCCATGATCTCAAAATGGCGGTGCAGGCTCGAAGGGCCGAATGGTCTACTTCTGCACCTATTGTCTATTGTCTATTAAATAGTGCCATGTAGTGCAGGTGGTATTATTAAATCAGCAAACCCAGAGTGCACAAGCTTAGAACAATGTGACCTATTTTCTTCCGGTAATGACTTAAGTGAGCATTCCTTGGGGAATGACATCATGTGTGTCCAGTGCAGGAAACACAAGTTCACTTTGGGACAGGCAGTGGCTGGTTGAATTTCTGGCATGCTGCATTCCAATCTGGTAGCCAATGCAAGCTTCTGCTTTGGGAAAAATCAATTCCACACGAATAGCACAGATTGCCCAGGATCTTTTTGAAAAAATTGCAGAATAATTTCAAATTCCAGTAGAGGCAATACATCTTCACATCTTAACATCATGTTGATAGACATTCTAGTATTAACTGTTTTTCAGTTCCTGACATAAAATGATAGAAAAACCATCATTTTGGTATTAATGATTTTGTTGTCTATAAATTTGTAATACAAGGTGTGTTTCCTGCACTTTGACTGCAATCTTCATGCATTTATACTCACCTAGGCTCAGAACACTTAAGCATGAATGTGATTGTCACTTGAGAGAGCTTTTGTAATTAATACTTGGAACTAATTTTCTTCTCCCCAATATCATAAGATTTTGCATTTATTTATGTTAAATATCATTATTATGTCTGTTATCTCTGTATCATTCTGGATTGGAATTGTATATTGGTTTACTGTTCTGTTTGATACCCCATTTATTATCCTTGTATATGTCTAAGACATTGATGAGGCTGAATTTCTGCCATATTCCATTACCCACTGCTTCAGAGCAATAGATTTTTCCGCGTGCTTATATCTTGCCTTTTTAGCTCGATGTTTTCTTTCTTGCTTCTATAGTTGCATCCTTATCCTCCATTTAGGCCATGCTGTCTTCTGGCTGCTTCCAGTGGGAAGGAGGTACAGAAGCCTTGGATCCCCTACCACCAGGTTCAGGAACAGGTGCTACCGTTTGACTCCTGAACCAGTGTGGATAATGTCAGTCACCTCAAAATTGAACTAGTCCAGAACCTACTGGCTCACTTTCAATACTCCACAATGCATATTCTTGATATTATTTATTATTGTTGTTCATGTTCTTGTAATTGCAGAGTTTTCCTTATGGACACTGATTGTCCATATTTGTTTATTTGGGTGTAATTTTTCATTGATTCTATTATATGTCTTTGTATCCACTGTGAAAGCACAAAGGCAAATGGACCTCAGAGTGTAGTGGAATACTGTCATATGCACAAATATATAGCTAGGGTGGCTAAGGACTTTGCAAGGTACTGTAGTAACTTCATGTATTGCACTGCACTGCTGCCGCAGAAAAAAATGACATGTGAGTAATAAACCTGATTCTGATATGGGTCTCTTTCGTGGGCTGAGAGTGGGAAGGAAGGCAGGGAGAAGAGAATCATGATTATGAAAAGGCGAAGGGAGAGGGGAGGGAGCAGGAAGCACCAGGGAGGCATTCTATAATGATCAATAAACTAATTGTTTGGAATCATATAACCTTGCTTGGTGTCTCAGGGCTGAGCATGTCTACATCTGTGCCATCCCTTGCCCCTGGTACTCCTTTGCTTCCTGTCCTGCACCCCTCCTGCAGTGCTCCACTCTCACCATTCCCAAACTCCTTCTCTCCCACCAGATTTACAAAATTGTGCCTAAGACTTTTGCACAGTACTGTGTGTGTGTGTATGTATATATATGTGTGTGTGTATATATATATATCTATAGCTTAGAACATAAATTTACTTTGAACTTTAAGTTAGTGAACCTTACAACTATTGATAAGCCAGTTCAATGAGGTATTTTTGAGGTACTTAAACACACATCTTGTTCACTAATGGAAGGAACTTTATCATCCTAGTAAAGTGTAAAGTCATAGAGTCATACAGCATGTAACCAGGTTCTCTGGCCCAACTCACCCATAAGCTAGTCAAGGCCATGCCCTTCTAAACCCTTCCCAGCCATGTACCTCTCCAAAATATTCTTTCAACATTTCTGCAATGGGAAACCATGGGAAGTGGCGAAAGCATATAAAGTGGTATTTGAGAGATTTTTAGATAGGCACATGAATACCAATGGACTGTAGATTTATGGATCATCTACAGGTGGAAGGATTAGATAACTTTGGCATTATGTTTGGAAGAAACGTTGTGTGCTGAAGGGCCTGTTACTGTTCTATGTGCTATTTTACCAAATGAGCAAATGTACCAAAGTCAGTGAAGGAGGACAGACTGGTGGGTAGAAAAAGTTAATCTATAAAAGTGCTATCTATCAGTTCTGAATCTTCAACTGCATCCAAAACAGAGTATTGAAAAAGGACAGTTTCCTGCCCCAATGTTCATCACTCACTGAGCAGAGTGAAAAGTGGTCCGATTATTCCAAGGTGGCAATTTTGCTCATCATGGGATTTTTCTGTGTACAAAATGGCTGCCAGTTTCCCTGCATTTCAATTGTGGTTGCACCAAATGTACTTTATGGTCTTGAGGTGCATTTTAGAATATTCTGAAAGGGTCTCAAATATCAGTACAAAAATACAAGATTTTGTTTTAACAAGTGAGAACTTGTGTAGAGAGAAACAAGGGTTGACTTGTCATGTTAGAGTTAGCATCAGAACTAAGGCACTAAGGCTGCCTGACCTGAAATTTTAGTGACTATTACAGGATTTTAGCATCCTGGGTTACTTTGCTTTGGCAAAAACTTCCTAATCAGTTACAGGGGAAAAGCAGGCAGGTTGAGAATGCTGCTGCTGACCCCTGAACCTTCTCAGCAAACGATGGCAAAGATTGTTCCCTTAAGAATACCAACTGCATTAGCGTAAATGCATTAGGTGAGGAGGTGAATGTAGGGATGTTCTCTCTGTAAGAGTTTTTGCATCCTTTCCAGCAGTTGAAGAAAGAATCAAAGTGGTATTAAAAGCATTAGAGGCAGGCTAGAAAAAAAAGATTTTATGATATCTGCACAGGAATTGGGATTAAAGACATCTGCAAAGTAGAAATATAGTATTAATAAAAAACAACTGTGATCTTCACGGCTGTCTTGGTCATAGAACACATCCTCCACAAGCTCACCAACACCTTTAATTTATGAGGAGGCTGTAACGTGTTGGACTATAGAAATCAATACTCATGACTTTCTGCAGATGTGCAGATGAAAGCATCCTAGCATGCTGCGGCACTGTGTGGTACGAAAACAGCACTGTGGCAAATAGGATGGCTCTTCAACGGGGAGTTAAAACTGCCCAACACATCACTGGTACCAGCCTATCTACCATCAAGAATGTACATACAGAAAGGTTCTGGGAAGAGACCACCAATATCATGAAGGTTCCCACCCACTTTGCCCATGAATAGTTTGCCTACTCCCATCAGGGAAGAAGCTACACAGCATCCACATCAGGACCACCAGACTCAACAGTTACTTTACCCAAGCAAGCAGGCTGATCGACATCTCCACCCACTGAACCACCCTTCCCACCACCCCTGCTTTATCATTCCCTGTCAGAGTTAGCTTTTGTACAAATTCTTTATATTTCTTTATGTACATACAATGAGTCTATGTATACAGTATAAGCGATACTTATGTATTTATATTTATTGTTTTTTTATGCTACATCAAACCTGTGGAAACAATCATTTTATCCATCTTTACACTTGTGTACTAAAGATTGACAAGAAATAACCTTGAATCTTGAAGGCCTGTGATTTCTCATCATGCAAGTCTGCAGCACCTCTGACCTAATGCTCCTTCCCTTGACCAGTCACCAAGATCTCTAGTGTTTCTGTAAGCACTGAATCACGAAGTTGGGCTCACTTCCTATCTGGACCCTTGCTTACACTTAGTGGACACTTTGTTAGGTACAGATGTCTATTTGTAATGAAATATCGAATCAGCTAATCATCATAAAAGCAAGCAGTCATGGTCAAGGGATTCAATTGTTGTTCAGACCACACATTAGAATGTGACAAAATGTAATCTAAGTGACTCTGACAGTGGAATGATTGTTGGTGCCAGATGGGGTGATTTGAGTATCTGAGAAACTGCTGTTCTCCTGAGATTTTCATGCACGGCAGTCTTTAGAGTTTACACAGAATGGTGCATTAAGCCAAGTACATTGGACAGGTTGCAGTTCAGTGGCTGAAAGTGCCTTGTTAATGAGAGAGGTCAGAGGAGAATGGCCAGACCAGTTCAAGCTGATAGGAAGATGACAGTATCTCAAATAAACACGCATTAGCACAGTGGTGTGCAGAAAAGCACCTCTGAATGTACAAGCTGAACCTTGAAGTGAATATGTTACTGCAGCAGAAGACCACAAACATAAAGTACAGGAGGTATCTAATAAAGTGTAGCCACTGAGTTTATGTAGCTTATGAAGCCTCATTCTTCTAAATTATGTTGTTGACTGACATTGAAAATATATACACAACTGGTTGTTTTCATTGGTAACACTAAAATATTTAATTAATTTCCTATAGATAAATAGGTTTTAAATAAAGTCTTACATTTTTAGTATTATTTTTAATTTCTAAGATGATTTAAATTGTTACGTACCTTGTAACTGGGTGTCAGACCAGCAGAGATAGAAGTATCCATTGGAGTCTGGTGGTACCAAAACTAAAGGTGTTTATTAGTCAACTACACAATACAGTATCAAAAATGCAAATATACATATAAAACAAGTTAGCAATAATAAACCTAAAAATGTAGGAACAATAATAACCAATAATAAACAAGCTCTATCGATGTCTAGGGGTAAATGAATTGTCATAGAAAAGTATAAAGTTCAGTTCATGCGTGCTGAGGTAGTTATGGTTGTTGTGTTGTAATCGTTGGAGAGAGAGAGAGAGCGAGCAAGAGATTAGGCAGCTTCAGCAGGCAAACCTTCCATTGCTTTCTTATTCCGTCATATCATGTGGTCATTCAGCTATGACCCCTCTGTTCTTCAGCTAGACCATTCTTCTGTGGTGGACTCATCACTCTGGCATGAGTGGACACACACACAAGTCCCCACCGGCCCTGCCGTCACACTGAGAGCTTTATTGACGGATCTCCTGATTCGGTCCTCGAAGCCCCCACCTTCCTGTGGGTTCACAACACTCAGTCAGTGTCCACTGGTGTGTCTGAGGGGTGTTTCCCCAGACCTGTCTTTTATCCCTACTAACGGGGTCTCAGCTATCCATCAACTCTGAATGACTGTGTCCATCAAATCAGGCCACTCCTGCTGTCTCCTGAGGAATGTTAACGAGCAAAGTAAAGTCCTTGTAGTGAAAGGTAAATAATCCAGGAAGAGTCAAAATACAATAAATCAACAGTCTCTCTCTCCCTCTTATCTGTAGCAGATGTTCCTGCCTCTGTGCTTCATCTCTCTCTCTCATTAGCAGCATAGCAACAGCAATAGTTCATAGTTCTCGAGGGGGGGGTGGGAATGGTTAACTCTGCACCCCATTTTCCATCAAGTCTATTCATCACTCATAACAAAATATACTTCAGAGATATTTAGGTAAAGAGGAAATGATCTTGTGCAGCAACCAAACGGCCATTAATTTGGACTGGGATGGGACATTAGGATCCATCTCCAGAGATCTAGTTGATTAGAGGTAGTGCTCTGGCTCACAGAAAGCTGTCACCGAGACACTTTGAGGTCACCATGTGCTGAAGAGGCACATAAAAAGCTTGTGCCATGTCAAGCACAATTCACTCATTGCCCTTAGATAAAAAATCAGTCTTTATTCAGTCTGGTTCAACACATGATCTAAACCCGGGCTGTCCTTTCTCCCATAGTCCACTATCTTCTCCTATCAGATTCCTCCTTCTTCAGTTCTTTACCTCTACCACCTATCACCCCCCCCCCCAGCTTCTCATTTCAACCCCTGACCACCTACCACTCAAATAGTTTCACCTATCACTTGCCTGCTTATACTCTTTCTCCCCACTTCTATCTTTTTTATTCTTTCCAGTTCCTTCCCTTTCTTTCCAGTCCTGATGAAGGAACTTGGCTCAAAATGTTGACAGTTCATTCCTCTCCACAGATGCTATCTGATCAATTGAGTTCTTCCAGCATTTTGTTTGTTCCTTGAGCATGCTCTCTCCAGTGGCAATGCAAGCATAAGGAAAGGAAGAGATGACTCAGCTGCTCAGGCCTACTCCACCACTGAATATCTGATCTATGATCCAATTCCAACCATCACTTCACCGTACCTCATTGGCTTACAGAAACCTTGCAAGCTGTAAAAGAAGTTGAAAGGCATTATTTATCAATTTATAGTGTTACGTACCCCGTAACTGGGTGTCTTACCAGCAAAGATGGAAGTATCCATTGGAGTCTGGTGGTACTATTTTCAACAGTGTTTATTAGTAAAATATACAAAACAATATCAATGCAAATATACAGATAATACACATTAGCAATACTAAACCTAAAAGTGTGGGTATAATAATAATCAATAATAAACAAGCTCTATCGTTGTCTAGGGGATAATGAATTGTCATATGTGAATATAAAGTTCAGTTCAGTTCATGCAGGCTGAGGTAGTTGTTGGTCGATGTGTTGTAGTTGTTAGAGAGAGAGAGCGAGAGAGAGAGAGAGAGCGAGAGAGGGCGATCAAACAGTGACAGCTATTGTCTTGCAAACCTTCCTTTACGATCTTGATCCGTCGATGTGTGGTTGTGGCCATTCAAGCATGACCCCTCTGTCCTTTAGCTAGACCGTTCTTCTGTGGTGGACTCGTCACCCAGGCCAGGGTGGACACACACACAAGCCCCCACCAGCCTCGCTATAAACACTGTGAGTTAAAATTGACAGATCCTTCGTTCGGTCTCTGATGCCCCACACTTTCTCGTGGGTTTCTGATGCTCGCTGGTGTGTCTCCTGGTGTGTCTGAGGGGTGTCACCCCAGACCTCACTTTTATCCCCACTCACGGGGTCTCCGGTGTCAATCAGGTTTGAATGACTTAACCCATCAAACCAGCCCACTCTGGCTGTCCACTGAGGAATTTTAATGAGCAGGATGGTACCACATAAACAGCCCTCTCCGCAGCCATAAGTCTTTCGGGAGTCATAACATGGTGGATAAACATAACTCTCTCTCTCAGGCTGTTATCAGTAACAGATGTCCTGGCCTGTTTTATTTTGTCTCTCTTACTCTCTCGTTAGCAGCACCGAAATAGTAACTGTTTGCGATTCTCCAAAGGGGGGGGGGCATGGGCAACTCTGCACCCTTTTGCCCATCAGAGTTGTTCATCCTTCGTAACACCCCCATCCTTCTAGGAATTTTCACCAAAGGGGAAAATTAACTAACACAGAGTCTTACAGAATTACAGAATGTAACAAAGTACAGAAGGGTTTTTTAACTACACAGCAATACAGATATACATTCAACTTAGCATCTAGATAAGCAATCAGCGATTACATTGTCACTTCCTTTAATATGTTGTATCTTAATATCAAATTCTTGCAGCATCAGACTCCAACTTAACAACCTCCTGTTTTTATTTTTTTATGTTAGCCAGGAATACCAACGGGTTGTGATCTGTATAAACAATTAAGGGTCTTTGTGCTGAACAAATGTACACTTCAAAATGTTGTATTGCCAAAACAAGTGCCAACAATTCCTTTTCCACGGTAGAGTAATTCCTCTGGTGCACATTGAACTTCCGAGAGAAATACACTACCTGGTGTTCCACTCCATCCACTGCTTTCTGCAATAGGACTGCCCCTGCAACCTCATCACTTGCATCAGTTGCCAGGGAGAAGGGTTTTAACAAGTCAGGTGCCTTTAACACAGGGTGATGGCACAATATGGTTTTTAACTTTTCAAAAGCATCCTGACAAGAATTGCTCCATTCAAATTTTTTCCTCCTTCCATAGGAGTTTTGTCAGTGGGAGGGCAATATCCGCAAAATATTTACAGAATTTTCGGTAGTATCCCACCATGCCCAAAAATCTTCTCAGTGTCCTTTTACTGGTGGGTACAGGAACCTCAGAAATAGCCTGCACTTTTGCTTGCACAGGAGCCAACTGCCCCTGTCCTACCACATACCCCAAGTACGTGATTGTGGCATGACCAAATTCACTCTTTGCAAGGTTCACTGTAAGTTGGGCTGCAGACATTCTTTTAACCAGGTTTTCTACAGCCTCAATGTGCTCCTCCCAGGTGTCACTCCAAACTACCACATCGTCAATATAAGCCTTGGTGTTGGTTAACCCTTTTATCACTGTGTCAATCATCCTCTGGAATGTCCCTGGTGCATTTTTCATTCCGAACGGCAAAACATTGTACTCGTAAAACCCGGGTGGGGTGACAAAGGCTGAAATTTCTCGAGCCCTGTCTGTTAAAGGAACGCACCAGTACCCCTTTAACAAGTCAATCTTAGTGATGTACCTCGCCTTCCCCATTTTATCAATGCAATCGTCCACCCTAGGGATAGGGTAAGCATCTGTCTGCGTGACAGATTCACCTTTCTGTAATCGGTACAGAATCTTATGGTACCATCCGGTTTTGGTACGACTACGCAGGGAGAGGCCCATGCAGAAGAGGATTCGCAGATTATACCAGCAGCTAGCATATGCTCAATCTCGTTTCCTACTAGCTTGCTCTTTTCCGAATTCATCCGATAAGGGGATTGTTTAATAGGGTGGGTCGAGGTAACAATCACATCATGCTCTGTTCCTTTACACCTCCTTGGAACATCTGGACATAAATCTGTATGCCGTTTAATGAGCTGTGTTACCTGCTCCCTCTGTTCAGGCTCTAAGTGATTGACTTTATCAACAAGATTTGCTAAAATAACAAGAGTTCGATAATCTGGTGGGTACTATACTTATCTTTTCAAACCGCTCTGGTTCCTCCTCAACACTCCTTTCTGCCTCATCAGTTTTCGTGACGGCACCGACCACCGCGGGGGTCGTTTCATGATAACCTTTCATCATGTTCACGTGAACCAACTGGTTCGGCTTTCGTCTATCAGGTATTTCAATCACATAATTCAGTGAGTCTATTTTCTTAATCACTTTATACGGTCCTTGAAACCTTGCCTGTAGGGGGTTGGTAACTACAGGAAATAGGACCAAAACCTTATCGCCCACGTGAAACTCTTGCTCTCTCGTTCGTTTGTCACATCATTGTTTCATTCTGGTCTGGGAGTCTTTAAGATTTTCTCTTGCCAAGGCGCATACCTTATGAAGCCTTTCCCGGAATTTTAAAACATAGTCAATCACACTGACTTGAACGTTCGGACTAGACCACTTCTCTTTAAGTAGGGTTAAAGGTCCCCTGGGCCTGTGACCAAAAACGAGCTCAAACGGACTGAACCCCAGAGATTCCTGAACTGTATCCCTTACTGCAAATAACAGAAGTGGTAATGCATCATCCCAGTCTCGAACGTTTTCCTGACAGTAAGTTTTAATCATGGTCTTTAGTGTAGCGTGGAATCTTTCCAACGCTCCTTGAGATTCCGGATGGTATGCAAAAGCTAAAATTTGTTTGACTCCCATCTGGGTCATCATTTGCTGAAATGCTTTGGATGTAAATGTACTCCCCTGATCCGACTGTATTTCCTAAGGTAGACCCACTGTGGTAAAGAATTTGATAAGTGCCTTCACCACTGCAGGGGTCCTAATATTCCCCAGAGGCAGAGCCTCTGGAAATCATGTAGCGGCACACATCATGGTCATGACGTAATGTTGCCCACTCGCTGTTTTAGGTAAAGGACCCACAAAATCCACAATGATTCGGGAGAAAGGCTCCTCAAAAGCGGGTATTGGTTTGAGAGGTGCCTTAAGGATAACCTGGTTTGGCTTTCCTACCACCTGACATGTATGGCACCTTTTACAATAATCAGCTATATCTTTTCTCATGTTTGGCCAACAGAAGTCTTTCATAACCCTATCCACTGTCTTCCTTACTCCCAAATGTCCACCTAAAGGTCCCTTATGAGCTAAGTTCAAAATTTCATCCCGATACACCTTCGGAACTACCACCTGATGTACCACCGCCCAATCCTCATCAACCGGCACTGTAGTGGGCCTCCACTTCCTCATCAACACACCCTCCTTCAGGTAGTAACCTTCTGGCTCTTTCTCAATCTCTGTCTCAGAAAGAACTGACTCTCTCAATGCCACCAGTTCCTCGTCACATCCCTGCTCTTTTATAAATTCTCTTCTTGCTAAGGGTAGGTCTACCTCCTCTCCTTTACTCTCGTTCACCACCCTATTCTCCATTTTACCATCCCCTAACCCCTCTTGGTACAAGGTCGGTAAAAACGTCTCAGCCAAATCAACACTGGACTCATTTAAACTGTTCTCTTTCTCAGCTGCCTTTCTCGACATGCTGCGAGTGATCGCGCATGTGGGTAGATCTTAGAATCCAGGGGCGGGTCCTCAGCACTCACAGGCTTGCTTGTCAGTTTCACTGCTGACCCCACCTCACCACCTGCTAAATCATTACCAAAAAGGACGTCCACGCCGTCTGTCGGTAATTCTGACCGCACCCCTATTTCGACTGGTCCAGATACCACGTCACAATTTATAATGGTCCCATGCAAAGGTACAGCTTCTGTTCCTTTTCCTATGCCTCTCAAAACTACCTCTCCAGTCTCAGGACCAAAATCTAGCACCTTACTTAGGATCAATGACAGATCAGCCCCAGTATCTCTCCAGATCCTCACTGGAACTGGGGTTTCTCCCTCTTTCACAGACACTGTCCCTTCTGAAATAAATTTCTCACAACCCTCTCGTATTTTACCTACCTTGGCCTTTCTCATCGATTTGTTAATTGACTCAATACACCCTGTAGGGACTGCTGCTTTCCCTTTTCCTGTCTCCTTCCTCGGAGCAAAGCACTTAGATGCAATATGACCAACCTTTCCACAATTATAACAGGTCAAGTCAGGAACTTCCCTGCCAGCCTACTTTTCTTCCTCCTTACCTTTACCACTAACTCCCGGCTTATTCTCTACCTTAGCCGATGGACTTTCTTTACCATCCCTACTGCCTTTCCGGTAACTCTTATTTGAGGAAAACTTTGTCTTGTGGGTTAGGGCATATTCATCTGTGAACCTGGCAAATTCCGATATAGACTTATTCGGCTTCTCGTTCAGATACATCCGGATATTATCCGAAACACAACCTTTAAATTCCTCAATCAGAATTAACTCTCTGAAACAATGGAAATCCTCATCCACCTTTTCTGCAGCACACCAACGATCCAAGAGCACACCCTTCTCATAGGCAAACTCTGCATACGTCTGATTCCACACTTCCTTTAAATCTCTGAACTTTTGTCTATATGCCTCAGGTACCAACTCATAGGCCCGAAGGATAGCCTGCTTTATTTCCTCATAATCCGCAGACACGTCCATGGACAATTCCGCATATGCCCATTGAGCCTTCCCTTTTAATGCACTTTGTAACAACGCCACCCACTGATCTCTGGGCCACTTCTGATTCACTGTCATCTTTTCAAAATGCAAGAAGTAACTGTCAACATCTGTCTCCTCGAATGGAGGTACTAACTTAAACTCCCTACTAACATTAAACTCCTCCTCTCAGTCTGCCCCTTGGACTCTTCCCTGTTGCTTTAACTTCTCCATGTCCAGCTCATGCTGCCTCTATTTCTCCTTTTCCCTTTCCTCTGCTTCCAGCTGTTTTAACCTAAGTTCATACTCCCTCTGCTTTAGCTGGAGCTCATACTCCCTTTTCTACAGCTCCGCGTCCAACCTTAATTTTTCCAACTCTAACTGAACCATCCAAACAACTGGTTTCTTTTCCGGGAACAGATCCAATACCCAGCCAAAAACACATCCTTGTCCATATAATACTGAGCTATGGCCCTCTGTATCTCCCACTTTTTCATTGACGACTTCACCTCTGTGATATTTAAACCTTTCGCAATATTCACCAAGTCCGTCTTTTTGGCATCCTCTAGCGCCTTCAAAGTCGGGTTTTGTATAAATTCATCTACATCCATCTTTGCTGGTTTCTCATCTGGTTACCCACGCAACCAGATCAAATAATGGACTTATAGCCCGATTCACTGGCCCCCCAATATGGTATCAAATCCCGGATGAGCCCCCAATTTGTTAAGTACTGGGTGTCTTACCAGCAAAGATAGAAGTATCCAATGGAGTCTGGTGGTACTATTTTCAACAGTGTTTATTAGTAAAATATACAAAACAATATCAATGCAAATATACAGATAATACATGTTAGCAATACTAAACCTAAAAGTGTGGGTATAATAATAATCAATAATAAACAAGCTCTATCATTGTGTAAGGGATAATGAATTCTCATATGTGAATATAAAGTTCAGTTCAGTTCATGCAGGCTGAGGTAGTTGTTGGTCGATGTGTTGTAGTTGTTGGAGAGAGAGCGAGAGAGAGAAAGAGAGAGAGAAAGAGAGAGAGAGAGAGCGATCAAACAGTGACAGCTATTGTCTTGCAAACCTCCCTTTACGATCTTGATCCGTCGATGTGTGGTTGTGGCCATTCAAGCATGACCCCTCTGTCCTTTAGCTAGACCGTTCTTCCGTGGTGGACTCGTCACCCAGGCCAGGGTGGACACACACACAAGCCCCCACCGGCCTCGCTATAAACACTGTGAGTTAAAATTGACAGATCCTTCATTCGGTCTCCGATGCCCCACACTTTCTCGTGGGTTTCTGATGCTCGCTAGTGTGTCTCCTGGTGTGTCTGAGGGGTGTCACCCCGGACCTCACTTTTATCCCCACTCACGAGGTCTCCGGTGTCAATCAGGTTTGAATGACTTAACCCATCAAACCAGCCCACTCTGGCTGTCCACTGAGGAATTTTAATGAGCAGGATGGTACCACGTAAACAGCCCTCTCCGCAGCCATAAGTCTTTCGGGAGTCATAACATGGTGGATAAACATAACTCTCTCTCAGGCTGTTATCAGTAACAGATGTCTTGGCCTGTTTTCTTTTGTCTCTCTTACTCTCTTGTTAGCAGCATCGAAATAGTAACAGTTTGCGATTCTCCAAAAGGGGGGGGCATGGGCAACTCTGCACCCTTCTGCCCATCAGAGTTGTTCATCCTTCATAACAATAGAACACTATAGCCCAGCAAAAGGATTTCAGCCTATCTAGTCCATGCCTGCCTAGAGATTCCTCTTAAATAATTATGTTTCACCCTAAACCTATCACCTCTAGTTGCCTTTGAGAGTGTTCATTTGTGTTCTTTTATGGAGGCTCTCATCACCACTTTCTCATGGAATGAAGATCAGACAATGAACAGTTCAGGATAAATAAATAGAAGCATAGAACATCGCACAGCACAGAATACAGGCCCTTTGGCCAAATGTGTCTGTGCTGAAAATAATGACAATCAAACTAATCCCATCTGTCTGTGCATGGTGATATCCCTCCATTTCCTTCATGTGATTGTCTAAACACTTGTTTAGATCTAACTGTATTGACTTACTTTACAGCTTATGCAGCTTACTTTAATCCTGTGCAGTAGACCCCTTCCCATACCAGATGGTGATGCAGCCAGTTTGAATGCTCTCCACAGTACATCTGTAGAAATTTGTGAGTGTTTTTGTTACATCTTCTAATGAAATGTACCCACTGCCTTGCCTTCTTTATAGCTGCATCGAGATGTTGGGACCAGATTAGTTCCCGAGAGATACTCAGACCCAGCAACTTGAAATTGCTCACTCTCTCCACTTCTGATCCCTTTATGAGGACTGGTGTGTGTTCCCTCATCTTACCCTTTCTGAAGTCCACAATCAGTTCTTTGGTCTTACTGATGTTTAGTGCAACATAGAACTTAAGTTGAGTGTTTCATCTAAATTAATACAATTCTATCAAGTTGCCCCTCAGACTCACAATGTTCCAGTTTAGGTACCCAAACTCTTCTTAAAGCATATACCTTCCAATCCAGAAAACATCCTTGTAAATCTCTTCTGCACATTCTCCAAACCTTCCACATCGTTCCAATAGCATGAAGACGAGAACTACACGTAACAGTCCAAATGGAGCATCACCAAATTTTTATACAGCTGCAACATGAATTCACAAGTTTATACTCCATGCCCCAACCAATGAATGCAAACTGCTGCTGTCCCTCAATCCCTTGTGTTGCCAATTTCCGGGAACTATGTGCTAGCACCCCCAGATTCCTATGTACTTCAATAATTCTAGGGGTCCTATCAGTTACTGCATACTCCTGCATTTGACCTCCCAAAATTCAGCACCTTACACTTGTCCAAATTAAACTCCATATCTCATTTCTCCAGCCAGATTTCCAACTGATCTTTATGTATTGTTTGACAACTGAATGTAACTTGCTATCCACAACTCCACCAATTATCTTGTCATCTGCAAAGTTACCAATCAGACTACCTACATTTTCATATGAGTTATTAGTACATATTACAAACAAATAAACATTATCTTTAAAAAAATAAATGCTCAAAAATTCACAACCATCACGAGCAGGTTGGTTTGTACTGTAGTTATTTAAGGAGGCAAAGAAGTCCATTTGGAAATGGGATTAGAACATTCCAGTTCAATCATTACCATGGTGTCAGAGACCAGCTTTTCTCCGCTGATATTTCTTTGATCCAATCACAATGCATTTTGATCACACCAGTATGTTAGAAAATGACACAGCCAATTTCAGTCAGAGTCCAGGGAACTTGGGAAGGCTTTAACTTGTGATCATTTCTGGACAGAGATAAAAGGCGAATTAGCTTTGGCTCAAACAACATTCAACTGAATTTTCTGGCAGAGGCTGCTTTGACCTTGGAGAATCAGGGAGAGATGAAGGGAAGTATAAACTGAGCCAGATAATATTGAGAAGGTAAAGAATACCTTGTCTCATTGCAGGAGAAATGGGTGTCACAGTGAGGAAACCAAAATAATCAAGGCAGAAGTGACCTGGGTTCAACCCAGGTGTTTTCTCTGTGAAATTTGAATGTTTGATCTGTGATTGTGTGTGCTTCCCCAGATGCTTCAGTTTCCTCCACATCCCAAAGACTTGAAATTTGATTTTCTAATTGATTCACGATTCAAGATGCAATATTGTTCAATGTTATTCATCAGGATGCAAGTACAAAGATGAACAAAATGATTGTTTCTCTGGATCCAGTGCAGCATTAAAAATGCAATAAGCATACAGAACACTATAAAAACAACACATATGATTAGCTTATATGCATAGATGGGTTGTATGTACCTAAAGTGAAGTAAAGGTAAAGGAGTATCTATAGATAAGATGAATCTGACAGGAAATGAAAAAAGGAGTCATGGTGGGGGTGTGTCTGTGGGGTGAAGGTGTTGATCAGCCTGATGGCTTGCAAGAGGTAACCGTTTTTAAGTATGGTGGTCCTGGTGTTGATGCTGTGTAGCCTCTTCCCTGATGGAAATGGGACAGTCCCTGAGCGGGATGGGTGGGATCTTTCATGATATTTCTGACCTTTTTTCCAGCAGCTTTCTATAGATACGTTCTTTATGACTGATAGACTGATGCTGGTGATGTGTTGGACAGTTTTTGCTACCCGTTGTAGAGCCACTGTTTGTGCAGTGCAGTTTGTGTATCACACACGTCAGGATGCTCTCAACTGTACACCCACAGAAGGTTGTGAGTATTAATGTGCATAGTCTTGGCCTCTTCAGCCTCCTTCAGAAGTAAAGGCATCAGTAAGCTTTCATGATTGTAGAGAATGTGCAGTTGTGTGAGATGTACACTCCCAGGAGTTTGAAACCGCTTCCACTGGTCTGCCGCTGATGTAAAGGGTGTGGTGCGAGTTTTCCTAAGGTCAATAACCATCTCCTTTGTCCTCTTGACATTAAGGAAGCAGTTATTTGCTTGGCATCAGGCCTTGAGCTCGTCTACCTCCTCTATGTAGACTGCCCCATGGTTGCTGGTGATGAATCCCAACACCGACGTGCCATCGGCCAACTTGACAATGTGATTTCTCAAGTGTTTGGCCGTGCAGTAGTTCAGCCATGTGTACAGCAGCAGCCCACAGCCCTGTAGGGCACACATGTTGAGGATGATGAGGAGAGAGGAGCAGTTGTGCATCTTGGCTGTCAGATGTCTATCGTTTAGGAAGTGGGTGCCTAACTGCTTTTTCCTCCCCATCATACTCAATACTGGTGCCCCCCAGGGCTGTGGGCTGACCCTTGGAAAGCTGTTATTGTTCCATTGGCTTATTGCGCCACCTACCTACATCATTTCTAACTGTTAACCTTTTCTAACAAAAATGTCAATTTCAGACTAGGAATGCCTGATTTATTCACAGTAATAGCAGCTTGTATTGAGAGAGGCAGTTCCAAACCACGTGAGAGGCGCCTGTAGTCCGAATGGCCAAATCTGACAGGCTTTCTTTGGGCTCTGTTGTTGTGACACAACAGCCAGTAAAGCCCTCCTTGTTGTAACATTGTGTTCTAGCTTAATGGGCTTATGAATTATTTCTGATGCTGATGGGCTTTAGCAGACGTGTAAACAGCTTAGCTGACAAAAAGAACATTCTGCTGTAACCTGATTTTGAAGCATGCAAAGGAATTGGCTTAAGATATTGAAAACTCAGACTCCTGCATAAGCCTTCAGAGAACTGAAACAGAAATACTCCTTTCTGTTTTATTAGCAAAAGAAAACAAAAGGAGAGTAAAATAGAAATTCCTGAAAAAGGAATGTTGACTGTTTATTCATTTTCATAGATACTGCCTGACCTTCTGAGTTCCTCCAGCATTTTGTGTGAATTCTTTTTGGTTTCCACATTTATTGACTATAGTGTGAAGAGTATTTTAGGTTGATCCTGTGATAAAGTGCTGATAAACTGGGATACCACAAGTCACAGCCCTCCAGTCAGAAAGGCAACCATCTACCACCACTCTCTGGCTTCTCCCACAAAGCCAATGTCTAATCCAATTTACCTCATCCTGAATACTAAGTGACTGAACCTTCTTGACCAGCCTCCCATGCGGGACCTTGTCAAATGCTTTACTAAAATCCATGTAGACACAGTGCCTTGCCTTCAACCACTTTCCTGGTAACTTCCTCCAAAAACTCCATAAGATTGGTTAGATATGTCCAACCATGCATGATGCATTGCTGACCATCATTAATTAGTCCATGTCTATCCAAATGCTTGTATATCCAGTCCCTGTTCATTTAATCATACCAGCACATTGAGATAGCACAAGGGAAAATGATAACAGAATGCAGAATAGTTTTGTAGTAAGTACAGACAAACAGTAAGGTGCAAGGCGATGACAAGGTAGGCTGAGGGGTTAATTTTAGGAAATTGACTTTACAGAGGTGTAGAAAGTCATGAGGGGTGTATACAGTGTGTACGCACATAGTTGTTTTTCATACTGAGGAGGATGCTTAAAAACTAGAGACCACAAGTGTAGGTGAGGTCAAAGATTAAAAGAAAGACTTGAGGGACAACTTCTTCACATGGAGAATGAGCTCCCGGGGAAGTGGGTGAGGTAGGTACAATAACAGTTGACAAAAAGCATTTTGATAAGCGCTTGGATAGGAAAGGAATATGGCTAAATATGGCAAATGAAACTGGCTTGCTGGGCACTATGTTCAGCATGGATGAGTTGGTCTGAAGGACCTGCTTCCTTGCTGTATCACTCTTAACTCTATAACTTTTGCAGATGAAAGCAAAGGGAATGTATTTTCTCAATATACATTGTGGAATTTTATATCTGTCTACCTAGACAGTTCTGAAGCCTGAGGCAACAGATTTTAATGAATGCTAAAGAAGATATGGATTTTAGTAAGGCATTTGACAAGGTCCCGCATGGGAGACTGGTCAAGAAGGTTCAATCACTCAGTATTCAGGATGAGGTAAATTGGATTAGACATTGGCTTCTCCAATCCTTCTCCAATTTGGCAAGTTCTTGGAGCATTTGGAACAGTCAATTGCCAATGATTATCCAAAATATCATTCAAATTTTCTTACCTCTTGCAGATTCGTGGGATGTTATATCAGTCTGTGGGCCATTAAGGTAGTCATAAGAGGGATGTGGGAATGTTTCAGGAGATAGATGAATGCTGAGAAGGTGTAAGGGGGTAGATGTCAAATGACGCTATTAACTTCCTGTGAATACCCTCTCCTTGTTTGAGCTAGGCAGGCAGAAGGTGAGAGAAACAGACACAGGTCTAATCAGTGGAAGGAAGTGGATGCCAGGCCAATTGGCTTGAGAAGAAGTGCAGATGAAAAGCCTCAATCTAATATGTCAACAGTACATTTCCCTCCACAGATGCTGCCTGATCCATTGAGTTCCTCTGGCACTTATGTATAGTCTCAGATTCCAGCATCTGCAGTCTCCAGTGTCTCCAGGCTCCTAAATGATGTCAGTATATTGGGACCAAAGAGCTTTATCAAGGCTCAAAACACAGATTTTGGAGAAGAAATCTATCAAGGCTGTGAAACAACAATACAGGGACAAGATTGAGTCAAGGTTCACGTGACTTGTGGCGAGGGCTGCATATCATTGCAGAGTTCAAAGCAAAACGTTCTGTTGCCGCCAACATCGCGGCTTCTCTCTCAGATGAGCTCAATCGCTTTTATTCTTGGTTTGACGTTGCCAACTCTGAGCTCCGAGGAAAGCCGCCGCTACAGCCTGCAATCTGATCATCTGTGAGGGTGAGGTATGCAGAAGTTTCCAACGAGTGGACAATCGCAAGGCTGCAGGACCGGACAGCATCCCAGGGTGAGTACTCAGGATGTGTGCAGCACAACTGGCAGGTGTGTTTGCTGACATTTTTAATCTCTCCCTGTCACGGTGTAGAGTGCCCTCCTGCTTCACATTATCCACCGTTGTCCTTGTACCAAAAAAGACCAAGGTAACATGCCTGAACGACTGCCGTTACGTCACACTCACCTCAATAATAAGCAAATGCTTTGAGAGGCTGGTCAAAGACTACATCTGCAGCTTACTACCAACCAAACTGACCCCCTATAATTCGCTTACCGACATAACCGATTGACAGACAATGCAATAGCTACTGCTTGACACACTGTCCTTACACAGCTGGAGAAGAAATATGCTTATGCGACAATGCTGTTCTTGGACTACAGTTCACCATTCAGAATCAGAATATGGTTTATTATCACTGGCATGTGACCTGAAATTTGTTAACTTAGCAGCAGTTCAATGCAATACATAATCTAGCAGAGAGAGAAAAATAATAATATAAAACATAATAATAAATAAACAAGTAAATCAATTATGTATATTGAGCAAATTTTTTTTAAATGTGCAAAAACAGAAATACTGTTTATTAAAAAAAGTGAGGTAGTGTCCAAAGCTTCAATGTCCATTTAGGAATCAGATGGCAGAGGGGAAGGAGCTGTTCCTGAATCACTGACTGTGTGCCTTCAGGCTTCTGTGTCTCCAACCTGATGGTAACAGTGAGAAAAGGGCATGCCCTGGGTGCTGGAGGTCCTTGATAATGGACACTACCTTTCTGAAACACCGCTTCCTGAAGATGTCCTGGGTACTTTATAGGCTAGAGGCCAAGATAGAGCTGACTAGATTTACAGCCTTCTGCAGTTCATTTTGGCTCCTCCATACCAGACAGTTCTGCAGCCTGTCAGAATGGTCTCCACGGGACAACTATAGAAGTTTTTGCGTATTTTTTGACATGCCAAATCTCTTCAAACTGTTAATGAAGTATAGCCGCTGTTTTACCCTCTTTATAACTGCATCGATATGTTGGGACCAGGTTAGATCCTCAGAGATCTTGATACACAGAAACTTGAAGCTGCTCACTCTATCCACTTCTGATCCCTCTATGAGGATTGGTATGTGTTCCTTTGTCTTACCCTTCCTGATGTCCACAATCAGCTCTTTTGTCTTACTGACATTGAGTGCCAGGTTGTTGCTGTGGCACAATTCCACTAGTTGGCATATCTCACTCCTATACACCCTTTCGTCACCACCTGAAATTCTACCAACAATGGTTGTATCGTCAGCAAATTTGGAGATGGTATTTGAGCTACGTCTAGCCACACAGTCATGTGTATACAGAGAGTAGAGCAGTGGGCTAAACACACACCCCTGAGGTGTGCCAGTGTTGATCATCAGCAAAGAGGATATGTTATCACCAATCTGCACAGACTGTGGTCTTCTGGTTAGGAAGTCGAGGATACAATTGCAAAGAGAGGTACAGAGGTCCAGGTTCTACAACTTCTCAATCAGGTTTGTGGGAATGATGGTTTTAATTGCTGAGCTACAGTCGATGAACAGCATCCTGATGTAGGTGTTTGTGTTGTCCAGGTTGACCTATTGTGGCAATAGACAATTGCAATGGGTCCAGGTCCTTGCTGAGGCAGGAGTTCAGTCTAGTCATAACCAACCTCTCAAACCATTTCATCACTGTAAGTGTGAGTGCTACTGGGCGATAGTCATTAAGGCAGCCATCCAGGCTCGACAAGAAGATTAGAGACCTCGGCCTTGACCCTGCCTTGTGCAGTTGGATCTTGGACTTCCTGTCAGATCACCAGCGGGTGGTAAGAGTGGGCTCCTTCACCTCCACCCCTCTGAGTCTCAGTACAGGAGCTCCTCAGGGATGTATACTGAGTCCCCTCCTTTACTCCCTGTATCCCCATGACTATGTCGCCACCTACAGCTCTAATCTGCTAATTAAATTGCCAACAGCACTACATTGATTGGCCTTATCTCAAACAATAACAAGGAGCCTAAAGGGAAGAAGTCATTTCTCTGCAACAGTGCTGTCAAGAAAACAACCTCCCCCCCAATGTTGCAAACGCCAAGGAGCTGGTTGTGTATTGCAAAAAGAATGGAGACAGGCTAACCCCTATTGACATCAATGGATCTTGGTTGAAAGGGTAAACAGCTTCACGTTCCTCAGCCTCCACATCACTGAGGACCTCACATGGTCTGTACACACCAGCTCTGTGGTGAGAAAGGCACAACAACGCCTCTTTCACCTCAGACGGTTGAGGAAGTTTGGTATGAGCCCCCAAATCCTAAGAACTTTTTACAGGAGCACAATTGAGAGCATCCTGACTGGCTGCATCACTGCCTGGTATGGGAACTGTACTTCCCTTAATCGCAGGACTCTGCAGAGAGTGGTGCGGACAGCCCAGTGCACCTGAGGTTGTGAACTTCCCATGATTCAGGACCTTTACAAAGACAGGCGTGTAAAAAGGGCCTGTAGGATGATTGGGTACCTGAGTCACCCAAATTACAATCTGTTCCATCTGCTACCATCCGGGAAATGGTACCACAGCATAATAGCTGGGACCAGTAGGCTCCGGGACAGCTTCTTCCACGAGACCATCAGACCAATTAACTCACACTGATCTGAGTGCACTCTATGTTATATTTATTGTTCTATTTATTATAAATTACTATGATTGCACATTGTACATTTAGACGGAGGCATAAAGTAAAGATTTTTACTTTTCGTGTATGGGAAGGATGTAAGAAATAAAGTCAATTCAATTCAATAAACTCAGCCATTAATACCCTGTGACTGCCTTTAGTGGCTGCCCATTGTTTAAGTATAGTGAACAAAGCTGCAGTTTTGGGTGGAGCTGATGGCCCAATAGCTGACAGTCACTTGACATGAAAGCAGAGTCATTCTATCTTGATTAGCTATATTTACATTTTGTGTATCATTCTACACAAGAACAGATCCTATTTATTTCTCACAATGCCATGTTCAGACTGGGTATACACACAAATGCCAGGATCAGTAATAACCACCGATCCTCATTCGTTTCTATTTATACAACGGACACTTCAAATTTCCAGTGCCTTATCAAGTACAGGGTGAGATTGGGTAAGTGCCAACTAATTACTCACCAAAGTTGCCACTAACATCATAATTCAGTCCTGCTCAGGATCACTTCATGCAACTAGGATCAAGTATTGGATTTCCAAGTTTGTCAGAGAGAAAGGAAGGAGGGTATGAAGGAAGCAGGGAGAAAATAAGCGACGGAGTGAAATTGAAGAAGTAGCAACATTTCAAATATATTTCCTTATCTTGAACTTGATATCCAGGGGTGTAGCAGTTAACATAATGCTTTACTGTGCCAGCTAGAAGATTAAGGTTCAATTCCTACTGCTCCCTCTAAGAGGTTACTTACATTTTCACTGTGACCATGTGAGATTCCTCTGGGTGACCTGGTTTTCTCCCACACTCCAAATATGTATAGGTTAGGATTAGTAAATTGTGAACATGCTATGTTGAAGCTGGAAGCATGGTGACACTTGTGTGCTGCCCCAGTACATTTCAGACTGTATTGGTTACTGGAGCAAATGCCATATTTCACTGCATATTTCACATGTTTCAGTGTACATGTGACCAATAAATCAAATCTTTAATTTCTATCTTTAATGCACTTTGAGAATGTCCTTGGGTGCTAAAAGTACTGTGAAAGTCTGTCTTTATTTTAAATTGTCTGCCTAACAAGATTGGCTCTGTATGGGGTTACTTATCTTAAATGAGGAAAATCCATTTTGTTGAATTGTAATTAATCATCAGGAGCACAGCAGACAACATAATTAACAATAGAACAAGTGATTACTTTAAAGTAAAGTCTCTTCATATCAAATTGAAGGTTTGGAACTAAACCAGGCTCTCATCTTTTCCCAAATTGGTGCATTCAGCAGTAAACTTAGAGTCATAAAGTCATTAAGCAGAGAAAGTTGCTCCTTGGTCCAGCATTTATACTAGCCATCAAATACCAATCGATACTAGTTCCATTCACCAACTCTTGCAGCCTTCAATGCCTTGCCGATTCAAATGTATTCAAGTCAGGGGTGGAGTTAGAGGTAGATACATCAGGCACATTTAAGAGACTCCTAGAAAGGCAGATGTTTGAAAGAAAAATGAGGGAATATATGGGAGGGAAGGGTTAGATTGATCTTGGAGTAGTTTAAAGGGTCAGCACAACATCATGGACCAAAGGGCCTGTAATGTGTTGTATTGTTCTCCGTCTACTTTATTAATCACTTTTGAACTTAATGCTCTATGTTCATGCAGATACTTGAAATTCTATGAGAGTACCTGTCTCCATCACTTTCTGAGGTAGTGGGTTCCAGGCTGCACGATACTCTGTCAAAAAAACTTACTCTTCAGATCCCTTTCACTCTTCACCTTAAACCTACTACACCATTTGCAATACCTCTGCGCAGGAATGAAGTTTCTTACTGTGCACAATATCTATGCATCTCTTTATTTTCTTTGTCTGGTTCTGGTTTCCCCTTTAACCCTCCCTACTCTTGGGAAATAGGATGTCGGTCTAGAGATATGCCTCTACCAAAGGACTTGTAAGGCACTTCTGCCCCTTCTAGCATGCAGGTCACCCTTGGTCAAGCTGTAGCACCTGCTCAGCCCCTCCAATCAGGGTCAGGTGAAGCCATAAGAGCAGGTTGTTGGTGCATATCACAAGTGCTAGTTATGTGACCACTGACACTAGGCAGACAATCTCAAAAGAGAATTGATAATGGATGGGTCACTGATCTTGTAAAGACACCGCACAGAAGGAGGCAATGGCAAGCCACTTCTGTTGAAAAATTTCCTAAGAACAATCATGGTCATGGAAAGAGCATGATTGCCCACATCATGCAAGACAGCACTTAATGAATAAATGGACTCCTGGAAAAGAGGCTCAGAAGATTTAATTTTCCCATTTCACTGAGACATTCCATCCCAAGCAACAGCCAGGTGAATCTCCTCTGCACCGTCTAAATACAATCACATCTTTCCTTTAGTGTGATGACTAGAAATGCATGTTCTAGCTATGGCCTAACCTATATTTTACTTAATATGCAATGCTGCAACTTCAATCACTCTGTAGCCCAATTCATTACTGAAGAGCCTAAGGATGAAGAATGCTGTCTAGAATATAAGTTTCTTTGAAAGTGTCGTGAAAGGTAGATAGGGTTGTAAAGAGAACTTCCAGCATATGAGCCTTCATAAATCAGAATACTGAGTTACAGGACTTGTGGTATTATGCTGACATTGTTAAAGACATTGGTGAGGCAGAATCTGGAATATTGTGAGCAGTGCCGGTCTCCTAATTGCAGAAAAGATATGGATAAGCTTTAAAGAACATAGGGAGCATTAACATGGACTTTGCTGGGACTTGAGGACCTGAATTAAAGGGAAAGGTTAAATATGTTGGGACTTTATTCCCTGGATTTTAGGAGAATAAGGGGAGATATTATTGAGATATACAAAATTATTGGGGTATACATAACATAAATATATGCATGCTTTTTCTCTTGAGGTTGGGTGAGACTAGAACAAGAGGTCATGGGTTTACAGTGAAAGAGAAATCATTAAAGGGAAACAGAAGGGGAGCTTCTTCATTCAGTGGGTGGTGCAAATGTGGACCGACCTGCAGAGGAAGTGGTGTTTACGTATTTGATTGAAAAATTTTTGACAGAAATTTTGATAGGTACATAGATGAGAGGGCTATGGAAAACCATGGTCCGGTGCAGGCAGATGGGAATGAGCAAAAAACAGCTAGGTACAACTTAGAAAAGTGATGCACCATCAATAACTCTCGGAGATGGGAGGTGAACGATAGGCTTTTATTAGCAGCAAATGAGACCACGACATCCTGGAGACTGAGGGGGGAGCAGTGCCTCCAATCGCCTTTATACAGGGGTCTGTCGGAGGAGCCACAGGAGCAGTCAACAGAGGGGTGTGTCCTGACAGGTATACATAGTTTACCACAAAAAGCTAAAGGATTAGTTTCTATGCTGTAGTGCTCCAGGACTCAATGGGCCATAACTATGTCAGTTACCGCACATAATTTCATTTAGGGTGCTAATTTCAATTATTATTTTCAAATTGAACTTCGATATACAACATATTTTACAAAGGTGAGTGTGGCCTAGTCAAGAACCTCCAATGAAAATGCAGACAAAGTTTCTTTTTTTCTTTTAATGTAAGTGAAAGATCCATATTGAAAGAAATGTAGGTCTTCCACCCCTTCACTCAGTTTTACAAGCTGGACACATTTCAGTCAAAGGTTTAACCCTTCTCGTTCACTGCAGAAGGCATTGATGGGCTTTCTGGTTCCAAATCCATGACTCAGAGGTAATTCCCTGCCTTCCAAGAGCAAGGTTCTTTGACTAATCCCACTCACAGTCTCAGCTGGTTGTCCTTGGAGTTTCAAACCAAACATTCGGTAACATTTACCTCTGCAAACGTTTAACAGCATCTATCTGCTGGGGGGGGGGGGTTGAATCAGAACTAGAGGGCATAAGTTTAAGATGAGAGGGAAAAGATTTAATAGGAACATGTGGGGCAGCTTTTTACACAGAAGATGTTATGTGTGTAGAATAAATTGCCAGAGAACATGATTAAATTAAGTACAATGATGATATTTAAAAGGCAATTAGACTGGCATATGGATAGGAAAGGTTTAAATGTTCAAAGTAAATTTATTATTTAAGTACATACATGTCACAATATACAACCCTGAGATTCATTTTCTTGCAGGCATTCATAGTAAATATAAAGAAACACAATAGAATCAATGAAAGATGGACAGACAGCCAATGTGCAAAAAACCAAGTTGTAAAAATGCTAACAAAACCCACAAAATAATAATAAAAACATAAATAAGGGATAAGTAATACTGAGAACATGAATTGTAGAGTCCTTGAAAGTGAGCCTATAGTTTGTGGATTCAGTCCAGTGTTGGTGTAAGTGATGTTGAATGAAGATAGGCACTTTGGTTCAGGAGCCTGATAGTTAAATGTAAGTGTAGATGTGCTTAGTGGTGGTTTTAGTAGGTTTTCAGCTGATCACTGACAAATAGGACTAGCTTGGAAGGGCATATTGATGGACATGGACCATTGTTGTATTATTCTGAATTGAAGTGAAAGTTAATGATCTTAAGAAATGAGTCTGGAGGCTCTAGTTAATACTTGAACACCACTGAACACTTTAATATTTCCTGTATATTGATATACCTAATTTTGCCAGACAATGTTCTTGGATCACAGTCACCAGTTACAAATGAAACTAATTAGAGGACAGGAGTGGGGCTGTTCTGTTGCACCATTCAATTAGACCATGCCTGATCCATATCTCAGTAATTTATTCACTATGGATCCATTTCACTTAATGCTTTAGCTTAAACAGATCTACCAGTCTCAATTACAATGTTTTTGATTAAGTCCTAATCATAACTCCACTT
This sequence comes from Hemitrygon akajei, assembly GCF_048418815.1. Taxonomy (NCBI): domain Eukaryota; kingdom Metazoa; phylum Chordata; class Chondrichthyes; order Myliobatiformes; family Dasyatidae; genus Hemitrygon; species Hemitrygon akajei. Next base: position 25,632,874 of record NC_133144.1, read on the forward strand.
CAGGGTGAATAATTCCTTCCATGTCATCTTAAATAACCTGACACTAATTTTAACATAATGCCCTGATCTCTCCTAATACTTTCTATCTAATTACTGTTTACCCTTTAAGTCATCATTTCTTGCAAAACTGATAAAGTATCTTTTGGAATAACATACAATCAGTGGCGACTTTATTAGGTACACTGCTCATTAATGCAAATATGTAATCAGTCAATCACGCGGCAGCAACTCAATGCATGAAAGCATGCAGACATGGTCAAAAGGTTCAGTTGTTCAGACCAAACATCCAAGTAGGGAAGAAATGTGATCTAAGTGAATTTGACCATGGTATGATTGTTGGTGCCAGTCAGGGTGGTTTGAATATCCCAGAAACTGTTGATCTCCTGGGATTCTCACACACAACAGTCTCTAGAGTTTACAGAGGATGGTGCGAAACATTTTAAAAAATCCAGTGAGTGGCAGTTCTGTGGGTGGAAATGCCTTGTTAATGAGAGAGGTCAACGGAAAATAGCCAGACCGGTAGAAGCTGACGGGAAGGTGATAGTAACTCAAGTAACCATGCCTTATAACAGTGGTGTACAGAAGAGCATCTCTGAATGCACAGCATGTCAAACCTTGAAGTGGAAGGGCTATTACAGCAGAAGACAATGAAAATATAGAAATACACTCAGTAGCCTCTTTATTAGGTATCTCCTATATGTATTGAACTGGTCACTGAATGCAAGAAAAATCTGTTTTGTTTGATGCAAGAGTAATGCATGTGGATGCATGGATAATTTCAACTATGTAGAACTCCAGTCCTTATGTACTTAAAAATAAAACTGATAAATCAAAGCAATTGCATTAAATTAATTGATGTGCAGTCATTGAAATATTCATTGGTTCACCTTGTTGCTAACTGAGAGAATTTAATGCACACTAGGCTTCGATGAAAGCTTACCAAGTGGCAATGATAACATCTTGCCTGAAGACACTTTCATGTTGGTTTAACAAAATCTAAATCAGGTGTGAATTACAAACAGATGTCAGAGCAACTTCTACGCTGTTTCGTTACTTAAATAGGAGACAGCAGAATTCACAGTAAGTGACATCTAGCATTGGGGATTTTTGAAAAATTACTTCTTCAAAATATTATTGCCAATGTGCCCATTACATACACAGCTTGGTTGTGCTAATTCTGAGAGGAAAGTTATTCATTCCATTTGGATGTTTGTCCAATTGAGCACCAGCAATTTCTTAAAAAGTTTTCACTTTCTCAAGTTCAAATGCAAGTTTTGTGCCAGTAGAGAGCAGGAAGAGTTTAAAAAGAAGACCACCACATACAGCAGGCAGTATTTGGAGTGGGCAGCGGAGTGAGAGGGAAGCAGAGTGAGAGGGCTTCAGTGAAGAAGGGTCAAGGCAAAGAACTGATTCACAGAGATTCACACTTAACAGCGTTGGAATTCCTCAGCGGACTCTCCCCTTTCTCCCGTGGTCCTCTTCCACTAACATCCGTTGCTCTGTCATGGCAGGTGAGCTCAGACCTGTGCCATGCTCCTCCTGTGACATGTGGGAACTCAGGGAGGCTGACAGTGACCCTGCAGACTACGTGTGCAGGAAGTGTGCCCAGCTGCAGCTCCTGATAGACCGCATGGCGGCACTGGAGCTGTGCATGAACTCACTTTGGAGTGTCCAAGACGCTGAGAATGTTGTGGATAGCACATTTAGTGAGTTGGTCACACCACAGTTTAAGGATCTAAGGAAAGATAGGGAAAGGGTGACCAACAGGAAGAGTAGTAGCAGGAAGGTAGTACAGGAGTCTCCTGCAGTCATCTTCCTCCAAAACAGATATACCGCTTTGGAGTCTGTCGGGGGAGATGGCTCATCAGCTGAAGGCAGCAGTAGCCAGGATCATGGCACCATGGGTGGCAAGAGGGCAAGAAAAAGAGAGGCAGAGCTGTTGTGGTAGGGGATTCCATGGTAAGGGGAATAGAGAGGAGCTTCTGTGGCCGCAAACGGGACTCCCGTATGGTGTGTTGCCTCCCGGCTGCGTGTCAGAGATGTCTCGGAGAGGCTGCAGGGCATTCTGAAAGGGGAGGGTGAGCAGCCAGCTGTCGTGGTGCATGTAGATACTAACAACAATAGAAGAAAGCAGGATGAGGTCCTACAAGCTGAATATAGGGAACTAGGAGATAAATTAAAGAGTAGGACCTCAAAGGTAATAATTCCAGGATTATTACTGGTGCCACGTACTAGCCAGAGTTGGAATAGCAGGGTAGCTAGAATGAACATGTGGTTTGAGCGCTGGTGCAGGAGGGAGGGTTTCAGATTCTTGGAGCATTGGAACCGCTTCTGGGGGAGGTGGGACCAGTACCATCCAGACGATCTGCATCTGGGCAGGGCCGAGATCAATGTCCTAGGGAGATAGTTTGTTCTTGCTTTTGGGGAGGTTTTAAACTAATATGGCAGGGGGTAAGAACCCACACAGAAAAGAAAAGGGAAGTGATGCAGAGACCAAAGCTAGAGTTAGTGAAGAAAAAAGTAAGAGTAGAGAGCATAAAAGTAAAAGGCAAAATTCACATAGCTCACTAGATTCTAAAAGGACAATGAGTATATTGGCACTCTATCTAAATGCCCGTAGTATTAGAAACAAGGTTAGTGAACTTGTGGCACAGATCAGTACCAACCCATATGATTTAGTGTCCATTACAGAAATCTGGTAGAGATGACTGGGAATTAAATATCCAAGGGTACCAGGTAAAATGCAAAGATAGGCAGGAAGGCAGAGGAGGTGGGGTGGTGCTCTTAATTAGGGATGAGATCGATATAAGATCTACGGAGCAGAATTTTGAGTCCATCTGGGTAGAGATTAAGAATAGTAAAGGGAAAAAAAATCACTGGTGGGTGTTGTCTATATGCCACCTAATAAAAATATTGCAATGGCAGAGGTGATTAACCAAGAAATAACTGATGCTTGTAAGAAAGGAAAGGCAGTTGTCATGGGGGATTTTAACTTCCACATAGATTGGGTGAATCAGGTTGGTCAAGGAAGTCTTGAGGAGGACTTCATAGAATGCATCTGTGATGGCTTTCTTGAGCAGCATGTTAGTGAACCTACAAGGGAAAACATTATCTTAGATCTAGTCCTGTGCAATGAGACAGGTAAGATTAATGATCTTGTAGTCAGGGATCCTCTTGGAAAGAGTGATCATAGTATGATTGAATTTCGCATACAGACGGAGGATGAAATAGTTAGATCTAAAGCTAGTGTATTATGCTTGAATAAGGGAGACTACAATGGGATGAGGGAGGAGTTGGCTAATGTGGATTGGGAGCACAGGCTATTTGGTAGGACAGTTGAGAACAGTGGAATACTTTCAAAGAGATTTTTTACAGTGCTCAACAAAAGTATATTACAGTCAAAAGTAAGGACAGTAAGTGTGGGGAGAGCCAATCTTGGATAACTAAGAAAATAAAAGATAGTATCAAATTAAATGTTCTTGTGTACAAAGTCGCAAAGAGTAGTGGGAGACTGGAGGACTGGGGAAACTTTAAAAAGCAACAAAGAAAAACCAAACAAGAAATAAGGAAAGGGAAGATAGAGTATGAAAATAAATTAGCACAAAATATAAAAACTGATAGCAAAAGTTTTTATAAATATATAAAGCGGAAGAGGGTGGCTAAAATCAATGTAGGTCCCTTGGAAAATGAGAAGGGGAAGTTGATATTGGGTGATAAGGAAATGGATGAGGCATTGAACTACTGTTCTGTGTCGGTCTTCACAGTGGAAGACACCATATGCCAAAAAAGGATGTTATGGATGAAATGGGAGGTGAGGACCTCGATAAAATCACTGTCACTAAAGAGATAGTGATGAACAGACTAGAGGGCCTGAAGGAAGATAAGTCCCCTGGTCCTGATGGGATGCATCCAAGGGTGCTGAGGGAATTGGCGGAGGTTATAGTAGACACCTTGGTAATCATTTATCAAAACTCTCTAGACTCTGGGCAGATCCCGGCGGATTGGAAGACAGCAAATGTCACGCCACTTTTTTACAAAGAATGTAGGCAAAAGACGGGCAACTAAACATCTGTAGTCGGGAAAATGCTTGAAGATGTCATTACGGAAGAAATAGCAAAACATTGAGAAAGGAGTGGTTCCATTAGACAGACACAGCATGGATTCTGAAAGGGCAGGTCCTGTTTGACAAACTTACTGGAGTTCTTTGAGGACATAATGAATGCAGTGGATAGAGGAGAACAGGTGGTTGTCGTATACTTGGAATTCCAGAAGGTGTTCGATAAGGTGCCGCACAAGAATCTTATAAATAAGGTATGGATGCATGGAATTGGATGAAGTGTATTGGCATGTAGAGTGGATTGGTTAACCAATAGAAGGCAGAGAGTTGATATAAATGGGTGTTTCTCCGGTTGGTAGTCAGTGGTGAGTGGGGTTCCGCAGGGGTCGGTGCTGGGCCCGCAGCTGTTTACCAAATTACATTGATGATTTGGAAGAGGGGACTGAGTGTAGCATAGCAAAATTTGTTGATGACACTAAACTGAAAGGAAAAGCAAATTATACAGAGGATGTGGAGAGACTGCAGAGGGATTTAGATAGTGAATGGGCCAAGGTCTGGCAGATGGAATACATCGCTGGTAAATGTGATATCATCCACTTTGGAAGGAATAATAGAAGAGCAGATTATTATTTAAATGGTGAAAGATTGCAGCATGCTGTTGTGCAGAGGGACTTGGGAGTGCTTGTTCATGAATCGCAAAAAGTTGGCTTGCAGGCAGAACAGGTTATTAAGAAGGCAAATGGAATGTTGGCCTACATTGCTAGAGGGATTGAATTCAAGAGCAGGGAGGTCATGCTGCAACTATACAGGGTACTGGTGAGGCCGCACCTGGAGTACTGTGTGCAGTTCTGGTCTCCATACTTGAGGAAGGATATACTGGCTTTGGAGGCGATGCAGAGGAGGTTAACCAGGTTGATTCCAGGGATGAAGGGGTTAACCAATGAGGAGAGATTGAGTTGCCTGGGACTCTACTCTGGAATTCAGAAGAATGAGAGGGGGTCTTATAGAAATGTACAACATTCTGAAAGGGATAGATAAGATAGAAGTAGGAAAGTTGCTTCCATTGGAAGGTGAGAATAGAACTTGGGGACATTGCCTTAAGATTCAGAGGAGAAGATTTAGGACGGAGATGAGGAGAAACTGTTTTTCCCAGAAAGTGGTAAATCTGTGGAATTCTCTGCCCAGGGAAGCAGAGAATATATTTAAGATACAGTTAAACAGATTTTTACATTGTAGGGGAATTAAGGGTTCTGGGGAAAAGGCAGGTAGATGGAGCTGAGTTTACGGACAGATCAGCCATGATCTTGTTGAATGGTGAGGCAGGCTCGATGGGCTGGATGGCCTACTCCTGCTCCTGTTTCTTATGTTTTTCTGTTAATTGCACAGAATCAGAATCAGGTGTAATATCACCAGCATATGTCATGAAATTTGTTAACTTTGTAGCAGCAGGACAATGCAATATATGGTAAATATAGAAAAAAACTGAATTACAGTAAACATGTATATATATACAACAGTTAAATTAAGGTAAACACGAGGAAATCTGCAGATGCTGGAAATTCAAACAACACACACAAAATGCTGGTGGAACACAGCAGGCCAGAATTAAGGTAACTAGTGCAAAAACAAAAGAAGTTGTGCTGTGGTGTTCATGGGTTCAATGTCCATTTGGAAATCTGATGCTGAATCGCTGAGTGTGTGCCTCCAGGTTTCTGTAACTCCTTCTCGATGGGAACAAGAAAAGAGGGCATGTCCTGGGTGGTGGGTGTTCTTGATGATGGAAGCTGCTTTTCTGAGGCACTACTCTTTGAAGATGTCTTGGATAGTATGGAAGCTAGTACCCATGATGGAGCTGACTAACTTTACAACTCTCTGCAGCTTACTTCATTCCCGTGCCTCCCCCCATACCAGATGCTGATGCCCATACCACTCTGAATGCTCTCCACAGTACATTTGTAGATGTTTTCAAGTGTTTTAGGTGACAAACCAAATCTCCTCAAACTCCTGATGAAATATAGCCACTGTCTTGTCTTTATCCCTACATCAATATGTTGGGACCAAGTTGGATTCTGTGCCTTTTGTAAGCAGCTAAATGAAACAACATGTACATGGCTAACTGAAACAAAGCTCCACTGAGACCAAGGTGCAAAACGTGGGAAATAAATAATATTATTTTATGAGCTGTGTGTTAACACAATCTTAACAGATAATGAAAACTATTCTGTAGATGTACCAGTTGACATAAAGTGCATATATGGCAACAGTTATATCCAACAGTTCAAGTTCAAGTTTAATTATCATTCAACCATACATTAATACCCATGAATACATCCAAATGATACAATGTTCCTCTGAGGCCAAGTGCAAAACACAGTGTCAACACTTAAACATAGTACATGCACATGTAGCGCATATAAAATAGCAGAAGAACATGCAGTCACAATAAAAATATATATTATTGCCCAAGTCCCTAAGCGACATGTTTGATAAATTGATGGTGCATGAGTGTTATCAGCAAGAACAAACAGTTCTCAGCAGTGCGCAGCTGAACGTAAGCACGCAGACATGCCCTCCAGCTTTCCATTCCACCGATCGAACACCGGATAGCAGCACCTATGGATGGGGCCAGCACCCAACCCAATATGGATGCTACACTACATCACCTCAGCGTCCCCTCTCCTGGACTATGGCAGCAGTCAAGTTTGTGGCTGGAGGCCTAGTCCTCACTACAACCAAGGCCATGCAGGTCCCCTGCCATCTGTCTCCCCAATAAACAAGGAAAATGTACTTGCAACATTTTACATTATCAATGTCCAACAGGGTCTTGCGATTTCGACAGAAACATTGAAGACAACCACTCACTGTTAGACTGCAAACTGCCTTTGTGCCCCGACTCCGACGCTTCATAGTCTGCATTGTCTGCACAAAGTCCAGCTCCTCTGCCAATAAGTAGCTCACTGAGGGGGTAGACCTGGAGTACTTAAAATGTTTAATGTCTAGTATTGTCCTGTGACTGTAAGAAAGATCTTTAAGAAAGAAAAACATACCTTTGATTAGCCCCCGAGAGGCTGTTGTGGCTGAACGCACTGCCATCTTACTGGAACAGTATAATGCTACTGGTGCTCTCATAAATAATGTGTACCTTTCTACCCCTGTTGCCTCTATAGAAACACTTCCTGTGTAGATCAGTCATTGGCTGAATGGCTCATCCCCACAAGCTTTCTATGTCTCCGAGTTTCTCTTGGACAAGAAATTACATCAGAGATTTGTGATATTGAGTGTCAGGGCAGGCATAATGGGCCAAGTTCATCCCATCTTCTATTTCACTTGTTTCTTTTACCTCTCATGAATGGAGTGTGTCCTTGATCTCCATAGTCGCCCCCCAGATTCCATCACAAAAGGCATTAAGTCACCATTACTACGTTGCTGTCTGTTAAATTCACAAGAGATTCTGCAGATGCTGGAAATGTTGAGCAACACACATAAAATACTGGAGCAACTCAGCAGGTCAGCCAGCATCTATGGAAGGAAATAAACAGCCAACATGTTTCAGCAGGACTGGAAAGGAAGGGGGCAAAAGCCCTAATTAGAAGTGGGGGGAAAGGAGTACAGCCTGGGAGGTAATAGATGAGGCAGGTGAGGGGGAAGCGAGTGGGTGGGGGTGTTATAAACTGGGAGGTGATAGGTGGAAGAGGTAGAATGCTAAAGAAGAAGGAACCTGTTCAGCGAGGATGGTAGAATAAAGGAAAGGAGGTGGGAATCTGGAGTGACGTGATCTGCATGCATGAGGGCAGAGGAGGAACAAATGGTTTCTGGTTGCACTCTCACTTTTTGTTCTCCTGCTCCACCTTTATGACCAGCCCATCACCCCCCACCCCCTCTGGTTCTCCACCTCCTTCCTTTATTTTCATGGTCCACTGTTCCCTTCTATCAGATTTGTTCACCTTTAACCTTTTCTTCCACCTATCACCTCCGAGCTTCTTATTTCATTGAGCCTACCCCAGTTAACCACCCTTACCTCATCTGACATATCACCTACCAGCTTGTACTCCTCACCCTCTCTCATATACTGCCTTCTGTCCCCTTTCCTTCCAGTCCTGGAGAAAGGACTTAGCCCAAAACGTCAGCATTTAGTCCCTTCCATAGATGCTGCCTCATCTACTGAGTTCCTCTAGCATTTTATGTGAGTGCTGTAAGAGCTTGTTGGGGCAAATCTTTTACTGCCATTACTGAGCTGTGACAGTGACCATACCTTACAACCATTTTATTGGTTGTAAAGAGATTTGGGATGAAATTAAAGTTGCTGTTTAAATCCTGTCTTCTTTTTTTTCCTCTGGGTTTTCAATAAGCATCATCTTTATAGCTATTGCTATATTCAGGTTGGCATGCGCAGAGCATAAACCTGTAATTAGACAAAGGATTTCAATTACCCATGCAATTTAAACAAGCTGAGTGTGACAAATAAAAATCGTAATGAAGACCTTTTCAATGAAACAGTGCAACAGAAGGGAGCTTTGGACCAGAAATGTTTCTGTTGGCAGTGATGGGCCTTTGTATGCACATAGGAGCTGATGGCTTTCTGACCAACATTGCAGATGATACAAACATCGATGAAGGGTTATATCATGTTAAGGACTTGGGAAGATTAAGGCAATGGGCAAAGAAATGACAGATGGAATATTATGCAGGAGAGTGTATGGTCATGCACTCCAGTACAATGAATAAAGCCACAGACAATTTTCCAAATGGGGAACAGATCCAGAAATTGGAGGTGCAAAGTGATTTGTGACTTCTAGTGCAGTATTCCCTAAAGACTAACTCGCAGGTGGAGTTGGCAGTGAGGAAGACAAATGCAAAGTTAATATTCACTTTGAGGGGACTTGGTAATAAAAACAGGTATGTAATGTTGAAGCTTTATAAGATATTAGTCAGACCACCTTTAGAGTATTGTGAGCAGTTTTGGGCTCTGTTTCTATGAAAGAACGTGTTAGCATTGGAGAGCATCCACAGGAGATTCACAAAAAATGACAGCAGAATTGAAGGGTTAATGAATGAGGAGTGTTTGATGGCTCTGGGCCTTTTACTCGCTGGTGTTAGAAAGAATGAGGGGGATTTCATTGCAATCTATTGAATATTGAATAGATAGAGTGTATGTTTCCCATACTGAGATAGTTTAGGAAAAAGCCTCACGATAGAAGGATGCCCCTTTAGAAGAGAGATGAGGAAGAATTGATTTTGCTCGAGGGTTATGAATCTATGAAATTTCTTGTCACAGGTGGCTGCGTAGGCCAAGTGATTGGGCATATTTAACATGGAAGTTGATAGCTTGTGGGGAGAAGTCACGAGAATGGAGTTGAGAGGGATAATGAATCAGCCATGATCAAATGGCAGAACAGATGCAATGAACTGAATGGCCTTATTCTGATTCCAGCAATATGAGTTTTTCATGGTTGTGTGAAGCATTTTCAGTAGAATGGGAAAGGAAGGGAGGAGGTTGAAATAGACATGGGCAAGGATCCTAGATGAACAAAAATACAGGTTTCTGGAGGAATTCACACAGAAGTCTAGTAACTCACCTCATAACACTACAAAGCCTGTCTATGCAAGTCAGGGGTGTGATGAAACACTCTCTACTTGATGAGTGCACCTTCAGCAAAACTTAACCTTTTACAGGATGCAGCAGCCTGCTTGGTAGACAGCCCACCCACCATCAATCACTCACTCCACCACTGACGTGCACTAGCAGAGTTTGTACCAGCCATATGATGCATTGCAGCCACTCACTAGGACTCCAGCGAAAACACCCTCTAATTGCATGATTTCCACCAGCTGGAAGGACAAGGGCAATAAAAGCCAGAGAACACAATTGCAGATGAATTACCTCAACCTAGAACATTGATTGTCCATTTCTAGAGTTGAATACCAAAAGGCATTTGTTTAAGGTGAATGTAAGAATGTTTAAGAGAAATGTCAGGGGTAGATTTTGTACACAGAGAATGGTATGTGTCTAAAGTATTCTGCGGGGCTGGTGGTAGAGGCTGATACTATGAGGACTGTTAAGAGACTTAAATTGGCACGTGGATTTAAGAAAAATGTTAGGTTACGGGCTGCTTAGGAGGGAAAGGTTAGACTAATCATGAGTAGGCTTAAATAGATCAGCACCTTGTTGGCCAATAGGCCAGCTCCGTGTAGTACTGTTACTTGTTCTAAATTCCCTCCAGAGATACGGCCTGACCTGTTGAGTTATCCAGCAGCTCATTTCAGAATCAGGTTGTTTATTACCATGGTCAAATGTTGGAAAATTTGTTGTTTTGCAGAAGCATGCATAAGACATAAAAATTATTCTACGCAGATACGTAAATATTGCAAGAAGAACAATGAGCTAGTGTTCTCTTGGTTTCTTGTATTATCCATTAATCTGATGGTGGAAAGGAAAAAGCAGTCCCTAAAACATTAACTGTGGATATTGAGGGTCCTGTACCTTTTCGCCTTATAGTAGTAATGCGAAGAGGCTTTGTCATAAATGATGAAGGTCCTTAATGATGGATGCTGCCTTCCTAAGGCACTGCCTCTTCAAGGTGGCCCCAGTGATGAAAAGAGGAGTGCCAGTGATAGAGGTTGCTGGGTCTACAAACCTCTGAGGCCTCTTGTGATCCTGTGCATAGGATCCTCCTTAACGGTCAGTAGTTCTGCTTGTTTTTTGCTCTACATTTCAGCCTTGCAGTCTCTTGCACTTAGTAGGGTGAACAAAATTGCACCAGTTCCCTGTTTAGTACTGTAATCAATATCTGATTCCACTGGCTTTCATGATCCAACACAGTAACCGATACTACTCATCCTGTTTAAGCATCACACACATGTCCCCAAGCACGTCAAAAACCATCAAGTGTCTCATTTAGATAGCTGGCACAGAGAAGTACTCCATAATTGGGTGATCTCATTGAAATTTTGGACACGTTGACAATATATCAGGCATGCTCTCATTCACTGAAATCCATACAACTTTGTAAATCTCTCTAGAAAGAGCAAAGAGAAGAGATTGATGAGATTGGTCTACCAGGAATCTGCATAGATGCAATTTATGAATTTGCATCTGAATTTTAGGCTGAATTTTACTTCATTCATTTAAGGGTTGTGGACTTTGTTGGGTGACTCAACTTTTAATTGCCCATCCCTTCTTGCCTTTGGGTATGTGCTGTTGAGCTGACTTCTTGGACCTCTGGAGTGCTTGAGGTTTGGTTATTCCAACAGTGCTGTTAGTGAGGGAGGTGTAAGATCCTGAATCAGTGTCAGTGGAGGAAAGACAATATATTTCCAAGTCATATTGGTGGAGGATAACTTCGAGGAATTGGTGACTGCATGTTTTTTCTGCCCTTGTCCTAGCTGGTCATGGGTTTGGAAGAATCCTTCTAAGGAATCTTGTTTATTTACTGCAGTGGAACCAGTAGACAATACAAACTGCTGCTAATGTCTGCCAGTGGAGGAGCGAGTGAGTGGACGGGCTGCTATATGCAATATCCTCCAAGAGGACAACAACATTGTCACAGGGTTTTGAGCCTTGTGGGTTAGTAGACAGGCTTTGCGTAGTAGGAGGTGAGTTACTCTTTGCGGGATTCCTAGCTTCTGACCTGCCATTGTGGCCACATTATGTAAAAGGCTACTTCAGTTTAGATTCTTGTTAATGGTAACCCCTGGGATATTGATAGTGGCTGATTCAGAACAATCTCCTTTGTGTAATATTCTGTATTACTAAATGTGCAAATTGGCAAGCCAGAGATTTTCAAATATGAGAAACCTCCTTTATTTTAAATCATTTAGAAATCTGATGGCAGAGGGCAAGAAGCTGTTGCTGAATTGCTGAGTGTGTGCCTTCAGGCTTCTGTACCTCCTTCTCGATGGGAACAAGAAAAGAGGGCATATCCTGGGTGGTGGGTGTTCTTGCCCTCTGCCATCAGATTTCTAAATCTTCTCCAATCATTTCCTTGCAATCCTTCCATAGGACAATTCACTGGGGTTTTTGTGCTCTGTCTCTAACCCTCCCCAAAAAAATCAAAACTCCAGAAAATGGAAATTGAAAATTAAAGACAAGAAATATTGGAAACACTCAATATTTGAGGCAACAACTGTGGGAAACAAAACAAAACAAGAAAAGAAAAGAATTGTGGTGCAGAACACACACACACAAAATGCTGGAGGAACTCAGCAGGCCAGGCAGCATCTATGGAAAAAAAATACAGTCGACGTTTCAGGCTGAGACCCTTAGGCAGGACAGATATCAGATATTATCTCTGCTCAGGAAACTTGCTCCACTTCTGTAGGCTAGGCAACTGAGGCAATCAGCATCGTACATGAAAAGCCTCACCTGTACTGATTGTTACGCGCATACCGTTCTTGTCCAAAGTAACCTTGTCAGACCTGCCAAAGGGTCTTAGATTTCCAGCATCTGCAAATTTTCTCTTGTTTGTGATGCAGAAATTGGCTAACTGCACCATGGACAAGTATATTCTAAACCATCAACAGAGCTGAATGAAATTGAATCTAACAGAGTATATTGAAATGTTGTTTGCTGTTTTAATTGCTTTGTCTTACTCTCTGTCATTACAATTGATTCTTCTTATGTATGTATGGCTGTTTGAATGGCAAGTTAGAACCTTATGGTAAGGTTATGGATCCATTCGTGGGCTTCAGATTACTCAGAACGGTGTACAATTGCAAAAAGGTTATTTTGGACAAGAATGGTACGTGCATAACAATCAGTACAGATGATGCCTTTCATGTACGATGCTAATGGGCTCATTTGCCTGGCCTACAGAAGTGAAGCAAGTTTCCTGACCAGAGCTAGTATCTGATATCAGTACTCTTAGCATTTCCCAGAGCAAAGCTCTTGATGTAAGGGCTCAGTTTTGAGTAGGTTAGTTTGGAGCATGTGATGAGATTCCTTTTTGTGTATGCATATTTGTACTTGGGATAAGTTAGAGTTAATTTATCTTTTAGTCACTAGTGAGAAAGAGATTATATTGATTCAATAATTGCACGATGAAAATGAGGAGAGATTTAAAGGATGAACAATTCAACATTGCCTGTTTTGTTCCATTGTTCAGACAAAATCATCGCCAATGATTCTAACTGCTGCAGATGCACTGCCAGAGTTGCACTCTGAGGTTGCAGGTTCACGTTTGTGTTTATTAGCACTGATATACATTATGCTAGGAAATGTGTTGTTTTGCTGCGCAAGGTAGCGCAATGCATACAAAGTGAAGTTCCCACCTGTTTCAAAAGGGTAACAATTATACCAGTGCCCAAGAAGAGTAGTATGAGCTGCCTTAATGACTATCGTCCAGTAGCACTCAGATCTATGGTGATGAAATGTTTTGAGAGATTGGTCATGGCTAGAATCAACTCCTGCCTCAGCAAGGACCTGGACCCACTGCAATTTGCCTATCGCCACAATAGGTCTATAGCAGGCACAGATTAATCTAAGCAGCTTTAGATTACCTAAACAACACAAATGCATATGTCAAGATGCTGTTCATTGACTATAGCTCAGCGTTTAACACCCTCATTCCTACAGTCCTGATCGAAAGCTACAAAACCTGGACTTCTGTACTTCCCTCTGCAATTGGATCCTTGACTTCCTAAATGGAAGACCACAATCTGTGAGGATTGGTAATAACATCTCCTCCTCACTGACAATCAACACTGGCACACCTCAGGGATATGTGCTTATCCCACTGCTCTACTCTTTCTGCACCCATAACTGTGTGGCTAGACACAGCTCAAAGGTCATGTATAAATTTGCTGATGATACAACCATTGTTGTATGAATCTCAGTTGGAGACGAGAGTGAAATATACCAGCTAGTTGAGTGGTGTTGCAGCAACAACTTTGCACTCAACATCAACAAGACCAAAGAGCTGATTGTGGTCTTCAGAAAGGGGAAAACGAGGGAGCACAAACCAATCCTGAAAGAGGGATCAGAAGTGGAGAGAGTGAGCAATTTCAAGTTCCTGAGTGTCAATATCTCTGAGGGTCTAACCTGGTCCCAACATATTGATGCATCTATAAACTACGCAAGACAGTGGCTATCTTTCATTAGGAGTTTGAGGAAATTTGTTTTGTCACCTAAAAGACTCAAAAGCCTCTACAGATATACTGTAGAGAGCATTCTGACAGGCTGGATCACTGTTTGGTATGGGGGTGAGGGCTACTGCACAGCAAAGAAAGAAGCTCCAGAAGTTGTAAAATTAGTTATAAAAAATAAGTTATAAGATTTCTTTTATAGATTCATAAAGTCTTACAGCATGGAAGTAGACCCTTTGGGCGTTCTCCCCCAAGCCAACCATGTTGCCTAAGGAGCTAGTTCTATCTGCCTGCATTTGGTACTAAAGCCCTTTGAACCACTCTCCTATCCATTTTCTGCAAGAATATTTTGATACAGACTTGTTTTAATCCACCTTGGTGTTTTAAAGTGGTTTCTTGCCTGATGAACAATGAGGCGTTGTACATGTTTTCTTTGTCAGGGTGGTTTGTGGGAAAACCATTTATGTTCCTAAAATTGTCCTTGAGGCATCAGGCACAGAGGTAGGAGTCCTAGAACAAATGCTCAAAGATTCAGCAGTGGTTCCCTGTGAGCTGGAGTCACATCTTGCTTTAGTACATGCTGAGCAAAGGGAGACGGTGACAGATAGCATTCTCAATAGATAATCTGCCTTTATACATTTATTCTGTAATATCTCTTCTAAGTGGGAACTGACTGTGAAAATTACAATCCCCTCCTACCGTTCACCTGGAACCAAGCATATGTCTCCATTCATGTGGTTGACTCACAATATTGCTCATTTAGAGGAAGTGTCCAGACCGATAACAAGTTTCCATTTCTGCTTTGCTCAGTCTGGAAAAGTCAGCGATCACAGCAGGCACGTGTAGTGGTGGCTCTTGTGAGCAACACTGCTTCATGGACTTCTTGTTATCACAGAAAACACCTTGCTGTTGAACTCATCCCCAAAGCAAAATTATTAATATTAAAGTAGTTAAAATATTCAAGATAAAACTCTAAAATCCAATTCAATGCAGTTGAGTTCATTGTGAAATTTCTCTTTCTGCCAAGTTCTGCTGAATAATCACAGTCATGAAACATCGGCTGTTTTCTCTCTTCACAGAAGCTGCCCAACCTCCTGAGTTTTTCTAAATTTTTCAGATTTTTTATTCAGATATCCAGCATCTGCAATTTCTTTCTTTCTTTTGATTTAAGGGTTTATTTCCCATTGGTTAAATTTAATGCAAGGGAGAACTCATAGTTTCTGTTATTCTAAAGTCAAAATTTAAGTTGAGTTTATTGTTATCTGCACAAGTACATATATGCAAGGGTGCAGTGAAAATCTTACTTGCAGCAGCATCATATTCTGGGCAGCTGAGGGCAGAATTATGGTGTTTTATTTATTCTAAGATTTGGATGTTGTTGGAAATGCTGGCATTTGTCTCAGTTTCCTATCTCCAAACCAAGGGGATGGTTATCAGTTGATTGCATTGCAGGGAAAAGGAAAGAATAGCAGGATTCCTCCTTAAATGGTATTTTATAAAAATTGATTGTCTTGTGATTATCATTACTTTTCTTTCCAAGATTTTTATTAATTTACATATAAGAATACAGAGTACAAGAAAAAAAAATATCAATACATTATATTAAATCGCATATTATCATTACTTTTAATAGTTTATTTTCATTCTAAATTTAGACCTAGGGATCCAGTCTAAGTATACACCACTTAGGAGTGAGAAGTGGAAAAATTCATCCATTGAAAATTCGAAGTTCTAAGTACATTTAAAAGCAAACATATAGCAAACCAAAAAGTGTCCTTAAACCACCTCAGAGACTGATTGAAAGTTGAGGGTGAAAAAGGGGCTGGTTACAGAATGTAAATATCTTTGTTTGAAAGGATTATTGATCATTGCAGGTTTATGAAGACATAATGCTGTGTTTGTTTTTCTTTAAAGGGGGAACATGTGTGTGACCCTCAGGTTCGGCCTATGGCGTTAGTCTGGGGAAGGCAGTCTTCAGCCCTGCCAAACTTGTGAAATCTCATTTGTCTGGATGCTGCGTGATGTTTCCCCTGTACCAGGAAATAACAAACAGTACATCATATACGTCATATACAATTAAACGATTGAGCTTTATAATTCTTAATTTGACTATAGAGTTAGTAAAGAAAACAAAAAGAAAACGGCCCATTTTAATGAAGAAATCTAATGTGTATGTTGGAGCTCACGATTTTCCCATCCATTCATTCTCTATCGATTTCTCCCGGGCGTCGTCAACTCCAAACCCCATTCCAAGCCCACTCCGTCCTGCAGTCTGTGACCTCTCCGTCTTCTGCCAAACAAAAGCCCGTGAATCCCTTGCTCTTGGGCACCCGAGAAAGAAAAACACTCTCCTCATTGTACGCTGCACATTCCAAAGCTCCTGTTATCTCTAGTCATAACCCCAACACTGTTGCTACAGGGAAACCATTACATTAGCAGTGAAACCTTTCCCAGGGCATTACATTTGTTATCATATTTGTATATAATATATTCAGTTCTCTTTGAACAACTATGGTCAGTTCATCTGGAACTGGAAGTTTTAATGGTGAGCTGATTGCATGCGCTCAGTGTTGAACTGGAGCACAGTAATAAAATGCTCTTAGCGTAAACCCATGCAAGTTTGTTTTTATTAAGAACAAACAAAACATGGTCACCATATACTACCCTGAGATTCATTTTCATGCGGGCATTCACCATAGAACAAAGAAATACAAGAGAATGTATGAAAAACCAATCACAAAGTATTACAAATTCTTTTCCAAAAAGACAACCTGCAAGGCCAAAACAAAAAAATAATAGTGAACCTTTGGAATTCTTCACTCTAAAATTTATTGGCGGTTAAGCCATTCATAATAATTGTCAATTTTTATTTGGATATAACCAGAATCAAAAGATATTGATTAGGGAAGGAAAACGATGCTGACGTAAGTCAACCATGATTCAGATGAAATGTGGAGCTGGCTGGCCTGTCTGTTCCTACTGCTAATTCTTATCTTTTAATAATATGTTAATAAGCTCATCTTTAATTTCCTAATTACTCTGGTGGGATTTGAACTCTGAACTGCCAGTTTACTAATGGGACTATGCCTTCAATTTAGGGCAGAGCCAATTATGTTAAAAACTCCACATACACAAAATCTAAAAGGTCTCAGGTGACTGCTCTTGGACCGGAAAGGTTAATCTTGTTTCTCTCCTCCACAGAAGCAGCTGATCCAATGAATGTTTCCCATATTTTCTATCTTTATAATAAGTTGAAAACAGCTTTTGCTATCTATTACAATTTTCACTAAATTTGGGGAATCCTCTCCACATACTGTATTATAAAGAATTCAATTGTATAATTACAGAAGACGGAATCGGTATTGTAAAGTGACACAGAGATAAAAGATCAGTTGAGATCTTATTGAATAGTGGAGCAAATACAAGAACTATACACAAAATGCTGGAGGAACTCAGTAGCTCAGGCAGCGTCTATGGAAAAGAGTAAACAGTTGAAGTTTTGGGCCAAGGTCCTTCATCAGACCAGATTCAAAAAAGATGAGAGGTCAGAGTAAGAAGGTGGGGAGAGGGGAGAAAGAAATACAAGGTGATAGGTGAAACTGAGAGAGGGGTGAAGTAAAGAGTTGGGAAGTTGATTGGTGGAAGGGATAAAGCCTGAGAGAATGGGGAATCTGATAGGAGGGGATGGAAGTCCATGGAGAAAAGAAGGGGAGGAGCACCAGAGGGAGTTGATGGGCAAGTAAGGAGATAAGTTAACAGAGGGAAAAGGGAATGATGAAGTGGGGGGAGGGCAGCAGTTACCTGAAGTTCAAGAAATCAATGCCCGTGCCATCAGATCAGAGGCTGCCGAGACAGAAAGTAAGGTGTTGTTCTTCCAACCAGAGTGTAGCCTCATTGCAGCAGTAGAAGAGGCCATGGATTGACATGTTGGAATGGGAATGGAAAGTAGAATGAAAATGGGCGGGCACCAAGACATCCAGCTTTTTCTGGTGGATGGAGCGTAGATGCCCAGTGAAGTAGTCTCCCAATCTATGTCGGGTATCAACAGTGTATAGAAGGCCATAACGGGAGCACCAGATACAGTAAGGGACCCCAAAAGACTAACAAGTGAAGCATCATCTCACCTGGAAGGACTGTTTGGGGCCCTGAATGGCAGTATGGGAGGAAGTGTAGGGGCACGTGTGGCACTTGCTCTGCTTGCAAGGACAAGTACCAGGAGGGGGGGATTTATAGACAAGGGAATCATGTAGGGTGTAATCCCTTTGGAAAGCAGAAAGGGGGGAGTGTTGGGAAAGATATGCTTGGTAGTGGGATCCCGTTGGAGGTAGTGAAAGTTACAAAGAATTACGTGCTGGTGACAGAGGCTGGTGCACTGGTAGAGGAGGAGAAGAAGCACCCTGCCACTAGTGGGGTATTGTGTGGAACGGTGAGGGCAGATGTGCACGAAATGGAAGAGATGCAGGTGAGGGTTGTGTTCTTGGTAGAGGAAGGAAATCCCCTTTCTTTGAACAAGGAGGACATCTCCTTAGTTCTGGATGAAAATCCTCATCCTGTGAGCAGGTGCAGTAGTGATAGAGGAACTGAGAGAAGGGGATGGCATTTTTACAAGCGTCAGGATTGGAAGTGGTATAGTCCAGATAGCTGTGAGAATCACTGTGTTCATAGAAAATATCAGCAGATAAGCTGTCTCCACAGACAGAGATAGAAAGTTCAAAAAAGGTGAAGGAGATGTCAGAAATGGACCAGGTAACTTTGAGGACAGGATGAAAGTAGGAGATAAAGTTGATGAAGTTAACAACCTCAGCATGGAGGCAGGAAGCAGTTGTCACCCTTTTTAAATCTACTTCCCATTCCCATTCCAACATGTCAGTCCATGGCCTCCACTACTGTCGTGATGAGGCCACACTCAGGTTGGAACAGCACATTATATTCCATCTGGGTAGCCCCCAACTTGATGGCATGAACATCGATTTCTTGAACCTCCCATAATTGCCCACCCCACTTCACCACTCCTTAACCAGTAGTGATAAGACCATAAGATTTAGGAGTAGAAGTAGGCTGTTCAGCCCATCGAGTCTGCTCCACCATTCAATCATGGGCTGATCCATTTCATCCAGTTATCCCTACTCTGCTGCTTTCACCCCATACCCTTTGATGCCCTGGTTAATCAAGAACCCATCTATCTCTGCCTTAAATACACCCAATGACGTGGCCTCTACAGCCGCTCATGGCAACAAATTCCACAGATTTACCACCCTCTGACTGAAGTGATTTCTCCATATCTCAGTTCTAAATGGATGGACATCCTTCAATCCTGAAGTAGTGTCCTAGAATCCCCTACTATGGAAATAACTTTGCCATATCTAATCTGTTCAGGCCTTTTAACATTTGGAATGTTTCTATGAGATCCCCCCTCATTCTCCCGAACTCCAGGGAATACAGCCCAAGAGTTGCCAGACGTTCCTCATATGGTAACCCTTTCATTCCTGGAAACATTCCCGTGAATCTTCTCTGAACCCTCTCCAATGTCAGTATATCCTTTCTAAAATAAGGAGCCCAATACTCCAATACTCCAAGTGTGGTCTCACGGGTGCCTTATAGAGCCTCAACATCACATCCCTGCTTTTATATTCGATACCTCTGGAAATGTATGCCAACATTGCATTCGCCTTCTTCACCACCGACTCAACCTGCAGGTTATCCTTTAGGGTATCTTACACAAGGACTCCCAAGTCTCTTTGCATCTCTGCATTTTGAATTCTCTCCCCATCTAAATAATTGTCTGCCCGTTTATTTCTTCCACCAAAGTGCATGACCATACACTTTCCAACATTGTATTTCATTTGCCACTTCTTTGCCCATTCCCCTGAACTATCTAAGTCTCTCTGCAGGCTCTCTGTTTCCTCAACACTACCCGCTCCTCCACCTTAACATCCATGTTTAGCCACAAATCCCTTAATACCATAGTCCAAATCATTGACATACATGTAAAAAGTAACGTTCCCAACACCAACCCATGTGGAACTCCATTGGTAACTGGCAGCCAACCAGGATAGGATCCCTTTATTCCCATTCTCTGTTTTCTGCCGACCAGCCAATGCTCCACCCATGCTGGTAACTTCCCTGTAATTCCATGGGCACTTATCTTCCTAAGCAGCCTCATGTGTGGCACCTTGTCAAAGGCCTTCTGAAAATCCAAGTACACCACGTCTACTGCATCTCCTTTGTCTACCCTGCTTGTAATTTTCTCAAAGAATTGCAGTAGGTTTGTCAGGCAGGTAATCAAGGGTCTCAGCCCAAACATCAACTGTTTATTCTTTTCCATAGATGCTGCCTGGCCTGCTGAGTTCCTCCAGCATTTTGTGTGTGTTGCTCAGATTTCCGGTGTCAGCAGATTTTCTGTTGTTTGTGAACAGATACAAGAGGTTGAAAGGCCCTCACATGATCTAATTTATTTTGCAGTGAATCAATTCTG
Organism: Hemitrygon akajei; assembly: GCF_048418815.1. NCBI lineage: Eukaryota > Metazoa > Chordata > Chondrichthyes > Myliobatiformes > Dasyatidae > Hemitrygon > Hemitrygon akajei. The sequence continues at coordinate 25,653,486 of NC_133144.1, forward strand.
CCTCAGTAACCCTGGGAAGTAAATACTTGGTTTTAATTGTACATTCCTGAATTGTAGGGTGGGACAATGCACCAGATCCATTTATTTTTCATTCCTCTTGCAGCTATCCATAAACTGAAGGTTAAAGTGCATTTATAAAGGAAGATTTTGCCTTGCACTCCACACCCATTTTCCCCTCAAAGTTCAAAGAAAATTTATTATCAAAATACATATATTTCACCATATACTACCTTGAGTTTCATTTTTTGCAGACATACACAGTAAATACAATAGAATCAAGAAAATATCACACTCAACAGGATAGACAAACAACTAATGTGCAAACGAAGACAAACTGTGGAAAAATAAAACATGAATAAATAACTAATAAAGGGTATTAAGAACATGAGTTGTACTTTGAAAGAGAGTCCATAGGTTGTGGGTCAGTACAGTGTTGAGCTGAGTGAAGTTATCCATATTAGTTCAGAAAGCTGATAGTTGAAGGGAAATAACCTTTCCTGAACCTGGTGGTGTGGAATCAATGGCTCCAGAACCTCCTTCCTGGTTGCAGCAGCGAGAAGGGAGCATGAGCTGGGTGGTGAGGGTCTTCAATAGGTACTGCCCCACTCCAAAATCTCAGCCCTTGCAGAGCACTGTGGTGACAGAAAGCATATTGTTTTTTAAAAAATTGTTCATAACCTACCAATAAGTTGAATTGATACCTTTATAGTTGGGCAGAGTCTCTTACAATGATGATGCATTCAACTTGCAGGCTAATTACTGAAGGTCTTCTGCAGTAGTTGGCTGCTGTAGCTCACTACGTGAATTTGCAATTTAAATCTTCACCAGTAAAGTTCTCCTTTTTTCAACTTGGCCTGATCTCAGATTAATAAGCAGTGGTTGCCTTGTGATTAAGTCATCTGACAGCCTCTTCGCAGTTAGCACAACTCCAATTTAATCTTGCACCAGGTAAAAGAGGTGTCAGGCTTGTATGCCACATGCAACAAAGAGCACGATTATAACATTCTATTTATAGCTCACAGAGACTTAGCTTCATAAGCCCCACAGCTTTTACTGGAGACTTAATTTTTGCAAAAATAGAATCAGCTTTATTTGCACCGATATATGTTGGGAAAATTGTAATTTTGCGACTGCAATACAATACATAAAGTATATCATAAATAAAATATACCATATACTATAAATTACAATAAGATATAATGTATAGATTGCATATAGATAATCATATATAATTTTATACATCATATAAATATAATATATATTTTATATGATATAATTTTACTATATACAGTGGATTTTGGTTATTTGGTTAACTGGGGCAGCTGCTTATTTTGGACAGCACTTGAAGAGCAAACACTAATTGGGAAAACGGCTGGGATTTCCTTTTGCTTGTTTGGGACAGTATGCTGCATAATTGGATCAGAAGAATGTTGCTGAACACTTCCTAACTAGTATCAGTCACGCGCATCTATGTGACCATGAGACACTACACCACGTTCATAGAACATAAAATATAGAACACAGAACAATACAGCACAGTACAGGGCCTTCGGCCCACAATGTTGTGCCAACCCTTAAACCCTGCCTCCTATTTAACCCTCCACCTTAAATTCCTCCGTATACCTGTCTAGCAGTCTCCTAAATTTCACTAGTGTATCTACCTCCACCACTGAGTCAGGCAGTGCATTCCACACACCAATCACTCTCTGAGTAAAAAACCTTCCTCTAATATCCCCCTTGAACTTTCCACCCCTTACCTTAAAGCCATGTCCTCTTGTATTGAGAGGTGGTGCCCTGGGGGAGAGGCACTGGCTGCCCATTCTATCTATTCCTCTTAAAGAGGGAACAGTTTTTAAATAGTGCCGATTGTGTGTGTTTGTTTTCAAAAATCAGCAAATTTTGTCACAGATGGTTGGTGAGAAATAAGCAGTAAAACTATTCAGAGCTGTTTTGTGCACTGCAGCTTCAAAAATTCAGGTTTGGAAACGTATAAATGGCCGGGAGTGAAAATGAAGCGATTTCACAACTTCATCAAGTTAAGAACTACGAAGAATTTGAACATATCAAAAATTATCTTGAATGTAGCAATGAAAATGAAGATTTGGTGGATGTAATCATCAAAGTATTGACTAACAGCAGTCCATCATTGTCACTGGGTGCCTGAACTGATTTTGTTCATTTACACTTAATCAAAAGAACATGGTAGCATACTCTGGATGAATTCCTCTGTCGATAACTATTAGGAACTATTACAGAGTTTTTAAGTACTGTATTGGTAGTGTCCTAATTTGTTCTGTATTGCTTTTAAATATACCTATATAGAGTTTCTCAGTTAAACAGTAATTTGCCTTTTTATGCCATTTTAACTATTTCTATGAAACTTCAGCTACTTGGGGCAGCTGCTTAATTGGTCCAAAATGTATTGGTTCCAATGTGTCCCAATATGCTTCTTGCTGCCTTAGTAAAACAGCCAGCATAATTAAAGACAGCACCCACCTCGAATCTTCTATTTTCTTCCCAGAAGATACAAAAACTTGAAACCACATACCACCAGGTTCAAGGACAGCTTCTACCCAGCTGGTTTAAGACTAGTAAATAGTTCCCTTGAAAAATAAATTGGATTCTTGACCTCGCAATCTACCTTTCTGTAATCTTGCACCTTATTGATTACCTGTATTGCACGTTCTTTCTCACTGTTGTACTCTATTCTGCATTGTTATTGTATTCCTTTGTTCTATATCAATGCACTGTGTAACGATCTGACCTGTATGAACAATATGCACAAAAAGCTTCTTGCTGTATCTTGGTACATGTGACAATAATAAAACAATTCCAATTTTTTTTTTATGAATGTAAGGAGAGACTAGCATTGGTGGATACAATTTAAGGAAAGTCCAAGGGACAATTTTTTCACACAGAGGATAGTTGGTATATGGTAAAAACTGAGCGAGGGAGTGGTGGAGGCTGCACTGTTCAAAAGACAGTTGGATAGGAAAGGTGTTGAAGGATATGGATCTAATGCAAGCAAGTGGAGTGATTAGTGTAACACAGTGATAAAGGGTCCTTTTCCACTACTGGCTGTAAGGAGTTTCTACATTCCCCCTGTTACCACGTGCATATCCTCTGACTGCTCCAGTTTTCTCCCACATTGAAAAGATATATGAGTTAGGGTTGGTAAGTTGCGTGCATGCTACGTTGGTGCCAGAAGCATGGTGACACTTACCCTGGAACGTCCATGGACTGTGTTGGTAATTGACGCAAATAACACATTTCACCGTAGGTTTTGATGTACAAACTTTGTACATTGATGAGTAATACTAACTTTTAATCTTTAATCCTTCAATCTTTTGGTCTTCTGGCAGATGGAAGCGCGTTGGTCACAGTGGCTTCTGCGGGGTCAGCAAAAGGTGTTACCATTAAATATATGTCTAACGATGGCGAGATGCTGCAATACGTTAAAGAACTGCAGGTCTGCACCGTCAGTGAGGTCCTCGCTGGCGGAGATAATGAGAAAGTTGCGCAACTTGCTGTTGCCTGAGTCAATGGAGGTTTATAATCAAATAACGAATGGCTGTCTTGGTCATTTTTCTTGTAATTGTGAGACCTCTTTGGACATGTTTTAATCTGGTACACTGCAAGTTCAAGTCACTGATTTATTAGTTGTGAGCAGGGAAGGATGGAGGGGGCCTAGTCCTCAGTTGTAGTCAGGATTAGGCCTGAAACCATGGTGTCGCCTGCTTGCGGCCGCCTGGAGTGAGGGGACAAAGCTGTTCTGTTTCATAGTGTTCAGAACTGAGTCGGAGCTGCCCTCCTAGAATTCCGCATGGCGGAAGACAAGCTATGTTGCGGTCGAATGCCGACATTTTAGCGGCAATCTATGGACTCAGGCCTCAAGCTGCAAGGTCTCTTGTTTTCAGCAGTGGGTGGAAAGGCGTCCAAGCTATTGCGCTCTACCGGGGATGGCGTAGCACCGTCGTGGCAACTGAAGATCTAAAATGGACTGAGAGGTCTGGGCTATGTACATTTATATTTGTCTGGTTATGTTTTTACTAATATTCTATTTGTGCTTGTATATGCGATGACTGAGCCTCAAAGCTACAGGTCTACCAAGCGAAAGTCAGGCGTTGGGGCTAGAATTGGGCCTCAAAGCTATTGTGTCACCTGGCGGACATTGATAGAATGATATCGGTGGGCTGGGGGTTCTGGACTGTATATGTACATGCATATTTTGCATTGTTGTATTTTTACTGATATTCTATGTTGTTTTATTTTGCCTTGTGTGAATCAAACTGCAGCATTGTTAGGTGGGGAGGAGGTGGGCCTTGGGACTCTTATTACATGATTGTGATCTTCTGTGGGCTCACTGTGTGTGTGACTGTTGGTAATGTGTCTTTGGACTTTGACCACGTAGTAACGCTGTCTTGTTTGGCTGTATTCATGATTAAATGACAATTAAACTTGAATTAAATGGCATGGTGAAGATACAGTAAGTATTGTGGTTGGTATGGATGAGGTGGGCCCTTTCTGTGATGTACAGTTTTATGATTCTAAATGCATTACTTATGTTAAAAATGTAGTCAAATACCTCAATAAACTTCAGAGGACCACCTAAAATATTTAGATAAAATTTCCATAGAAGTCCCAATGGTTGGTCATAAATGTTTTGAGAACCATCTGTTTGGTGAGGAAATTGTGGCCTTTGGACATCAGTGAACTGAAAGCATCCACACAGTGAAGGTTTAAAAGTAGATGCAAGAATTTATTTCATTCTAGTGTGATTACTCAGAGACGATAAACAGATTCCATGTAACACCAGGGTGACAGTTTAATAGCGGCATGGTTACAAAGCCCTTTAATAACATAGACCACATCTAATATCTCAAGTGTGGCACTAATTAATACTGTAACAGATGGACCTCAAGGTATAGTGAGGATAAGATTCGAAGAAATAAATGTCACCAATTGTGCTACCATAGCAACCAGTTTTGCGATGTGGGCAAGGTGTATCCGCCTGGCAAAATCGTTAGGGGATTTTTTTTTGAATGTCTGCTAATTAAAATGTAAGAAAGACTTTGAAACTTAATGTCATGTTCTGTTACAGACGTGGTACTTGTGAGGACAGAGGGCAATTAGTTCCCATGATGTGAAATGGCAAAAGGTTGGTATCTGGCCTGTTTGTGCCTTAGGGTTTGCTATCAATCACGTTTATGTTCATGTTCACTAATAAACCCATCCATTGGCCAGTTGAGGATCAGTCAAGTCAGGTCAAGTTTATTGTCATGTGGACAAGTCTGGTGATGCAAAGGCACAATGAAAACCTTCCTTGCAGCAGCATCACAGACATTCAGGTGCAGACAACACAGAATGTATGCTCAGTGGTGACTTTATCTGAAACAACACACATAACAGTCTGCAGATACTCAGCAAGTCAGGCAGCATCTATAGAGGGAAATAAAAAGTCAGTGCTTTGGGCCAACATCCTTCATCAGAATGGGATAGGAAGGGGTAAAAAGGCCAAATAAGAAGGTCGAGACCAGGCGAGAGGGAACTTTTGGTGGATGGGGAATGATGTGAGAAGTTGGAAAATTGAAGATGCGAGAGCTAAAGGGCTGAAAAAGAAGGGATATAGTAGGAGAGGGAACCATGGAATAAAGGGAACAAGTCGGGAAGTGTCCAATTCCATGGTTGAGTTAAGGACAATCAATCAGACTAAGATTCCTGAGCTTCAGGACCGAATAGAAAGAGTTGCTTAGCTCATCAGGCAGGAAGTATCAAAGCCTTAAATCCCACACCAGCAGATTCAGAACAGCTATCAAACTTCAACCATTAGGCTTCTGAGTAGGTGTGGATAATTTCACTCCCCTCAACTCAGAACTGATCCCACAGCGTAAAGACTCACTTTCAAGGACTCTACAACTCATGTTCTCAGTATTATTTATTTCCACCATTTTTTCTTCCTTTGCACATTGGTTGTTTGTCAGTCTTTATCTACAAACATTGTATGAACAGTTTTGTATAAATTCTATTGTACATCATTTTCCAGTAAATACCTGCAAGAAAATGGATCTCAATGTGATATATATGGTGACATACTGAATATGTAGTTTGATAATAAATTCACTTTATCCTTGATGAGCCTTGCTCCAGTTGTCCATTAGAAAAGACAACTTGAGAGAAATTCCTGCCTCAGCATCTCTACCCAACCATTCACTGCTAAAAGAGCATAGAAAGGAACATCATAGCAACGGGTACTTCAGCCTACAATTTCTTGCCAAACATGATGTCAATTACCTTTGACAACAGAGGTACAGGTGTAGAAGTGGGGAGAATAGCAATGGACCACCTCCATGCAAAAGGAAGAAGTAGCAACCAGTGTTCCAAATTTTTCCCTTGCTCTCCATCTCGGATGTGGATGGGCTGGGGATGGAGTGGGGATTTGAAGTGCAGTTGAAAATCCAGGCCCCATCATGCCAGTTAGGGAAATTGATGGAAATTCAGGAGAATTGATTTTAAACAGGTAATTTTAGTCCTTATTTTTAAAAGCATTCACATTTCTGCTTGGTAAAATGCTGTCTACTATGTAACTTCTTTAACATGAGATCGCCCATATAATAAACAAAGGAACATAGAAACATAAAAAACCTACAGCACAATGCAGACCCTTCGGCCCACAAAGTTGTGCCGAACATGTCCCTACCTTAGAAATTACTAGGCTTACCCATAGTCCTCTATTTTTCTAAGTTCCATGTACCTATCCAAAAGTCTCTTAAATGACCCTATCGTATCTGCCTCCACCACCGTTGCTGGCAGCCCATTCTAGGCACTCACCAATCTCTGTGTAAAAAACTTACCCCTGACATCGCCTCTGTACCTACTCCCTAGCACCTTAAACCTGTGCCCTCTTGTGGCAACCATTTCAGCCCTGGGAAAAAGCCTTTGACTATCCACATGATCAATGCCTCTCATCATCTTATACAACTCTATCAGGTCATCTCTCATCCTCCGTCACTCCAAGGAGAAAAGGAGTTCACTTAAACTGTTTTCATAAGGGATGCTCCCCAATCCAGGCAACATCCTTGTAAATCTCCTCTGCACCCTTTCTATGGCTTCTACATCCTTCTTGTAGTGAGGTGACCAGAAATGAGCACAGTACTCCAAGTGGGGTCTGACCCCACAGGGTCCTATGTAGCTGCAACATTACCTCTCAGCTCCTAAATTCAATTCCACGATTAATGAAGGCAAATACACCATATGCCTCCTTAAGCAGAGTCAACCTGCGCAGCTGCTTTGAACATCCTATGGACTCTGACCCCAAGATCCCTCTGATCCTCCACACTGCCAAGAGTCTTACCATTAATACAATATTCTGCCATCATATTTGACCTACCAAAATGAACCACTTCATGCTTATCTGAGTTGAAAGCCATCTGCCACTTCTCAGCCCAGTTTTGCATCCTATTAATGTCCCACTGTAACCTCTGACAGTACTTCACACTATCCACACCACTCCCAACTTTTGTATCATCAACAAACTTACTAACCCATCCCTCCACTTCCTCATTCAGGGCATTTGTGAAAATCACGAAGAGTAAGGGTCCTAGAACAGATCCCTTAGGCACTCCACTGGTCACCGACCTCCATGCAGAATATGACCCATCTACAATCACTCTTTGCCTTCTGTGAGCAAGCCAGTTCTGGATCCACAAAGCAATGTCCTCTTCGATCCCATGCCTCCTTACTTTCTCAATTAGCCTTCGATGGGGTACCTTATCAAATGCTTTGCTGAAATACATATACACTACATCTAATGCTCTTCCTTCATCAATGTGTTTAGTCACATCCTCAAAAAATTCAATCAGGCTCGTAAGGCATGACCTGCCCTTGACAAAGCTGTGACTATTCCTAATCATATTATACCTCTCCAAATGTTCATAAATCCTGCCTCTCAGTATTTTCTCCATCAACTTACCAACCACTGAGGTAAGACTCACTGTTCTATAATTTCCTGGCTATCTTTACTCCCTTTCTTGAATAAAGGAACAACATCTACAACCCTCCAATCCACCGGATCCTCTCCTGTCCCCATTGATGATTCAAAGATCATCACCAGAGGCTCAGCAATTTCCTCCCTCACCTCCGACAGTAGCCTGGAGTACATCGCATCCGGTCCCGGTGACTTATCCAACTTGATGCTTTCCAAAAGCTCCAGCACATCCTCTTTCTTAATATTTACATGCTCAAGATCTTTAGTCTGCTGCAAGTCACCACTACAATCACCAAGATCCTTTTCCACAGTGAATACTGAAGTAAAGTATTCATTAAGTACCTCTGCTATTTCCTCTGGTTCCATACATACTTTCCCACTGTCACTCTTGGTAGGTCCTATTCTTTCATGTCTTATCCTCTTGCTCTTCACATACTTGTAGAATGCCTTAGGGTTTTCCTTAATCCTGCCTTCTCATAGCCCCTTCTGGCTCTCTTAATTTCCTTTTTAAGCTCCTTTCTGTTAGCCTTATAATCTTCTAGATCTCTAACACTACCTAGCTCTCTGAACCTTTTGTAAGTTTTTCTTTTCTTCTTGACTAGATTTATTACAGCCTTGGTACACCACGGTTCCTGAACCTTACCATAACTTCCCTATCTCATTGGAACGTACCTATGCAGAGCTCTACACAAATATCCCCTGAACATCGGCCACATTTCTTCTGTATTTTGCCCTGAGAACATCTGTTCCCAATTTAAGCTTCCAGTTTCCTGCCTGATAGCCTCACAATTTACCTTGCTCCAATTAAACGCTTTTCTAACTTGTCTGCTCCTATCCCTCTCCAATGCTATTGTAAAGGAGATAGAATTATGATCACTATCTCCAAAATGCTCCCCCACTGAGAAATCTGACACCTGACCTGGTTCACTTCCCATTACCAAATCAAGTACAGTCTCTCCTCTTGTAGTCTTATCTACATATTGTGTCAAGAAACCTTCCTGAACACACCTAACAGTTCTTATAACTACAGCATTCTGAAACAGTTTGTTAACTAGTGATTAACCTGAAACATTTTGGGGTAATGGAAAATGTATTGTAATTGGCTTATTAATGTCACATGTACTAAGATACAGTGAAAAGTTTGTCTTGTATACAGTTCATACAGATCAAGTAGTTTCTTTGAGGAAAAGCAAGGTAAAACCATAAGAGTGTTGAATAAAGTGTAACAGCTACACAGTAAGTGCAGTGCAGGTAAACAATAAAGTGCAAGATCATAACAAGGTAGATTGTGAGGTCAGGAGTTCATCTTATCATATGAGAGATCCATTCAAGAGTCTGATAACAGTGGGATAGAAACTGGCCTTAAGCATGGTGGTATGTGTTTTAAGGCTTTTTTATCCTCTGCCTGATGGGAGAGGGAATAAGAGAGAATGTCTCGGGCAGTTGGGATCTTTAATTACACTGGCTGCTTTACTGCAGCAGCAAGAAGTGTAGACAGAAACATTCTATTGTAATAAAGCTTCTCTCTCATTAAAAAAACTTTGATAGCCACAAGCACTATCATGAAATTCTACCCATGACTCTGTAACTCTGGTAGATGTCAGTGGGAACTCAAAGTGGGATGAAAGATCTGCTGAAACAACGATTTTGCAGTGATTTGGAAGAAAAATGGAAAAATCTAGTCCTTGAGGTTCCAGAATTTCCAAACGAGTTCTACTTGGACCATTAAAGCAAGCATCTTTTATGCATGCATTTTGGGCATAAGGCAGGTGTCCCCTGCAATGGGTACAGAGAAATCCTTTGCATTTATCCGTCCCATACTCAATTTTGGCACTCCTGAATTTCAGGACGAATTTGATTTGAGATAGTTTGTCTTTACACATTTTGCCACCCACACAGGAACTGAAGACAGGAAAACTGCAAGTCGTGTCACATCTCATTAACGTGTCGGACTCTGAGTTCAAAGATTTATCAACACATCAGATCAGAACATCAGAATGATATATTTAAGTGCCAATAGGAACATTAAACTGATGCTTCCAATGTAAGCTGAACATTTTCAATGTTAAGTGTTATTTCTCATTTTTTTTAGTGTTTGATTTTGATGAAGGAGAGATCTGCACTTGTACAATACTCTTCATGAGCACAGGACATTTCCTCTACATTTAGAACTGCTTACTGATGCAGAGTAAGCTTCCATTAACAGCAATGGAACAGCAATACTTATTCTCATTTCACTTCTAGTAAAGTTGTCCTGGCTAGGATATTAGGAGAAAGTTACTAGTCCTCTTGGTGAGTTGTTGGATCTTTAATGTCTACCTGAGAGAGCTAGCAAGACCTCAATCTCCAACAATCTTTCAAATTTCCAACATTGGGTTGGGCTGTAGAATTGTTAATTTTCTTATAGTTCAACTTTCTGATCTTTGCATGTAACTTTATATAATCACCTACAGTACTGTGCAAAAGTCTTACGCACCCAAGATTTTTTAATATGGTTTCAAATGGTATGGCCTCCACAGAGCCTGATCTAAACATTATTGAAGCTATCTGGGATTATCTGGAGAGACAGAAGCAAGTAAAACAGCTGAAGTCTGCAAAAGAGCTGTGGCAAGTTCCCCAAGATACTTGGAATAAACTTCCAGCTGATTTTCTTATAAAACTGCTCAACAGTACACCAAAAAGACTTGATGCAGTTTTAAAGGCAAAGGGTGGTCACACAAAAAAATTGATTTAGTTTTTTACTGTTTATTGCTCTTTATAGTATTTTTAATATTTAAAAACTTTTCAACTCATTATTTTGATAACCTCTTCGCTTTACAGAATTTTTTTACATGCGCCTGAGACTTTTGCATGGTACTGTATATACATGTAATAGTTCAGTAAAATTTCCAGCAATTACGGTACAGTTGCTTTTGTATTCTTCCAGAAACGACTTAGTTTTCAGTAGTAGGTGTCATGCTACTGGAATCTAGCAGTTTTATAAGATTGTTCCTGCCAATGAAATGTTGTTCTTTCTATTCTGAGCGAGATTGAAAACAACGAGGGTGAGAGTGGAAGGCAAGTGGGTGTTCAGCACCATCTGCCTGCATCTGACCGGGCTCTCTCTCTCTCTCTCCCCCTCTTGCTTGCTGCTGCCAGAGAAAGGTGCCTGCATGTGACCATTCGCTCTCTCGCTCTTGCTTGCTGCTCCTGGAGGAAGGTGCCAGCATCTGACTGGGTCGCTCTGTCCTTTTCATTCAATGGTGCTCGGGTCTTGGGTCTTGGGCAACATGTAATCGACATGGTTTGTGGTTTGGTATCTCTAATTCATGTTTTGATGTGTTTCTGGTTACTCCTTGTTTCAATTGCTATTTAGCGTGATTTTGATTGGGCGGACTGACTCTGCAGCTTGCAGTCAATGAATGACGTAGCACTAAATCGAGCTTTAACCAAATTAAATTGAATATTCCTAGACTGTTTCAATGACTTAGTGATTTGAGTATTTCATGTCCTGTGTCTTTCACTTGTTCTTTTTGCCATTTTGCGCAATTTGTTCTTATTTTTGTGTGTTGGGTGATTGATGTTTTCTATGAACAGGTTTCCTAGTGTTTCTTTGTTTCTGGCTGTCTGTGGAAAGACAGATTTCAGGGTTTTATGCTGTATATATACCTTGATGATAAATGTATTTTGAACTTTGAAACTTTGAGAAGACCACCAGTACTTTTCAGTGTGTTCTCCTTTCTTTTTTCTCTCAACCATTCTCCTTGTTCTTCATTGCTCTTGTAACACTTTAAAAAACAGTCATAAGCAACGATTTTAGGCCTTAATCTTGACTTCTGAAGAACCATTAGAACAAAAATTCTCAGACCAGAAGAATATTAACATTTAAGTTAAACAGAGGAAATTCTGCAGGTGCTGGAAATCCAAAACAACACACACAGAATGCTGGAAGAGCTCAGCAAGTCTGGCAGCGTCCATGGAAATAAACAAACAGTTGATATTTCATGTTGAGACCTTTCTTCAAGACTGGAAAGAAAAGGAAAAGATACTCGAATAAAAAGTGGGGCAAGGAGAAGAAGGATAGCTGGAAGATGACAGGTGAAGGCAGGTGGGTCGGAAAGGTAAATGGCTGAAGAGGAAGGGATCATATAGGAGAGGAGAGTGGACCATAGGAGAAGGGGAAGGAGGAGTCACTCCTCACATTTAGGTTAATCTCATTTCTCAGTTCTTGAGTCACAGATGAAAGTGGGTAATGTCAAAGATGTGTGGTTCATGTTTTTATTCACACTGTGTATGTTGGCTGCTTGAAATTAGCTGCCAGAGCTAATACGACAGAGATGTTTAAAAGGCTCTTAGGTAGGCAGATGAAGGTGCAGAAAATGGAGAGACATGAACATTTTATTGATAAAAGGGATAAAAATGGAGGAGCAACACCTAAAATTCTATCTGGGTAGCCTCCAACCTGATGGCATGAATGCGAATTTCTCATTCCGGTAAAAAATATTCCCTCCCCCTCCCTTCTTCTATTTCCCACTCTGTCCTCTTTTACTTTTTCCTACCTGCTTATTACTTCACCCTGGTCCCCTCCTCCTTCCCTTTCTATTGCTCTGCTATATACTTTTATGTTCTACTTAAAACTGAAAGCTTTCATCATCTTCCTCATCCTCATCATCATTATTCCTCATCAGTATCATCATCACCTTCATCACCATCATCATCTTCATCATCATCATCAACATCATCATCAACTTTCTATACCCACTTGACCATCAAAACATGGAGGAACCATTATAAACTCCCACAGCCCCCACGATCCTGTGATTTTAGTCTCTGTGGCCAACATGCCAGCAGCCTACAGGAGAGTGAACCCACACAGAGCATCCAGCTTAAATGGGGAATCTGGCCAAGAACTAAAGACCAGTGCTGATCAACTGTCTGGAGTGTTCACTGTGATCTTTAACTTGTCCCTTTAGCCATCTGACGTACCCACATGCTTCATGCAGGCTTCAATTATGTCGCTGCCTAAGAAGAAAGTGGTAACCTGCCTAATCATTACTATTCAGTAGCACTTACATCGACAATAATCAAGTGCTTTGAGAAGTTAGTGATGAAACATGTCAGCTCCTGTCTGAAAAGCAACATAGATCCACCCCAATTTGCCTACTGGCACAGCAGGTCCACAGCAGATGCCATCTCATTGGCTCTTCACTCAACCCTGGAGTACTTGGACACCAAAGGTGCATATATCAAGATGCTCTTTATCGACTGCTGCTCAGCATTCAATACCACCATCCTCTCAGAACTAATCAAGAAGCTTCAAGGCCTTGGCCTCAAAACCTCCTTGTGCAATTGGTTCCTCAATTTTCTCACTTCCAGACCTGGTCAGTTCAGATTGGCAACAACATCTGCTCCACAATCTCCAACAGCAGAAGTGGACCATAAGGCTGTGTGCTTATCCCTCTGCTCTACTCACTTTACATTTATGACTGTGTGGCTAAGCACAGCTCCAATGTCCTATCCAAGTTTGCTGATGACATCACTGTCATAGGCTGAATCAAAGGCGGTGATGAATCAGCATATAGTAGAGAGATCGAAAATCTGGCTGAGTGTGCCACAGCATCAACCTCTTACTCAGTGTCAGCAAAACCAAGAAGCTTATTATAGACTTCAGGAGAAAGAAATCAGAGGTCAATGAGCCAGTCTTCATTAGAGGTGGTAAAGATAAGAAATCTTAAATCTCTCAGTTTTATCAATAAGGGAGACCTGTCCTGGGCCTAGCACATAAGTGCAGTTATGAAGAAAGCATGAACCCTTTTCTACGTCTCTAGGACTTTGCAAAGATTTGGCATGGCATCTAAAACTTTTGACAAATTTCTATAAATGTGTGGTGAAAAGTATATTGGCTGGTTGCATCATAGCCTGGTAGGGAAATGCCAATGACCTTGAACAGAAAATCCTACAAAAATTAGTGGAAATATCCAGACCGTCATGGGAAAAATCCTTCCCCCCCACCGCCCTCCATTGAGTTTATCTATACAAAGCGTTGTCACTGGAGAGAAGCATCCATCACCTGGGATGCTGACTAACCAGCTCATGCTCTCTTCTTGCAGCTGCCATCAGAAAGAAGGTAGAGGAACTACAGTACTCAAACCACCAGATTAAGGAACAGTTATTACCCCTCAACCATCAGGCCCTTGAACCAAAGGGCCCTATTGTTATTATCCTATTCTTGATCTATTGAGTATGCCTGCAAGAAAATGAAACTCAGGGTTGTATATAGTGACATATACGTACTTTGATAATAAATTTACTTTGAACTAGTTCTGGTTCTGTTCATTTCATTGAGGGGAAATAGAAACTCCTCACCTACTCTGTCAAACCACATATTTCCAGCTTTTGCTGTTTTTTAACATTTCTATTTTCACTTCCCTGTATGTAGGAGTGAGCTCAATTATCCACTGGGAGTTTGACCAGTGTACTGTAAAAGTTTAGTATAATTTACTTGCTCTGTGACCTATTCCTGTATAATCCCATTTGCCACTTGTTCACAGTCCTCCCAACATCAAAGACTGACATCCCCACTCTCTCTGAATACTGGTTTCCTGTCCCTCCTTTAAAATAGATTGGCTGCTTTATCATCTGATAATATCACACGAAAAGCAATTCATCATTCCTAGTATTGAAACCAAATTATTTCCTTTTTACTTTCAGTGGTAATGAAGGAAGATTACTGTTATTTGCTTGAGGCCTGTCAATATTTTAAAAGTAAAAATCAATTCTCTTATTCCATTGCCTCAAGGAGTTTGTACTTACTTGAAGATGCCATTTTACTCATAAGGTTAAATATACATTTTGGCAATATCAGTGGGGAAATGGGACAGAATTTTTCCACACCTATCCCTCAAAACATGAACCCATACCTCTGATTTGTCTGATAAAACAGGTTTGGAGAAATAGTTTTCATACTTATTTCCCCACAACTTTTCATTTATACTTCATCTTCAAAGTACAGTAGCTACTCTACTAAAAGGTGCTTCTAAGAATCAGTATCCAGCAAGATATTGATCCGAAGTCGCTCAAGGAAATGAGTGAATGTTTGTCATAGAGGTCAGTTAAAGGGACCATCTTTATGTGAATAGAGTGGTTTAGCAAGGTTATTCTGAAGCTTAAGGTCCAAACAACTAAAATTATAGCTGCTAAAGATGGAACAGTTAGCACTGAGGTCACATTTCAATGAGAATACAGGAGTACATATAAAATGGAAACAGGATTCGCTCATCTCTTTGATAAGGTGAGAGCTGATATTTTACCTCAGTATCACATTCTTGCATTAATCTCAATCACCGATTTCTAAAGGATCTATCAATCCCAGTCTTAGCTTCTGGCTGACTCTCCAGTGTTCTCCGAGTAAAGGAGTTCTGAAGATTCACACTCTTCTGGTGATAAAATGTCTTCTCACCTCTGTCATGGGTGATCCCTTACTTTGAGAATGTGATCCGGGGCTCTGGACAGCTCAGCAAGGGCAATATCATACGAGTTATAGGGAACGGTTGAATAGTTTTGGACTTTTTTCCCCTGAAGTGTAGGAGAATGAGGGGAGATTCAACAGAGGTATACAAAACTATGAGGAAAATAAATAAGGTAAATGCAAGCAGGCTTTTTCCAGTGAGGTTGGGTTAGACTAGAACTAGAAGTCACAGGTAAAGGGTGAAAGGTAAAATATTTAAGGGGAACCTGAAGGGAGACTTTGTCATTCAGAGGCTGGTGAGAATCTGGAATGAACTGCCATCAGAAGTGGTGGATGCAGGTTTGATTCAGCATTTAAGAGAAATTTAGATAAGTACATGGATGGATGAGGTACATAGAGTGCTATGGTTCAGGTGCAGGTTGATGGACTAGATGGGCCAAAGGGACTCTTACTGTGCTGTGGCATTCTGTGAGTCCATAACTAAAGTACATGAATCTCTGTGGTGTGTTGCTTAAAAATGTGAAGAAGTTATCACATGAATATGAATAATGAGAAATAGATCATGTGCTCCCTCAACTACACTCTTCAAATCAGTAAAGTGGAGAATCCTCTCTTATCTCTCTCCTGATCAATCCCCATTCCTGAGTATCCAAATATCTATGTGTTTCAAATCTGAAAACACCCATTGATGATAGCTCTCAGGTGGACAGAATTATAAAAAAGATGAGCCATCTTTAGCTGTTGAGCCTAGTTCAGGAAAGAACATATATTTCCAAGCACAAAATGGACCCTGGATTTTTTGTGACACTAGTCCTGGTAGCCCATCAGGACCGCAGATGCACACCAGCTTGCCCTCAATGTGCTCAGTCCAATTCCTCCAACCAGTGGCCCTCTGGATTCCTGTGGCCCCTTCCAGTAGTTCAATGCCCATGGTCCCATATCACCATGGATTTCATCACGAGCTTGCCGCCTTCCATCGGGACCATGGTGATCATGACAGTGGTGGACTAATTCTCCAAGGTGGCCCACCCCACCTTGCCCTCCCAGAACCTCTATCAGCCACTGAGACGGTGGACCTGGTTCTCCAAAATGTAGTTCACTGCCATGGTTTCCTTCAGAGCATTGTATTAGATATGGACCCAGAATTCATCTCCTGGTTCTGCAAGCCTACTGCTCCCTTCTCTTCACCTGAAGGAATTTGTCCTCTAGCTACTTTCTGCAGATCAACAGTCAGTCAGAAAGAACCAATCAGCAAGTGGAGAAATCTCTGCGAAGCTTTGTCGTATCTAACACTTCCACATGGACTAAGTACCTGCTCTGGGCCAAACTCTCCACAATCTGCACACCTCATCTGCCACAGGTATGTCAGCCTTTGAAGTGCTTCATGGTTGCCAACTCTCATTGTTACCCATTGGGGGAGCCAACAGTGGAGGACCCGAGCCCTGATTTGCCCCTGCTAGAATTCTTGGAAGAGAGCACAGAGGACCATCCTTGCAACCAGTCATGCCTACTGCCACCAGGACAACCACCAATGGTGTTCAGGCATTCTACTCTGGCCTTTAGACCCTGTTGGGTTGTCCACCTGAGATCTGCCACTGTGAACTGACTCCCACAAGCTCTCACCCAAGTTCATTTGTCCTCCTTTTGACTACCCTTTGCACCAACCCAGTCAGTTACCATCTCCATCTGCCACCATCCCTCAAGATCACACGCACCTCTCATGTGCATTGCCTCAAGCTCATTGTACCACTCAACCTACCTGAACCTGCACCTCTGGAACCTAGAAGGGTGGAAAGTGGTCCAGTGAACACAATTCACAAGTTGATTTATTTCATCATTCTGGATGGGTTGCACAGTACCTGGTCAATTGGGAAGGGTACAACCCGGAGAAGAGGTCTTGGGTAGCATTCAGTTTCATCTTGTATCCATTGCTCATCGAGAAGTTCCATCAGACCCATATGGATCGACCTGTGCTGTCAGAGGTCAGGTGAGGTGGGTGTCCTGTCAGTGTTAAGCATGTAGGCAACTCCCATTCTTGATCCAGATGACAGAAGTCACCTGTCACTCATTTCTAACTCATCACCTGCAGTCTATTTAAACCCAACTCTTATCCACAGTCTTTGTTTACCCATCAAACCAGCCAGCCTCATCAGTTGCTGCTAGCCTTCAGTACCTTGTTCCCTTGTTACATTAAGTTCTCTCTTGTTTGGCGCCACCCGCCCCATGGCTTGTTATCTTGCATTTGTTATTAAACTGATTAATCTCCACTAAATCATCTCCACTGATCAGTATTTGGGTCAAGCCTCCTCTACATTTCCTGATGCAAGGACAGAATAGTGAAAGGGAAGTGGCTGTTCTTGAACCTGTGATGTGGGAATTCAGGCTTCTGTACTGGCTACCTGATGGTAGCTGTGTGGACCAGACAGTGCGCATCTTTGATAATAGATGTTGACTTCACAAGGCAGTGCTTCCTGTAGATACTACCGATGGTGGGGTGGGATGTCCCATGATGTAATGGGCAGAGTCCACTGTTCCCTACAGCTTGTAATGTTCCTGTGCATTTCAATTGCCTTACCAAACCATGATGCAACCAATCAGTATAGCTTCAAGAGTACATCTGTAGAAGTTTGTTAGTATGCAGTGACAAGCTGAACCTCCATAACCTCCCAAGTAGAATACTGAAAAAATTCAACCATCTAGTTGAACAATTCTCTTTCTGAGCTCCAAAGCTGATGTAGCTGTGGTAGTAAAAAGCCATGTGATGGAATTACTCCAAGTGGACTGTCACCAATATTGAAAATAGACACTGTAAGTTACATATGATGTTTCTTAGCATTAGTGTCCAGCTTGGAAATGTGCTTGCCCCCTCAGACCCACAAATTGGTGGTGAGGTCAAAAACTTGTCCTATTTTCTGGTGACCCGTCACATGCTTCCTGCTTTCTCCAAATCATGTCAACCTCTGGAGCAAATGAATATTTGCTAGTGCATCCTATTATAAGACTTTAAGACCAAAAGACCATAAGACATAAAACCAAAAACAGGCCAATTGGCCTATTGAGTCTGCAGCACCATTCCTTTCTGGCTGATTTATTATTCCTCCTAACCCCATTCTCCTGCCTTCTCCCCATAACCTTTGATGCTTTTATTAATCAAGAACCTATCAACCTCTGCTTTAAATATACCCAATGACATAGTCTCTACAGTCGACTGTTGTAATGCATTCCACAGATACACTACCCACTGGCTAAAGAAATTCCACTTCATCTCTGTTCTAAAGGAACTCCTATTATGAGACCGTACCTATGGTCTTATACTCCCCCATTATAGTAAACACCCTCTCCATATCTACTCTATCTAGGCCTTTCAATATTCAATAAGTTTCAATGAGATCCTCCCTCGTGCTTCTAATCCCCAGCAAGGACAGGCCCACTGCCATCAAACACTCCTCATACTTTAGCCCTTTTATTCCTGGCATCATTCTCATGAACCTCCAATACCTTATCTTAGATAAAAGGCTCTAACGTGTTCACAATACTTAAAGTGCAGTCTGACAGTATAAAGTATAAAAAGGGCAGATCAGGAGAAAAGTGAGTGCAGTAGGGAAGGGAATAATGAGGAAGCTCCATTGCACTGTAGTAGAGTATGGGGAGACAGCCTCATAACAAAGAATATAATAGCAATCTGTATGCTCAGTACCAGCCAGATGTAGCCTGAATTGATTCAAACCCTGAACATTAGTTGCAGGCTATAGAGAACTATAGTAAATCCATGCTTGGTTACCAGACTAGCAATCATCCCATAACCTCCAGGGCAGAAGTTTACCATTGTACATATAAAGTAAATAATGTAAATAACTGGAAAACCATGGTGACATTCTGCAGGCTATATGCAAAACTTCTAAATATACCTCTGTAGAAGTACATTTGCTGCAACCTGCAGCATGTAATTTCTCTTCAGCAACATATTTTTAAATTGACTTAATGAACCACAGAGTTCATAATCTTCTGAAGGACTTGGCAGACTTAACTCTCTAGCAAGGAAGTACAACACCTTTAAGTTGATGTTCGTTCATCACCATTGCCAGAAATGAGGGGGTGGTGGGGAGATGGATCTCCAAGCCAAGCTGAAACACAGAGGGATGAAGCCTCTTCTATCCAGCATCTTGCTGGCAAATATGCAGTCACTAGAGAACAAAACTGAAGACCCAAGAGCAAGATTGCTGTATGGAAGAGAAATGAGAAATTGTTCTGGTCACTATTTTACAGAGACATGGCTTACTCAGAGTACATCAGATATCGTAATTAGACCTGAAGGTTTCTTGATATATAGGATAAACCTAACTGCTGATTCAGAAAAGGCAAATGGTAAAGGTGTGTGTTTCATGATAAACTCTCTGTGGTGCTCTAATGTGATAGTTTTGTCATACTCGTGATCCCTGACCTTGAACATCAAATGATCAAATGCCACCCCTTCTATTTACCAAGAAATCTCTCCTTTATGATCCTGACCACAGTTTACATGCCACCAATGGCCAACTATAATCAGGCACTTAAGATAATAGACAATAGACAATAGGTGCAGAAGTAGACCATTCGGCCCTTTGAGCCTGCACCGCCATTTTGAGATCATGGTTGATCAATTACTATCAATACCCGGTTCCTGCCTTGTCCCCATATCCCTTGATTCCCCTATCCATAAGATACCTATCTAGCTCCTTCTTGAAAGCATCCAGAGAATTGGCCTCCACTACCTTCCGAGGCAGTGCATTCCAGACCCCCACAACTCTCTGGGAGAAGAAGTTCTTCCTTAACTCTGTCCTAAATGACCTACCCCTTATTCTCAAACCATGCCCTCTGGTACTGGACTCTCCCAGGATCTGGAACATATTTCCTGCCTCTATCTTGTCCAATCCCTTAATAATCTTATATGTTTCAATCAGATCCCCCCTCAATCTCCTTAATTTCAGCGTGTACAAGCCCAGTCTCTCTAACCTCTCTGCGTAAGACAGTCCAGACATCCCAGGAATGTATGATCCTGTCACCAAACAACAAATAGTCAATCCATATACATCTCATATCATAGTCAAGGATTTCAATTTGGCTTGTTTGAAGGAATCCCTGTCCAATTACCATCAGCACATAACCTGTAGCATCAGAAGTCCCAACACTGATATACTAAGATAAGGACTGTCTGCCGTTCCATGCTCAGACCACACTTTGGGAATTCTGGTCACTTGGCTGTCCTTCTCCTACCTGTATACAAGCAGAGGCTAAAGAGCAAGGGTCCTGAGATTAGGATAACAAAGAGGTGTTCACAAGAGGCAAATGAGCAGCTATGGGATTGCTTCGAGTCAATGGACAGCACCGTTCAAGGATTGTTCTGTGGATCTGAATGAATACACCATGATTGATATGAACTTCATAAAAACAGATGACTGTGCTTCCACAAAATTGTCCAGTCTTCCCCAATCAGAAGCCCTGGGTGAACAATATGATCCGCAGGCCAGTTCAGAGGCATTTAGGTCTGGCGCCCAGGAAAGTTATAAGATGTCTAGGTATGATCTTTGAAGAGCCATCTCGCAGGCAAAGTTGCAATTTCAGACTAAACTTGAACCAATATAGAATGCTCAACAGAAGTGACGGGTTGAATGCTATCATCTCTTACAAAGTGAAATCAAGCGACATAGGTGAATTGAATTGACTTTATTTCTTGCATCCTTCACATACACGGGGAGTAAAAATCTTTACGCTATGTCTCCGTCTAAATGTGCAATGTGCAATCATAGTAATTTATAATGATTTATAATAAATTGAACAGTCAATGTAACATAGAAATACACTCAAATCAGCGTTAGTTAATCAGTCTGATGGCCTGGTGGAAGAAGCTGTCCCGGAGCCTGTTGGTCCTGGTTTTTATGCTGCACTACTGTTTCCCAGGTGGTAGCAGCTGGAACAGTTTGTGGTTGGGGTAACTTGGATCCCCAATGATCTTATGGTCCCTTTTTACACACCTGTCTTTGTAAATGTTCTGTATCATGGGAAGTTAACAACTACAGATGTGCTGGGCTCTCTGTACCACTCTCCTCAGAATCCTGTGATTAAGTGAGGTACTGTTCTCATACCAGACAGTGATGCAGCCAGTCAAGATGCTTTGAATTGTGCCCCTGTAGAAAGTTCTTAGGATTTAGAGGCCCCATACCAAATTTCCTCAGCCGTCTGAAGTGCAAGAGACGCTGTCGTGCCTTTTTCACCACACAGCTGGTATGCACAGACCATGTGAGGTTCTCAGTGATGTGGCTGCTACACCACTGGGATGTGTGCTTAGTTCCCTGCTCTACTTGTTTTACTATTATGATTGTGTAGCTAAGCACTGCTCCAATGCCATATTTAATTTTGCCGACGACACCACTGTCAAAGGCCAAAACAAAGGTGGTGATGAATCAACATATAGGAGGGAGATTGAAAATCCATCTAAGTGTTGCCACAAAAACAACCTCTTATTCTTTGTCGGCAAGACCAAGGAACTGATTACTGACTTCAGGAGGAGGAAACCAGAGGCCACTGAGCCATTCCTCACGAGGAGATCAGAGATGGATAGGGTCCTTGGTGTTTTAATTAGAGGATCAGTCCTGGACCCAGAATGTAAGTGCAATTATGAAGAAAGCATGGCAGCTGCTCTACTTCCTCAGAGTCAGAGGATTGTGAAAATTCAGCATGATATCTGTAACTCTGACAAACTTCTATACATGTATGGTGGTGAGTATAGTGACTGGCTGCATCACAGTCTGCTATAAAAATACCAAAGCCCTTGAATGGGAAATCTTACAAATAGTAGTGGTTATGGACCAGTCCATCACGGGTAAAGCCCTTCCCACCATTGAGCATATCGATACGGAGCATTGTCACAGGCCAGAGTCCATCATCAGGGATCCCACATCCCAGGTCGTACTCTCTTGTCACTGATGCCTTCAGGAAAAGGTACAGGAGGCTCAAGATTCATACCATCTGATGGATTATTATCAGTTATTATTCCTTAACCATCAGACTCCTGCTCCAGAGGGTATAACTTCACTCAGCTTCACTTGTCCCATCACTGACTGTTCCCACTCTTTCAAAGACTCTTCATCTCATGTTCTCAATATTGATTGCCTATTCATTTCTTATTGCCTTTTTCTTTCTACATTTGCAGTTTGTGGTCCTCTGTGCCACTGGTTGTCCGTCCTGTTGGTATGGTCTTTCATTGATTCTATTATGGTTATTGGATTTATTGAGTATGCCCATAGGAAAATGAATCTCAGGGTTGTATATGGTGACATAATGCACTTTGATAATAAATTGACTTTTAACTTTGAGGTAAACACAGAATTGCAGACAGCTTAAATACCGCGTTGGTGCTGAAAGATGACACTACAAAAGGCTTCCTTAATTCTATACTGTGGAAATATGTAATAAACTTTGTATTTTTTGCAGCCTTTGATATGAGAAAATAGAGTTGTACAAATCCCAGAGTGCTAAGCTAATATGTTGCAATATATGTACGTGACTAAAGTAACAAGAGGATTACATAACTGCAAGCACCCAATATACTGAACATGGCGCTAGAATAAGGAAGTAGCACACATGAGTCAACCACAAATGGCGGACTACAACAGATGTGTTGGAAGGACTGAGCTCACTGGAAATAGTAACCTTGTCTCATTCTTATGTACAAAAAAACCTTTGTAAATGGTGTGTTGGAAGTCCCCTACCATCCCTGGTGGGAGTGGAGGTGATGGCTTTCAGAATGGCAGGCTGTGACCAGTGGGGAAACGCAAGGTTCGGTGCTGGGACCGCAGCTGTTTACAATATACATTAATGATTTAGATGAAGGGATTAAAAGTAACATTAGCAAATTTGCTCATGACACAAAGCTGGGTGGCAGTGCGAAATGTCAGGAAGATGTTATGCGAATGCAGGGTGACTTGGACAGGTTGGGTGAGTGGGCAGATGCAGTTTAATGTGGATAAATGTGAGGTTATCCACTTTGGTGGCAAGAACAAGAAGGCAGATTACTATCTAAATGGAGTCAAGTTAGGAAAAGGGGAAGCACAACGAGATCTAAGTGTTCTTGTACATCAGTCAATGAAAGCAAGCATGCAGGTACAGCAGGCAGTGAAGAAGGCTAATGGCATGCTGGCCTTTATAACAAGAGGAATTGAGTATAGGAGTAAAGAGGTCCTTCTGCAGCTGTACAGGGCCCTGGTGAGGCCCCACCTGGAGTATTGTGTGCAGTTTTGGTCTCCAAATTTGAGGAAGGACATTCTTGCTATTGAGGGAGTGCAGCGTAGGTTCACAAGGTTAATTCCCGGAATGGCGGACTGTCATATGTTGAAAGATTGGAGCGACTGGGCTTGTATACACTGGAATTTAGAAGGATGAGAGGAGATCTGATTGAGACATATAAGATTATTAAGGGATTGGACACGCTGGAGGCAGGAAGCATGTTCCCACTGATGGGTGAGTCCAGAACTAGAGGCCACAGTTTAAGAATAAGGGGTAGGTCATTTAGAACTGAGATGTGGAAAACTTTTTCACCTTGAGAGAGGTGGATATGTGGAATGCTCTGCCCCAGAAGGCAGTGGAGGCCAAGTCTCTGGATGCATTCAAGAGAGAGTTAGATAGAGCTCTTATAGATAGCGGGGTCAAGGGATATGGGAGAGGGCAGGAACGGGGTACTGATTGTGTATGATCAGCCATGATCACAGTGAATGGTGGTGCTGGCTAGAAGGGCCGAATGGCCTACTCCTGCACCTATGATCTATTGTCTATTGTCTATTATCTATTGTGATCTTTACCTTTGCAAGTAATAAAGGCACTAAATAAAGATCTACTCAGTGTTGGTATTGTGTATCCTGAGACTCAGAGGAGAGATACTCAACAACAAGTACACAGTGTATGTAGAGTAGAGATAAAGGAGAAGAACATACATAATAAATAATGGAAGCTTTCGATTGGGGAGTGTTCATTCTAGGATGAGTGACTCCATTGTTGACATCAGCCTTTAATAAAGAAGGTTTGTTCTGAAAGTAAATTTCAGACTCTGCATGAATTCTTCCAATCTACAGAGAGGCTTAACAGGGCTGGTAGCTGCAGTTACACTCATCAAAATGACACATCCTCCAGCAAAATAAATGTCCCCTACAGATTCTTCTTCCTAAAGTCTCTGCAATTGAAACTGACCCTGGAAAGTGGCACATTTGTGCTTGTTACACAAACATTCTTGTATTAATTTGAGTAATGGAAGTAAATATTGAAGTGGAACATGTGGAGGAGAGAGAAAGTAGAATGGATCAGGTAGCCAATGTGACCTCACCTGACTTTAATCACCACCCAAGTGAAATTTCCATCCTGTAACTCCTGTTGGCATCACATTCATCAATATCGCAGGTGGACTTTTCAACCCTGGGAGAAACACTGCTCCCCAACACCAAGACATCATAGGCTGGAAAAATGATTAGTAGATAGGATTAGATGGACATGGTGGACAGAAGGACTTTTCCTTGTCTGTATAATTTTGTGACTTTACGGTATCTTTATATGGATCACAACACATCTGTGCATCGGGAATAGAAATATACTCATGGCCAAGGCTATTGGAAATCAAATGCTATTCTTCAGATAAAAAACAAGGTAGCCTGGATTGTGACCCAGTTTTGACCTGTGCAACCACGGCCAATTCAAACCTGAAGGTTTGTACCCTTTTTTGATACCCAAACCAGAATCAAACACAACACAGACAGTATAGACTCATTGAATTTTCATATGGAAACATCAGCTCCACCTCTCCATGCCAACTGAGCCCCATTCTTTTCCTGCATTTTCCCAATATTGCTGTAAACCACTTCTAGCCATGTAGACACAAGAGAGTGCAAATACTGAAACCTGGAGTAACACACAACGTGTTGGAGGAACTCACAGGTCAGGCAGCATCTATGGACGAAAATGAACAGACATCATTTTGGGCTGAGGCCTTTCATCTACACTAAGTTGACTATTCATTTCCCTCTATGGATGCTGCCTGACCTGTTGAGTTCCTCTAGCATTTGGTGTGTTGTTTCTTATCTGTAATTTATTCAAATGTCTTTTAAATATTATCTATTTGCTTCTACCACTTACTCTGGTACCTCGTTCTATATACCCAGCACCCACTGGGATCCATTGGGCTTTGTTCCAGTGGGCAGACTATATTAGGAGCAAAGGCTGGCTTCAGTGATTCTCTAATGCTGTGCAGGAGCTCCATCCTTCCTGACATAGATGCTGGCCATACAGCCCTTTGAACCAGCCCCAAACTTTACAGCAGAAGTAACCAAACGTAATTATATAGATCTAAGCACCTACTGATGCAAGGATCTATTGCTCTTTAGAATACTGGTGTCTGATATGCAGTACAGCACCATTGCATTATTGATCTTGATAAATCTCAATAATAAGTATGAAGGCCTATATATATATACACACATATCTATATATACATAAGTAACATGGAATCACTGGTGACTGCTAATACACAGTGATATGCTTCCATGCTTCCAGCACTGTACACAGCATGCTTGCCAGAGTATATTAGAATTTACTCAGAGAGGGGCCCATTTATGCCTTGGGAGAATTTATTATTTCCTAATGATAATAATATGTTTATGATACTTTAATACTACAATTTACCCCACAGGGATCATCTTAACAGTGCTAGCTCTGTTGCTAATGGAAAATATTCAATTGTGTGGAAATGTTTGAATCTCAGGTAAACTGAGATACCTGGCTTTATCTAGATTACATTTTCTAGATTACAGTATCTACATATCCTCTGCAGGCCGTGAAGTATTTTTTGAGGTATAATCATACTGTTTAATTATACAACGGGGGAACAAGACCTTCAGCCCACCAAGTTTTTGCCAGCCATTAAAGAACTATTTGCACATTCGATCTCTCCACATCCCTATCACTTCCCCTGAGATTCTACCACGAATCTATACGTACCAAGAGCCATTTACAGTGACTAATTCAACTACCAACATCACCAGTAGGAGAAACTGGAGCCCCTGGGGGAAACCCCACACATTCATAGGAGGAACATTCGAACTCCCTATCAGAGGTCAGGATTGATCCTGGGTCAATAGAGACATGAGGTAACAGCTCCACTAACTGAACTCCTCTGCTGTAAGGTAAATACATAGCAACTAATTTCTGCACAGCAAGCTCTCACAAACACCGACATGTTACAGACAAAATTGACAGCTTTGGAAACATTAATTGAGGGATAAATTCTCTCCTTCAGGATATGCCCTTCAAAGCATTTTCACCTCCTCAAGATGGCAAGACATAATGCATTGGGGGTGACATGGTAGTGAAGCGGTTCGAGCAGTGCTATCACAGCTCCAGCGACCCAGGTTCAACTCCTGCCCTTGTTGCTATGGAATCTGTATGTTCTCATCATGACTGTGTGGTTTTCCTCCAGGTTCTCCAGTTTCCTCCCTCACTCCAAAGACGTACAGGGCAGTAGGATAATCAGTCACAGAGGTGCGAGCTCACTTGTCTAGAAGGGCATATCACTAAACAGAAAAAAAAACAAACAAAAAATCCAAACCCAAGGCCTTTCCCTCCAGCTTTTTATACTGGCTATTACCCCTTCATATTTCAGTATAACTGAAGGGTCTTGACCCAGACATCATCTGGCCATTTCCCTCCATAGATGCTGCCTAACCCTTGAGTTCCTCCAGCACTATATGACCTTTCACTAATATTGTACTATAAAGCATCCGATTGAAAACCTGTGTCAGAAACTCTGGATTGTGATTTGAACCTATAGCTTTTTAACTCACATTCTTCCAATTAAATTGCATCTGACACAAACTGCATCGGGTTGAGAGGAGTGGGTGCACAGAGATAGTAGGAATCTGCCTTAGGTAACATAGAGACCTGGTTTATTTGCCCTGGAGGGAAGGAGGCTCAAGAGTGATGTGGCAGAGATATATAAGATTAGAAGAAGCATAGTTTGTATAGTTAGAATCTCTCTTTCCTAAGGTAGAGGCATCCAAGGCAAGGGAGTAGAGGTTTAAAGTGAGAGAAAGGAGAAAGGAGAGAAAGCAGGATCTCCCAGTGGCCACACATTTTAATTCCACATCCCATTCCCATTCTGAAATGTCTATCCATGCCCTCCTCTACTGTCAAGATGAAGCCACACTCAGGTTGAAGGAACAACACCTTATATACCAACTGGGTAGCCTCCAACTTGATGGCATGAACATTGATTTCTCTAACTTCCGTTAATGCCCCTTCTCCCCTTCTTACCCCATCCCTGATATTTTCAGTTTTTCTCCCCCTCCCTTTTTATTCTCTCTCTCTGCCCATCACTCTGCCTGTTCTCCATCTCCCTCTGGTGCTCCCCTCCCCCTTTCTTTCTCCCTAGGCCTCCCGTCCCATGATCCTTTCCCTTCTCTAGCTCTGTATCCCTTTTGCCAGTCACCTTTCCAGGTCTCAGCTTCACCCCACCCCCTCCGGTCTTTTCCTAACATTTCGCATTTTCCCCTCCCCCTCCTACTTTCAAATCTCTTACTATCTCTCCTTTCAGTTAGTCCTGATGAAGGGTCTCAGCCCGAAACGTCAACAGGGCTTCTCCCTATAGATGCTGCCAGGCCAGTTGTGTTCCACCAGCATTTTTTGTGAAAGGAGTTTTAAAGAGGTTTCTCCCTTGTAGTCCTTCTTTTCTCCTCACCTGCCCATCACCTCCCTCTGATGCCCTTCCTCTTTCCCTTTCTCCCATAGTTCACTGTCCTCTCCTATCAGATTCCATCTTCACCCCTTTTCCCTTTTCACCTATCCCCTCCCAGCTTTTTTCAGTTCATCCCCTGCCCTACCCAGCTACCTTCCCCCTCACCTGGCTTCACCTATCATCTTCCAGCTTCTACTCCTTCTTATTCTGGCTTCTTCCCCACTTCCTTTCTGGACCTGATGAAGGGTCTCAGCCCAAAAGATGAACACTTTATTCCTCTCCATAGATGATGCCTGACCCACTGAGTTCCTCCAGAATTTTGTGTGTGTTATTCTAGGGACAGTTTGTGTTTGCACAGAGTGTCCCGATATTTGGAACACATTGTTAAAATAGATGGTGGGATCAGATACAATCACTATGATTACAAGACTTTTAGCCAGGAATGTGAACAGGTAAAGCGGAGAAGACAAACGGGGTTAGCACAGATGGGCAAAGGGGTTAGCATGGTGGGCTGAAGGCCCTTTCCTGCTCTGTACAACTTCATGATTCTATAACTCTAGTATGCCAGCCCCTGTCATAAGAATCAAAATCAAAATAAATCATTTTGTGATTTTCTTTACAGGGGATTGATCAGGCATTCGTGCTAAACGCAGAAATGATTGTTGTTTTCCTCTTTTGTCTGAGTTTGTGTGTATGTGCATGAATATTTTGTGTAAGAGTATTTGTACATGTGCATGTGAATTTCTAAAGTCAAAGAGTGCCCACCTAAGCTCATTCATTTGCCTGCGTTTGTCCCATATCCTTCAAAACCTTTCCTATCCACGTACCCATCCAAATGTCTTTTAAATCTTGTTATTGTACCAGCCTCAACTCTTCCTCTGGCAGTTTGTTCCAGTGTGTGTGTGTGTGTGTGTGTGTGTGTGTGTGTGTGTGTGTGTGTGTGTGTGTGTGTGTGTGTGTGTGTGTGTGTGTGTGTGTGTGTGTGTGTGTGTGTGTGTGTGTGTGTGTTATGCATAGACATGCATGCATCTGGTGTGAGTGTGTGTACGCATGCATATGGACTTATGCACATATTGTGGCGACCCACTTCCCAGCACACTCGAACCGGCTCACAAAGTGGCGCGCGCCGGCATTGAGGCTGGTCCCAAAGAGGGCGCCAAGCCTGCTTCACCAGCAAGGGGAAAAGCCCGCGCGCGGGACGGGACTGTGAATACGCATTCCTGCCCGGGGAGGGCGGGAACAGGAAGGTTTTAAAGCGAGGCCGCGAAGTTTGAATAAACCTCTTTTGCAACTGCAGCTCACCGACTACGTGTCATTATTTCAGCGCTGCGTGTAGCACACCACTACAATTGGTGACCCCGACGGCCCAAACAATATTTGGACTGGAGATGAACGACGCAGCATCTGTTCATGCAGTTTCGTTAAAACTGCCAAGCTTCTGGACGCTGCGACCTCACTTATGGTTCTAGCAAACAGAAGCCCAATTCCACGTTCGGCAGATAACCTCGGAGGCCACACGTTACTACTACGTGGTGATCTCCCTTGACCAGGGGACAGCCGCCCAGGTTGAGGAGTTCATACAGTCGCCCCCAGAGGACAGCAAATACACAGAATTCAAAGCCCTGCTCATAAGGACTTCCGGACTCTCACAGCGCAAGCGAGCTGCCCGCTTACTGCACCTGAATGGTTTGGGGGACAGGCCACCGTCCGCTTTGATGAATGAGATGCTGTCCTGGCTGGAGGACACAAGCCCTGCCTCATGTTTGAGCAGGTGTTCCTGGAGCAGCTGCCCAAGGACATACGCCTGCTGCTGTCTGACGCGGATTTCAGTGATGCCCGGAAGGTGGTGGCCCGAAGGAGAGTAGGGTGTCCATCGCACAGATCACCAGGCCACGCTCCCGGCAGCAGACCAGATCAGGCCCGGCCACAGAGCCCGCTAACCCCAGAGGCAGGGGTGAGGAGACCAACGAACAATGGTGCTTCTACTATCAGCGGTGGGGCGCAGAAGCCCGCTGCTGTAGCCCGCCCTGCAAGTTCCCGGGAAACGCCAGGGCCAGCCACCGCTGATGGCTACGCCGGCTGGCCATTGGGATAGCCTCCTCTATATCTGGGACAAGCAGTCGGGACGACGCTTTTTGGTTGACACCGGAGCCGAGATCAGCGTCTTACCTCCGATGAGTTACGACACCCGTAACAGAGAACTGGGTCCCACCCTGAGGGCCACGAATGGCAGCACAGTAAGAGCCTACGGCACCTGTATGGTGCAGCCACAGTTCGGCTTCAGCCGGTTCACATGGGACTTCACACTGGCTGCCGTAGCCCAACTGCTCCTGGGAGTGGATTTTTTGCGAGCTCACAGCCTACTGGTCGACCTGCCAAGGAAGTGACTGGTCCACACCGAGACCTTTCAAACATTCTCCCTGGGTGAAGCCCAGTTGCTGGCCCCACACCTAGACTCCATCACGCTGTCCGACAACGACTTCACCAGAGTCCTGGCGGATTTCCCATCGGTGCTGGCACCATAGTTCACGGCAGCCATGCCCAAACACGGCATACAGCACCATATCCCAACACAAGGACCACCCCTCCATGCCCATGCTCGAAGGCTTCCCCCGGACAAGCTCCAACTGGCGAAGGAGGAGTTCAAGAGGATGGAGGAATTGGGGATCATATGGTGGTCCGACAGCCCATGGGCCTCCCCCCTGCACATGGTGCCCAAAGAAACAGGGGGCTGGAGACCATGCGGCGACTACCGCAGGCTGAACGAGGCTACAACACCGGACCGCTACCCTGTGCCGCACATTCAGGACTTTGCAGCAAACCTGCACGGTGCACGGATCTTCTTCAAGATAGACCTCATCCGGGGATACCATCAAATCCTGATGCATCTGGACGACGTCCCCAAAACGGCACTCATCACCCCGTTTGGCCTTTTCGAGTTCCTCTGCATGCCGTTCAGCCTAAAGAATGCCGCACAGACGTTTCAGCGGTTAATGGACGCGGTGGGACATGACCTGGACTTCGCTTTCATCTATTTGGACTACATCCTCATAGCCAGCAGTAGTCGTCAGGAGCATCTGTCCCACCTCCGTCAACTCTACGTCCGACTGAGTGAATACGGCCTAAGAATCAACTCGGCCAAATGCCAGTTTGAGCTCGACACCATCGACTTCCTGGGCCACGGGATTGCTAAAGACCCCTCTGCCCGCCAAGGTAGACACGGTCCGCCATTTCCCCCGACCCAACACAATCAAAGGCCTTCAGGAATTCGTGGGTATGGTGAATTTCTACCACCGCTTCCTCCCTTCAGCAGCCCGAATCATGCGCCCCCTGTTCGCCCTGATGTCGGGTAAGGGCAAGGACATTACCTGGGACGAGGAGTCCGCCGCCGCTTTCATTAAAACTAAAGAAGCCTTGGCAAACGCCGCGATGTTAGTGCACCCCAGAACGGACGCCCCTACTGCCCTCACAGTGGACGCATCTAACATGGCAGTCGGTGGGGTGCAGGAACAACTCATCGAGGGTAGCTGGTAACCCCAGGCGTTTTTCAGCAAACACCTGCGGCCACCCAAGCTCAAATACAGTGCTTTTGACCGGGAACTGTTGGCGCTATACCTGGCAATCCGGCATTTCAGGTACTTCTTAGAAGGCAGGCCATTCACCGCGTTCACAGACCACAAACCGTTTACCTTTGCGTTCACGAAAGCATCCGACCCCTGGTGGACATCAGCGACATCAGCGCCAGCAGTGACATCTGTCCTACATCTCCGAATACACGACGGATGTCCGGCATGTCTCAGGAAAGAACAACGTTGTGGCGGATGCCGTCTCCTGCCCTAACATCCAAGCCCTGTCCTGGGGGGTAGACTTTGAAGCACTGGCGGAGGCGCAGCAGGCAGACGAGGAGATCCCTAGTTACAGAACTGCAGTCTCCGGTTTGCAGCTCCAGGACCTCCCCGTAGGCCCAGGTGAGAGGACCCTACTCTGTGACGTCACAACCAGCCAACCCCACCCCATCGTCCCGGCAGCCTGGCGGCGGCGCATTTTAAACTCCATTCGCAACTTAGCGCACCCCTCCATCAGGCCAACCGTCCGGATGGTAGCCAACAGGTTCGTTTGGTACGGACTCCACAAGCAGGTCAGTGAATGGGCCAAAACATGAATGCACTGCCAAACAGCCAAGGTGCAGTGGCACACCAAAGCCCTGCCGCAGCAGTTCCACCTCAGCCGCCAGCGTTTCAACCACATTCATGTGGATATCGTGGGCCCCCTGCCAGTGTCGCGAGGAGCGTGGCATCTCCTGACTATTGTGGACCGGTTCACAAGATGGCCAGAGGCAGTCCCGCTCACCAACACCACCTCCGAATCCTGCGCCCGAGCACTAATCGCAGCCTGGGTATCTCGCTTTGATGTACTGGCCCACATTACCTCCGACAGAGGCGCCCAGTTCACCTCCAGCCTGTGGTCAGCTATGGCCAGCCTTTTAGGGACACAGCTGCACTGCACAACTGCCTACCACCCACAGTCGAACGGACTAGTAGAGCGTTTCCACCGTCACCTGAAGTCGGCTCTCATGGCCCGCCTCAAAGGGCCTAACTGGGTGGACGAGCTTCCCTGGGTCCTGCTTGGAATCCGCACGGCACCCAAAGAGGACCTGCACACCTCGTTGGCTGAGTTGGTGTACGGCGCACCCCTGGTCATCCCAGGAGAGTTCATACCAGCCCCAAAGGGGCAACAGGAAGAACCCGCATCAGTCCTGGACAGATTACGCGAGAGGCTCGGTAACCTGGCCCCCATACCCACTTTGCAGCATGGGCAGAACCCGACCTGCGTACCCAAAGACCTGCAAAACTGTAAGTTTGTTTTTGTACGATGGGGTGGACATCGGGCACCGCTACAGCGGCCCTACAAGGGGCCATTTACGGTGATCAGAAACAACGGGTCCACATACATGCTGGACATTGGGGGGAAAGAGGAGGTTTTCACAGTGGACCGACTCAAACCGACCCATGTGGACTTGGCACAGCCGGTCGAGACTCAGGCACCGCGGCGCAGAGGCAGACCTCCCAAACAGAGTCCGACCCAGACTGAGGACATTGGGGGGTGTATCGCCGGTTCTGGGGGGGGTTATGTGGCGACCCACTTCCCAGCGCACTCGAACCGGCTCACAAAGCAGCGCGCGCCGGCATTGAGGCCGGTCCCAAAGAGGGCGCCAAGCCTGCTTCACCAGCAAGGGGAAAAGCCTGCGCGCGGGACGGGACTGTGAATACGCACCCCCAACAGCATTCCCACCTGGGGAGGGTGGGATCAGGAAGGCTTTAAAGCGAGGCCACGAAGTTTGAATAAACCTCTTTTGCAACTGCAGCTCACCGACTACGTGTCGTTATTTCAGCGCTGCGTGTAGCACACCACTACAATATCTCTGTTTTTCTCCCTCCACACATGTTGCCTGGTTAGCTAGATTCCTTTACATTGTCAATATTCAGCAACTGCTGTGCTTTGTACTTCACCATTCTGGAATTGCTTTTTTTAACTTTCTCTCCTTTGTCCCAATTCATCTCCTGCTATTTACATCTCCTTCAGCCAAACCATATGCCATTCAGTCTCTCCCCGACTCTACCTCCATCAAACACCTTCATCTCTTTAACCCGGCAACTTCAAACATATTTGATTTCTAACCTCTTTTCCCAAAATGAATGATCTCCAAATTGAAACATTAACTGTTCCCCTCTCCACGGAAGCCAACTGATTTGTTGGGTATTTCCAGTACTTTTATTTTCAGTTAATCAACTTAAGAACAAGAAAATAGAAGCAGGCAGAGGCCACTTGGGCCCTTCAATATACCTCAGCATTCAATATGATTATGGCTGATTAAGTCCAGACCTCATTTTCTCTTCAGTGATCTTTCCTAGATTGTACATTAGCTTTAGTTTATTGCTTTTTGATTACATCACCTTTATTTAATGATTCATATTAACAAACACATGTTAAAAGATGTACTGCCCAAGCTGTAAGATAATTAAACTTACATGGCTTTGCCAGCTCAATCTTTTAACCAAATCGTTTGCATATTAAATGGAAGTCAGTTGAGGAACCAATTTACTTGAAATTACAGGTTTGATATTTGGTTATATTTTCCACATTTTCTTGCTGAGAAAATGCTTGAAAGATATAACTTTATACATGCCTGCTTTATACTTCCTACCAGACATCTACTAACAATAATAATGAGGGTTTATTTTCAACCAAGTACCATAGACCATTGACAGGTAATATTCTCTCTGTGTGGTGATACCAATGATTGCGAGATTTTCACACCTAGACTAACTTTTACCACTTGAAGATACACTCAATTGCCACTTTATTAGGTAAAGAAGTGGGATCCAGTATGGTCTTCTGCTCTTATAGCCCATCCACTTCAAGGTTCAACATGTTCTGCATTTAGAGATGCTCTTCCGCACACATTTGTTTTAACGCATGGTTATTTGAGTTACTGTTGCCTTCCTCTCAGCTTGAACCAGTCTGGCTATTCTTCTCTGACCTCTCTCCTTAATAGGGCTTCTTCATCCACAGAACTGCTGCTTACAATATGTTCTGCACTATTTTCTGTAAACTCTAGAGATTATC
Organism: Hemitrygon akajei; assembly: GCF_048418815.1. Lineage (NCBI taxonomy): Eukaryota > Metazoa > Chordata > Chondrichthyes > Myliobatiformes > Dasyatidae > Hemitrygon > Hemitrygon akajei. The sequence goes on from NC_133144.1 coordinate 25,688,292, forward strand.
GTGCATGAAAATCCCAGGAGATCAGCATTTTCTAAGAATCTCAAGCCACCCCATCTGGTACCAACAATCATTCCACGGTCAAAGTCACTTAGAACACATTTCTTCCCCATTCTGATGTTGGACTGAACAACAGATGAACTGCTTGACCATATCTGCATGCTTTTATGCTTTGAGTTGTTGCCACATGACTGACTGAGTAGATAATTGCACTAACGTCCGGTGTGCAAGTGTACCTAATAAAGTCACCGCGGAGTGTATTTTAATTGTTCAAAATTTGAATTATTTTTCATTATTCCATAACATTAAAATGTAGGTATTATGTTTTCTAACTCCAAAGTATAAAAACAAATTGAAAAGAAAGCAAGGGAGCCAGGACTGCAAATCTAACTTCATTTTTATTTTAAGCAAAGCACGAATGTATGATGTGGTAGCATGATGATGTATGTCATTCATATACTTTTACATACAACCTGCAATGCATTATGCAAACAACTAGGAATGCTTAACCAAACAATATATTTACAATATGACTCAAATATAGCTGAAATATTAAATGTCCTGCCTACCGGGGGGGTGGGGGGAGGTGTTACTCTGCTTGCAGGTGAGACTTGTGGCTGTGGAACAATCTCAGGTCCTGGATCCTCCTCTCTGGAGATTCTAGCCGTTGACTCTATGTTTGCAGAAAGTTGTGCTGACAGTTCTAGCCACTTTTCCTCTCTGACAATTGATTCTGCTCTGCTCAACTGATCAATGTGTCATCTCCAAACACAATCTCACCATGTTGGAGAATTGTCCAGTTCTGTCCCTAATCTTTATGAGTAGCCACTTTTTATCAGCTCTGTAGTCCCTTGCCAAGACTGCTTGTCCAGGGTGAAGCATCAAACCTTCTTGTTTGAATAGCCTTCAATTTGAGGAAATTGGTGAGATTCTGATTCACTGTTAGTGTAGTGTGTTCTACTGACATTGCTCACAGTGCATTCTTTAGAAAATGAACAATCTTTTCCAACAAGCCATTTGTAGCTGGGTGATATAGTGCAAATGTAATATATCTTATCCCATTCAATTGCAAGAAAGACTGAAAATGCTCTGCAACAGACTGTGGTCCATTGTCATTGACTAAATGCTCTGAAACACCAGTCCTTGAGAGGGGACTTCACAACACATGAATAGTGTGTGAGGCTGTAGTGGTGGCTTTGAGAAAACTTCTGTGGCTTTATCCACTGGAGTTATCATTTCTCCAGTATAAGTTCTTAGTTGGATATCTGTAGGCTTCAGTTCAGTATCTTTGAAATTCCGTTCATACTCATGTTGTGAAGTAACTGAAACAGCTGAGCCAGTGTCCAATTCCATTTTAATTAATTTGCCATTCACTGCAGGTGTAAGCCGTATTGCTTGTCTCCTGTTAGTTTTCGCATGGTAAATCTCAAGGCTACACAGTCCTCTATCACACTAATTATTTTCAGATTTTTCATCAACAACATGCCGAATAGTGCTCTTTTTGAAACTGCAAGTTGACTTTTTAGCCTTTTCTTTTCCTTGTGCAGTCCATTTAATTTTGCCTGCCAAACATGCTTTTTGTATGTATTTTTGTTGCATTTTCTGCTAGTTATTTTTTAGTTAGGAGCCATTTTTGAATGCTTTCTTGTAAGATTCCATATACTAAACAACCATAAAGTGCATAAATAAGCCCTTTACTGAAATGACAATGCTCAAAAAACTTCTTCAATCCAGCTACAGAAGCTAAAATGGATTCACCCTCCCTTTGATTCTACTTATAAAACATAAAGCTTTCTATAATCAACAATGGTTTTGGTCCTATATGTTCATGCATTACATTTGCACGGTCCCGACCATTAATTCCCCATTTTCTCTTACTTCTCTTTGATGGCGGCACACCTGGTTCTCATCAAGCCCTGTAGCAAAAATATCCCGGCTTTGCATCCACTCATTGCCAGATCGTTGTTTTTGCCAGTGTGGTAATTAAAGTTCCTGGCCACTTAGGGTTTGTGTATTCTAAGTTTTACTTCAGTACCGAGGTTTACCTCTGTAACTCCGTCTCTCCATTTCAAAAAAAGTATAGTCCACCGCTTGCCTTTCTACGCTCCATGTCAAGATAAGTTTTTTGTGCCTGACTCCTGTTTGCTGTTCAGCGGCAGCAATGCCCTGTGTCAAGATAAGTTCTGCTTTCCTGTTCACCCTCCTGCTTGCTACTCAGCTCCAGCCACTCTCACACCCTTGTCTGCATCCTAGCTCAATCTGTATGCCAGCGTCCTGCGTTTGGGTTCACCTTGTTCTTTGCAACAACATTTCATGGTATCAGCAAAGATCACTTTGATTAGTTTGGTTGGAGCATTCAAACCTCAAAACAAACTGTATGCTTTTCCACCCAATGTACTTAGCAAAAACAAGTAATAATTTCTCATTGGCTATTCCATTTGCTTTAAAAAATGGCTCAATCCATTCAGCATGCAAAGTCCAGCTCTCTCTTGTGCAATCAAATGTGTTTATCTTTCTGATGTAGGGAGCCATTTCTGCTTTTTCTTTTATTTATGAATATTATCACCTGGTAATCTCTGTTTATAAACCTGTGAATTTGTCCTTATATTTCCTTCTTTTCTTTAACTTAAACATCTCCTTTTCAGAAGAAGCATGCGCTGCGCTGCATTTTTATACTTGAACATTTCTTGCTTCTCTTTTTTAATTCAAATGCCTCGCTGTGCTTCAACAGGTAGGTAGCTGTCTCGTGTTCACTTCAAATATCTTCGTCTCCACTGTTATGTTCTCCAAATCCAAAACATAAAAAAAATGGAAACAAAAACAAGGGACTCAGGAATGCTAGTCTAACTTTATTTTTACTTTAAGTAAGGTGCGAACATATGACACAGTGGCAAGATAATGTATGCCATTCACATACTTTTACATATAACCTGCAATGCAATAAGTAAATAACAAAGAATGTTTAATCAAACAGTATATTTACAATATTACACATATTACTGAAATATTAAATACACAGCACTATGCATTTGGAATTATTGATTATAAAGCAATTTATTTAATATTTAATATGCATATGATAAATTACTTCATAGTAATTAGCATTGATATACTTCAATTACACTGCATTGTATTACATTATTAAGGACATGCAATTTTAACAGAAGCAAGGGCAAATATGAAATCAGATAATCTAAAAGAATTTAGCACGATGTAGTTTTACAAGTTGGTATTTGCTCATAATATTAACCTTCAGTGAACAGTCACAACTCAGACTTTAATGCATTTACCTGTGAAATGCATTGCTTCCATCTAGTTGACTGGCTGTTCTTCTTTCATTATTCTCTTTTTTAATGAACTGTGGGGACCAAAAATGTAGGATAATTCCAGTGGAGAATTCAGGAGAATATTCTTTATAGAGAGTAGTGAGAAGCTGGAATTCACTCTTAAAAGTGAATTTAAATTAAATTAAATATGAGGGAGACTCCTGTAGATGAGGAAGAATGAAATAGAAGCTCATCCTGATAGATTTTGTTGAAAAAAGCAGGGATAAAGTTGTTGCAGCAGTTAGTGCTATAGACACCCAGGTTCAATCCCGACCTCTGGTGTGGTCAGTGTGGAGTTTGTTTGTTCTCCCTGATAAACTGCATGGAGTTCTCTAGTGTGCTTCAATTCCTCCCACATCCTAAAGATGCTTGGATGAGTTAGAGCATCCAAAGGAATGATAAACTGCCCATGGTAAAATAACATGGTACAGATCTGTACCAAAAAATGGAGTTGATGGCAGGTGAGGGAGTATATTTCACAGTATAAAATGTATTTAAAAATTGGGCAGTGGCATTGATGGAATTGATTTTTTGAGAGCCAACGTGGATTGTAATAGGTGGCACGATTTCTTTCTGTGTAATAACACAAGAGCTGGGACCCCAATGAAAGTTCTGCTTTCCTTCAAAACTTTGCACTAAAGCTTCACAAGATCAATTCCTGTGAGAAGAGATTGAGTAAGGCTGATTGCCCTCAAGAAGAATAAGAATTGGTCTCATTGAAATGTGTCCAGTTTAGAGATGGATTAGCAGGCCACTGAGTACAGAAGCCATCACCTCATGTCCACAGGCATGATGAAATCTTTGGAATACAATCTCAGAGTTTTATGTCTGCCCATCAATGAGTGTACTCAAGGTTAAAATCAAAAGATCTTATTAGGTTATATGGGCAGCTGAAATGAAGGATCTAACGTTATCTTATTAAATGGCAGAATAATCTCTAGAAGCTGTATTGCCAAATATTATATCTTATTCTATTCCTTATTCTTACACGAGCAGCATAACTATCAGTGCAGACTGGTTAGGACAGATGAACATTTTCTGTAACGAGCAACACTGGCAGAGATCATATCCATCAGAGGTATGGATGCACATGTCTGCATATCTTGGTTTGGCCTGTATGAGGACACCACCTAACAGAGATTTGCAAATATCGATCACCTTCCCTTCATTTTGGAGGTCTTGGGGATGGAATGAAGTGTGATGGGATGAAAATGAATGAACCTGTGGTCCAGGGAAATTTTTGGATCTTCCTTTTATGAAAGTGTGATGCATTGAGGAACATATTGTAGGCACCCTTTATTATTATGCATGCCCATTTTCGTAATTTATCTTTTTTATTGAAATTTATCATCAAACAAACATTTCCATAAGATGTATTTCAGACATTGTACATATATATCATATAATCATATATGTCACAAATCTCCACATAGTATTTATCTGAGGTATACACTTACAAAAAAGAGTGGAAAGAAAAAACAAGCAAAAGGAAAAAACTATGTACAAGTAGGGAGTGATCTTTTCTTTACAACATATTCATTGATTTGTGAGAATAAAATCAGGCCTATGAGGCATTATGTAGTTAAACCATTTTTCCCAGTATGAATCAAATTGTTCCAGCTTATGATTAACAGATGCTGTTATCTTCTCCATTTTGTAAATGTCCACTGTAATTTCCATCCATGCATTTAAAGTTGGGCTCTCCTGTGATAACCATTTCCTAGTAAGAGTCTTTTTACCAGCCACCAACAGTATATTCATTAAATATTTATCTCTTTTCAACCATTCTTGAGGTATATACCCAAAATATATGGTCTTACTCTCTAAGGGTATTTCACATTTAAAGAAGTCTTGTAGGGTATTGTGTATCCCCCTCCAATAGCCTTTGATAACAGGGAAGTCCCAAAAAATATGATAATGATTTGTATTTTGATTTCCACAATTCCTACAGCAAACAGGGAGGTTACTATCATAATGGGATTTCTGAAAGGGTGTAATAAAATATATTATCAAGTTTTTCCATCCAGTTCTGTAAGCTGGTACACTTCCATTGATACCTCCATATTATTGTCCATTCTTCCTCAGATATAATTATCCCTCCTTCCTTCTCCCATTTTGTTTTAATGTATGAAGTTGAATGTGTTTTAATATTTGACAAACCCTTATACATGCTTGAAATGATTCTACTACCGTTATCTGAATTATATGCTTTTCTAAATAGCTTTATCAAGCATGTATTTGCCTTGGTTACATTTTTAAGAGTCCTACTAACATATTGTCGCATCTGTAAATACCGATAAAATCTTGTTTTTCTAATAAGTGTTTCTCTTTAAGCATTTCAAAACTGAAGTGTTCCTTCTTTCATTATGTTGCAAAGAACTGCTATTCCTTTAGCTGTCCAGTCCTTAAATCTAGTATCCAGTTTATTCGGTGTAAAATTCGAGTCATCTGCACATCATTTAAGAATCATTTTCACACATGGGTTATCAATAGTATTTATGTACCTTTGCAAGTTGTTATCAGCCAAAATTGCTCGTATGGGGATGGGAAGTACCCGCTCCTCAATGTTTTTCCATTGAGTTGCACCAACTCAAATTTGAGTTTATATATGTGCACCAACATATCACAGCTCTCAACTGTGCTGCAAAATAATAATCTCTAAGAGAAGGTAGGCCCCATCCCCCCTTTTCCTTTGCTAATTGCAAAGTTTTGAGACAAACACTAGGCCTTTTACCTTGCCAAATATACCTTGATAGCATCTTGTTCCATTCATTGAATTGATTTTGATTAATCTCTATTGGTAGGGTCTGAAAGAGATATAACAGTCTGGGCAGTATATTCATTTTAATAGACTCAATCCTTGAACTGAGACTGAAAAATAAATCAGGTTCCATCTTGCCCTATCTTCCTTAATTTTTTTTTAATATAAAGGCTGATGATTACATTCTGATAATTTTGACAAATCTTTTGGCATAATGATGCCCAAATATTTGAAAGACTCAGTTTGCCATGCCCAGGGATATCTACTTTCAATTTCTCTTGGTGGGCTATAGTCATATGAAAGTAATTGGGTTTTATCTATGTTGATCTTGTATCCTGATAATTGACCATGTTGTTCAAAGGATTACATCAATTTAGGTAAAGAGTATGTTGGTTGCCCTAGATAGATCAAAATGTCATCCACGTAACAAACCAATTTATACTCTGTCCCCTGATATATTCATTTTGTCTGATGTATTGAGCTAATGGTTCCAGATATAATGCGAAGAGTAGCAGTGACCATGCACAACCCTGTCTTGTGCCCCTTTCTAGGGTAAGACTATTTGATAAATATCCATTAATTTTAATCCTAGCAGTAGGGTTGTCATATAGTGTCTGTATAGTTTTAATAATTGTGTCTTGGAAACCAAATCTATGTAAAAGTCTGTAAAGAAAATTCCAATTAACTGAAATAAATACCTTTTCAGTGTCCACGCTTATCACTATTGCTTGGATTTTATTTTTTTGTATATGATCCATAATGTGAAGTGTCCTTCGTATATTGTCTTGAGTTTGGCGTTGTTGTATAAAACCTGTCTGATCGTTACATATCAGTTTGGGTAGAAACTCCTCTAATCGTTTGGCCATGATGGAGGTAAATAATCTATAATCTACGTTAAGAACGGATATTGGTCTAAATGACCCGCATTCCATTTTATCCTTGCCTTCTTTCGGTATAGCTGAAGTTATCGCTTCCTTCCAACTGGGTGGCATTGGTGCTTTTTTTAGAGCCCAGTTTAGTGTGGGGAGTAAAACAGGAATTAACTCATTTTTAAATTCTTGGTTCCACTCTGCTGTATACCCATCTGATCCTGGTGTTTTGCTTAATTTAAGCTAACTAATTGCAGCTTTTAATTCAACTTCAGTTATGTCAGCAGTCATTGTTCTATTTTGTTCTTCGCATAAAGTGGGTAACTCTAGAGAATTCAGGAAGGTGTCAATTTGGGTTATGCTTCCCCCTGGAACTTTGAAATATAGAGTTTTGTAAAACGCTTCAAAAGCTTCTTGAATTTCACTTAGCTTATTTTTTTTAATCATTTTTGCTCTTGGATCCCTAATTCTATGAATTGTATTTTCTACTATCTTTTTTTTCAGTTTCCATGCCAGTATTTTCATAGACTTAGATCCACTTTCATAATGTCTCTGTTTCAGAAACATTAAAATTTTCTTGATTTCATGCATAGCCAAACTATTAATTTCATTCCTAATTTTAAAAATTTCCTCTATTGTATCCTGTGCCAAATTCAATTTGTGTTTTTTCTTTAGTTCCTTCAGCCTATTTTGTAATTCCTCTAATGTTTTATTCCTTATTTTTTTCTTATATGAAGATATCATTATAATTTTCCCTATTAAGACAGCCTTCAGAATATCCCATAAAATGGGAGATGAAACCTCTCCAATATCATTGAATTCTAAGTAGAAAACAATTTCTTTTTTAATTTGTACGTAAAAGTACGGATCATTGAGTAGATTTGAATTTAGTTTCCAAATAGTATTCTTTGGTTGTAGGTCAAAATCAACAGATAGATATATAGGTGCATGGTCACTTACATCTATTGTCCCAATTCCACAGGTTTTTATTTTGTCTTTGTCTTTTCCAAATGTTATGAAATAGTCTATTCTTGTATATACAGAATGGGGAGCAAAATAATGAGTGTAATCCCTTCTGTTGGGGAAAAGGTCCGTCCATATATCAATTAAACCAACATCCTCAAAAAGTGTATTAACTTTCTTATGTAAGCATTTTGTTTCATAGGTTTTTCTATTGGAAGAGTCTAACTTTGGTTGTAACTGTAAATTTAAGTCTCCCCCCACATATCAAGAGACCTTCTGTTTCTGCTACCATAATATCAGTAAGTTTCTGAAAGAGACCAATATCACTTCCCGGGGATGCATATATATTCAATAGAGTAACTAAATTTCCATCTATATTCCCCCTTACCAGAATATATCTGCCCTCCTTATCTCCTATCTCAAATACTTTTTCAAAATTTAGCTTACTTGAGATAAGAATAGCAACTCCTCTCCTATGTCCTGATTTATATGAGGAGAAAAACAAATTAGTGAAGTCTATTCTCTTTAGTTTTCTATGCTCATTATCACTTAAGTGAGTTTCCTATAAATATACTATATGGGCTTGTTCTTTTTTCATTTTGGATAAAATTCTATTACGTTGGATTTAGTAGCTCATTGACATCAAAAGAAATGAATTTTACTTTCTGTATTTATCTGTCAATGTATCATTGAAATTAGCAGAATAAAACTTAATCGACCTACACCCTGTACAAATAAGAACCAAGAAACACAAATAATAACAAAAAAGCAATGAAGGCTGAGGTCTCTAGTAGACGACCTTGGGTTGAGCTAGAGGAAATGTCTAGCTGTGGGCGATAACCCCTCCTACTTGTGAGTTGAGGACCCCCATTGCAGTATCCATAAAAGTCAGTGAACAAATCCATTACACAGAAAATATTTCCCTGTGTACTCTTCATACACACACACACACACACACACACATATATACACACACACATATGCATATATATATACAAACACACATATATATGCACACACACAAATGCATATACATATATATATATACATATACATACATATATATACACACACACACACACACATACATACACACATACTCACACATTCTCATTTTAGTGGGGAAAAAGGAGTAAGTGGGCGAATTGTGCAGGAAGGCACAGAGTCGACTGTACTTCCTTAGAAGGTTGGCGTCATTCAATGTCTGTAGTGAGATGCTGAAGATGTTCTATAGGTCAGTTGTGGAGAGCGCCCTCTTCTTTGTGGTGGCGTGTTGGGGAGGCAGCATTAAGAAGAGGGACGCCTCACGTCTTAATAAGCTGGTAAGGAAGGCGGGCTCTGTACTACTGAGTAATATAAAATCCACATTATAATAAGTATTTCTCGACATAGGTATATCACCGTCTACTTTTGCTTCTGTTTAGCTTCTCAACATTTTTAAAGTTAGCCAAACCTTATGGCTCTTCTGGAGGGTATGAAGTCTGTCTTTGGAAAACTCCCAGTCTCTTCCTGATACTCTTCTCTCGGCCTCCTCCCGTCTCCTGCCTTCTCAATTCTCGCACTATTTCCCAAGTAGAGCGGGATAATTCCTCTGCCAGGCTTTCCCTCAGTTTGATCACACTGATGGGCAACCTCTGGCCTTCATGTCTGTAGTCGCCTCTTCCACTGTCTGATACAGCTGGATCCCATCTTGATAAAACACTTGAAGTTTAGCAGGGTACGGAGTTTGAAATCTAATCCTTTCTTGTTTTAGTATTCACTTTACTTCAGGGAATTCTTTATGTTCCTGCAGGACCGCGGGGGGGTTGGGGGAATAATCTTGATCGAAATATATTAATTTATTGTCTAAAAACACCCCCTTCTTACCCCAGGCCCTTCGTAGAATCTCCGCCTTGGTATTGTATCAAAGGAATTTAATTACTATTGAGCATGGCTTATCTTCTCTGCCTCAGCTAGGCTGTGGGATGAATGCATGATGCACCCTCTCAATTTCCAGCTCCATTGTCGCAGGAATCTCCAGCACATCCCACAGCAACTTTCCTACAAACTCCATCATAGACAAACCCTCTGCTCCTTTGGGAACATTGTATATCCTGATATTTTTCCGCCATGATCTTCCCTTCAGGTCAAGCAGTTTACCTTCTTGTTGATTTAATGTTTTAATTGTCTGTTCCACGTTTCGCATGTGATCTTCCACCTTCTCAATTCAAGTCTCTGCCACCGCTATTTTTTGATTGACGTTGGTGAGCTCCGACTTAATATCATGTAGCTGCTGTTTTATATATTTTTGGAACTCCCGTCTCTTTTTCAAATTTTGATCATATTTGCCACTTCACCTGAACAAAGCCCATCGTCAGCCTCGCTAGCACGCAGTTGGGTAGGAGAGCCACTCGCTACACCTGCCTCGTCCACAGGCTCCGCAGTGTTGCTTTTTTTATTTCCATTCCTTTTCCCCATTCTTGCCCATCTTATCAGTTCAAATACTTTTGAAAAGTCCTATATTTGATGTGTTAACAGGGAAAATATGCGTTTTTCCAGAGGAGCTATTGACTTAAGCTGCCATTCTTGACGATGACATCACCAGAACAATGCATGCCCATTTTCAATAGTCCGATACCACTGAAGGGTCTTGAGGTAGTTTTGATCCTAAAATCCACAGTTCTTTCTTTCCCACAGATGATACTCAGCAACTGAATTCCTCCAGCAGACTGTTTGTTATTCCAGAGCTGTGTATCCTTAGAATAAAGGTCAACTAAGTATGCTAGTTGATTGGATACTTATGTATATGTTCTAACCAGAAAAGATATGAAGAGAATGACTTTCCTTTCAAAATCATTATTGTAGCAGGATGGATAACAATTTGAGAATTTCTTCCCATCAGGATGAATAACAAATTGAGAAACACTTCCCATCATGGAACAAGTCTACAGTTCAGTCCAACCCATTATGTAGTCTTCTGTGGTCTTTAGAAAAGATTAGACAGTCCTCCCCAATTTTCCACTTTTTTACTGCTTTGGTGGAAGTTATCTATTGCAGACAAAGCAAAAACAGGTTCCATTATCCTTGGCCGCTTTACAATCTCATCCCAGATCTATGTCATCTCCTGGGTTGTCAAATCTTGGCTAATTGAATTGAAAATCCTCTGAGAGACTGCACAAAAGACCATGATTTGCAATTACATCAGTGAACTGGATTCTGATCTGAATCCCAGGTGTGATCGGACAATTTTTACGCAAGGCACACAGCTCACTAGTCTTCCTCTCCCAGCCATCCATCAACCTGCTTAATTCAAAATCAATCAGACAATGATCGCTGTGTGCATTGGCTCTGTTAACAGTGGTATGGACAGTAAATATATCATCACAAATATTGTTTTAACTGCCCAGGCTAAAGCAATAAAAATTCCATTGTTGGAATGTACTAAAGGGATTACATCATGCTTGCTAAAGCATCATTAAAACGTGTAGATTTTTGCAATTTAATTGATTGACTCATTTCCATACATTACTAAGGTGCACTTACATTATTTTAATATAATGGTAATTTTTCAAATTAGTGGTCGCAGTGGAAACTCCTGGGAGTGCACATCTCACACAACCTCTTCTGGTCACAGAACACATTCCACACAATCAGGAAAGCTCACTTCCTGAAGAGAGTTGGACTAAGGACATCTACACTCACGTCATTCTGCAGATGCGCAGTAGAGAGCATCCTAACATGCCGCATCACAGTATGATAGAGAAACTGCACTGTGGCAGACAGGAAGGCTCCTGAACGGATAGTTTAAACTGCCCAACGCATCACCAATGCCAACTTACCTGCCTTTAGGTACATATATACTGAAAGGTGCCAGAAAAGGGTCATTAACTTCATGAAGGATCCCACCCACCCTGCTCATGGACTGTTTGTGTACTCCTATTGTGGAGGAAGATGTGTAGTATCTAAGCCAGGATCTCTAAACTCAAAAGCAGTTACTTCACTCAAGCAGTAAGGTTGATCAACACCTCCATCCACGAACCCACCACCCACTACTTTATCATTTCCTTTAAGCAACCTTATGTACACTCTTGTGCCTAGTGTCACTTTATGAACATACAATTAATCTATGAATATAAGCTAAGTTAGGCATTTATATTTACTGTGTTTTTTTTTGATTATTGTGTTATTTATCTTACAGTGGTTTCTTTTTGTGCTACATTGGATCCAGAGTAACAATTATTTTGTTCTCCTTTAAACCTATGTACTGGAAACTTATTCACACACTAGAGATGGGAATCTCTAAAATGTTGAGTATTATTAATGCATAAATTGTTCCTTAGACTGCCCCTTTAGAAGTCTAGTAAAACTCAACCATTTTGGTAGCTCTAGAGTCAAATGCAGGCCAGACCAGTCAGGTTTGTTTCCTCAAAGGATAAGAGTTCCCCACAGCCATTAATGAGAGTTATTTTGTTTTTAATTCTAGATTTATTTCATGACTTGAATTTAAAATCACCGGTTGCTGGCTGGGATTTGAATTCAAGTCTCTGGATCAATAGTTCAGGACTCTGGAAACCAGTTCAAAAATCGAACTATTGTTCTACTATCATGTGTTCTGACAAGTGGTGAGAGTTCTATCTTGAAAAATGTGATACACAATGGTGAATTATATAATGTGAAGCATAATTTCACAGATTTCTGCCATTCGAAACACTGACCTTTTGCTTGGCCAGGAGATTTTAATATTAACCTAGCCAAAAGTAGCAGGAAGGGAATGTGCCACATTCTACACATAAATAAATGAAATTTATGGAATCCATAATAATTTTAATTCATTATTTACTGGCAGTTGCAAATACATACATAATTTACACCCAATCTTTTTTGAAGGATGAGATTCAGATTCAGATTTATTTATCATGTGAACATCGAAACATAGAGTGAAATTTATCTCTTGCTTTAACAATTAACACACCTAAAGATGTGCTGGGGGTAGCCCACTAGTGTTGCCACCTATTCTGGTGGCAACATGGCTTGCCCGCGATACTTGTTAGAACAACACAAAACATAACAAAATAGAACACAATAAGGGTCAAAACAACCTCCTTTACTATCTCCTATCCACCCTCCCACACACAAAGTCCTCCTACTCCAGGACAAGCCTCTGGGCCTCCAGCTTTTGGCCATCGAGCTACAAATTCCAGGCTTCTGATTGACCTTCAGGCTTTGGTCTTCGGTCTTGACATCTGGAAACTAGTTAATGATGGAACCCGGTGGCTCAAACTCCGAATGTGCTGATTAACCAGCCCTTGTCCCTTTTGCTTGCATTGACATGCACCGGCCTGGGATAGCTCAACAACCACAGATCTCCATCGTCCCCATGTACACATCGTAGAAGGGTATTCGCAGAAGGAGGCCATTCAGCCCATTGACTCCACCCTGATCCCACAAATTCTGCTCTCTCAAGGGCTTAGCCAATGCTATTTTGAGGCACAAGTTCACTCTGATTCCGCCACTCAGAATCTGGATTTCCAGATCATCGTGAATCTCTGCATAAAGAGTTTTTCCCCTGCTTTTTCTTTGTATTGTTCATCTAAAGTCTGTATCTTCTGGGTTTTGAGCCCCCCAGCGGTGGAACAGATTCTCTATATCAAAAATACTAACACTTATCAGAAAACACTTATTTAAAAAGAAGTTTGATTTATAAAACACTGGAGGCCATATGGTCTATTGTGTCAGTGTCAGTCACAAAACAGGTATTCAGCTCAATCTTTCATGCCAGCACTAGTTCCATAGCCTTGCAGTTCTTGACTCTTCAAGGACATATCCAAGTTTTGTTTAAATGTGATGAGAGTTCCCACCTCCACTATCATTTCAAGCAACAAGTTCCAAATGCCCAACACTTTCCTCATGATTCGTTTTGCCCCTCATTTTTCTTCCAATCCATCCATCATTTAACACTTTGCTCACTTGTTTGTGAACGCACTAATCAGGGAAATAGATCCTTCCCATTTAGTCCTTGAAGGCACCTCATAATTTGGTTAACTCAGTCTCCCTCAACCTCCTCTGCTCCAAAGTGAACATTTGCAACCACCTCAGATTTGTTTTAGATAATTCGGAGACTTGTTATATCCTTGAAAAAACAGTAAATTGTTGACATTTATTGCCAACATCCTTCATCAAGAGTCCTGATGAAGGATCTCAGTCCAAAATGTTAACTGCTTACTCTTTTTCATAGCTGCTTGCCTGCTGTGTTCCTCCAGCATTTTGTGTATGGTGCTTTGGATTTCCAGCATCTACAGATTTCCTCGTGTTTATTTGTGTCCTGGCTGATTTGTCATCTAAAATGCTGTGTTCAATAATCTGAATTCTGGGAGGAGGAAGTGCAGAAAATATTTAGGAGATTTTTCAAAAAAGATTCAAAAGATTCAAAGTACATTTATTATCAAAGTATGTATACAGAATACAACTCTGAGATTTGCCCTCCCACAGGCAGCCACGAAACAAAAAAAATCACCATGGAATCTGTTCAAGAAAACATCAAGCATCCAACATGTGAAAAAAGAATAAATTATGCAAATGGAAAAATGTGAGTGAAAAACTTACAGAATATCAAACATCAAGCCAGGAGTCCAGTAGTATTCAGTTTAGGGTCATGCCATTAGCCTATTGCAGGCAACAGGATAATTTTTTGCTGAAGCGCCCCAGTCCACATTGATTACCCCGATCAAACTGTTAAAAACAGCAAAGCAAGAGCAACCATTATCCAATAACACGTGCAACATGAACCTGAAAGACTCTCAGAATGAGTCCATAGCCTCGCCAATCCATCCTTGCCACATGGATCCCAAGGCTTCTGCACTTCCTCCAACAGCAAGCGTGAAAGGAAGACCGGTCAAATGTAATTAGATGGCTGCCTGTCCTTTACTCTCGCCCTCATCATCTTCAACCTTCCACAACACCTTAATCAGAGAGAAGCAATGGAATCCATCATGGGCTTGCACCCTGTCTCCAGGCTTCCAGGCCTTCAGGCTGGACACTCCACTCCAAAACTCATCAAACTCCCTTGGATGGAGCAAAGTGCCAGATCACTCAATCAACCCAACGCATCATCAAAATGTAAAGCAGAGGTTCCAATCATATGCAGCTTAGTAGAAGAATCATATTTGATGTTCCAAGTTGAAAATACATTCATTATTAAAGTATTTTGCAGGATACAACCCTGAAAAAGAAGAGCTAAAAGAAGTAAAAGAAACAGTTTCTTGAACTGTCAGCAGGATGTCGCCGTTAGTTGTGTTGGTTGCTAATGCCATCTTGAACTGGCCTGTACCTTATATTGTGAATTTTTATTCCTTCTTATAACATGCTTTTCAGATTCCTGTTACGGCATATAATGATGGGCAAAGCAATACCTCAGGCCTGGGTGAAGTAACGCTGTTGGATTGAGGTGACATTTTGCAGACAGCAGGCAGTGGAAGACTTTTGTATTGGTGTTCTGACGATTTTTATTCAGATTAGCTGTGATTTGAGCCTTTTGAGCCCTTGGTAAATGAAATGTCCCCCTCATCTCCTGTAATTGTTTTCCAGGCATCCAGTGTGGAATTATATAGTTCTCCTTATCAGTGTCCAGAATAAAGAGAACGATGGAGCTGTAAATGACTATATCAGCAGCCTGGATGAACACAATCAATCTCTATGACACAGGACTGCTAAAAAAATTCTGAAAATAGTTTTTTGAAATAGCATTGTATTTCTCCTTTCATAGTGGAGGAAGCTGACAAAATTAAAACCTGCATTAGCCTCCTTTTAGAGCACAGTATCTGGAAGAAGGATTAGGTAATTCAGCCCACCAAGTCTGCACCACCATTCAAACACAGTTGAATTTTTTCAACCCCATTCTCCCGCTTTCTCCCTGTAACCCTTAAATCATGCCCCTTACAACCAAGAACCTATCAATCTCTGCCTTAAATGCATCCAATGATTTGGCCTCCACAGTTCCCTGTGGCAACAAAATCCACAGATTCACCACCATCTGGCTGAAGAAGTTCTTCCTTATCTCAGCTCTAAAGAGACATGCCCTCAGATCCTAGACACAACTGCTTATAGAAACATCCTTTTCTCATCCAATCCAGGCCTTTCAGTATTCGTTTGGTTTCCATGAGATTTTGTCTCAACTTTCTGAACTCCATCGAGCACAGGCCCAATGACATCTAATGCACCTCAAACATTAAGCCTTTCTTTCCCAGGATCATTCTTGTGAACCTCCTGTGGACCATCTCCATATTTTTTTCCTTATGTCTTTCATTACATACACTAGCATAGAATTGCTCACAATTACAGATTATTCCTATCTGTCCCACTCTACCCCACCATCATTCATTCTCTTTAATTGGTTCTCTTTCATATGTCCCTTAATTTACCTCATGAGCTCTTTTTTTCTGCCTCTTTAGTTCTGGATTTACCCAGATCAAAAAAGAAATAGTTTTTCTTCCTGAAACCTTGACTATTTATTCCTCATTATACGGTAAATGCTGCCTGAAGCATTGAGTTCCTCTAGTATTTTATGTTCATTTCTCTTTATCTCCACAAATGAAATTATTTTTATCATTGTAAACACTTCAAGTAGATCACTTTAAATTCTGAGAAATGCAGCCAGAGTTTAGATAATCCGACTGTAGAAGTTACTTCTTCAGGCCAATGTCAAAAATCCAGCCGTAAAGGTTCTGCTGAGGAAAATTGAGCCAGGAGGAAAGGAAGCTAGTTAGTCCCTCAGACTGCAGCTATTATTCAGGTAGAGTGTAGCAGATCAGCACCTTAAGCCCTTTAGTCACTGGTGTGAGTGATTAGAAGGATCTGGGGGGAATACAATGGGTGTGGATTAGAATTGGTCAAAATGAATGCTAGATGGTCAGGGAAAACTTAGTAGGCAGAAGGTCCTGTTTCTATGCTGCATTACTTATTAACTATGGTCAGCTGTGTACTTACATCTAGTGATGCCTCTGGACATATCTTCAGTTAGTTCCTGGAATCGCCGGGTGTTTTGAGTCTTTCAACATCATATACCCTCCTCCAGGTGACCCAGCCAGGTCTGATCAGACCCCAGCTTGTGTCCAGATGGCTAGCTACTTATGACTCCTGTTACGAATGTGCCACAGGTCTGAGGGGCCGAAGGGTGGGGGGTAGCCCCCTCCTTTGTGAGAATCGCAAGATCACTATTAAGTCAGTTCAGGGGACACAGGAAATGAGAGAAAGACATGCAGAATCCACAAAAGGGTGGAATGTGTCCTGGCCTCCGAAAGGCGGACCCATTGATACCGACTATTGTCTCTTAGAGACGGACTTGTGTATTGCATCCTGCACGATGCATCGAAGCCCCCCCCCAGGCAATGAACCGAGGGGGAGGTTGGTGGAGGGATTGCATCATCTCAACCTGATCGACATCTGCAACCCTGTGAGTCAGGATAAAAAGAGGGTTTGGTGGAACAGCCCCTCAGACGCACCAGAAGAAACGCTAGCGATCCCGTAATAGCAAAAACCAGTGGAAGGCTATGTGCGTCCGTTTCCACTTGCCCCGGAATTGGTGGCCTTTACCACGGAAGAACAGTTTTTAGCTAACAACGGGGAAATCAACTCCCAACGACTCTTGAAGGATTGACATTATAAAAGGAATGGGCAAGTTTTAACCCGTCTTTCTCTTCAACCAAAGGCTGCAGCCTACAGGTTGACTGAACTAAAGTGACTTTTATATTTCCATCGGACAATACATTATCCCCTAGACAATGATAGAGCTATTTCTTATTGATTATTATTATACCCGCACTTTTATTTAGTATTGACGACGTATATTATCTGTGTGTTTGCATTGATATTATTTTTGTGTATTTCTATCAATAAATACTGTTAAAAATAGTACCATCAGACTTCAACGGACCTCTCTATCTTTGCTGGTAAGTGACCCAGTTATGGGGTACGTAACAACTTGGGGGCTCATCCGGGATTTGACACCTAATTGGGAGGCCAGTGAATCGGGCTTGTAAGTCCAAACTTGGATCTGGTTACGTGGGTAGCCAGATGAGACACCAGCAAAGATGGACGTGGGTGAATTTATAGAAAACCCACTAGAGGCGGCCACCAAATCAGACTTGATAAATTTGGCGAAGGGGTTAAACCTCGCAGAGGTGAGGTTGTCAATGAAAAAGCAGGAGGTGCGAAGGGCAATAACTCAGTATTATATTGGGAAGAATGTGTTTACAGCTGAGGTATTGGAAAGTATCCCTGAAAAGGTACCAGCTAGTGGGACGGCTCAGTTAGAGTTGGAGAAATTAAGGTTGGAACATGCAATTAGGTTAAAGCAGCTGAGAAGGAGAAAGAAAGAGCCGAGAGAGAGAGAGAGAGAGAGAAAGAGAGGGAAAGAGCTGAGAAGGAGAAAGAAAGGGCCGACAAACAAAGGGAGCATGAGCTCCAGCTAAAGGAGTTAGAGTGGGACCGGGCTAAGAAAGAAAGGGAGCATGTGCTCCAGCTAAAGGAGTTAGAGCAGGACAGAGCTGAGAAGCAAAGAGAGCATGAACTTCAGTTAAAACAGCTGGAAGCAGCTGAAAAGGAAAAGGAAAGAGCCGAGAAGGAGAGGGAGGTAGAGAAACAGAGGAAACATGACTTGGAGATGGAGAAGTTAAGGCAAGAGCAACGAGTTCAGGGGTCAGACTGAGAGGAGTGGTTTAATGTTAGTCGGGAGTTGAGGTTAGTACCTCCATTCGAGGAGACGGATGTTGATAGTTATTTCTTGCTTTTTGAAAAGGTGACAGTGAATCAGAAGTGGCCCAGAGATCAGTGGGTGGCGTTGTTACAAAGTGTGTTAAGAGGGAAGGCACAGTGGGCATATACGGTGTTGTCTGTGGAGGAGGAAGAGGAGGAGAGTTATGACAAAGTAAAGGCGGCCATTCTCTGGAGTTATGATCTAGTACCTGAAGCGTATAGACAAAAGTTCAGAAATTTAAAGAAAGGGTGGAATCAGATGTATACCGAGTTTGCCTATGAGAAGGGTGTGCTCTTGGACCGTTGGTGCACCGCAGAAATAGTGGATGAGGATTATTGGCATCTCAGGGAGTTAATTCTGATTGAGGAATTTAAAGGTTGTGTTTTGGAGGATATCCGGATGTATTTGAATGAGAAGTCGAATAAGTCCATCTCCGAATTTGCTAGGTTCGCAGATGAATATGCCCTAACCCACAAGACAAAGTTTTCTTCAAATAAAAGTTCCCAGAGAGACCGTGGGAACGATCAAGAAAGCCCACCGGCTGAGGCAGAGGTCCCGCCGGGAGCTAGTGGTAAGATTGAGGCGGAAAGGCAAGACGGCCAGAGATTTCCGGGCTTGACCTGTTTTAATTGTGGAAAGGGGGGCATATTGCATCTAGGTGCTTTGCTCTGAAGAAAGAGACAGGAAAAGGGAAAGCAGCAGTCCCTATCGGATGTGCCGTGGTAATCAGTAAATCGACAAGAGAGCCCCGGGTAGACAGAGTACGAGAAGGGTCTTAGACTTGTATGTCAAACGGAACTGTGTCTGTGAGGGAGGGAGGCACCCCAGTTCCAGTACGGATCTGGAGAGACACGGGGGCTGAACTATCATTGATCAGCAGTAAGGTACTAGATTTTGGTCGCAAGACGGGAATGGTAGCTGTGAAAGGAATAGGCAAAGGGACGGAAATGGTGCCCTTGCATAGGGTCATTATGAATTGTGAGCTAGTCTCTGGACCAGTTGAAATGGGGGTGCGATCAGAATTCCCGAGAACTGACGCGGACGTCCTTCTGGGTAATGATTTAGCCGGTGGTAAGGTTTGGTCAGCAATGACGCTGACGAGCCGGCCGGTGAGCGTTGCAGCCCCACCCCTAGCATCCAAGATCTATCCCGCATGCACGATCACTCGCAGCATATCGAGAAAGGCAGCTGAGAACGAGAGCAGTTTAAATCTGGCCAGTGTCGATTTGGCCGAGACGTTTTTACCGACCCTGTACCACGAGGGTTTAGAGGGTGGTAAAACGAAGAGTAGTAAAGTGAAAGAGAGTAAGGGAGAGGAGGTAGATCTACCCTTAGCGAGAAGAAAAGTTCTAGAGGCAGGAGATAAAGATGAGAAACAGATAGAGCTGTTAAAAGGTCCAGAGTTGGACATGGATGATTTGTCTGGTTTGGCAGAACTCTTTGAAGAAGTTGAAAATTCTAAAGGTGTTCCCAATAATGAAATGAGGGCAGTCCTAGATGAAAGGGGTGCCCTTATCTTGAAGAAGTCTGCTGGGTTGGCAGATGAGGTTGTTTCAGCCCGCAGGGTTGAGTTTACTCCGGAAGGGAGTTGCCCAGAGAGTAGCTGGGAGAATCAGGGGAATTTAGGGTTTGGACCGGGTACGGGTATTGAAAACCTGGAAGAGGCAAATGTCCCATTGGAGTGTGTCCAAGATGTGGATGCACGTGGTACTGAACCTAGTAATGAAGCTCAGAAAAAGTCTGAGGTATTTGATTCAGTTGACAAGGAAGGCAGTCCTTGTGGGTCAGATAGACTTGGTTCAGCGAAGAAAGCGTTAACCTTGGTAATAGTGGGAAGTGAGAGTTCCCAGGTGTTTGTGCTCGAAGGTGTGTTAAAAGTTAATGCGGAGATCAAAAGTGGGGAGATGAATATTATCATTGAAGAAAACGGGAAATATGTAGTTCCCAAATCAAATGAAGAAAATTTAAAACCTGCAGATCACTTACAGGTTGAGTTGAAAGATGACGGGGCCCCCCATGCTATTGTTATTCCAGAGTGTGGTGTGAAAAGGCAGAATTTGAAATGCTGCTGGAACAAAGAGTTTGAATTGAAAACTAATAGCCTGAAGGGTCCTGAAGAGAAAGCTAGCAACTTGCGTAAAATTAAACAATTGGGTGAAAATTCAGAAGATGGTCTAAGTTTGGGACACAATGTTGATAAAATAACTCCTATGAAAGAAGTGAACAAAAGCCTATTTCGCCAGGGTACCCAAGCTCCCCACGTGGGAACTAACCGGAAAAGAGGCGAGGGTTAATGGGGACGCCATTTTTAAATAGCAGAAACCGGTTTTAAGGGATTTCGACAAAGCCTGTGAATAATAAAAGACAACCCCCATGGAAGCCTGCCTGTTGAGTTTGAAAGCAACATAAAGATTAGTATTTGCATGAACTGTTGTAGTATACCCGTAAGCTAAGATCACAATTGTTTAGTTTTGTTGGCTAAAGAAAAATATGAAAAATAAAAACAGGAGGTTATTGAGTTGGAGTCTGATGCTGCAAGAGTTTGATATTAAGATACAGCATTTTAAAGGAAGTGATAAGGTGCTCGCGGACTGTTTATCTAGATGCTGAATTGAATGTATAACTGTATTACTCTGTAGTGAAAAGAAAAGCTTTTGTATTGTGTTAGATTCTAAAATCCTGTAAGACTCTGTACTACTTCGTTTTCACCGCTGGTGAAAACGCTTTGAAGAAAGGGGGTGTTACGAATGTGCCACAGGTCTGAGGGGCCGAAGGGTGCGGGGTAGCCACCTCCTTTGTGAGAATCGCAAGATCACTATTAAGTCAGTTCAGGGGACACAGGAAATGAGAGAAAGACATGCAGAATCCACAAAAGGGTGGAATGTGTCCTGGCCTCCGAAAGGCGGACCCATTGATACCGGCTATTGTCTCTTGGAGACGGACTTATGTATTGCATCCTGCACGATGCATCGAAGCCCCCCCCCCCCCCCCAGGCAATAAACCGAGGGGGAGGTTGGTGGAGGGATTGCATCATCCCAACCTGATCGACATCTGCGACCCTGTGAGTCAGGATAAAAAGAGGGTTTGGGGGAACAGCCCCTCAGATGCACCAGAAGAAACGCTAGCGATCCTGTAATAGCAAAAACCAGTGGAAGGCCATTTGCCCCGGAATCGGTGGCCTTTACCACGGAAAAACGGTTTTTAGCTAACAACGGGAAAATCAACTCCCAACGACTCTCGAAGGATTGACATCATAAAAGTAATGGGCAAGTTTTAACCCGTCTCTCTCTCCAACCAAAGGCTGCAGCCTACAGTTTGACTGAACTAAAGTGAGTTTTATATTTCCATTGGACAATACATTATCCCCTAGACAACGATAGAGCTATTTCTTATTGATTATTATTATATCCGCGCTTTTAGATTTAGTATTGACGGCGTATATTATCTGTGTGTTTGCATTGATATTATTTTTGTGTATTTCTATCAATAAATACTGTTAAAAATAGTACCATCAGACTTCAACGGACCTCTCTATCTTTGCTGGTAAGTGACCCAGTTACGGGGTACGTAACACTCCATGGCTCCCCTCTCTTGAGCCACAGCCATTTTGAGGCCCTCTCTGCAGCATCAGTTGTACTGCGGATGGCTCTCCTCTTCCTCTCTCCCTCGATTCCCAAATTGCTGAAGGCTCTGGCTAAAGAACGGGCTGCGAATCTCCTACATCCAACCTCCACTGCGAGACACCTCGCTCTCTATCCAGCCTGCTGACCAGTCCTGCATACTTGGAGAGCTTCCTTTCAAAGGTCTCTACCAAGCGATCTTCCCATGGGAATGTCAGCTCCAGCAGCACCACCTGCTTGGTAGACTCAGACACAAGGACAATGTCTGGTCGCAGGGTGGTGGCTGCGATATGGTTGGGGAACTTCAGCTGCCATTCGAGGTCCACCAACAGCTGTCAGTCCCTTGCAGAGATCAGGATGCCTGCAGATTTGCTGGTAATGGCTGCTCCCGAGCTCTGACAAAGGCAATGGTCTGCTTAGAGGGTCGGAACCGCTTCGCCCACTCAACTCCTGCACTGATGGCTTCAGCAATGGTCTTCAGGACCTGATAATGCCTCCATTGGTACCGTCCCTCACCAAGTGCCCTTGTGCAGCCACTGAGGATGTGCTCCAGGGTTCCTTGCTTGGAACAAAGAAGGCACGCAGATGAATCTGCTTTGCCCCACGTGTGCAGGTTTTATGGGCTTGGAAGCACATCATACACTGCCTGGATGAGAAATTGGATGCAATGTGGCTTTGCTTTCCAAAGCTCAGCCCTGGTCACTTTCCTCTCAGCCGTATTCTCCGATCTTGTCCAAGCTCCCTGTTGCTTCATTCCCACCGCCTTGCAGGTTCTCGTCTCCTCCACTGCTGCTCTCACCTCCTCCTGAACTCTTTCCCTCTGATGGTGTCCATTGGGGGAGTTGGAAAGGATCTTAGCCCAGCTCGGCCTCGTGTGACCACTCCCACCAGCCTCCTGTGACGCAGCCTTGCCTCTGCTTCCTGAACAACTTCCTCTACCCTCCACTTCCTGCCAGTCCTCACTTGGATCCCTGCTTTAGCCACTTTCGGATCACCCTGTACTGTACCACTTCTCTGGCTCCTGTTACCTTGAATTCCTCCTCCAGGGATTTGAAGGGCAGTTGCAGTTTGTTGTGGTGTCCATAGAGTGCGATGCTGCTCAGGCTCTTTGGCAGCCCCAGCCATCTCCATCGGAGGTTTTTCACACGAGACAGTGTGAATACCTGCAAGGCATTTTCTCTTCATTTGGATAAGAGTAGAGTTATACCCCCCGTGGCCACTTTATTTAATGCAAGTACCTAATTGACCAATCATGTGGCAGCAACGTAATGCATAAAAGCATGCAGAAGTGATCAGGAGGTTCAGTTGTTGTTCAGACCAAACATCAGAATGGAGAAGTCACAAACACAAGAACATTTGCAGGTGCTGGACTGAAGAAGGGTCCTCAAGAAGGCTCTCAACCCAAACATTGTTTATTCTTTCCCATAGATTCTGCCTGACGTGCTGGGTTTCTTCAGCATCTTGTGTGCATTGCATTAGAATGGGGAAGCAACACGATCTAAGTGACTTTGACTGTGGAATGATTGTTGGTGCCAGACGGGGTGGTTTGATTGCCTCAGAAAATGCTGGCCCTCTGGGATTTTAGGTCTCTAGAGTTTACAGGGAATGGTATGAAAAACAGAAGAAAAATAACCAGAGAGGAGCAGTTCTGTGGGTAAAAATGCCTTGTTAATGAAAGGTCAGAGGAGAACGGCCAAATTGGTTTAAACTGACAGGAAGTTGGCAAATAACCATACGTTACAAAAGAGGTTCAGATGAGCATGCCTGAATGCACAATACATTGAACCATGAAGTGAATGGGCTACAGCATCAGAAGTCCACAAACATGCAGTCAGTGGCCACTGAGATAGGTCATAGGTTTAGGGTGAAAGGTGAAATATTTGAAGGGAATCTCAGGATGACCTTCTTCACTCAGAGGGTTGTGCAAGTGTAGAATGAACTGCCAGCAGAAGTGGTAGGTGTGGATTCAACTGTAACATTTAAGACAAGTTTGGATAAGTAAATGGATGAGAGCTGTCTTGAAGGAAATGGTCCAGGTGCGTATGTATGGGACTATGCAGAAGACCATGCTGACATGGACTAGATGGGGCAAAGGGCCAGAATCTGTGCTGTAGAGCTCTATAACACTATGATCCTTTGACTTCATTGTTTATCTAATAAACTAAGAGAGATTTTGTAGAGAAACAGGTCAACAAATCCCTCAATTAAAATTCTCCAATCAGATGGAGTGAGCACCTGCATTGAAATGTGACCAGGAATGTGACCTTAGATTCTGCCCAGGTAAAGTGACCATCCAGCCTAAAATCTGATGGTTACTGTGACCATTCACCCTGCTGGAAAAGTGGCTATACACTCCACCGATATGTTGAGAGAAAGAAAATGCATCTACAGGGGTCCAATTAGGGTGTGAATATCTAAACCAGGGTCATGATTGGAAGAAACATAGAAACATAGAAAACCTACAGCACAATAGAAGCACTTTGGCCCACAAAGCTGTGCCGAACATTTCCTTACCTTAGAAATTACCTAGGGTTACCCATAGCCCTCTATTTTTTTAAGCTCCATGTATCTATCCAGGATTCTCTTAAAAGACTCTGTGGTATTATAGGACAGATAACAATAAATTAGAGAGAATGCAGAGACGATTTACTAGGATGTTACCTGGGTTTCAGCACTTAAGTTACAGAGAAAGGTTGAACAAGTTAGGTCTCTATTCATTGGAGCGTAGAAAGTTGAGGGGGGATTTCATCGAGGTATTTAAAATTTTGAGAGGGATAGATAGAGTTGATGTGAATAGGCTGTTTCCATTGAGAGTAGGGGAGATTCAAACGAGAGGACATGATTTGAGAGTTAGGGGGCAAAAGTTTAAGGGAAACACGTATTTAAGGGTATTTCTTTACTCAGAGAGTGATAGCTGTGTGGAATGAGCTTCCTGTAGAAGTAGTAGAGGCCAGTTCAGTTGTGTCATTTAAGGTAAAATTGGATAGGTATATGGACAGGAAAGGAGTGGAGGGTTATGGGCTGAGTGCGGGTATGTGGGACTAGGTGAGATTAAGAGTTCGGCATGGACTAGGAGGGCCGGAATGGCCTGTTTCCGTGCTGTGATTGTTATATGGTTATATGGTATCCGCCTCCACCATCACTGGCAGCCCATTCCATGCATCCACCACTTTCTGCGTAAAACTTACCTCTGACATCTCCTCTGCACCTACTTTCAAGCACCTTAAAACTGTGCCCTATCATGCTAGCCATTTTAGCCCTGGGAAAAAGCCTCTGACTATCCATACGATCAATGCCTTTCATCATTTTATACACCTCTATCAGGTCATCTCTCATCCTCCGTCGCTCCAAGGAAAAAAGGCTGAATTCACTCAACTTATTCTCATAAGGAATGCTCCCCAATCCAGGCAACATCCTTGTAAATCTCCTCTGCACCCTTTCTATGGCTTCTACATCCTTCCAAGAGTGAGGCAACCAGAACTGAGCACAGTACTCCAAATGGGATCTGACCAGGGTCCTATATATAGCTACAACATTACCTCTCAGCTCCTAAACTCAATCCCATGATTGATGAAGGCCAATGCACAGTATGCCTTCTTAATCATAGAGTTGTAACACTTACCCAAAAGTCTGGTATATGTCTAGGGGAAAAGGAGATCCAGCCACTCACCAACCCACCTCCCGTACACGCAGGTGCTGTGAGAATTGCGTTTATGCCTCGCGCCCGCCAACAGTATCAAACCCACAACAAATACCGGTATGAAATATACTTTAAAGAGTTTACTAAAATTAAAAGAGTATTAGGCAATACAATATATATATATATACAAGAAAAAAACAAAAGGCGCCAACTTATCAAAGTTCAGTCAGTTAGTGCACTCGTTGGAGCTCAACCAGCGAACCACTCGACCCCTCGTCGCTTGCCTCCGACTTCCACGTCTTCCACCTCGGACTCCCCGGTGGTCTTTCGAGTGCACGTCCACCTTCCTTGGCGTCTCCCTCCCGACTCCCTTCACACCCCAAGCCCGCGCAACCCCTCCCCCAAGTTCCCAGCCTCTCAAAACACAATAACATTCCCCATTGATTAACAAATGAATACAATTACCATATCAGCCATTCTAAAGTGAAACAACGGCGAGAGAAACATTTAAAAGACAAAGAAGCATTCCTACTCGTAACAAACCAAAGAAGCCCTTTTTAGTAACATACACAGGATATTGTACAGAGTCAACCTATGCAGCAGCTTTGAGTGTTCCATGGATTTGGATCCCAAGATCCCTTTGATCCTCCACACTGCCATGAGTCTTACCATTAATACTATATTCTGCCATCATATTTGACATACCAAAATGAACCACTTCACACTTATCTGAGTTCAACTCCATCTGCCACTTCTTAGCCCAGCTTTGCATCCTATCAATGTCCCACTGTAACCTCTGACAGCCCTCCACACTATCCACAACACCCCCAACTTTTGTGTCATCAGAAAATTTACTAATCCACCCCTCCACTTCCTCATCCAGGTCATTTATAAAAATCACAAAGAGTAGGGGTCCCAAAACAGATCCCTGAAATACACCATTGGTCATCGACCTCCATGCAAAATATGACCCATCTACAACCACTCTTTGCCTTCTCTGGGCAAGCCAATTCTGGATCCACAAAGCAATGTCCCCTTGGATCCCATGCCTCCTTACTTTCTCAATAAGCCTTGCAGGGGATGACCTCTTGTCCCAGGTCTCCATCAGGAGAGTGACTGTACACCTAGAATACCAGCTGGGAGAGTGAGTACCAAGTGCCAGGGGTTCAAACCAATTAGAGGTGTCCAAATTCAGGGCTTCAGAAGAAAGACCCTTGCTCATACCGATGCTCCAGCTGAAAGGGCGGTCCTCTATTCAAGACTTCAGCTCGGTAAGTTCACACCTGAGACTTAGAATGTCCCCGGAAATTCACACCTGAGATTTAGAGGAGCTTGAAGTCCCGCACTACCAGGTTCAGAGAGAGGTCCTTTCCTACAACCATCAGCTTCTTGGACCAACCTGCACAGACCTAACCTTACCTCAGCTACAAAACACTATGGCCCACATCTTCCACTACCATGGACATATCACTAACTGTCTTTTTTTTTTGCACGAATGTCTTGATTGGTTGTCTTTTTATCTCCTCTGTTTTGTATAATTTATTTATAACATATATCCTGGATGTTATCTGGACCTACGTGCCTATGATGCTTCAATGTTTCTCACCGCTTTTGTGCACATGATATTAAACTTGAGAAACTCAGTGTCCCAGGCAAGAAAATAACAGCTGGCCATAAGATTCCAGTATGTAGAGCAGCACTGCCGACCCCTGGAATCATGCCAGGTGTGTGACAACCTACCCAAGGGCTTCTGCGGAAGAAGTGATGGCTCAAGAATTTGGTTCCTTTTGGGACGGTACTTTGGGAAGACACCGTTGATCCATAAATTGGAGACACACCCTTCTTGAGATTCTGACAGGAAAATTTGGCTTGTTTCTCAATGGAGATGAGAAAGCTGAGAAAGGATTTAACATACGAGTACAAGACTGTTTATGATGGAGGGAAACTGCTCCCATTGGGGGAAAGATCAACGTTGAGGGTGTGGCAATGATAAAGTGGTATATGAGTAACTGAGATTGTTGATGGTTATGAACTTTCTGTGGAGAGAGGTTACTGGAAACAGAATCAAGCAGTAGGGAATTGGGTAGAAGAAACCCATGTTGTGATTTTAGGATGTGAACAGGAGCTTGGTCAAAGAAGTAGTTTGAAAAGAACAATTACATGGAACACGAAGGAGGCAGAGAAAATTAAGATGGAAATTCCAGAAGCTTGGATCTCACTGCAACTGTCTGTCAAAGAGTGATGGAGCTAGTGGCTGATGAAGAGGCAGGAAATTGGAGGACAACAAAGAACCAGGAACTTGTCTTCTAAGGAAAGCACAGTCAGGGAAAGGTGGGAAATGTTGGGATTGTAAAATCAAACCTTCACTGAAATTGTGTGAAAAGGAATTAAAACATTCAAATCTTCCTGCAATTGCCCCTTTAAGAAATTTACCCTGACATCAGAGATTAATAAGCCTTTGAAATTAAGAAAGGAAAGCTTTCTTTTTATTAATAGTTGATGAATAAATGATTCCTTACACCATGCAAACAAAGCATCATAAACAGTAAGAGAATTTTCTTTGTGAATAACAAGGCCATGAAATGGAATTATTGACTGTGACTTCTCAAAGATATATAAAAAGAAATTATTTTCAATGATTCCTTTTATCTTTCCTCAAGGCTCACATCTGAGGACCAGGTCAAAGGAATAATGAACAAGGACGAAAGTAAACTACACCCGATCCAATGAGAATTCACTGGCAATATGGATTATTCATTTTCCGCATGATTAGATATTGGTTTCCAGAAATTAACAGGGCGGCAAGAAATTCATCCTCCTGATTTAGTTTTCTGTTGAATATTCAATACTTTTTGAAACCAGGCTGCAGATGCTTTCATGATGAGGAAGAAAAATATGTCAATGCCAGACTGATTAAAAGTATACAATATTGAGGAATAGAAAGAAAATATTGAGGAATAATAGATACAGGAACCTGAAGACACATTTAACATTTTACTGTCTCCTTTTTTCTCCAACGCCATCAGATTTCTGCATAGTCCAGTAACTCATAAACACTACCTCACTGTTTTGCTCTTGTCTTGTACTATTTCTTTCATTCTTTTTTTAATTTCTTATTGTAAGCTATGGTATTCTTTAATGTCTATACTGTGATAATAAATCTGATTTTGATATGTCATCAGTGCATTCAGCACCATAACCTAGAATGCTCTGTCCATGCTGTTATTCCATGAGAGAATGCTTCCTACAATATTACCTTTAGATCTTTTCTTTTATTATTCTCAAAGCTAAGAGGAAAATTCAATATAAACTCACAGACTATCAAATGTCAAACGTTTTCTCAGCCACGTCAACGTAGAAATGCAGCTATGACCTTGATGAATGCTGGAGCCAATTGGCCTATTCCTGCCCCTAGCTCTCATATTCCCAGAACCTCAGTGGGTGGTTTTAACCTTTGTCCTTCAGACCAGACCTGGCTGCAACTCATGAACATAGAACATAGAAGACTAAAGCTGAGTACAGACCCTTCGGCCCATGATGTCGTGCCGACAATTTAACCTACTCTAATCGTAATCTAGGGTCACTGGTGGTGTAGTGGCATCAGCACTGGACTTCAAGGCAGATGGTTCTGAGTTCAAACCCAGCTGGGTCCCAACCTGGGCAGCAGCAGTATCCACGTGGAAGAAAGGCCTGGCAATCTACTTCCATATCTTGCCATGAAAACCCTATGGACCCTATGGTGCATGAGGTCATGAAGAGTCGGTCTCAACTAAATTACGGAACAACAATAGCAATCTAACCATCTTTCCCACATCGCCGTCCATTTTCTTTTATTCATGTGTCAATCTGAGAGTCTCACAAATGTCTCTTAATGTGTCTGCCTCTATCATCACCCCTGGCAGCATGATCCATGTTCATATTATTCCCTGTGCAAAAAAAAATACCTCTGAAATCCCCCCATACTTCACTACAATCACTGAAAAATTATATCCCTCATATTAACCATAATTCCCTCAACAACACTGACTACATTTACCTTTGGCCATGAGACCAGAGGCACGCATTCTGAAGCAGACTACTTAATCTACAGCCTCTTGATGGAGCCTGGAGTTTTGTTGCAGGGTGAGTGCATTTGTTCTTGAGATTGTTGCACAACTAATGTTGCTGCCCCAACCACAATGGAGTAGAGAACAATGAGAGAGGATCTCTTTGAAAACTCTCAAAGGCCTGGATGAAGTGGATGTGGAGAGGATGTTTCCAGTAGTAGGAGAGTCGAGGATCTGAGGGCACAACATCTGAATAAAGGGATAGCCCTTTGGAACTGAAATGAGGAGGAATGTCTTCAGCCAGAAGGTAGTGTATCTGTGGAACCTGTTGCCCCAGAGAGCTGAGGAGGCCAAGTTATTGGGTGTATTTGAAGCAGAGATGGATGGGTTTTTTTAATTGGTAAGGGAGTTAAGGCTTATGAGGAGAAAGCGGGAGAATTGGGTTGGAAAAAAAGACGTAATTGAAAGGCACAGCAAGCTCAATGGGCTGAATGGCCTAATTTTGTTCATGTATTTTATAGATTTATGACCAGAAGACCACAGGACACTGGAGCAGAAATAGGCTATCCAACTTGCTCTATTATTTCACCATGGCTGATTTATTATTCTCACACACCATTATCCTGCCTGCTCTCTCATAACATTTGATGCCCTGATTGATCAGGAACCTATCAAGCTCTGCTTTAAATATGACTTGGCCTCCACAATTGACTGCAAAGAATTCCACTGTTTCACTTCCCTTTGGCTAAAGAAATTCCTTCTCATCTCTGTTCCAAATAGGCATCCCTCTATTCAGAGGCTGTGCCCTCTAGTCCTAGATTCCCACACAATAGGAGATATCCTCTCCACATCCACTGTCTCCTGGTCTTTCAAAATTTAGTAGGTTTCAATGGGATTTCCCGTCATTCTTCTAAACTCTAGTGAGTACAGGCCCAGAGCCATTAAACGCTTCTCATGTGTACCTCTCATTCCCAGAATCATTCTCATGAACCTCCTTTGAACCTTCTCCAAGGACACTCTATCCTTTTTTAGATAAGGGGCCCAAAATTGTTCTCAATCCTCCCTGAAGCCTTACCAATACCATATAAAGCCTCAGAATTACATCCATGCTTTTATATTCCAGTTCTCTTGAAATACATGCTAACATAGCATTTACCTTTCTTACTCCGATTCAACCTGTAAGTTAACCTTTAAGGAATTCTGCACAAGGACTCACAAGTCCTTTTGCAGCTCTGATTTTTGAACTTCCTCCCTGTTTAGAAAGTAGTCTACACTTTTATTCCTTCTGCCAAAGTGAATTACCATACACTTCCCTTCACTATATTCCATCTGCCACTTCCTTGCCCATTGCCCTAATCTGTCTAAGTCCTTATGCAGACTCCTTGCTTTCCCAACACTACCTGGCCCTCCATCTATCTTCATATTATCCACAATCTTTGTCACAAAGCAATCAATTTCTTCATCCAAATCATTGACATATAATGCAAAAAGAAGCAGTTCCTACACCAAGCCCTCTGGTGCACCACTAATCAAAAGGCCCCCATTATTCCCAAACTTTGCCTCCTGCCAGTCAGCCAATATTCTATCCATGCCAGTATCTTTTTTGTAATTCAACTGGTTCTTATCTAGTTAAGCATTCTGTTGTGTGGCACCTTGTCAAAGGCCTTCTGAAAATACCAGTTAACAACTAAACAAGTAAATAACATCCACTGACTCTCCTTTGTCTATCCTGCTTGTTATTTCCTCAAAGAATTCCAACAGATTTGTCAGTCAAGATTTCTCCTTTAGGAAACCATGCTAGCATTATCTTATTTTATCAGGTGCCTCCAAGTATCCTGAAACCTCATCCTTAATAATGGGCTCCAACATCTTGACAACCACTGAATTCAGGCTAACTGGCCTACAATTTCCTTTTTTCTGCCTCCATCCCATCTGAAAGAGTGAAGTTACATTTGCAAGTTTCCATTCCTCTGGAACCATTCCACACTCTAGTGAAAAATAAAAATCCACATTCTCTTCAGCAACCTCTTTCAGAACCCTGGGGTGTAGTCCATCTGGTCCAGGTGTCTTATCTACCTTCAGACACCTTCTCCTTAGTAATAGCAACTGCACTTACTTCTGCTTCCTGACACTTTCAAAAGCTTGGCATAATGCCTTACACAGTGAAGACTGACTGAACATACTTATTAACCACATACGCCTAAGGGTTCATTTTCCTTAAGCTCCCTAATCAAATCTGGTTCACGATACAACACCCAATTCAGAATTGCTTATTTCCCTAGTGGGCCCCACAGTAATTCACTCTAAAAAACCATCGTCATTTTATAAATTTCATCTCTTGGGATCTAGCACCAACATGATATTCTACTGGCAATTTGAAATTCCCTATGACTATCATAATATTACCCTTTTTATGTGCCTTTTCCACCTCCCATTTTAATTTGTATTGTACGTTCTGGATACTGTTCAGAGGCCTGTATATAACTCCCATCAAGATCTTTTTACCATTGCAGTTTCTTAACTGTATCCACAAGGACACTGTATTTTCTGATCCTTTGTTACCACTTTCTATGGATTTGTGTTCACTTTTACCAACAGCAACACCCCACCCCCACTACCTACCTGCCAGTCCTTTTGATACAATGGATATCTTTGGATGTTAAGCTCCCAACTGTGATCTTCTTTCAGCCACATCTCAGTGATGCCCACAATGTGATACCTGTAAATCTTTATCTGCACAAGTTCAGCTATCTTATTCTGCATATTGTGTGTATTCAAATATAACACATTTAGTCCTATTTTCATTACCTATTTTGATTTTTGACCTCATGTTACACTTCAACTCATCCCACTGACTGTAATTTTGCCTTATGATCTGCCTGTTCTTCCTCACAGTCACACTATAAACTGCATCTCCTCATATACCAACTGCCCCATTCTCAGCCCTATTGTTTGGGTTCCAGTACCCTACCAAATTCATTTAAACCCTCCCTAGCTGCTCTAGAAAACCAGCCCACAAGCATATTGGTGCTCCCTGAGCTCAGGTATAACTCGTTATTTTTGTACAGGTCATACCTTCCCCAGAAGAAATCCCAATGATCCATCGATCTGAAACCCTGGCCCCTGCATCAATTCCTCAGCCATGCAGTCATCAGCCAAATCACCCTATTCTTTCCATCACTGGTGTGTGGCCCAGGCAACAATCAGGACCCTGGAGACCCTGATTTTCAGCTTTCTACCTAACTGCCTATATTCCCTCTTTAGGACCTCATCCCTTCGTTATGGTCCGGTCCGGTCCGGTCCGGAGCCTGCATCTGGGTCTTGATCCAGTCCGCGGACTTCGGACTCCAGGTCTTGTAGCTGTCTCTCCTTTCACCCTTAAGCTCAAATAGGATCATCTTGGCTTAAGGAGGTGCACCTGAGACCTATCGGCTTGCAGGTGGATATAAGGGGCTCTGGGACTCGTGTGTGTGTGTGTGTGTGTGTGTGTGTGTGTGTGTGTGTGTGTGTGTGTGTGTGTGTGTGTGTGTGTGTGTGTGTGTGTGTGTGTGTGTGTGTGTGTGTGTGTGTGTGTGTGTGTGTGTGTGTGTGTGTGTGTGTATATATATATACACACCCACTGTTAATCATCTAGTTCTGTAAGTCTGTTCTTGTAGTCACCCTGGACTGAGCTCCCTTCTGATCCCTTGCCTCTGTTGGGTAAGCAGGCTGGACTGCTGTTGCCCAGTGGGGGACTCTGGCCCTTTCCTACCCCTCTCTTCTGATAGCTTGTGCCCTGCAACCTGCCTAGGTGCTCTGTGTCTTGCCTAGGCCCCTGTGTTCCTGCCTGGGAGGTGGCCTGCCTAGGAGTTATGTGGCCTGCCCTGAGGACTCTGACCCTTTCCTACTGATGCACCATCAATAACTCATGCTGAGACTTAGGAAATGAGATATCAGCTTTTATTGACTGGAAGAATAAACAACACTACATCCTGGGGAAAATGAGGGAGAGCAGCAGCCCACAGTCGCCTTTATACAGGGGTCTGTGGGAGGAGCCACAGGAGCAGTCAGCAGGGTCTGTGGGAGGAGCCACAGGAGCAGTCAGACAGGTATATCTAGTTCACCACACCTACCCCTTGCTTCTGATGGGTGGTGCCCTGCATCCTGCCCAGGCCCCTGTGTTCCTGCCTGGGAGGCTGGGCCCTGTCTAGAAGTAATGTGGCCTGCCTAGGGGCCTATCCTCCCAGCATTCCTTGTCCCATAGACCCATCCTTTAGCCTAGCCAGGGTCCTGCCTTTGCCATGAACTCTCTGAACCCCAGGATCACTGTTGCATGCCATGGTCTCCCCATCTTGTTCTATCCTTTTCTTGTTCCTGGTCCTGCCCCTAGTACTTCAGTGCCTGTGTCCTGCATTTGGGTCCAGTCTCCATGTCCCCTTGTGACACCTTTTTCCTACTGATACTGTTGGTACCAATATGTACCACAAAATCTGGCTGCACACTTTCCCATTTTGGAATGCTGTGGACTTGATCTGAGATGTCCTTGACCCTGGCATCAAGGAGATTCACATCCACAGAATCTCCTGACTGCTTCTTTAACTATGGATTCCCCTATCACTTCTGCACTTCCCTTCCCCCCCCCCCACCTTTCTTTTCTGAGCCACAAAGCCAGACTCAATGCCAGAGACCTGCTCACTGTGGCTTTCCCAAGTAGGTCATCTCCCTCAACAGTATTCAAAGCAATGTACTTATTATTGAGGGGACCATCCACAGGGGTACTCAGCACTGTTTTGTATTTCCTTTCTCCCTCCTGATAGTTACCCATTCTCCTGCTTCTTGTAACATTTGGGTGCTTAACTCTCTGCTTTCCCTATCTATCATCTCTTCATTCTCCTGTATGAGCCAAAGGTCGTCCAACTGAAACTCTAGTTCCTTAACACAGTCTCTAACAAGCTGCAGCTCGATGCATTTTGTGCAGATGTAGTTATTGGAAACTGGCAATCTCTTAGAGTCAAGAACATACCACTAACCCTGGATCCATTCTCAACACATTACCTATTAATTAATAGATAAAGAAAAAAAAGGAACATTTTTAGCTCCTCCACCAATTCACACTGAAGCTTTTAGAGCCAAAGCCTTC
Source organism: Hemitrygon akajei (assembly GCF_048418815.1). NCBI lineage: Eukaryota > Metazoa > Chordata > Chondrichthyes > Myliobatiformes > Dasyatidae > Hemitrygon > Hemitrygon akajei. The sequence goes on from NC_133144.1 coordinate 25,723,362, forward strand.
CACTTTAAAACTGGCCCTCTCCAGCAATGGCTGTTCCCACAATGGCTTCTTACACTTCACTTCTTATGGGTCCTTGCTAAGTTACTAACACACCTAGCAACAGCCTGCTCTGCAGACAAACAGGCCTTGCTCGCTGTTGAAAACTGACTCATAAACTCCACAAGGAGCTCTCTCCAACTCTCTCTGCAATCTCCCTCTCCACTTACGGTTTGAAAAGTAACATAAAGGAAATGGGCTGAATGTCTTATGTCAAAAGATACATGATAAATGCAAGGAAATTCTTGATCACACCAGGCTGTGAATGTGCAATACCTTACCTCAAGTTTAGCAGAAAACTTTTGACAGTTACACCAGTACAGTAGTGAGGGTGTGTCACACTGTTGGAGGTGCCACTTTTCAGATAAAGTATCTGCTCCACTAGTGCTGTCTCATAGAGGAGCAAGGAAGTTTGCCATAGTATTTGCACCTGTACTGATTCCTTTATCATTGGTACTAGAGCATCTGGACATTGTTATTTACAGGATGTTGCTGTACACAGATCAGTTACTGTGCCTCATTTATTATAATGACAACTGCATTTTAAATGTATTTTATTGCCTATAAAACATTGCAGGTTATCCCAAGGTCCTGTGTAAACGTGAGTCTTTTTTTTGTGTGAGTGAATTGGAAATGCGAATGAGGATTTTTGATTAGCACACACAAAATGCTGCAGGAGCTCAAAGTTAGGCAGCATTTATAGAGGGGAGTAAACAGTTGACGTTTCAGAATGAGATTATTTTTCAGGACTAAGGAAGGGTTTCTGTCACAGCGTGCACTGGCAAAGATGGAACCAAAATGCGGAGAAAAGACTGACTCCCATGTACAAACAGCAAACAGAGTTTATACATCAGAACTCCAATTTATACATCAGTGGTTCCACCAGGTGACAACGTGAGACAAGATATTCTGCAAAACTGGGACCTCACGACAAGCACAAAAGAGCATGTGCTGAAATAGTACAGCCGAGCCAGAAGCTCTGAGCCTATAAGAAAAAAACTTAGCAACTTACTTGTCAAAAGAGTAATGTTATGACAGTCATGGGGGATTTTAATTTTCAGGTAGATTGGGAAAATCGGGTTGGTGCTGGATCCCAAGGGAGGAATTTGTAGAATGTCAATGAGATGGCTTTTCAGAGCAGCCCATGGTTGAGCCCACTAGGAGATCAGCTATTCTGCATTGGGTGTTGTGCGCTGAACAGAATTCATTAGAGAGCTGTAAGTAAAGGAACCCTTAGCGATCAGTGATCATAATATCATAGAATTCACTCTGCAATTGAGAAGGAGAAGCTAAACTCATATGTCTTACTATTACAGTGGAGTAAAGGGAATTACAAAGGTATGAGAGAGAAGTTGGCCAAAATTTATTGGAAAGGGAGCACTAGCAGGGATGACAGTGGAGCAGCAATTACTGAAGTTTCTGGGAACAATTCAGATGGCACAGGATAGATACATTCCAAAGAAGTATTCTAAAGGCAAAATAATGCAACTGTGGCCAACGAGGGACGTGAAAGCAGCATAAAAGCCAAAGAGAGGACAGATAATAGAGCAAAAAGTAATGGAAAGCTTGAGGATTGGGAAGCTTTTAAAAACCAACAGAAGGCAACTAAAAAGTTATAAAGAAGGAATATGAAGGTAAGCTAGCCAATAATATTATAGAGGATACCAAAAGTTTTTCTTCAGAAATATAACGTGTAAAGAGGACGCAGGAGTAGATATTGAACTGCTGGAAAATTACACTGGAGAGATAGTAATGAGGGACGAGAAAATGGTGGACGAACTGAATAAGTACTTTTCATCGATATTTACTGTGGAAAATACTAGCAGTATGCTGGAAGTTCAGAGGGCAGAAGTGAGTGAATTTGTCATTATTAGGGAGAAGGTGCTTGGGAAGCTGAAAGGTCTGATGGTAGATAGGTCATCTGTACAATGTTCTACACCCCAGGGTTTTAAAAGAGGTGGCTGAAGAGATTGTGTATGCATTGATAATGATCACTCAAGAATCAGTTGATTTTGGTATGGTTCCAGAGGACTGAAAAATTGCAACTGTCACTCCAGTCTTCAAGAAGTGGGAGAGGCAGTAGAGAAGATATTATAGGCCGGTTAGTTTGACTTCAGTGCTTGGGAAGATGTTGGAATCAATTGTTAAGGATCTGATTTCAGAGCACTTGGAGGCACATGATAAAATAGGCCATTGTCAGCGTGGTTTCCTTAAATCTGTTCAAATTCTTTGAAGAAATAACAAGCAGGATAGACAAAGGAGAATGAGTGAATATTGTGCACTAGGATTTTCAGAAGGCCTTTGACAAGGTGCCAAGTTAAGAGCCCATAATATTACAGGAAAGATACTAGCGTGGACAGTGCAATGGCTGATTGCCATGAAGCAAAGAGTGGGAATAAAGAGAATCTTTACTGATTGGCTACTAGTGACAAGTTGTGTTCAACACAGGTCTATGTTGGGCCCACCTTGTTTTGTGTTATATGCCAATACTTTGGATTACAAAAGTCACAAATGCAGCTATATTTCATCAAGACTTTGAGATTTTGTATGTCACCAAAGACACTTGCAAATTTCTACAGATGTACCATGGAGAACATTCTAACTGGCTGCATTATCATCTGGCATGGGGTGGGGGGGGGGGCAACCGCACAGGATCGAATGAAGATGCAGAAAGTTGTGAACTCAGTCAGTACCATCATGAAACTTGCCCCCATAGTATCCAGGACACCTTCAAGGAGCAAGGCCTCAAAAAGGTGGCATCCATCATTAAGGACCCCTATCACCCAGGACATGACTTCTTATCACTACCATCAGGAAGGAGGTACAGGAGTCTGCAGGTGCACATTCAATGGTTCAAGAACAGCTTTCATTCTATTTGGCATCAGATTTCTGTATGGGCATTGAACCCATGAACACTACTTCACTACTTTTTTTTTGCACTAATCATTTAATTTAATGATATATATTTACTGTAATTCAGTTTTTATTAATGTGTATTGCAATGTACTCCTGCCGCATAACAACAATTTTCATGACATATGCCGGTGATATTCTGATTTTGATGGTGTCTGCATTGTGCTTGTACAGGAGTCTGTATTGTTATGAATAAACCTTCAAACTGGATAATACTACTTTCTCCACAAGCAGCTGTAGCTAAACCCACTTTTCAGAATTAGCATTGCAAACAGTGCTATCTGTTTAACTAGACTGCCTTTTCCTATGGAGGACAAGAGCAAGTCGAAATATTTACAACAGCATCCTCATGCCTTATTTACCAGGAAACGGAAGACAGCCAGTTGGCAGTAGATATAACTATGAAAAGACTAACAGAAACAGCCTCAAGCAACTCAGCTCATGCTTGAGTGCTTCCAGGGGAAGTCACAATTCAATAGCCAAAACCTCTGCACGACTCAGAGCTATGCCATTGCAGAAGGTAATTTCACAACAACTTCAGCTTTGGCTCATCTCATTTCCCCGCAGAATAAATGTAGACTAGAAAGAAATATCCACCCAGGGAATGACTTTAATTTGTGCAACAGCAAGACAACAAAGGGCCCTAAATTAGTTTTCATCAGCCCAGTCTGTCTGAGGAAGGATTCAGTGAGCAATAAATAGCATCGATGCAACACTTCCAATGCGTGCGGAGGCAAAAAAACGAACAGGAAAAGTACAGCTGGAGACAAAGGATTGTGTTGGGTTTGGGCATGTTTTTTAGGCATACCTTTATATGGTGTTGGTCAGACCTTTAGAATTTTGTGACAAATTTTGGGCCCTGAATCTAAGGGAGGATGTGCTGGAACTGTAGACGATCCAGAACACGTTCTTGGGAATGAAAGTCTTAATCTATGAAGAGTGTTTGATGTCTACGGGCCAATGTTGTTCAGAAAGATGAAGAGAGTTCTCATTGAAATCTACCAGATGCCAAAAGAACCAGACTCAGTGGATGGAGAAAAGATGTTTCCATTAGTTGGAAAGTCCAGGATCCAAAGGCACAGTCTCAGATTAAAGGGACGTCCCTTTAAAAATGAGATGAAAAGGAATTTATTCAGCCAGAGAGTGGTGAACTTGTTGCCACAGAGGACTGTGAAGGTCAAGTTATTGGGTGTGTTTAAAGCAGAGATTGATAGGTTCTTGAGTGGAGGGAGCTTTGGGTCATGCTCTCTTCTCGCTGTTGCCATCAGAAAGAAGGCCTCAGAGCCGAGAGGTAATGTTACAGCTATATAGGACCCTGGTCAGCCCCTACTTGGAGTACTGTGTTCAGTTCTGGTCGCCTCACTACAGGAAGGATGTGGAAACCATAGAAAGGGTGCAGAGGAAATTTACAAGGATGTTGTCTGGATTGGGGAGCATGCCTTAAGAGAATAGGTTGAGTGAATTTGGCCTTCTCCTTGGAGCGACGGAGGATGAGAAATGACCTGATAGAGGTGTACAAGATAATGAGAGGCACTGATTTTGTGGATAGTCAGAGGCTTTTTCCCAGGGCTGAAATGGCTAGCATGAGAGGGCAAGTTTTAATGTGCTTGGAAGTAGGTGCAGAGGAGATGGCAGGGGTAAGTTTTTTACACCCAGAGTGGTGAGTGGGTGGAATGGACTGCCAGCAGCGGTGGTGGACGCGGAAACGATAGGAACTTTTCAGGGACTCCTGTACGGATACATGGAACTTAAAAAAATAGAGTGCTATGGTTAAGCCTAGGTAGTTCTAAGGTAAGGACATGTTTGGCACAGCTTTGTGGGCTGAAGGGCCTGTATTGTGCCGAAAGTTTTCTATGTCCCTATGTTTCTAGAACTCACACCACCAGGTTCAGGAACAGATATTATGCCTCAACCATCAGTCTCTTGAACCAAAGGTGATAACTTCACCCAACTTCACGCGCTATCACTGAAATGCTCCCACAACTGAAGAATTCACTTTCAAGGCCTCTTCATCTCATGTTCTTGATATTTATTGCTTATTTATTTATTATTATTATTTCTTTCTTTTTGCATTTGCATGTTGTTGTCTTTTGCACACTAGTCAAACATCCACATTGGCGGTGTCTCTCATTGATTCTATTATGGTTATTATTTTATTATATAATAATAATTATTAATAATGGATTTACTGAGTATACCCATAAGAAAATGAATACTCAGGGCTGTATATGGTGACTTATGTATACTTTGATAATAAATTTACTTTGAATTTTCAACTTTAATTTATTTTGAAGCTTGAATCTTGTAAATGAAGGGAAGTCAGATATAAACTCTTTACGTAAAATCAAACTCAATTACAAACGTGTTGTCCACTGGATTGATTGGTTGGTAATTATCCAATCTTTTCCTTCCTATCTGTCTGTAGCACTGTCACCAAATGCAACTCATTTAGAAACAGAATGCATGTAGTTTGAATGGGTTCATCAAGAGGATATGTTTAAAGGAAAAGGGTAGAATTATAAGGTTATATTTGGCCCCTGTGTTGGCGCATGGCCAAGTGGTTAAGGCATTGGTCTCATGATCTGAAGGTCGCTAGTTCGAGCCTCAGCTAAGGCAGCGTGTTGTGTCCTTGAGCGAGGTACTTAACCACACATTGCTCTATGATGACACCAGTGCCAAGCTTTATCAGCCCTTGCCCTTCCCTTGGACAACATCGGTGGCATGGAGAGAGGAGACTTGCAGCATTGTCAACTGCCAATTTCCCATACAACCTTGCCCAGGCCTGTGCCCTGGAAACTTTCCAAGGCGCAAATCCATGGTCTCTTGAGACTAATGGATGCTTATATTTTCCCTCTGATCCTGACAGTAAGGGGCAGGATAATAAGAAATACAGTGGAAAAGAGAGACGTTCAACTGCATATCAACAGAGCTCAGAAACTTGTCAGACAAAAATAGATAAGGCTATTGCCCATTTTGGCTGATGCATAATATGTGAGTGTAGGTGGGTGGCACTGTTGTCCAGCTATCAGAGATGCTGCTTTTGACTCCAGTTGCCTGGGTTCAATTCTGACCTGCAGAGTTCACACATTAACTGAGACTGGGATTTTCTCAGATGCTGCAGTTTTTGCTTCTGTGGGAAAGATATGATTGGTAGGTTAATTGGCTGCTGTAAGCTGCCCTTGGTTTGTAGGTGAGCAGTAGAATCTGGGAAGACTGGATTCAGATGTGAGGATTATTATTATTGGATGTTAGTGATCTGTGTGAATAAGGTGAACTAAAGAGCCCCACTTCTGTGTTGTACAATGCAATGACCTTTAGACTGACAGACAGACATACTTTATTGATCCTGAGGGAAACTGGGTTTCGTTACAGTCGCACCAATCAAGAATAGTGTGGAAATATAGCAATATAAAAACCATAAATAATTAAATAATAATAAGTAAATTATGCCAAGTGGAAATAAGTCCAGGACCAGCCTATTGGCTCAGGGTGTCTGACACTCCGAGGGAGGAGTTGTAAAGTTTGATGGCCACAGGCAGGAATGACTTCCTATGATGCTCAGTGTTGCATCTCGGTGGAATGAGAAACAGAGAAGGAAACTTGAACTGGATCAGGAAAATTTGAACTGAATCAATGTGGATTTCTCTCACAACTGAAATACTGTACACAGTTCTGGCCACCGTATTGTAGGGTAATAACACTGGAGATGATGCAGAGGAGTTTCATAGGGATTTTTCCTGGGTTTAAGGATTATAGTTGAATAGGGAGAGCAGCTATGTTAGGACTGTTTCTCTGAGGGTAGGAGGCTGAAGGGAGGTATAATTGACCTGTAAAATTATAACTGCAAAAGATAGGATATTCCCCTGTTCCTCATTTCTTTGATGAAGAGGTCAATAGATATGGACAATAGATGTACTGATAACCATTAAGTGACTCCCCTTCTATAAATACTGAGCATTTAGCCCTGAATTCTCCAACATACTGAATTTCACTAGGGAAGGCAACCCTCAAAGTGACATGAAATTATAGTCAGCTTCCATGGTGCTCAGCTCCAGAGATGCAGGCCCAGTCCTCACATTTGTTGTTTGTATGGAACTTGTATTTTCTTCTTCTGACTATGGGTGCTCTGGTTTCTTCCCACATCCACAGTGGAAAGAAAACCTATAGTGGTCAATTAGTAGGTTAGTAGCCACTGTAAATTACTCCTGGTGTAGATGGGTGGTGGAATTATTAGAAGTTATGAGCATGGAGAGGTTAGTTTTGTAAGAATGATCCCAGAACTGAAAAACTTAATGTATGAGGAGTGTTTGATGTCTCCAGGCCATTACTCGATGGAATTCCGAAGGATGAACGGGGGCTATCAAATATTGAAAAGCCTGGCTAGAACAGACATGGAGAGGGTGTTTCCATTAATAGGTGAGTCTACGATCTGAGGGCACAGCCTCAGAGTAAAGGGATGTCCTTTTAAACAGATAATGAGTTTTCTCACCCAGAGCTTGGAAAACCTATGGAATTGGTTGCCAGGGAGGGCTGTAGAGGTCAAGTGGTTGGTTGTATTTAAAGCAGATAGGTTATTGATTGGTAAAGGGAAAAAGCAGTAAAGTGGGATTGAGTAAAAAGTTATGCATGATTAAATGGCAGAGCAGACTCAGTGGAACAAGTAGCCTAATGCAGCTCTTGTGTATCATGGTATGGTTCCTTAAGGTTGTTATAGCTGGGGGTGGTAATGAGGACAAGCTCCTACTATCTATTAAATGCTCCCAATGGTGTGCGCCTCAAATAGCCTCTGATAACCAAGTCCAGCTCTTGGCCTACACTTGTGGCACAATTACTAAGCCTGGTGGAACGATTTCTACTGACAAGAGAAGGGGCAAAGGTGAGTTACTGGCACCATAAAACCAGTCGCTCCAGGCAGATGAGGCTTGTCAGCTGTGGGGAAGGCTTCAGGATTAAACCCCGAGGGAAAAATCTGGAGCTGGAGTCCCTAACACAGTCCTCCATCGAATTCTATGCTGACTGGTAACTTCTGTGATGCTGCTGATACCAAACTGTATCGGTCTCTTCCCCTTCTTTTGGGGTTGTCAGATGTGTGGAGAGGGGGAGCTTGTTACATGGACAACAGCTTGCTCTTCATATCGTATTGCCCATGCTTGTGTATCTAGGCAGCCAGGATGCAATATCTATGGTAATCTCTGACCGATGGGGCCCTCACATCATATAATGGTGACATGGGTGAGTTTCAGAAAGTAAGCACAGAGGGAGAGATTCTTCCTCTGAGACCAAATTCCCTCCATCCAAGCCATGAGGAAATACAAGAGTATGCTCAAAGTTCAAAGTAAATCTATTATCAAAGTCAGTATATGTCACCATATACTACCTCAAGATGTATATTCTTGTAGGCATTCACAGTAGAACAGAGAAATATAATATAATCAATGAAAAACTACTAACAAAGACTAAAAAAATGAATGTGCAAAAGAAAAATGAATGTGTAAATACTGATTAATTGATTAGATACAGAAATAAATAGATAGGTAGATAGATAAATAAAATGGAAGATTCCTTGAAAGTGAGTCCATAGGTTGTGGAATCAATTCAGAGTGGTGGTGAGTGAAGTTATCTACGCTGGTTCAGGAGCCTGATGGTTGACGGGTGATAACTGTTCCTGAACTTGGTGGTGTGTAACCTGAGGCTCCTGCACCTCCTTCCCCATGGCAACAGTGAGAAGACAGCATTGCCTGGATGGTGGGGATCCTTTCAAGGAGCTTTAGCTTCTTTAATCCTACAATCCCAGGCCAAGGTGTTTTGGGGAAATCACCTCCTGTAGGAGTCAGTAACTCCACCTTAAAGTTCCACTGATGAAATGCAGACTGAGTATTCCCCATGCTGAATTCCACTTGCGGAGAGAGCCCCGACTGCGGCTTGCATTGCACTCACACCTTGGTCCACTTACCTGTCCTGCTGCAAACGTGGCAACTGGGATTGGAGAAAGTCATTCTCTGCATTAGCAGTCTTGAGTTCACTACGTGGTGTCAGATCAAGGATTCCAAGAGAGAACTGTCCGGCCACGTGCAGGTAAATAGAAAGATAGAAACCTAGAAAACATACAGCACAATGCACCACAAAGCTGTGCCGAATGTGTCCCTACCTTAGAACTACCTAGGCTCTATCCATAGCCCTCAATTTTTCTAAGCTCCATTTAGCCCTCCAGGAGTCTCTTAAAAGATCCTATCGTTTCCGCCTCCACCACTGCCACCAGCAGCCCCTTCCACACACTCACCTCTCCCTGCGTTTTTATAAAAAAAAACTCTCCTCTGTACCTACTTCCAGGCACCTTAAAACTATGCCCTCTCGTGCTAGCCATTTTAGCCTTGGCGGAAAAGCCTCTGACTATCCACACAATCAATGCCTCTCATTATCTTGTACACATCTATCAGGACACCTCTCATCCTCCGTTGCTCCAAGGAGAATAGGCTGAGTTCACTCAACCTATTCTCATAAGGCATGCTCCCCAATCCAGGCAACATCCTTGTAAATCTCCTCTGAATCCTTTCTATGGTTTCCATGTCCTTCCTGTAGTGAGGCAACCAGAACTGAGCACAGTACTCCAAGTGGGGCCTATATAGTGGCAACATGACCTCTTGGCTCTTAAACTCAATCCCATGATTGATGAAGGCCAATACACTGTATGCCTTCTTAACCACAGAGTCAACCTGCACAGCAGCTTTGAGTATCCTATGGACTCAGACCCCAAGATTGTTATAATGGCAAGGACAGGAGATGGATCAAATGGCCACCTTTGCATGTTTTAAGAAATAGGAAATAATTATAATTCTAGCAGAAAATAGCAGTTTGTGTAACACTATTGGAGATCCGGACATCAGTTCAGAGTTCAAATCCAATATCATCTGTAAGGAGTCTGTACATCCTCACAGAGAAATGCGTGGGCTTTCCACGGGTGTTCTGTTTTCCTCCCATAGTCCAAGTATGTACCGGGTAGGTGAACAAGTAATTGTAAATCGGCCTGTGATTTGGTTAGGTTTAAAATCAGGGTTGTCGGGGGTTGCTCGGGCCGTGAGGCCGACTCCATGCAGTATCGCTATGGAAATAAAATGCTGGGAATACTCAGCAGCTTAGGATGAGTTTGTAGAAAGGCAAATAGAGTCAGTGTTTCAGGGGAAGAAGAGTGGTGTCCACCAGTGTGGTCTAACCTGAGTACATCCAGCATTTTCTGTTTCTATTTTATACTTCTGGCATTTACAGTTTTTTTCCCAATTATCAATGGCTATAATATGTATATTGAGTTGTAGTGTTTTAAAGGAGAAAAAATTAGAATTTAATGCTTTAAACACCCAATGTTTCTCATTCTGGCAGAATGACATAGCTCATTCAGAGCTTTTCAAGAGCTGTAGCTGTCTGCTCACTCTTCTACTGGCAGTGAACTCTTGCACACAAACCAGAATCATGTCGGCGGCTATCAGTGAGCAGGTAATGAGACTGACGTGAAGCTAATCCCCAAGACTGACCCAAAATTGGTGAGCATCAGATCAATTACTTCAACAACCTCGACACTAAAAGATTTCTATTGAGAGAAGGGAAGGAGAAAATTGGTTTAGTTAGGCCATGTGTACTGGAGAACATTAGTCCAAGATTAACAAGCCAAGCTTGAAATCAGAATATTCTACACCAAGCTGATACAAGGACAAACTTCTCCAATGAAGCTGTTAATTCCATAGCAGTTTGGGACACAGATTGTAAGATAAATATTTATGAGAGAGGTCATTTAATTCCAGCTTCCAGATGGATGCAATTTCAATTTATTTCTAAAACATTATTAGTGTTTTCATATGCATGACTCTAACCAGATCTCCTTCCACTAGCTAATGCTGCAGATGGATATTTATAATGGTCCTTGGAGGAGGATGGTAATTTGACATAATCATTCCATGAGTAATCCTCTGTTCCACTGATCAGGTTCACTCCAACACTCACACACATAATTCAACTCTGTCCTCAACCTCTCTCCTAATTGTCACAGCTGTAATTCCCTACCATACCATCCTCGTCCCCTGTGTAAGGTACGCACACCCTCTGAGATCTTAGCGCAGAGTGCGCAGGGTGGCGAACATGAGACAGAAAGATTCACCTGAGATCTGCCCACGTTATTCAAGGGTTTGTCACAAACTGAACACGTACACGGTATTACACATGCGATATTGTATATCATTGCACTTATTTGCATAAACTACACTTGGGGACTTGTGGAAATCAAAACCACCTTGCAAACAGCAGTGAAGTAAATGACCCAAACATTGAACCATAATGATGTTGCTTTAGGGATAAATATTGTTCAGAATTCAATGGCCTGGGTCCTTGAATCATGCAGCAGGATACACTATCTTTAAGGGAGTGGAAAAGTAGGTTTTTGGTTTGACATTGCACTGAACTTGTGTACCTGATCTACAGTTAAGAAGGGTGTTCCGGACTTCTATGTTTTCCAAAGGATTTGGCCAAAACCATATAATAGTGCCATCACTTGATTTGAATATGATGTTCTCCTGAGGGAGTTGTGTGGACATCAGCCTCCCCACAGATGGGGGTTAGGGTCCAGTGGTATAGAGTGCAAGATGACTGGGGACCCCGTTGCTGCAGCCTTCCTTTGACCACTGCCATTGTGATATGTCGTTATCTTCCACAAGCTCCATGACGTTGAGGTCGTAGTTGGAATCTCCTCCTTGACCTCACCACCATAGATGGCCTTAGCAGGAGCTAAACTCTAGATGACATCACTTTTGGGATCTCAGGAACTGAAAAGCCTCTTCACCAGAACAAGGAACGATCCCTGAAGAAGCAAAGCCAAAGACAATGAACATAACGCCTATATGCTTATCGTGTTAATTCCTGGCTAATTGCTGCCTCTCTTAAAGGACAGCATAAACATCCATTGGCAGCATTATTGTGTGGAAGTGGCCTACTGTGTTCAAGTCAGGATATCTTACAGTGGATCTCTTACCAGGCACAGGGATCATTCATTACAGATTCCATTAAAAATTACCAGAGGGCTAAATCTGCCCGGGATTCCATCCTGAGTATTTTTTTGTGTGAATGAATGGAGATACTTTGCAGCTAGCACATGTTGTCATAAAGAAGTCATGGCCCAAGAACAATCTGAGCTAATGGGTCGACACGGGGATTCCTGAATAATATTTATCCCTGGAGCAACATCACTACAATTGATGTTTGGTCCATTTAGTCCCTTGCTGTTTTTGTGATGATTTTCATCTCTGCAAGCTCTTGGGTGTAGTATGTGCAAACAAGTATAACATGTCACATCTGTAATACTGTGAGTCTGTGCAGTCTATGAAGGACACTTGAATAAAATGGGCACACCGAAGGGTTTCGGCCTGAAACGTCATCACTACCTCCTCCCATAGATGCTGTCTGGCCTGCTGAGTTCTGCCAGCATTTTGTATTTTTATTTATTTCCAGCATTTGCAGATTCACTCGTGTCACCTCAATTGAGTCTGCAACTTGCATTTTGGGTCAGAAGATGAGGCCCTTCAAAGCCAGGAGGTGTTGCGAGTCTACAACAGCGATTCCTCAAGATGTATGCCACTGTGCTCTTTACTGTGTGCACTGTGAAGCACATTTTGTACCAGAGCAGTAGCACCCATCAAATCTGTAGACTTTTGAATTTAAGCACAGTCACTGTCATGCTTTGAGGAATAACCAGATTAGGTGTTGATTTGCACAGAATATCTCTTCATTCTATATGCCTATGATCATTCTGTAAGCACTAATGCTTTGCAGTAGCTTTATCAACAGAAGGTCCACAACAAAGCAGTGTAGATGGAGAAGAGCAAGGCAGAGAAGTGTAGTGAAAGTAATGTATTGCACAGTAGTGCAGCCAATAGAACCACTCAACAGATCAAGCAGCATCTACAGAGAGAAATAGAGTTAAATGTTTTAGGTCTCAGCACAGAATGTCAAGTCTTCACTCTTCTCCATAGATGTTGCCTAACCTGTTGAGTTCCTCCAGCATTTTTAGTGTGTTATTCTGGATTGCTGGCCTCTGCAGAATCTCTTGTGTTTCTAACAGAGGCACTGCCTGGTAGCTCCAGAGACCCAGGTTCATATCTGACTACAGCTGCTGGGGAAGCTGATGACCATCATCTGCGAATCTGCAAGTCCACTGGGGGCTGGAGGCTAGAGACAACCTGTGCTCCGGTTGAAAATTTGTGTACTTGTGTGGGAGAGAAGAACAAGACCTGTTTTGGGATTGTTATTTTGTGGTCTGTTTAGTTGTGTTCTGTGTTGTTCTGTGGAGCGCTAGGCCATGCTATGTTGACTCTGGAATGTGTGGTTACAATTGCGGGCTACCCGTAGCACATCCTTAGGTTGTGTTGGTTGTTAACACAAGCAATGCATTTTACTGTGTGTACCAATGTATATGTAATAAATAAAATTATTCTGACTTTGAATTTGCCATTGTCTGTGTGGAGTTTGCACGTTCTCCCTCTGACATTGTAGGTTTCCTCCCACATCTCACAGATGTCCAAGTTCATTGGTAGACATGATCCTGTCCTGCACGCAAACAGAATCAAAAGGAAGTTGACATTCTCCAGGTTCAAAGCTGTTTCCCAGGTGCTCTGATATCATCTCACATCCCAGATGCATTCAGGCTATAAATTACCCCAAGGAAAATGTAGTTACAGAAAACTTGGTGGAAAGGGGTTGATGGAAATTTAGGGAGGAAAGGTTAGAAAGAAACTTGGTGGGAAATTAATTTGTAATTTGTTTATTATTGTCATATTAACCAAGGTACATTGAAAAATTTTATTTTGCATCCTATCCATACAGGTCTTTTAATCACATCAGTTCATAGAGGTAGTACAAAGATACAGCAATAATACAATGCAGAATAAAATGTAACAGTTGCAGGGAAAATGCAGTGTGGACAGACACTAAGGTGCAGTAACATAAGGAGGTAGATTGTGAGATAACAGTCCGTCTTATTGTACCAGGGGACCATCTTATAACAGCAAATGGAAGGTGTCCTTGAGCCTGGTTGTACATGCTTTCAGCAATTTGTAACTTCTGTCTGAAGCAAGTGGGGGAAAGGTAGGCTGGAGAAGAGAGAATGTCTGGTGGGGGTCATCATTCACAAGAATGATTCCAGGAATGAGAGGGTTAGTGTATGAGGAATGTCTGGCAGCTCTTGGGCTGTATTCCCTGGAGTTCAGGAGAATAAGGGGGGATCTCATAGAAATATTCCAATTGTTGAAAGGCCTGAACAGATTAGATATGGCAAAATTATTTCCCATGGTAGGGGATTCTAGGACAAGAGGGCATGACTTCAGAATTGAAAGACATCCTTTTAGAAGAGAGATGCGGAGAAATTACTTTAGTCAGAGGGTGGTAAATCTGTAGAATTTGTTGCCATGAGAGGCTGTGGATGCTAAGTCATTGGGTGTATTTAAGGCAGAGATAGATAGGTTCTTGATTAGCCAGGGCATCAAAGGGTATGGGGTGAAAGCAGGGGAGTGAGGATGACTGAATGAAGTGGATCAGCCCATGATTGAATGAAGGAGCGGGCTCGATAGGCCGAATGGCCTCCCTCTGCTCCTAAGTTTTATGGTCTTATGGTCATCATAATCACTATCATCATGTGGTGTGTCATATGACATGGGCGATCATGGTCAATGACCATGATTGCTCTTGGCAAATTCTACAAAAGTAGATTGCCATTGCCTTCTTCTGGGCAGTGTCCTTACAAGACAGGTGGCCCCAGCCATTATCAATACTCTTCAGAGATTATCTGCCTGCCATCAGTGGTTGCATAACCAGGACTTGTAATCTGCACCTGAGGCTCATTCGACCATCCGCCACCTGCTCCCATGGTTTGATGTGACCCTGATCGGAAGTCTAAACCTTGCCCAAGGGTGACCTGCAGATTGGCAAAGGGATAGAGTGCCTTATACCTCCTTCAATGGAGACATATCCTTACTCTACCACGCATCAGCATGTGTGGGGTTTTTAATTATGCTGTCTGCTCTATTGACCAGCAAGAAGTGTAAGTAAGGAGGGAAGGCTGGTTTCCATGATGTGTTCAGCTGCACGGACTCTCTCTGCAGTTTCCTGCAGACTAGAGCAGAGACCAATTGCCATAATAAGCCATGATGCGTTTGATCAGATGATTTCTATGGCGCTTTGATAAAAAGTGGTGATGGTCAAATGGGACATGGCAAATTTCTTTAGCTTCCAAAGAAAGTAGAGACACTGGTACAATCTAGCTGCCCTTCTGGAGGGCGGTGGATTGAAACTGCAGTGTGCAAGATTTTGCCTGAAGTTTTACAGAAAGCACCCAGAGGTCACTGCTTAGTTGAGTAACATGTGGTCAGTTACTGTAACAGAAAGTAGGCTGCAGCTTGGGTATGATTTCACTTGTCTTCAACCACTCTCTTTGGCACATCACAATACCTAAGACTCAACATCACAATGAAAGAAAATGCATGTAAGGTTAAATCATAAATATCTGTATAAACAATTGTGCGCTAAATGTTACAGTGTTCTGACAAAATTACTGTAATTATCCCCATTATACTGGGTAGTTTAGCTATTGAAAATAATTAAGTCTTGTTGAAGATAACAGATTGCTAAGTATTTCTAATGGCTTTGTTTCAGGATAGGATTTTGTGGACGTCTAGTTCATGGTTGGTTGAATATTTCAGGTCTCAGCTAAAGACCTTTGGCACTTTTCACTGTGATCTGCAGGTAGCCATTAAATCCAGATCTGGATAAACAATGGTGTACCTAGAGAAAACAGCAAAGAGATAGACAATCTGCTAAGTGCACTCAAAGATTGCAGATGGTTTTCAATAAAGGGAAGATTAAAGTTATTCGCAGTGCTTTGCACAAATGTAATTAATGTGCAAACCAAGTATTTGATGTAGATCTTGAGTTTGAGGGCAAGAGATCTGAAGGGTACACTTAGTGGCCTCTTTATTAGGTACACCTGCTCATAAATGCAAATATCTAATCAGCCAATCATGTGGTAGCATCTCAATGCACAAAAGCATGCAGACGTAGTCAAGAAGTTCAGTTCTTGTTCAGACCAAACATCAGAATGGGGATAAAATGTGATCTATGTGACTTTGACCGCGGAATGATTGTTGATGTCAGAAACTGCTGACCTCCTGGGATTTTCAAGCACAGCAACCTCTATAGTTTATAGAGAATGGTGCAAATAACAAAAAGCATCCAGTGAGCAGAAATTCTGTGGGTGAAAATGTCTTGTTAATGAGAGAGGTCGAGGAGAATGACTAGACTTGTTTTTAGCTAACAGGAAGGTGACAGTAAGTCAAATAACCACATGTTACAATGATGTGCAGAAGGGCATCTCTGAATGCACAATACATCAAACCTTGAAATGGATGTGCTACTGCAGCCGAAGGTCAGGAAGTACCAAATAAAGTGGCCACTGAGTGCACCAACTACAACAAATATCTAATAGAGCAATTAGAATATTGGCTTTTATTGCAGTTGAGGTGGGTGTATGAATAATAAACCTTGTTGCAAATGTATAGAGATTTGTTAGGACAACATTTGGCATATTATGTGTTATCTTGGTGTCCTTGCTTCTGAAACGATATACTTGCCCTGGAGACTGTACATATAAGGTTTCTATGCTGATTCCTGGGAAGGAAAGGATTCTGGCTCTATGCTTTAGACTCCAGACAGAACATTAAATATTCTCTTTGGTTCCTGGCATTCTTTCCCTCAACAATTAAAAAGAACATTTTGAGAATGTTATCTTGGAAAGATGAACAGTCTTTTGTCCGCTGTTTTCTTTGTGTGACTTCTGTCATAAATATTCTCTTAGCTGCTGCTTTCAAACTTAGCTTTCTTTCCAAGCAACTCATCAGTAATTGCGGCTCATCGTTACTGATAAACAACAAGCCCTCCTCCCATCAGCTATCATTCTGTGCCATCATTGTAAAGAGCATGCTCAGTGAATGCAGCCCAGGAAATCCCCAAGGGTGGCATCTTGAGACTAAGTGAAGCAATGATGTATGAAAGGAAACTTAAGGTGATAGACAGTTCTGTTATGCAAAGCAGTTTTCGAGACACATCCTGATTTGAAATAAAATGCCTTTGTGAAGCACATATATATCATTTTCAGCACTGCAGTTGTATCAGAACAGGTTCTAATCCCTTTATGAGATACTACGCTTCCATAACATGTAGGACACGTTACTATTTTATTTCAGAAGATAAGAGGTTGTTGTTGGCTACCAGTGCAGAATTTAGATTGGCCAGTGCTGACTGCATTTTTTTGTGATCTGAATGCCTGATTTGTGATTGATTAAGGGGGCACCTGTCAACAGTGATATCATCACTCAAAGTACTTCACAATATTTGAACCCCTTTTCCATTCCACAACAAGAAAAATAAATCCAAATATATATTCTTCATGCATTCCAGAGCACTCCTGGATTCCTAACTTGATCTGAGTGATGACACAAGACACTGCAGAACCTGAAATGTGAAACAGAATAAAAACGCATTAAAGAAACTCAATGGGCCTGACAACACAATGGAGGGAAATGGACATGAGTCCAGATGAAGGGTTTTAAGCCAAAACTCCAACTGTCTATTTCCCTCTATAGATGCTGCTCAAATTGCTGAAGTCCTTCATTATTGCACTGTGTGCTTCTCAGAGTGACCCCTTTTTGTCATTAGCCATTAGATAGGTTAGGACGGAGTGCCTTTTCAAGATACAAGATTGTTATTGTCATTCTTCAGTATAAATGTTTATTACTCTGGATCCAATGCAGTATAATAACTGCAATAAGCAGAAAGTATACTAAAAACACAATAAATATACAGTAAATCCATAAGATTAGCTTACATACTTAAAATGATACTATGTACATAAAGCAACGCTGGCAGAAAAAGGTAAAATAGTGGTGATGGGTGATGGTGGTGTAGGCTAATGGGTAGATTGCTTGGGGGAAGTAACTGTATGTTACTCTAATGGTCCTGGCGTAAATGGTGCAAAATCTCTTCCCTGATAGGAGTGGGGCAAAAAGTTCATCACAGGATGGATCGGATCTTTCCTATTAGACCATAAGACCAAAAGGCATAGGAGCACAATTAGTCCATTCAGCCCATAGAGTCCGTTCTTCCATTCTAAGATGGCAGACTTATTATCCCTCTAATCCCCATTCTCCTGCCTTCTCCCCATATCTTTTGAATAATCAAGAACCCATCAACCTCCAATTTAAATATACTCAATGACTTGGCCTCCACAGCCATCCGTAGCAATGAATTCCACAGATTTACCCTCTGGCTAAAGAAATTTTTCCTCAATTCTGTTCACAATGGATGCTCCACTAGTCTGAGGCTATGACCTCTGGTCCTAGACTCAGTTACTATCGGAAACATCCTCACTACATCCAATCTATCCAAACCTTTCAATATGCTGTAGGTTTCAATGACATCCCTCTCCCACCTCATTCTTCTAACCTCCAGTGAATACAGTCCCAGAGCCATCAAACACTCTTCATATGTTAACCTTAGCTCACAGTCCTCCAAGTACGGTTTGACCAATGCCTTATATAGCCTCAACATTACATCCTTGCTCTTATATTTTAGTCCTTTCAAAATGAATGCGAACATTGCATTTGCCTTCCTTACCAACAACTCAGTGTGCAAGTTAACCTTTAGGGAATCCTACACAAGCATATCCAAATCCCTTTGTGTGTCTTATATTTGAATTTTCTGACCATTTAGATAATAGTCTACACCTTTATTCCTTCTACGAAAATGCATTACATACACTTCCCCAAACTATATTCTATCTGCCATTTCTTTGCCCTTTCCTCTAACCTATCTACGTCCTCTTGCAGACTGCTTGCTTTAACAACACTACTTGCCTCTCCACCTATCTTCGAATCATCTGCAAACTTGGCCACAAAGCCGCCAATTCTGTCATCCAAGTCATTCACATATAATGTGAAAAGAAACATTCCCAAAACTGACCCCTGCATAACACCACTAGTCACCAGCCACCAACCAGAAATGGCCCTCTTTGCCTCCTGACAGTCAGCCAATCTTCTATCCATGCTAGTATCTTTCCTAAAATACCATGGACTCTTGTTAAGCAGCTCTATGTGTGGCGTCTTGTCAAAGGCCTCTGAAAATCCAAATTGACAACATTCAAAGAATTCCAGAAGATTTGTCAGGCAAGATTTTCTCTTGAGGAAACCATGCTGACTTTGGCCTATTTTATCATATGCCTTCAAGTAACCCAAAACTTCATCCTTAATTACGGATGCCAACATCTGTCCAAACACTAAAGTCAGTCTAACTGGCCTATAATTTCCTTTCTTCTGTCTCCCTCATTTCTTAAAGATTTGAGTGACACTTGAAATTTCCAGTGCTCCAGACCCATTCCAGAATCTAGTTATTTTGAAAGATCATTATTAATACCATTACAATCTCTTCAGCTACCTCTTTCAAAACCCTGGGATGTAGTCCATCTGGTCCAGGTGTCTTATCTATCTTCAGTCCTTTCATCTGCCCAAGCACCTTCTCCTTAGTAATAGCAACAACATTCACTTCTGCCTCTTGCTGCTTTCAAATTTCTGACATACTGATGGTGTCTTCCATAGTGAGGACTCATTCCAAAGGTGTACGGGTTAGCAGGCTAACTTGCCACATAGGTGTAATTAGGCAGTATGAGTTTGTTGGGCAACAAGGGCCAGTTATTTTGCTGTATATCTAAAAATAAAATGGCGTTAATGTATCTGTCTCAACCACTTCCTCTGCCAGCTCGCTCTATATACTGATCACCTTCTGGGTAACAACATTACTTCTCACTCCTATTAAATCTCTTCCCTTTCACCTTAAACATATACCCTCTAGTGCTTGATTTCCTCAACTCAATTTGGTCATCTCAGAGCTAATGAAACAACCCTGAGCAGATGACAGTGAGGATTCCTTGATATCTTTTATGAGGCAAAACCATTGCAAACCATTATGTTTTGTAACTTCAAAATATTAAACTAATTAAAGGAAGACACAAGAGTCCAGGATTACGGGTGTAATGTCATCTTTACTTTAAGTGAGCTGATCACATATAATGTGATAGCATGAAAGAAACATAGAAACATAGAAAACCTACAGCACAATACAGGCACTTGAGCCCACAAAGTTGTGCCGAACATGTCCCTGCCTTACTAGGCTTACCCATAGCTCTCTATTTTTCTAAGCTCCATTTACCTATCCAAAAGACTCTTAAAAGACCTTATCGTATCCGCCTCCACCACTGTTGCCAACAGCCCATTCCATGTACTCACCACTCACTGCGTAAAAAAACTTACCCCTGACATCTCCTCTGTACCTACTCCCCAGCACCTTAAACCAGTGTCCACTTGTGGCAACCATTTCAGCCCTGGGAAAAAGCCTCTGACTATCCACATGATCAATGCCTCTCATCACTTCTATCGGGTCACCTCTCATCCTCCGTCGCTCCAAGGAGAAAAGGCCGAGTTCACTCAACCTATTCTCATAAGGCATGCTCCCAATCCAGGCAACATCCTTGTAAGTCTCCTCTGCACCCTTTCTATGGCTTCAACATCCTTCCTGTAGTGAGGAGACCAGAACTGAGCACAGTACTCCAGGTGGGGTCTGACCAGGGTCCTATAGAGCTGCAACATTACCTCTTGGCTCCTAAATTCAATTCCATGATTGATGAAGGCCAATACACCATACACCTTCTTAACTGCAGAGTCAGCCTGCGCAGCTGCTTTGAGCATCCTATGGACTCGGACCCCAAGATCCCTCTGATCCTCCACACTGCCAAGTGTCTTAGTATTAATACTATTAATACTACATTGTATCATCATATTTGACCTACCAAAATGAACCACTTCACACTTATCTGGGTTAAACTCCATCTGCCACTTCTACGTCTGATGACGTATGTAATTAAAGTGTTTTTACATGGAACCCCTAATGAATTATTTAAAGGAATAACATTGCTTAATCAGCTAATATATATATATACACATGCACAAGATTACTCAAATATTATAGAAATAGTAAATACACAACACAAACAAGCTGCAGTATAATCCATGACAGAAAAGGGGAACTAAATCCAAAGACAAGTACAGTAAGTGCGAGGTGACTGTGTTTTCTCTTCTACATCTGCTCTTGTCCACTCGCTCCTCTGCCACTGAGGCCATTTTCCAAACATCAAGGCTGGCAGAGAAATTGGTCTGTGATCACCAGCATGAAAAGTATTAACAGCTCATTGCACTGAAGTCCCAGCACAGTCAACAGAATTGAACACAGAGGTAGTACAATTGGCAACAATATTTCCTACATATTTAATCCCAGTAATCAAAGATACATCTATCCTGAGTCCCATAGCCTTCTGCATTCCATTTATTTTTCAAAGTGCAACCTGTTCTTTATTCAGCCCCTTGCATCATATTAGAATTAGAATCAGGTTTAATATTATTGACATATGTTCTGAAATCTGTTGTTTTGTGAAAGAAACTATAAATTACAGTGAGAAACATAGGTACTGTGCAAATGACATAGGCACACATACATGTACCATGGGGACTGGCTGCATTCACCGTTTAGCATGGGGGAGGCTACTGCAAAAGATTGAAAGAGGTTGCAGAAACTTGTAAAATTAGTCAGGCATCCAAGACACCTTCAAGGAGCGGTGCCTTAGGAAGGCGGCATCCATCATTAAGGACGCCCACCACAAAGGGCATGCCCTCTTCACACTTTTACCTTCAGGAAGGAGGTACAGAAGCCTGAAGGCACACACTCAGGCCTTCCCTTCTGCATATCCAATTTTTAAATGGACATTGAATGCATGAACACAACCTCATTAATTTGTTTCTGTTATTTTTCACTACTTATTTTAACTTAACTATTTAGTCGACATATATGTACTTAATGTAAGTCAGGTTTTATTTTCTCTATATTTACTTATCATGTATTTCATTGTACTGCTATTGTAAAGTTAACAAATTTCACAACATATGCTGGTGATACTAAATCTGATTCTGATATACCTAGGGTGCATAAGGCTTTTGCACGGTCCTGTATTCGTCAAGATGGAGCGGAAAGTGAGTTTGTAAATATGTGGCCAAGAGGTAATGCCTGTAGGAAATAGCAAAGGTGGAGCACCGCGTAAGGGTGTGTAGGACAGGTGGCAGTGAAGGGGTGCCAGAGGTGAGGAGTGGTGCAGGTGCAGACACACCCAGCCCTGAGACACCAGGCAAGGTAATTTTGTTCCAAATAATTAGTTTATTGACCAATCCAAAATGTCTCTCTGATTCTTCCCCTCCCTCCTCTCTCCCTGTCCCCTTCCTACTCTCAGTCCACGATAGATACCCATATTAGAATCAGGTGTATCATCACTCACATATGTTCCTTTGCAGCAGGAGTAAGAGCAATACATAAAATTGCTATAGTACTGTGTAAGTCCTAAGCACCCTAGCGATATATATGTTCAAAAAGAAAGCAAAATTAGTTAAGTAGTGTTTGTTGGTTTCATGGGTTGATCAACTCCAGAAATCTGATGGCAAAAAGAAAGAAGCTGCTCCTAAACTGTTGAGTGTGTGTCTTCAGGCTCCTGTACCTCTTCTCTGATGGTAACAAAGAGGGCGTGTCCTGGGTGATGGGGTCTTTAATGATAGATGCTGCTTTTCTGATGCATTGACTTTTGAAGATGTCCTTGATGGTGGGGAGGCTAGTGCCCATGATGGAGCTGGCTAAGCTTGCAAACCTCTGCAGAATTTTCCTATCCTATGCAGAGGCCATTACATACCAGGCAGTGATGCAACCAATTAGAATTCTCTCCATGGTAGACCTGCAGAAATTTGCTTGAGTCTAGGTAACATATCAAATCTCCTCAAACTCTAAATAAAATATAGCTGCTGAACTGCCTTCTTTGCCATTGCATTCTTTGTATTACTGAATAATTCACTTCTCTCAGCATCTCCAGCCATGCTTGTGTGTGTTATTTATGATACTTAACATTAAATAATTAACGGATCTTTAAAAAACAGTTCTCAGTATGAGGGCAATATGCCAGCATTAATATTCCATGCATAACTGGCTGCCAGTTAAGAGCCAACTGTATTAATATGGGTCTGGAGTCATGCACAAGTCAGATTGGGTAATGACTGTAAATTTCTATCCCTAACACTCATTATTGAACCAAATATGGTTTGATATCAATCCAATAGTGTCTGTCGTCACTGCTGCTACAGCCAACATTTTATTTGCAGAGTTTTGCGAAACTGAATTAAGATCTTCAAATTGCAATGCCTGGTAAATTATTTTTGAATTCCTGTTCCCTAGATTATTAGACCAGGCCCATTAATATAGTTCAGGAGCATAAAACTGCAGTGCTTTTTGCAGTTACCTTGAGAGAAATTCAAGTAGTTAATATGGGAAACATTCAGACTAACAGGATTGGAATCTACCAATCAGCAGGAGCGCTTGTGGATTTGTCAGATGTGAATTTTGAACTATGTTGTCTGCTCGTGATGGTATAAGGGTTGAAGCAAGAGGGTAAGTTAAAAAGGGGCCAGAGACCTCCCTCCTCAAGAATTGAGAAAGAGAGTGGAAAAGATGGGAGCAGGGACAACTCCTCAAGAATGGTGGAAGAATGTGAGGAAAGATGGGGGCAGAGACAACACCACAATCATCGAAGTAGCAAGTGGGTTAAGATAAGGCGAGAATTTATCCCCCGACCCCAATGACCCTGGAACCTATATGGTAATGTGGTCTTCCTCTTTATTAAGTAAAGTTTAGTGTTTATTCCAACTCCCATGTGAAGAGGTAAGATTCCCAGAAGGGCAAGCATTACAATGTTAACATTCGACTCTCTCATGGGCTGGAGAATGCTGTAAGGTTCTTCTCCCAAGTTCTGTCCTCCACCCTTGATTGAAGAAGTCCTTGGGACTTCTTACAATCTAACACCTGAATCTACACCTGGGTTTTGAGCAGACAAGCATACCTATAGCTGTGAAGGCTAGGATGGTGGCTATACGGTGGCTAATAATTCAGAGGGCAGGACTAAGCTATTATTAATGCTTTTTGAGATAGTGATTTAGATGCATATCATATTTTTTACTGAGTTAAGTATTGTATGTAATTAGTTTTGCTACAACAAGTGTATGGGACATTGGAAAAAAAGTTGAATTTCCCCATGGGGATGAATAAAGTATCTATCTATCTATCTATCTATCTATCTATCTATCTATCTATCTATCTATCTATCTATCTATCTAATTAAAGGTAAAGTTCATCTTTATTTGTCACACGTACATTGAAATACTGAAATGTACAGTGAAATGTGCCATTTGCATCAATAGCCAACACAGTCTGAGGATAGCCCACAAGTACCACCATGCTCTCGGTGCCAATATCATGTACTAACCCTAACCAATACATCATTTTGGAATATGGAAAGGAACCAGGGCACTTGGAGGACACCAAGGAGAACATACATACTCCTTACATACAGCAGTAGGAATTGAACCCTGACCTTACAGCTGGTACTCTAAGGCACTGTGGCTGAAGACCAGTACGCAAATCTATAGCAACTAGGGAAATTTAATCAGGAAGCCATTAAAAATTAGGATACAGAAACAAAAAGGTATGATGCTTACGCACCCCTCCTTTAGTTCAGAACTGATCCTCTGTTATCTTCTCACTTTTCTCTGGTCAACCCCCATCTGCACCTATTGCGCTGCTGCTGAACAATGAGAAGCTTTCAGCAGAAGGCATCATTGATTTGAAATGCTTTGTCTGGCTCCATACAAATTGGGGCTTCATTAGCCATATTGATGAAATGGTTCCAGGCATGTTGGGTATGAATAGTCATGAGCTCAATGTGTGGCCTTGGTTCCAGCTGCAAAAGGATGGTAAAATGAGGCATTGGATTAAATTGTCCCCAATAAATGGCAATTGTTTTATTATTCTATAAGATGAAGCAGTAATCGACCCTTTGCCAGTTCTGCCTTTTGCTAATCTTTTACCTCGGTACCGTTTTTCGACATCCAGCCCTCATGTTCTTTAATAAATGATGATCTTGATCCTTGATGTACTCAGGGATTAAGGACAGAGAGAGAGATTCACCATCTTTGGAGTGACAGGGAATGGAAAGTCATTGAGGGATATGAGCCAAACATAGGCAAGTGGGACTAACTCAGGAAAACACCTTGGTCAGCATGGGCAAATTGGGCTGAAGGGCCTGTTTCTATGCTGTATAATGCTATGACTCCAAGAAATTTCTGTCGGTCAGGCCGACAGTTATTTTGAGACAGTGAGCCTGCTTCTTGACAAACCTGCAAGAGGAAACTCCCTCCCCACCCAACCCATCTACTCTCCCAACCCCTGTAGAAATATTATATATTGAGACTCCTTCTGACTCGTAAGAGAAAATTGTGGATTCCTTCCTTCCTTCCTTCCTTCCTTCCTTCAGGAGAAGGAAACAAAAGCTTGAAAGCACACACCTTTAGACACTTTAGACTTCTTTCTCATTGTTAAAAAACTTTTAAACAAACCACTTGATTGATAAAGATGAACTCTTGCTCTCTCAATTTACCTCGTCACGGTCCTCATTGCCTAGCTGCACCATACTTTCTCGTTAACTGTAAGTGTGACACTACGTTCTTTAATCACAAACAAGAGAAAACCTGCAGACGCTGGAAATCCAAGCAACACACACAAAATGCTGGAGGAACTCAGCAGGCGAGGCAGCATCTGTGAGAAATAGTACAGTCGATGTTTCGGGCTGAAACCCTTCGTCAGTCCTGCCGAAGGGTCTCAGCCTGAAACATTGCCTGTTTACTCTTTTCCATAGATGCTGCCTGGCCTGTTGAGTTCCTCCAGCATTTTGTGAGTGTCACTATATTCTCCATTCTGTTATTGCTTCTTCCCCTGTACAACCTAGTTGTAATCATGTTTTCAATGATCTGTATATGTGTAGCTAGTATGTAACCAATGCTTTTCAATTTATCTTGGAACATATGACATTAATCAGCCAATTTTCAGTTAATGTCTTCTCATACAAGAAAATCCACATCCTCTGGAATCAATCTGTTGAAGTTCTGCCACAGTCTCTCACAATTATCGCTTTGGCGGGGGTCGTGGGGGGGGGGGAGGAGATCAGACCTGCACACAACATATCAAAAGTAAACTTAAGCAGGGTCTTGTATAACTGACACAAGATGGCAGTCAGATGGCAGTACTCTTGCAGTCAGATCTTGTTAGACTGAAGACCAAAATACCCTTTGCCTTCCTGATATTTTGTTGAACTTAGAAGTTGTGATTCTTGAACAAGGACATGCAGCTCCCCCTGAACGCCAACACCCTTCGATCTTCACCATTTATAAACTACTCTGTACTCAATAGGATCTAAGTTGGTATTCAGTTGAGTAAAAAGTAGACTTCATAGAACCTAATCTAATAAGACATCTTTCAAAAGGCCACTAAGAAGATGGCGCTAGCAAACAATGCTATTAAGGGTGACATCCTGCAGAGGCTTCAAGAAACTACTTCCTTCACATCTTCTTTTTCTTTCAAATATAGTTTTGTTACTGTTGGAGCTTGTGGTCGACATTTTGCTGGTGTGTTTTCGGGCTGATTGAATGATCTGGTAGTTTGCTGTCTCTGAGAGTGTTCGGTGGAGCATGTAGCTTCTAGGCCAAGAAGCCTAGAGATGGGATGTGGGCACAGGATCATCACCACTTGTCACCAATCTTGCCGATTAAAGCACTGAGAAAGATTGAAATCATCATGATGAGAGTGGAAGGCGAGCGCGTGTTCACTGCTGTCTACCAGCCTCTTGTTCGTGGCTACCAGAGGAAGGTGTCCTGGTGTCTTGGTCTCAATCACCCTCATGCTCATTGCTCCTGGAGGAAGGTCCCTGCATTCAAATAGTTTCTCTCTCTCCTGATGCTGTCGGAGGAAAGTGCCAGAGTCCTGGGTCTTAGGCAAGGTTTAATCAACACGGTTTATGGATTGGCCTTTGTAGTTCACGTTATCATGTTTCTGGCTGCTCCTTCTTTTGTCACTATTTTGAGGAAATTTGAATGGGGCAGCGTGCAGATAATGAACAACATAGCACTAGATTGAACTAGAACTGAGCTAAACTGGATATGCCTGGACTCTATCAATTTTGTATTTTATATTTTGTGCTTTTCACTCTTATTTTCCTGTTGGAGCAATTTGTTTATTTTTTGTGCGTGGGATGGGAGTGAATGCTTCTTCCTTGAATGGGTCCCTTGGTTTTCTTTGTTCTGTGGCTGTCTGTGGGGAAGACGAATCTCTGGGTTGTATACTACTCGTGCATACTTTGATAATAAATGTACTTTGAACTTTGAAAATCAAAATTCCAAACTAAAATAAATCTGAAAAGAAACGAAGGTGAAGCAATTCACACTTGAACCTGAGTATCTGCCCAAGAAAATGTCTAAAGACTGAGAAATGACAGGAGAGATCAGATTGTGCTGGAGTTCCTTCTGGTTTTCTACTTCTGTTAGAAACATAGAAACATAGAAAAAAGGTGGAGGAGTAGGCCATTTGGCCCTTCGAGCCTGCACCACCATTCAGTATGATCATGGCTGATCATCCAACTCAGAACCCTGTACCTGCTTTCTCTCCATACCCCCTGATCCCTTTAGCCACAAGGGCCATATCTAACTTCCTCTTAAATATAGCCAATGAACCGGCCTCAACTGTTTCCTGTGGTAGAGAATTCCACAGATTCACCACCCTCTGTGTGAAGAAGTTTTTACTCATCTCGGTCCTAAAAGGCTTCCCCTTTATCCTTAAACTGTGACCCCTCGTTCTGGACTTCCCCAACATCGGAAACAATCTTCTTGCATCTAGTCTGTCCAATCCCTTTAGAATTTTATACGTTTCAATAAGATCCCACCTCAATCTTCTAAATTCCAGTGAGTATAAGCCTAGTCGATCCAGTCTTTCTTCATATGAAAGTCCTGCCATCCCAGGAATCAATCTGGTGAACCTTCTTTGTACTCCCTCTATGGCAAGAATGTCTTTCCTCAGATTAGGGGACCAAAACTGCACACAATACTCTAGGTGCGGTCTCACCAAGGCCTTGTACAACTGCAGTAAAACCTCCCTGCTCCTGTACTCAAATCCTTTTGCTATGAATGCCAACATACCATTTGCCTTTTTCACCGCCTGCTGTACCTGCATGCCCACCTTCAATGACTGGTGTACAATGATACCCAGGTCTCGTTGCACCTCCCCTTTTCCTAATCGGCCACCATTCAGATAATAATCTGTTTTCCTGTTCTTGCAACCAAAGTGGATAACGTCACATTTATCCACATTAAATTGCATCTGCCATGAATTTGCCCACTCACCTAACCTATCCAAGTCACCCTGCATCCTCTTAGCATCCTCCTCACAGCTAACACCGCCGCCCAGCTTTGTGTCATCTTGGAGATGCTGCATTTAATTCCCTCGTCTAAATCATTAATATATATTGTAAACAACTGTGGTCCCAGCACTGAGCCTTGCGGTACCCCACTAGTCACTGCCTGCCATTCTGAAAAGGACCCATTTACACCCACACTTTGCTTCCTTTCTGCCAACCAATTCTCTATCTACATCACTATCATACCCCCAATACCGTGTGCTTTAAGTTCGTACACTAATCTCCTGTATGGGACCTTGTTAAAAGCCTTTTGAAAATCTGAATATACCACATCCACTGGCTCTCCCCTATCCACTCTACTAGTAACATCTTCAAAAAATTCTATAAGATTCATCAGACATGATTTTCCTTTCACAAATCTATGCTGACTTTGTCCGATGATTTCACATCTTTCCAAATGTGCTGTTATCACATCTTTGATAACCGACTCTAGCATTTTCCCCACCATCAATGTCTGACTAACTGGTCTATAATTCCCTGGTTTCTCTCTCCCTCCTTTTTTAAAAAGTGGGGTTACATTAGCCACCCTCCAATCCTCAGGAACTAATCCAGAATCTAAGGAGTTTTGAAAAATTATCACTAATGCATCCACTATTTCTTGGGCTACTTCCTTAAGCACACTGGGATGCAGACCATCTGGCCCTGGGGATTTATCTGCCTTTAATTCCTTCAATTTACCTAACCCCACTTCCCTACTAACATGTATTTCCCTCAGTTCCTCCATCTCACTAGACCCTCGGTCCTCTACTATTTCTGGAAGATTATTTATGTCCTCCTTAGTGAAGACAGAACCAAAGTAGTTATTCAATTGGTTTGCCATGTCCTTGTTCCCTATGATCAATTCACCTGTTTCTGACTGTAAGGGACCTACATTTGTCTTGACCAATCTTTTTCTTTTCACTTATCTATAAAAGCTTTTACAGTCAGTTTTTATATTCCCTGCCAGCTTTCTTTCATAATCTTTTTTCCCTTTCCTAATTAAACCCTTTGTCCTCCTCTGCTGGACTCTGAATTTCTCCCAGTCCTCAGGTGTGCCGCTTTTTCTGGCTAATTTGTATGTTTCTTCTTTGGACTTGATACTATCCCTAATTTCCCTTGTCAGCCATGGGTGCACTACCTTCCCTGGTTTATTCTTTTGCCAAACTGGGATGAACAATTGTTGTAGTTCATCCATGTGAACTTTAAATGCTTGCCATTGCATATCCACCATCAACCCTTTAAGTATCATTTGCCAGTCTATCTTAGCTAATTCACATCTCATACCTTCAAAGTTACCCTTCTTTAAGTTCAGAACCTTTGTTTCTGAATTAACTATGTCACTCTCCATCTTAATGAAGAATTCCACCATATTATGGTCACTCTTACCCAAGGGGCCTCGCACGACAAGATTGCTAACTAACCCTTCCTCATTGCTCAATACCCAATCTAGAATGGCCTGCTCTCTAGTTGGTTCCTCGGCATGTTGGTTCAGAAAACCATCCCGCATACATTCCAAGAAATACTCTTCCTCAGCACCCTTATCAATTTGGTTCACCCAATCTATATGTAAATTGAAGTCACCCATTATAACTACTGTTCCTTTATTGCACGCATTTCTAATTTCCTGTTTTCCTCTTGATTTCAGTTGTTCCATAGCTAGTGACCACGTCTCCTGGTACCAAGCCCGAATTTGTGGAATTCTCTTAGTAAATTTCCATCTCTCTTTATTTCTTTAAAACACTTTACAAAACCCCCTGGCCATGAGTCCTGAGTACTCCAATTGTGGCAAGATATCAAATTCTATTAGGTAATCAATTCTGTGAAGTACTTTGGAACATTTAAGTATAACATAAGTGGAGTGGCTAAATTATTAAAGTTCCCATTATCAGCCAGAAATGATTCAAAAGTACAGATGGAGCTGTAACTTTGATAGTGGTTGGCCAAGTTGTGCTGGTGGTCACCCTCAGCTGGAGTTTGTATTGAGCATTCAATATAACTCAGAAAGCAAGACCGTCTTACCCATTGATTTCAATGCATGGAAAATTTGGACTATGGTAGGAGATCACAAGGAATAGCCTTTGCGTTCACCTGCATGGGCAAGTCCTACTGCACCACACTTACTTCTTTGCAGCTTGAACATAACTGGGGTTAACTCATCACCCTACCCCAACATGCAGAAGACCATGTAATAATCTGCCCCAGTTAAATTTACATGGAACATTGAACAACACATCACGTGAATAGGCCCTCTGGCCTAAGGTGTCTGTGGTGACCATGATACCAGATTCAACTAATCCCAGCACATGATTCATAACCCTACATTACCTGCATGTTCATATCCCTGTCTAAGTCCCTCTACCATATCTATTTTTACCACCTCCACCACCCTCTAACAACATATTCCAGGCATTACAAGTCTATGTGTAAAAAAACTTGCTCTCCAATCCGGCTATGCTGGATTGGGTGTTGTGCATAGATCCGGTGGTGATAAGAGAGCTTGAGGTTAAGGAACCCTTAGGGAACAGTGATCACAATATGATCAAATTCACTTTGAAATTTGGGAAGGAAAAACTAAATTCCCAATGTGTCCGTATTTCAGTGGAGTAAAGGAAATTACAATGGCATGAGAGGGGTACTGGCCAAAGGTGACTGGAAAAGGACACTAACAGGAAGGACGGCAGAGCAGCATTGGCTCGAGTTTCGGCAAAAAATGAGGGAAGCGCAAGACAGGTATATTCCAAATAAAAAAGAAACTTTCAAATGGAAGACGGATACTACCATGGCTGACAAGTGAAATCAGAGTCAAAGTAAAAGCAAAAGAGAGGGCATACAAGGAAGACAAAGCTAGTGGGAAGATAGAGGATTGGAAAGCTTTTAAAAACTTGCAGAAGGAAACTAAGAAGGTTATTAGGAAGGAAAAGATGAATTATGAAAGGAAGCTGACGACTAATATCGAAGAAGATACTAGAAGCTTTCAGAGAGATTTAGGCCAGTTAGAAGAGTGGGTTGAAAGATGGCAGATGAAGTTTAATGGTGATAAGTGTGAGGTGCTACATTTTGGAAGGACTAAGCAAAATAGGACATACATGGTAAATGGTAGGGCATTGAGGAATGCAGTAGAACAGAGTGATCTAGGAATAATGGTGCATAGTTCCCTGAAGGTGGAATCTCATGTGCACAGGGTGGTGAAGAAAGCTTTTGGTATGCTGGCCTTTATAAATCAGAGCATTGAGTATAGGAGTTGGAATGTAACATTTAAATTGTACAAGGCATTGGTGAGGCCAAATTTGGAGTATTGTGTACAGTTCTAGTCACCGAATTATAGAAAAGATGTCAACAAAATAGAGAGAGTACAGAGGAGATTTACTAGAATGTTACCTGGGTTTCAGCACCTAAGTTAAAGAGAAAGGTTGAACAAGTTAGGTCTTTATTCTTTGGAGTGTAGAAGGTTGAGGGGGGGACTTGATAGTGGTATTTAAAATTATGAGGGGGATAGATAGAGTTGACGTGGATAGGCTTTTTCCATTGATAGTAGTGGAGATTCAAACAAGAGGACATGATTTGAGAGTTAGGGGGCAAAAGTTTAGGGGTAACACGAGGGGGAATTTCTTTACTCAGAGAGTGGTAGCTGTGTGGAACGAGCTTCCAGTAGAGGTGGTAGAGGCAGGTTCAATTTTGTCATTTAAAAAAAATTGGATAGATATATGGACAGGAAAGGAATGGAGGGTTATGGGCTGAGTGCAGGTAGGTGGGACTAGGTGAGAGTAAACGTTCAGCACAGACTAGAAGGGCCGAGATGGCCTGTTTCTGTGCTGTACTTATTATATGGTTATATGGTTAAGTATATAAAGGGTAAAAGAGAATTGAGGGTAGATATAGGACCAATAGAAAATGATGATGGAGATATTGTATTGAGAAATGCAGAGATGACAAAGGAACTGAATGTGTATTTTGCATCAGTCTTCACAGTGGAAGACATCTGCAGTATTCAAGAGTGTCAGTGAAGTGAAGCATGTGCAGTGAAAATTACGACTAAGAAGGTGCTCAGGAAGCTTAATGGTCTGAGGGTGGATAAATCTCCTGGACCTGATGGAATGCACCCTCGGGTTCTGAAGGACGTTTCTAGAGTGATTGCAGATGCATTAGCAATAATATTTCAAAAATCAATATATTCTGGCATTGTTCCAGATGACTGGAAAATTGCAAATGTTACTCCGCTATTTAAAAAGGGTGGGAGGCAGCAGAAAGGAAACTATAGACCTGTTAGCCTGACATCAGTGGTTGGGAAGTTCTTGGAATGAATTGTTAGTGATGAGATTATGGAGTACCTGGAGGCACATAACATGATAGGCCAAAGCCAGCATGGTTTCCTGAAAGGAAAATCCTGCCTGACTAACCTACTGCAATTTTTTTCAGAAAATTACATGCAGGGTAGACAAAGGAGATGTAGTAGATGTGGTTTACTTGGATTTTTAGAAGGCCTTTGACAAAGTGCTGCACATGAGGCTGCTTAGTAAGATAAGAGCCCATGGAATTACAGGGAAGATACTAGCATGGGTGGAACATTGGCTGATCGGCAGAAAACAAGAGAGTGGGAATAAAGGGATCCTATTGTTGCTGGCTGCCGGATACCAGTGGAGTTCCACAGGGATTGGTGTTGGGACTGCTGCTTTTTACGATGTATGTCAATGGTTTGGACTATGGTATTAATGGAGTTGTGGCTAAATTTGCCGATAATACAAAAATAGGTAAAGGAGCAGGTATTGTTGAGGAAACACAGAGCCTGCAGAGAGACTTAGATAGTTTAGGGGAATGGGCAAAGAAGTGGCAAATGAAATACAATGTTGGAAAGTGTATGGTCGTGCACTTTGGTGGAAAAAATAAATGGGAACACTATTATTTAGATAGGGAGAGAATTTAAAATGTAGAGATGCAAAGGGGCTTGGGAGTCCTTGTGCAGGATACCCTAAAGGTTAACCTCCAGGTAGAGTCGGTGGTGAAGAAGGTGAACGCAATGTTGGCATTCATTTCTAGAGGTATAGAATATAAGAGCAGGAATGTGATGTTGAGGCTGTATAAGGCACTTGCGAGACCACAGTGGGAGTAATGTGTGAGGGTTTTGGGCTCCTTATTTTAGAAAGGACATACTGACATTGAAGAGGGTTCAGAGAAGATTCACAAGAATTATTCCAGGAACGAAAGGGTTACCATATGAGGAATGTCTGGCAGCTCTTGGGCTGTATTCCCTGGAATTCCGGAGAATGAGAGGGGATCTCATAGAAACATTCCAAATGTTAAAAGGTCTGACTAGATTAGATATGGCAAAGTTATTTCCCATGGTAAGGGAGTCTAGGACAAGAGGGCACGACTTCAGGATTGAAGGATGTCCATTTAGAACGGAGATGCGGAGAAATTACTTTAGTCAGAGGGTGGTAAATCTGTGGAATTTGTTGCCATGAGCAGCTGTAGAGGACAAGTCGTTGGGTACATTTAAGGCAGAGATAGATAGGTTCTTGATTATCCAGGGCATCAAGCGGTACGGGGAGAAGGCAGGGGAGTGGGGATGACTGGAAGAATTGGATCAGCTCATGATTGAATAGGAGAGCAGACCCGATGGTCTGAATGCCCTACTCCTGCTCCTGTATCTTATGGTCTTATGGTCCTACATCTCCTTTAAATTTACAGAGCAACACACACAGGATGCTCAAAGAAGTCAGCAGGTTAGGTTGGAGAGGAATAATCAATCAACTTTTTGTTCTGAGACTGATATTTTGTGAGGGTTGATCTAGATTTCCAGAGTCCGAAGAATTTCTTCTGTTTATCTTTTAAATTTACCCCTTCTTGCCTTAAAGATAGGAGCTTTTTAATTTTTTTGGCAATAGTTCTTGGCTGTTGTTCACTTCATTTGTTTGCATGATTTGTATTTCTTTCTTTCTCTTGCACGTCAAGTGTTGGTCCTTTAATTTTATATTTTGTTCATTTTTTCTCTTTTTAATTTGCTTCTTTCGGGTTTCTTGTTTTGTGTCTACCTGTGAACAAGCAAGTCTCAAGGTTGTATAATTTATTTATTCTTTGATAATAAAAGAATCTGGAATAGTTTCACCAGTGTTGGACACAGCCACACTGTTGGATATTATAATATGAAATGCTCTGCATTAGCCAATCCTATCCAATTCCTGGCTTGCGAGGTTAACATTGCCATCAATATGTCCAATGTCAGTAAGAAATAAGTTATAGCAGATATTAATTAATAGCACAAATCTGAATCTTGGACTTAAAAACTATTTAGAATTCAGCAGGGTTTCAGTTTATTGTAAACAGAAGAGATTCTGCAAACCTTGAGCAACACACACAAAATGCTTGAGGACTGCTGAAGGGTCTCAGCCCAAAACATTGACTGTATATTGCCCCTCCATAGATGCTGCCTGACCTGCTGAGTTCCTACAGCAATTTATGTGTGTTGCAGTTCAGCTGGTGTTTTTATAAGGAAGGGTGTGCTTGCAGTGAAGAGGTTGCAAAGGTGAGAAACCAAGGAGAGTTGCCTTAGATCAACCTTTCCTGAATGAGGATAGGCTGAATTGATTTGAATTGTTTTCCTCAGAGCAGAGGATGCTGAGGCAAACCTGAGAGTGATGTACGACATTATGAGTGGCATTTATCAGGTGGTTTGTAGGAAACTCTTCCCCAAGGCAGAGGTAGCTAAAATTGACAGACACCTGTTTAAGAGTTAAAGGGCAAGAGGTTTAGAGGTATTCTCAGAGCACTGAAGTAGATTATTGGTTTATTATTGTCACAGGTAACAAGATACAGTGAGAAGCTTTTTGGTTTGCATGCCATCCAGACAGATCATTCCATACCTAAGCACATCAAGGTGGCACTAAAGGGAAAAAAAAACAGAATGCAGAGAAAACTGTTGCAGTTACAGAGTAAGTGAAGTACAGCTAGACAAAGTGCAGGGATCTTGAGGAGGAGATCAGGAGGTTGGTTCAATAACTTAGACAAGAACTTGAATCACTAAGACATTCAAGGCTATGATGCAAGTGCTGATCAATAGACGAGTGTTTGATGGCTGGAATGGACATAATGTGTGAAAGCCTATTTCCCATTTGAAATAACTCTGAGTTTATGATCTTTTAGGCCAGTGTTGTGTTAGATTCTACTATCAATGGAGGCAAGAAAATTCCTCATAATACTTTGTGTGCACAATCTTTGCCATCATTACTCCTGATTTTTTATTGTTGCTGCCATGCAACATGACTTCCACAACATTGAATCTTATGTCAGTAAATAATTGAAAGACATCTTGAAGTTGGAAATGGAGAAGTTCATTAACCTAATGGAGTTAGGTCTGAAAAGGGGTGTAAAGATAAGGAGGAAACAGGTCCATAAAGGTAGGAGCAGAAGAATACTAAATTCTCTGGAAGAAGTTCTGAAGAAGGATCTCGGCCCGAAATGTTGATTGTTTATTATTTCCATCGATTCTGCCATTCAGTAAATGGAGCTCGTCAGCCTGGAAAGGCAGTCCAGCTAAGAAAGGGAAAGCTCTGATTTCAAACCTCCGCTGCCTTGCGACCATACCCACTCACGGGAAAGGCTTCGGGAGTAAACCCTGAGGACAAATCCGGAGCTGGTGTCCCTAAGGCAGTCCGACGTTGTCTTCAACTTTGTTCTGGCAACTCCTGTGGTGACACTGGTGCTAAGCTGTATTAGCCTTCCCTTGGCCAACATCGGTGTTGTGGAGAGGGGAGACTTGCTGCATGGGCAACTGCCGGTCTCCCGTACAACCCTGCCCAGGCCTGTGCCCTGGAAACCATTCCAGGCACAGATCCATGGTCTTGTGAGGCTAACAGATGCCACCATAGGTACTGCCTGATTGCTGAGTTTCTCCAGTGTATGTGTTCCTTTAGAATATTAAACTGGAGGCTTTGAGGGACCAGGATCAAATTAGAACAGTAATCTCAAAGAAATAGTGTATTGGAGAGTGCAAGTTGGAGTATAGATAACTGTATTTAAGATGCTCAAGCTTGTGAAAACAGTTTAAAATTAGAAACGTTTAGTCCGGTGGTAACATAATAATGTCCACAAAGGGTTTCAGAAGAGCTCTGTGCAGAGATGAGTATGGTTCATGAAGACAGTGGAAGGCTGTCCACTGTGGATGGGAATCCAAGCACTGGGTGAATTAAGAGGCTGAGATTGTCTGGTTCATAGAATGGTTAGGAAGAGAGCTGAAAGGAGTTGCTGGGGAGGTAAATGATTCCAGTTAATTGGTTGCTATAGCTATTGTACCAGCAACTGCAAACCCTTTTTCTAGTTTAATAAATAGCCAGTGCAGGAACTTAATAAGCTATAGCTTGGAGCAAAATGAATTGGTAGGTCATCAAAACTAAGCTGAATTAACTTCAGCATGTACTTGCCAACTTTACAAGGTCCACTGGATCTAGCTCATTAACATGTCTTCATTTGATAGCTGGTTCTTTATCAACTAATTAATGGTTCCTCTGGAACCATTTTTTCATCAGAACTATTTCTTTCTTACTATAGTCAACTCTTAATAATTCTGCGCTAGTGCAGAAATGATTTTTAAAAAATCAACTGCAATAATTGCTTGGAACGTGTTTGGAAAATGGGGCTAAATACTGATATCATTTATATTGGTTATACTCAAGTGGCCACTGAGCACATATTCATGGTCTTCTGTTGCTAAAGCCCATCAACTTCAATGTTCAAAATTGGCTCTATTTTAATAACCATTTATGGATGCAGGTCTCACTGGCAACAGCAGCATTTATTAGAAATATAAAAAGGACTGCAAACACTGGAAATCTGAAATAAAAAGTGTAAATGATGGAAAACTCATCAAGTCAGGCAACATCTTTGCAGAGAGACAAACAGTCAATGTTTCAGGTCGAAGGGCCTTCATCACAACTGACAAAGTGAAAAGGCAAATTAGTCTAGGTGCAGAGAAGGTGGGAGACAGGGATGGGTAGAAAAAAATAGTTGCATACAGTGACCATTAAATAGCTAAACCATAAGAAAATAAAACATAGAAGATAAATTAGGCCATTTGACCATCAAGTCTGTCCACTATTTAATCATGGTTAAGTTACTTTCCCTCTCAACCCCATTCTCCTGCCTTCTCCCCCTTACCTTTGGCACCCCTACTAAACAGGAACCTATCAAGCTCCCCTTTAAATATACCCAATAACCTCCATTGCCATGTGTAAAAATTAATTCCACAGATTCACCGCCCTCTGGCTAATTGAATTCCCCCTTAACTCTGTTCTAAAGGGACGTCCTTGTATTCTGAGGATGTGCCCTTTGGTCCTAGACTCTCCCACTATAGGAAATATCCTCTCTATGTGCACTATCTAAACGTTTCAATATTCAATAGGTTTCTGTGAGATACCCTCTCATTCTTCAAAACTCCAGTGAGTACAGGCCCAGAGCCAAACATTCCTCATATATTAATTCCTTTGTTTGTATAACATTTTTTGCATTTTGTGATGTCCATATAATGTATGATTTATTTACTTCACATATGCCATGCCAGTCTTGCCAGAAGGATATTAGCAACGCAGTCGTGGACCCCCTTTGCTGGCATAATTCAGTCAGGTCAAAGGACCTATTTCAGCGTGGTATTGCCCTGTTGACTCTATGGCTAAAATTCTGACCCTATTGCCTTATGAGTGAATACAATCAGGATGACTACATAAGAGCTCAATGAAGCCAAACCTTCAATTTATTCTCAAAAATATGAGTTATATATGATGAAGGCTGTAACACGGTACTGTGCAAAAGTCTTAGGCACAGATAGATAGCTAGGGAACCTAATACTTTTGCACAGTACTGTAGTAATTTTATTTATTGCACTGACTGCTGCTGCAAAAAAAATAAAATTCATATGATATGGGAGTGATGATAAACTTGATTCTGATATGGGTCTCTTTTGTGGATTGAGAATGGGAAGGGGGCAGGGAGAGGGTAATAATGGTTGCGAAAAGGGGAAGAAAGAGGAGGGGAATGGGAAGCATGGGAGAGACATTCTGTAATGATCAATAAACCAATTATTTGGAATCAAATCAAATGGAATCAAATTCAAGCAACCAACATCTAATGATTATCCTTTGACCATCCTGCCTGTTACTTCCTCAAAAAATTCCAACAAATTTGTCAGACAAGATTTCCCTATTAGAAAACCACGCTGATTTTGACCTACCTTATCATGTGCCTCGAAGTATTCTGAAACTTAATAATGGACTCCATCATCTTCCTAAGCACAGAAGTCAGGCTAGCTGACTTTCATTTCTTCTACCTCCCTGTATTCTTATAGTGTAGAGTGACATTTGCAATTTTCCAGTCCTCTGGAACCATTGCAGAATCTAGTGACTCTTGGAAGATAATTACTCATCAGTCCTGATGAAGGGTGTCAGCCCAAAACATCAACTTTTTCTATAGACGCTGCCTGGCCTGCTGAGTTCCTCCAGCGTGTTGAGTGTGTTGCTTGGATTTCCAGCACCTGCAGATTTTCTTATCTATGTAGTCCATATGGTCCAGGTGGCTTACCTCCCTCTAGTCCTTTTGGCTTCCCAAGCACCATCTCCTTCGTATTAGCAACTATGCTCACTTCTGCCCCCTGCCGCTCACGAATTTCTGGCGTATTTCTAGTGTTTTCCACAGTGAAGACGGATGCAAAATACTTTTTAAGTTCAAATGTTACATCTCTGTCCCCCATTACTACATCTCCAGTGTCATTTCCAACAGTCCAATATCTGTCTTGCCTCTCTTTTAATCTATATATATATATATGAAAAAACTTTTCATAACTTTGATATTATTGGCGGACTTACCTTCACATTTCATTGTTCTCTCCTTATGTTTTTCTTTCAGTTGCTTTATGTCAGTTTTTTAAAATTTTGCCTATCTTCTAACTTCCCACAATTTTTTAACTTTTAAGCTGTCTTTGACTTCACATGTAAGCCATGAATTCTGTTTAGAAGTATTCTGTATTAGAATACTTCTTCATCTTTGGGATGTATCTATCCTGCTCTTTATGAATTGTTCCCAGAAATGCCAGACATTGCTGTTTTTCCATCATCTCGACTAGTGTCTCCTTCCAAACAACTTTGACCAGCTCCTTTGTAAATCCCTTTACTCCACTAATACATCTGACTTGATCTTCTCCTTCTCAAACTGCAAGGTGAATTCTACAATTCAAGTATTCCTTAACATTAAGCTCCCTAATCAAATCTGGTTCATTACCACAAGCTGCTCTAAAAAGCTATTTCATACGCATTTTACAAATTCCATCTCTTGGGATCCAGCACCAACCTAATTTTCTCAATCCACCTGCATATTGAAATCTCCCATGACTATTGTAAAAGTACACTTTTTACATGCCTTTTCTATTTCCCATTGAAATTTACAGTGGTGCTAGAAAATTCATGAACCTGCAGAATTTTCTCTATTTCTGCATAAATATGACCAAATTTGTGATCAGATCTTCATGCAGGTTCAAATCTAGATAAAGAGACCCCAATTAAATAAATAAAATTAAATTAGGTAACACAAAAAAATTATACTTTTGCATTTATTTATTGAGAAAAATGATCCAATATTACATGTATTTGTTGGAAAAAGTATGTGAACCTTTGTTTTCACTAACTGGTGTGACCTCTTTGTACATCAGCTTGGAGGAATTTTAGGCCATTCCTCCTTAATACAAATCAGCTTCAACTCTGAGATGTTGGTGGGCTTCTATGCATAAACTGCATGCTTCGGGTCCTTTCACAACATTTCTATGGGATTAAGGTCAGGACTTTGACTTGACCAGTCCAAAACATAAATTTTCTTCTTGTTAAACCATTCTGTTATGGTTTACTCTCATCTTCTGGATTATTATTCATCTATTAAGCTTCAGGTGATGGACTAAACCCTGACATTCTCCTGTAAAACATCTTGATACAATTTAAAATACGTTGTTCCCTCAACGATTGTAAGTGACATGGTCCCGATTGCTATTCCCCTATCTTGCCCCTAATCTCCTTTGATTATGTCTTCATTCCAATCGTTAATTTCCCATTTACTGCTAATTCGCTTTATAACAGCACACCTGGTCTCCATCAAGAACTGAAGTATAAGAAATCTGGCATCACAACCACTGGTCGCCAGTTCGTTGGTCTATTCCCGTGTGATAACTTTGTTTCTCAATTGATTAGAGCTGTTAGTTCTAAGTCCAGCTCAAGTTTCAAGATATTCCATGAAAACCCTGTCTCCATGTCAAGACTCCATAATTAGAGCTCCGCGTGAAGATTCCTCCTGTTTGCTGTTCAACGTTCACGTCTGCGCCAGCATCCCCAACTCAGTCTCCGTGCCTGTGTCCTGCACTTGGGTTCTCTTCAGTCGCTCCGTGCAACAGAACAAACTGGCCATAATGAACCCAGCGGACATGAATCCCCTGCAGCAAGCCCTCGCCAACCAGGGCTCCCTACTGGGCCTGCACGATCAGCTGCTCTGGGATGTCATGGAGAACCTCCGTTCCCTGTCAATGAATGTAAAAAAGGTCAGTGAACAGGTTGACCGATTATCTGTTTATCTTTCCCCGTCCACTCCGGGAACTCTGTCTGACCAGCCCAGACAGCCTGTAGTGGCAATCCCCTATTTGTCGACAACATGACCACTAAAAGAGCTGCAAGTACCTGAACCAGAACCCTACGCTGGGGATCTGGGGAAGTACTGGGCCTTTCTGCTGCAACGTTCCTTGGTGTTCGAGCAGCAGTCATCCATGCACGCCATGGACAGATCAAAGATAGCTTACATCATAGGGTTGTTGCGAGGAAGTGCGTTAGCATGGGCCACCGCGATTTGGGATAATCAGCTAGAGACCTGCTCTTCATTCCCCAACTTCATCTCGGAAACGAGGAAGATTTTTGACCATCCTGTCCGCGGTGAAGATGTAGCTAAGTGTCTACTCACGCTCCATCAGGGCTCGTGCAGTATTGCCGAATACTCCATAGAGTTCCAGACGCTAGCAGCCGACTCGGAGTGGAATGATAAGGCACTACAGGAGGTATTTCGGCAAGGCCTCTGTGACATGGTAAAGTTCAAGTTGGCGGCTAGGGATGGATTCATTGATCTCCCTAGCCACTAGGCTGGACAACCGACTCCGAGAACATCAAAGAGAGAGGACCGGTTGTCCTATACCTTTGGTCACCCCACGGCACACTCTACCATCTTCTCCCAGCCCTAGCCTCTCTCCTCCTCCCATTCCTAGAATAGCTCTCAGTCTGGCTGTTTCCCCCACCCCGGGAGAGGAACCAATGCAGCTGGGATGGAAATGTCTTTCTCCCACAGAGCGACTCCGGAGATTAAGAGCAGGGGATTGTCTCCATTGCGGTCAATCTGGCCATTTTCGTGCTACCTATTCCCTTCAGCCAAAAGGGAGGACTCACCAATAGAAAGGGGGTGGTGAGTCAGACATTCCCTTCTGTCCCCCAATCCCGGATGCAGATCCAAGCTACTGTAAGCTACCACAAACTGTCCCTGTCTCTGTCCGCCTTGGTGAACTCTGGTGCCAAGGGAAATCTGTTGGATCAAGACATAGCTTCCTGGGCCAGAATTCCTCAGGAGCCGTTGAGTACCCCTCTGGAAGCCTGGGCACTGGACGGAAGACTTCTAGCCCGAGTCACTCACTGTACCACCACTGACTTTGATTCTCTCTGGGAACCATTGGGAACAGGTACAATTTAACCTAATTTCCTCTCCTCAAGCTCCTATAGCTCTTGGGTAGCCCTGGTTAAGCCGTCATAATCCCCACACTGATTGGTCCACTGTGAAGATAGCCAGCTGGAGTCCGTTTTGTCACTCCACTTGTCTACAGTCAGCCCTTTCCCCATAAAAACCATCACAACCTCATCTGTCGCTGAGCTCCCTGACTTGTCCAGGGTTCCAGTGGAGCACCACAACCTTGGCAAGTGTTTAGTAAGCAACGGGCCCTTTCCCTGCCTCCACACTGACCATACGATTGTGCTATTGGCCTTATCCCCAGAGCTCCTCTACCCACCAGTTGACTGCATAACTTGTCCCGACCAGAGAGGGAAGCAATGTAGGATTACATCAGTGAATCTCTCATGGTGGGCATTATCCAACCCTCATCCACCCCGGTGGGCACAGGGTTCTTCTTTGTGGGGAAGAAGGATGGTTCACTACGTCCCTGCATTGACTACTGAGGTCTAAATCATATAACCACAAAGAATAAGTATCCACTGCCCCTCATAAACTCTGCTTTTGAACCACTTCATGGAGCCACCATCTTCTCCAAGTTGGACCTACAAAGCACCTACCATATGGTCAGAATAAGGGAGGGAGACGAGTGGAAAATGGCATTCAATATCCCTCTCGGCCACTTTGAATACCTGGTCATGCCATTCGGCCTCACCAATGCCCCTGCAGTCTTCCAAGCCCTGATTAATGATGTCCTAAGAGACTTTATTAACCATTTTGTGTTTGTTTATCTGAATGACATCCTAATCTTCTCCAGCAGTTTCCAGGAACACACCTATCATGTCCGTCAGGTTCTACAGAAGCTTTGGGAGAAAAAATTATTCATTAAAGCTGAGAAGTGTGAGTTCCACATCCCCTCAATCAGCTTCTTAGGGTACATCATCAAGAGTGGGTGAGTGAGAGCGGATCCCGAGAAGATCTTGGC
Organism: Hemitrygon akajei; assembly: GCF_048418815.1. Taxonomy (NCBI): domain Eukaryota; kingdom Metazoa; phylum Chordata; class Chondrichthyes; order Myliobatiformes; family Dasyatidae; genus Hemitrygon; species Hemitrygon akajei. The sequence continues at coordinate 25,766,510 of NC_133144.1, forward strand.
AGTGGCGGAGTGGCCAAGACCCATGACACGCAAGCAGCTTCAGCGATTTCTGGGTTTGTGAACATTTATCGCCAGTTCATCAGGGATTATAGTCGAGTGGTGGTGCCCCTTTAAACCTACGACCCCTCTTCATTGTGACCCCCAAGCTGACTCAGCATTCTCAGAGATGAAGAGGCATTTCACCTCTGCTCCCATCCTGGTCTGACCAGACTCCTCTTGTCAATTCACTGTGGAGGCTGACGCCTCTGACTCTGGGGTGGCAGCAGTCCTCTCTCAACATTCAGGCCCTGATCAGAAACTTCATCCCTATGCCTTCTTTTCTCGTCGACTGTCCCCCACCGAACAAAATTATGATGTAGGGAACCGTGAGTTACTGGCGGTCAAACTTGCTTTGGAGGAATGGAAGCACTGGCTGGAGGGAGTGGAACATCCGTTTATCGGCTGGACCGATCACAAGAACCTTGAATATATCCAAACCGCCAAATGCCTAAATTCCCGCCAAGCCTGTTGGGCATTATTTTTTGGCCTGTTCAGGTTTACATTCACCTATCGTCCAGGATCCAAGAATGGGAAGCCCGATGCTCTCTCCGGTCAATACATTTCTGAGGAGGGCCTTCCCAACCCTGAGACCATCCTTCCACCATCCTATGTGGTGGCTGCCCTCACCTGGGAGATCAAGGCCATAGTCAAAGAGGCCCAACGGGCCCAACTTGACCCAGGCAACGGACCTTCCAATCGCCTTTTTGTGCCCGATTCCGTTCAATCTCAGGTTCTCCAGTGGGCGCACATGTCTCATATCGCCTGCCATCCCGGGATTGATCGGACGCTGACCCTTCTGAAGAGGCACTTCTGATAGCCCTCCATGGATGCCGATAATTGTTCCTTTGTCTCTGCCTGTTCTGCTTGTGCCCGTGGAAAAGCCTCCCACTGACCACTTGCTGGATTGCTTTGTCCCCTACCTGTTCCTAGCCGTCTTTGGTCTCACATTGCTCTGGATTTTGTTACGGGACTATCCCCTTCACATGGGAACACTGCTGTACTCACTGTGGTGGACCGCTTCCCCAAAGCCCTTCCCAAACTCCCTTCAGCCCGTGAAACAGCCCACCTTCTCATCCATCATGTCTTCTGCCTTCATGGAATTCCCTTTGACATCAAAATTGGGTCCCCAATTCAACTTTCAAGTCTGCAGGTCCTTCTGTTAAGCCCTTGAAACCTCAGTAAGTCTGTCGTCCGGCTTTCATCCACAGACGAACGGGTAAACAGAGTGAGCTAACCAGGATATGGAGCAGCACTGAGCTGCATAACGGCCAACAACCCGTCTGCCTGGAGCACCCATCTTGCTTGGGTAGAGTATGCCCACAACTCCCTGGTCAGCACTGTCACCAGAAGGTCTTCCTTTGAATGCTCCCTCGGTTATCAACCCCCTCTGTTCTCAGCTCATGAAGGGGACATTGCTGTGCCTTCTGTTCAGGCCCATCTCCGCCAGTGCCACAAGATCTGGGAAGACACGTGTGGTCCTGTTCCGCTCAGCCGACCACAACCGGAGGATTGCTGATCACCATTGGATTCCCGCACCTGATTATCGACCTGGACAGAAGGTTTGGCTCTCTTCTAAAGACATCCCCCTCAAGAATGAGCCCAAGACACTCACCCCTCGCTTCCTGGGACCTTTCGAGATTGAGAGCATTATCAACCCCACGGTGGTCCGACTCAAACTGCCAAGATCTATGCACATCTATCCTACATTCCACGTTTCCCAATTGAAACCAGTATCAGTCAGCCCTTTGTGTCCTCCGGCCAAACCCCCTCCACCCACCCAAATCACTGATGACCACCTGGCGTACACCGTCCGGCGATTACTGGATGTCCGCCGCCGAGGCAGGGGCCTCCAGTACCTGGTCGATTGGGAGGGATACAGTCTGGAGGAACATTCCTGGATTCCTCACTCCTTCATCTTGGACCTTTCCCTCATCCAGGATTTCCATCGGGATCATCCGGACAAGCCTGGTGAGTCACCTGGAGGTGCGCATTGAGAGGGGTATTGTCATGGTCCCGATTGTTAATGCCCTATCTTGCTCCTAAACTCCTTTGATTATGCCTTGATTCCAATCATTAATTTCCCATTTACTGCTAATTCACTTGATGACAGCACACCTGGTCTCCATCAAGAACTGAAGTATAAGAATCCTGGCGTCACAACCACTGGTCGCCAGTTCATTGGTCTATTCCCATGTGATCACTTAATTTCCCAACTGATTAGAACTGTTAGTTCTAAGATTAGCTCCAGTTTTCAAGATATTCCATGAAAACCCCGTCTCTGTGTCAAGACTCCATATCAGAGCTCCGTGTCAAGATTCCTCCTGTTTGCTGTCCAACGCTCACATCTACGCCAACATCCCCAACTCAGTCTCTGTGCCTGTGTCCTGCACTTGGGTTCCCTTCAGTCGCTCCGTGCAACAGTAAGCTGTCCAGGCCCTGAGGCAGCAAAACACCAAACTATGATGCGCCTTCCACCATGCTTCACAGTTGGGTGAGGCTTTGATGTTGGTCTGCAGTGTCCTTTTTCCATCAAACATAGCAATGTGCATTTCTGCAAAATAGTTCAACTTTTGTCTCATCTGTACACAGAACATTGTCCCAGAAGCATTCTAGAGCATCCAAGTGGTCTTTTGCAAACTTGAACATAGAAAACATACAGCACAATACGGGCCCTTTGGCCCCCAAAGCTGTGCCGAATTTATCTCTTCCTTAGAACTACCTAGGTTTTACCTATAGCCCTCTATTTTTCTAAGCTCCATGTACCCATCCAGGAGTCTCTTAAAAGACCCTATTGTTTCTGCCTCCACCACCGCCGGCAGCAGTGCATTCCATGCACCCAGCACTCTCTGCATAAAAAGAAACTGACATCTCCTCTGTACCTACTTCCAAGCACCTTAAAATTATGCCCTCTCGTGCTAGCCATTTCAGTCCTGGAGAAAAGCCTGTGACTATCCTCACGATCAATGCCTCTCATTATCTTGTACACCTGTATCAGGTCACTTCTCATCCTTCGTTGCTCCAAGGGGAAAAGGCCAAGTTCACTCAACCTATTCTCATAAGGCCTGCTCCCCAATCCAGGCAACATCCTTGTAAATCTCCTCTGCACTCTTTCTATGGCTTCTACATCCTTCCAAGAATGAGGCAACCAGAATGGAGCACAGTACTCCAAGTGGGATCTGACCAGGGTCCTATATATAGATACAACAGTACCTCTCAGCTCCTAAACTCAATCCCATGATTGATGAAGGCCAATGCACTGTATGTCTTCTTAATCATAGAGTCAACCTGTGCAGCAGCTTTGAGTGCCCATGGATTTGGACCCCATGATCCCTCTGATCTTCCACACTGCCAAGAGTCTTACCATTAATGCTATATTCTGCCATCATATTTGACCTACCAAAATGAACCACCTCACACTTCTGAGTTGAACTCCATCTGCCACTACTTAGCCCAGTTTTGCATCCTATCAATGTCCCGCTGTAACCTCGGACAGCCCTCCACACTATCCACAACACCCCCAACTTTTGTGTCATCAGAAAATTTACTAATCCACCCCTCCACTTCCTCATTCAGGCCATTTATAAAAATCACGAAGAGCAGGCGTCCCAGAACAGATCCCTGAGTCACACCATTGGTCGTCAACCTCCATGCAGAATATGACCCATCTACAACCACTCTTTGCCTTCTGTGGGCAGGCCAGATCTGGATCCACAAAGCAATATCCCCTTGGATCCCATGCCTCCATACTTTCTCAATAAGCTCTGCATGGGGTACTTTATCAAATGCCTTGCTAAAATCCATATAAACTACATCTATGGCTCTACCTTCATCAATGTGCTTAGTCACATCCTCAAAAGATTTAATTAGGCTCGTAAGGCACGACCTGCCTTTGACAAAGCCATGCTGACTATTCCCAATTATATACATTTATGAACTTCAAATGCTCATAAATCCTGCCTCTCAGGATCCTCTCCATCATCTTACCAACCTCTGAAGTAAGACTCGCTGGCCTATAATTTCCTAGGCTATCCCTACTCCCTTTCTTGAATAACAGATCAACATCTGCAACTTTCCAATACTCCGGAACCTCTCCCGTCCTCAGTGAGGATGCAAAAATGATTGCCAGAGGCTCAGCAACTCCTCCCTCACTTCCCACAGTAGCCTCGGGTATATCCCTTCTGCTCCTCGTGACTTATCCAACTTGATGCTTTCTAAAAGCTCCAGCACATCCTCTTTCTTAATATCTACAATCTTAGGCTTTTCAGTTCACTGCAAGTCATCCCTACAATCGCCAAGATCCTTCTCCATAGTGAATACTGAAGCAAAGTATTCATTAAGTATCTCTGCTATTTCCTCCGGTTCCGTACACACTTTTCCATTGTCACACTTGATTGGTCCTATTCTCTCATGTTTTATCCTCTTGCTCTTCACATACTTGTAGAATGCCTTGGGGTTTTCCTTAATCCTGTTCACCAAGACCTTCTCATGGCCCCTTCTGTCTCTCCTAATTTCATTCTTAAACTCCTTCCTGCTAGCCTTATAATCTTCTAGATTTATAGCATTACCTAGTTTTTTGAACCTTTTGTAAGCTCTTCTTTTCTTCTTGACTAGATTTACAACAACCTTTGTGCACCACGGATCTTGTACCCTACCATCCTTTCCATGTCTCATTGGAACATACCTACTCAGAACTTCACGCAAATATCCCCTGAACATTTACCACATTTCTTCGTTATGTTTCCCTGAGAACATCTGTTTCCAATTTATGCTTCCAAGTTCCTGCCTAATAGCCTCATAGGTCCCCTAACTCCAATTAAACGTTTCTCAAACTTGTCTGTTCCTATCCCTCTCCAATGCTATAGTAAAGAAGATAGAATTGTGATCACTATCTCCAAAATGCTCTCCCACTAAGAGACCTGACACCTAACCAGGTCCATTTCCCAATACCAGATCTAGTACAGCTTCTTCTCTTGTAGGCTTATCTACATATTGTGTTAAGAAACCTTCCTGAACACATCTAACAAACTCCACCCCATTCAAACCACTCACTCTAGTGAGAGCCATTCAATATTTGGGAAATTAAAATCTCCCACCACAACAACCCTGTTATTATTACTCCTTTCCAGAATCTCTCTCCCTATCTGCTCCTCACTGTCCCTGTTACTATTGGGTGGTCTATAAAAAACACCCAGTAGAGTTATTGACCCCTTCCTATTCCTAACTTCCACCCACAGTGACTCAGTAGACAACCCCTTTATATCTTCCTCCTTTTCTCCAGCCGTGACACTATCTCTGATCAACAGTGCCACACCCCCATCTCTTTTGCCTCCCTCCATATCCTTTCTGATATATCTAAAGCCTGGCACTTGAAGTAGCCATTCCTGCCCCTGCACCATCCAAGTCTCTGTAATGGCCACAACATCATAGCTCCAAGTGCTAATCCACACTCTAAGCTCATCCGCTTTACTCATGATACTCCTTGCATTAAAATAGACAGATCTCAAACCATCGGACTGAGCACATCCCTTCTCTGTCACCCGCCTATTCTCCCTTTTGCACTGTCTCCAAACTTTCTCTATTTGTGAGCCAAACTCTCTTTCCTCCATCACTTTAGTTCTGTTCCCACCCCCCAGCATTTCTAGTTTACATTCTACCCAATAGCCTTAGCAAACCTTCCCACCAGGATATTGGTCCCCCTCAGATTCAAGTGCAACCTGTCGTTTTTGTACAGGTCACACCTGCCCCAGAAGAGGTCCCAATGATCCAGAAATCTGAATCCCTGACCCCTGCTCCAATCCCTCAGCCACGCATTTATCGTCCACTTCATTCTATTCCTATACTCACGGTCATGTGGCACAGGTAGTAATCTGGAGATTACTACCTTTGAGGTCCTGCTTCTCAAATTCTTTCGTAACTCCCTGTAGTCTTCTTTCAGGACCTCTTCCCTTTTCCTACCTATGTCATTGGTACCAATATGTACGACGACCTCAGGCTGTTCTCCTTCCCACTTCAGGATATTGTGGACATAATCAGAAACATCTGATCCCTGGCACCTGGGAGGCAAACTACTATCCGTGTTTCTTTCCTGCGTCCACAGAATCGCCTATCTGATCCCCTAAATGTAGAGTCCCATATCACTGCTGCCATCCTCTTCCTTTCCCTACCCTTCTTAGCCACAGGGCCAGACTCTGTGCCAGAGGCACGACCACTGTTGCTTCTCCTAGGTAGGTTGTGCCCCCCAACAGTACTCAAAGAGGAATACTTATTGTTAAAGGGGAGAGATGTGTTGAGATGTGCAGCAATTTTTTTTTGGAGAACAGTGGTTTCCTCTGTAGTGTCCTTCCACAAACACTGTTCTTGCTCAGTGTTTTTCTTATAGTTGACACTTGTTCAGAGATTTTGCAACTTCTAGAGATTTTTGCAGGTCTTTTGCTGTTGCTCTCAAGTTCTTTTTCACCTCCTTCAGCATTACACATTGTGCTCTTGGTGTGATCTTTGCAGGATGCTCACTCCGAGGGAGCGTAGCAACAGCTCTGAGTTTCCTTTTACTGTGGACTGATTTACACTCAGGCTCTTGTAGCCTTTTCCAGCTTGATGCATCTCTTACAATTCTTCATCTAAGGTCCACTGAAAGTTGTTTTGATAGATGCATGGTGCACATAAACAGATCTTTCTTGAGAACAGCAGGCTCTGTCAGTAACCTAAGTTTTTGTGCCTTTTTTTTATAGGGCAGGGCACCTCTACAACACACTGATCCAGTTTCATCTCATTGATTGGAACACCTAGATGCAAATAGCTTTTGTAGAAGGCATTTACCCCAGATATTCATATACTCTTACCAACAAATATGTGTAATATAGGATAAATTTTCTCAATAAATAAATAAACTAATCTTATGCTTTTTGTGATATTTATTTAATTGGGTCCTCTAACTAGTTTTAGGATGTGTGAATATAAGATCACATTTAAGTCATTTTATGCAGAAATAGAGAAAATTCCACAGGGTTCACAAGCTTCTAGCATCACTGTGCCTCCCACATTCTGGCTACTGATTGAGGGCCTGTACATAACACCCATCAGGTTCTTTTTACCTTTGCAGTTTCTTAACTTCTCCCAGAAGGGTTTTAAATTCTATGTCAGCTTTTTCTTAGGATTTGGTTTCAATTTTTTAACCAGCAGAGCCACCCTACCCTCTCTGCCTACCTGCTTGTCCTTTCAATACAAGATGTATTCTTGGATTTTAAGCTCCCAACTATGATTTTCTTTCAGTCACAACTCAGTGATACAAATAACATCATTTCTACCAGACTCCATCTGCACTACAAGATCATCTATTTTATTTTGTTTACTGTGTGCATTCAGATATAGCACTGTCAGTCCTGTATACATCACCTTTTTTGATTTTGCCCCATGTTACACTTCACTTAATTTCACTGACTACAGTTTTGCCCTATCATCTGGCAGTCCTTCCTCACAATCTCACTACACACTCATCGACTTGAATACTAACTGCCCCATTCTCTGCTGTACCACTTTGGTTCCTATCTCCCTGCCAACTTAGCTTAAAGCCTCCCCAACAGCTCTAGCAAACATGCCCAAAAGGATATTGGTCCCCTTCAGGTTCCAATGTAACTTGTCCTTTTTGTACAGATCATAACTTTCCCGGAAGAGATCCCAATGATCTAGAAATCTGAAACCCTGCCCCCCGCACCATTCCCTCAGCCTGTCCTGATGAGCGTTTGGCTCTGGGAGTAATCCAGAGAACCATGGAGAACCTGTTCTTCAGCCTTTTCCAGAGCTCCCTATGCTCACTACGCAGGACCTCTTCCCCCTTTCTACTCATGTCATTAGTGCCTGTGCACACCATGACCTCTGGCTGCTCACCTCCCTCTTGAGAAGCTACCGCAGCCGCTCTATGACATCCTGGACCCCAGAACCTAGGACGTAACACACCATCCTGGCTTCTCTTTCATGGCCACTGAAACTCTTGACCATCTCCCTAACTATCCAGTCTGCTATTACTACCACTCATCCTGACTTTACCCTTCCCTGCTGAACCGCAGAGCTGGCCACAGTGGCACTTGCCTGCTGCTGCTGTACCCTGATAGGTCATTACCCCCCCCCCCCCACAACATTTTCCAAAGAGGTATTCTTGTTGCTAAGAGGAATGAGCACAGGAGAGTCACGAGAGTCCAACGCTGACTGCATACTCACCTTACTTCTCCTGGTGGTCATCGATCTACCAACTGAAGCCTGCAATCTTCGTGTGACCACCTCAGTAAAAGTCTCAATTCTGATTTTCTTCACCTTCCTGCATGGTCCTGATTGCATTCAGCTCCAGTTCCAGTTCCTTGACCTTGACGGTCAGAAGCTGAAGGCGGGTGCACTTTTTGCAGATGTCATCATCAGGGAGACTGTTAAGTACCATTTAACCCCATGTTTTACAGGAGGAGCATTCCACTGCTTGAACTGCCAACCTGTCTGCATTGTTATGCCTCTAACTTCTCAATAGGTCTGCACCAATTCTCCGTGAAGCTTGTTGACCCAAAGCCTGACCACTCTAATACTGTCCACTCACACAACGGCCGCTCCACCCAAACCCTGTTTCTTTCTTTTGGCTTTTGCTAATTAACCCTAGTTATCATTAAGCCAACAATCTCGCACTCCACAGACAAATTGTGACAGCCCTATTCACTTTTTTTAAAACTGACACTTAAAGTTCACAAGTAGAAAGTACTGAGTTCCACCAGCATTTTGTACATGTGTTCCTTGGATCCTCTCTTCACTTAATGCCTCCTTCCTTAATCGTTTTCCTCTATTTTTAGAAACTTCCCAACTAACTACTCTAAACATGCCTCATAATTTTGTATACCATGTCGGCCTCCTCCATTCCAAGGAAAAACAACTCAGCCTATTTAATCTCTCCCAGTAACTAAAACTAAAACAGTCCCATCCCAGGCAGCATCCTGGTGAATCTGCTCTACACCCTCTCTAGTGTAATCAAATCCTTCTTATAATGTGGCAACTGGAGCTATACATCAATATCCAGATGTGGCTGAACCTGTGTTTCATAATGTTGGATTAAAACTTTACTGCTCATACATTCTATACCCCGACTAAGCATGGAAGAAATCAGCAGAAAGATGGAATAGTTTCCACCTGTGCAGGTTAGTGCACCTCTATTAACAGCCTGCCATCATCCAGGACCAAGTAGCTTTCCTGACGGGCACCCCATCAAGCTCTTTCATGTTCAATCCCTTCACTTTATAACAGAGTAGCTGCAGGGTGTACCATCTAAAAATACACTGCTGTCGTTCACCCAGAACCTCTAGCAATGAGAACGATAAGGGCAGTAGGTGTGAATGTCACCAATACATTGTCCCATACCATATGCCCATCACATGTTGCTTCACTGTAGTATGACCATATATTATGGGGTGCACTAGTTTAAAAATGAACATTGAACAGCACAGCTCAGGAACAGGCTCTTCAGCTGTGATGCCAGTGCCAAACATGAATTAAAGTAATCCCTTTTGCTACATGCAGATTCTACAACAGGCGTCCAATCTGCCCAACGCATCACCAGCACCAGCCTACTCAGCATCAAGGATATATTGTATATAAAGAAAGGTGCTGAAAATAGCCAGCAATATCATGAGGGATGCCACACATTCTGCTCATAGACTGTTCCACTGTCATCAGCAAGCAGGCTACATAGCATCTGCACGAGGACCACCAGACTCAAAAACACTTGCAAGCAGTAAGGCCGATCAACGTCTCCACCCATCCTGATCATTTCCTGTCAAACTCACCTTATGTACAGACAGCCCTGTACTGAGTATCATCATATATACATGCAATCAATGTGTACAAGTTATCTTATATATTTATATTCATCATGAACAAGAGAAAATCTGCAGATGCTGGAGGTCTAAGCAACACACTAAATGCTGGAGGCACTCAGCGGCATACACATAGATGATGCCTGGACTGCTGAGTTCCTCCAGCATTTTGTGGATATTTATATTTCTTGTGTTTTTTTTATGCTTCACCATATTCAGAGTAACAACTTTTTCATTCTCCTTTACACTTGCATTCTGGAAATTACATTAAGCAATCTTTAATCTTGAATGATGCATTTCCTCGATTTCCTGCATACATAAAAGCCTCTTTAATTCAGCTGTTACGTCTGTTTCCAGGGCAGTCTATTCTAAAAGCCTCCTGCCCTCTGTAAACACAAAAAAGTCATGCCCCACATATCCCCTTCAAAATTTCCTCCATCTCACCTTTAAGTTGTACTGTCTGGTATTCAACATTTCTACCTGAAGATAAGATATTGGCTTTCTACCTGATCTATGTCTCCCATAATTTTACAAACTTCTGTCAGGACTTCCCCCAGCATTCAGTGGTCCAGGAAAAACAACCTCTCCTTAGAGTTCATGTCGTCTAATCTAGAGAGCATCCTGGTCAACCTCTTCTGAACCCTCTCCAAAGCTTCTACATCCTTCTTATGATGAGGAGATTAGATTTGTGTGCAATACCCCTGGTGCAGTTTCTTGCTTTAATAATGATATGATCATATTTCTGGCTGCTAAGTAGTTGTATAGTCTTTTAATTTGTACTGTATTTACAACCATACTAGACTAAGGTGCTAGGTTCCACGTCCTGACAATGTGGAGATACTGACATGTGGTTTCATAGAACATAGAACAGTACAGCACAGTACAAGACCTTTGGCCCACAATGTTGTGCAGTCATGTGAACCTACTCCAAAATCTATCTACTCCTTCCATCCCATATAGTCCTCCATTTTTCTTTCACGCATGTGCATATTTAAGAGTCTTTTAATTGCCCCTAATATATCTGCTTCTACCATCATCCATGGAAGTGCATATCATGCACTTACCACTCAAAATATTTACCTTTGGCATTCCTGCCCCACCTTACATTTTCCTCCAATCACCTTAAAATTATTCTCTCTCATATTAGCCATTGATTCCCTGGGAAAAGTCTCTAGCTGTTCACTCTATCCATGCCTCTTATCGTGTTACAGACCTCTATCAATTTACCTCTCATCCTTCTTTGCTACAGAGAGTAAAACCATAGTTTGGATTAACCTTTCCTCATAAGACATGTTTATTAATCCAGAAAGCATCCTGGCAAATCTCCTCTGCTGTCTCTCTAAAGCTTCCATATCATTCCATAATGAGGCAACGAGAACTCACCACAAGTGTGGTCTAACCAGGATTTAATAGAGCTGCAACATTACCTTGGGACTTTTGAACTCAATCCCTGACTAATGAAGACAGATATATCATAGACCTTCTTAACCAGCACATCAACTGGAGTGGCAACTTTGAGGGATCTCTGGATATGGATGCAAAGATCCTTCTGTTTTTCCACACTTCTAAGCATCTTGCCATTAATCTTGTATTCTGCCTTCAAGTTTGACCTTTCAAACTGTATAAATTCAAGAATTTCCCTGTCCTTTGATGTACAGAAAGCTTTTAAAGTCAACTCACTTTGTGCCTTTTGAAATGGCTTCAGTGAACCAAAACTATTCCAAGCCATTTCTTGGAAGTTTAAACTCTTTTTGGCCTCTCTGAGAATTCTGGGAATTTGGTCTCCTTACAGGGAGATGATTTTACAGGCTATTCCTGAATCTTCCCACACTTTTATTAGAGTGTCAGGCTTATGACTAATTATGTGATGGTTCGCAGTTGGTCTCACACAGAAGCTTCCAATTAAGGTGCATTTCTACTGAATTTTAATGTGCTTCTTGCTGCAAGTTTCATATAGTACACCTACAACACTGTTGGACACAGAACTCCAATATTTGGACCCAGCAGCAATGAAATTATCGTACCTTTGAGGAGGAGGTTCGGGAGCCTGACGATCCACATTTAATGATTTAGGAACAGCTTCTTCTCCTCTTCCAACAGACTTTTGAATGATCCATAAACACAGGAACTCTACTCCTTTCGTTTTCTTCCTTTACTATTTATTTAATTTGTAATTTTGTTTTATTTTAAATGATATTTTAATAACAACTTCAATAATTATTAATGAATAAAAATATTGTTTTTTATATCTTTGCACTGTACTACAAACACAAAACAACTAATTTCACAATTACCAGAGTCAGTAGTAATAAACCTCATTCTGATTTGCATTCGGAAGTCACTGCGGGGTGTGAGTTGGAAGGTAAATTGTGGTTGATGGTGTTCCTATGTATTCAACTGCTCTGATTTATCTTGTTTAGGGAGTGCTGTTAAGTGGTCTAGGTGGGCAGCTGGAGCGCATTATGGATGGTACATAGTGAAGGCACTCAGTATTTATACGGTCATAGAATCATACAGTATTACAGCACAGAAACAGGCCCTTCAGTCTACCTTGTCCATGCCAATCAATTATCCTGCTCAGTACCATTGACCTGCACCGGAACCACAGTCTTCCACATCCCGTCCCATTCACTTACTTACCTAAAACTCTTGATTGTTGAAATCAAACCCACATCCAACACTTCTACTCGCAGCTTGCTCCACACTCTCAACACCATCTGAGGGACGAAGTTTGCCCTCATGTTCCCCCTCAACATTACAGCTTTCACCCTTGACCTATGACGTCTAGTTTTAGTCGCACCCAACCTCAGTGGAAAAAGCCTGCTTGCATTTACCCTATCTCTACACCTCATAATTTTGTACACCATTGTAAGATCTCCTGTCAATCTCCTAAACTCCAGGGAGCAAGGTCTTAAACTATTCAACCTTTCTCTATGAGTCAGATTCTCAAGTCCCAGCAACAGTTTGTAAATTTCTCTACACTCTTTCAATCTTATTGATATATTTCCTGTGGGTAGGTGAACAGAACTGCACACAATACTCCCAATTAGGCATCACCAATGTCTTATACAACTGTATATGGTGGAGGGAATGAATGTTTAGGCTGGAGGATGAGGTATCGGTCATGCAGTCTGTTATTTTTCTTGGAATTTGCTGAGTGCTGTTGGAACTGCACACTCACCCAGGTTTCTGACTCTGCCTTGCAGTTAGTAAAAAAATTTATTGGGGAGCTAAGTCAGTCGTTGCAAGATATGTAGCCAAAATATTTACATGCCAAGTCTAATTGAGTTTCTGGCCTGTGGTGAACTCTGAATATTGAAAAGGGGGCAGCTGGGTGATGGCAGTGTCATTGAATCTCTGTGTCAAGCAGTTATTCAGTTTTATTGGAACCAGGTCATTACCCAGCTCTTGTGTGGCACATGCCAACTTGCCACATTGACCATCCTAAGTATTTTCCAGTCCCTATGGTACATAGGATTAGTCTGCTCAAATCTCTTCCTGCTGTGCCCAAGGAAACATTCTTTTCATTTTAAATCTTTTTTTATTGGTTTAAAATAATACATAAAGACAAATACAAATCAGAGGAGAAGTTATATCAAATACATATTTCAATAAACATACAAACAAAAATGGAGTGTACACTGTCAAAATCATATATAGTATAATATTGAGCTAATATATAAAAGGAACCACAACTCCTCTTAACAATTCAAAAAAAAGACTCAAAATTTCTATTATTGAGAAGAAAAAAACCCCACTAAACTAACCTTTCTTTTCAATTGTTCCGGATCAAGCATATGCTTCCTTAGGTAGTTTATATCTTTATGTTCAGTTTATTTAGAAATACAGCAGAGTACCAGGTGCTTATAGACCCAGGAGCCCACGCTACACAATCACACTCATGTGACCAATTAACCTACTAACCCGTACATCTTTGGAATGTGGGAGAAAACCAAAGCACTCGGAGGAAACCCACACAGTCACCAGGAGAACTTATAAACTCTTTTCGGACAGTGGCGGAATTGAAGTGCTACCTTGCCACCTACCGTATGAGACTGAAAAAACTTTGCATCTGTTTTTGCTTGGGTGCACAGGTGGATTTGGGAACACTGGATAGAAGTGTACAAAACAATGAGAGGCGTCTATATTGTAGACGGTAAGGAACTTCACCCCATGGCAGGGTTGCCTAACACCAGATGGTATAGATTTAAAGCAAGGACTATAAATTTTAGAAAGGAAGAACTTTATCAACCACAGAATGGTTAGAAATAGGGAACATGCTGCCTCAGGTGGTAAAGGCAGAGATTCTCACAGCTTTTAAGAAGCATCAGGTTAAGCACAAGAATGGTCAAAACATAATATTGAGCACTGGTAAATAGGATTATTATAGATAGTCACCTAAAGGTTAACTTTATTTGTCACATGTACATTGAAATATTGAAACATGTGAAATAGTGAAATCTGTCATTTGCATCAACAACCAACACAACCCAATGATGTGCTCAGAGCAAGTGTCACAATTCTTCTGGTACCAACAGAGTATGCACACAGCTCACTAACTTTAATCTGTCTGCCTTTGTAAAGTGGGAGAGAATATGCTAACTCCTTAAAGGCGCCGGTGGGAACTGTACCCCGACTGCTGATCACTGGCACTGAGAAGCGTTATGTTCACCACTATGCTACCATGCCAACTTCTAGGGTTGGCATGGGCATGATGAGCCAAAAGACCTGTTTCTGTGCTATGTGACTCCATATCAAAAGAAAACAGAGCAATCACCTCCCCTCCAGTGTAATTATAGTAAGAGTTCCTTGCTATTTTTCTTAAGAACCTTTGAAGTGCAGCCAACTAATGTAAGTCAACTGTCCATTTTAAACTTTAGGTGACTCACCTAAGATATTAAGGAAGGTAGGGAAAAGTTGCAGAACAACCACCAACAACAGCAAGGTTTGAGGAGCTACATAAACTCTCCCCTGTCCTTGCATTGCTCTATACTCAGTCTACAAAAGTAATGTGGTTTTGCTCAAACTTTTAACATCTCAAATCTCAATTTTCACTGTCAAGCCCAGTTTATTGAGACTTCATGGATGGCTATGACAACACTTAAATCAAAATATCAGTGTCTCAGTGTGCTGCATTTTCTATTAATTCTCTGGTGGCTGTAAACTGTGAAAGCATACCTAGAATAGAGAGCTTATCAGTGTAAGATTCAGTATACTCTCTCTGAAAAATACGTCTGTTGATTGCTGGGAATGTACAGGATACAGCAAAGTCTAAATAGTTTGCACATCTCTTCCAGGGAATACTGATTAATACGTGTCAAGCTGTCAACAAACTGTATATCGTCTCGTTATGTCAAAGTCACACACCTTGACTGGAGGAATAGACCTAATGTTATCAGTATGGTAAGAGTTTTGGTGCGTTACTGGAGTATTGTTGGTTATTCTGTCAACTTCTTGGATCTTAAACCCTTGAATCCTATTGCAGTAAGTTTCATTTTATTTCCAACCAGAGAAAACATCCTCTCCACATCCACCTTACCTAGTTCTTTCAACATTCAGCAAGTTTCAATGAGATCCTCATGCATTCTTCTAAATTCCAGGAGTGCAGTGCCGAAGGTGCCAAATGCTCCTTATACGTTAAACCCTTCATTGCCAGAATCATCCTTGTGAGCCTTCTCTGGACTCTCTCCAATGACAACACATCCTTTCTGAGATATGAGGCCCAAAACTCTCGACAATACTCCAAACGCAGCCTGACTAGTGTCTTATAAAGCTTCAGCATCATCTCCTTGCTTTTATATTCTATTCCTCTTGGAAATAAATGCCAGCATTGCATTTGCCTTCTTTACTTGTGAATTAACCTTCTGGGATTCTTGCACAAGGACTCCTAAGCCCCCTTGCACCTTCTGATGTTTGATCCTTCTCTCCATTTAGATAATGGTCTGCACCACTGTTTCTTTCACCAAAATGCTTATCATACATTTCCCAACACTTTATTCCATCTGCCACCCTTCTGCCCATTCTTCCAAATTGTCAAAGTCCTGCTCTAATCGCATTGCTTCCTATCTCTCCACCTATCTTCGTATTGCCCACACACAAACTTTGCCACAAAGCTATCAATTCCATTATCCAAATTATTGACAAGCAATGTGAAAAGGAGTGGTCCCAATACTGGCCCGCAAGGAATACCACTAGTCACCAGCAGCCAATCAGAAAAAGCCCCCTTTATTTCCGTTCACTGCTTCCTGCCTGTCAGGCATTCCTCTATCTATGCCAATATATTTCACCATAGGATTTTATATTCTTAAGCTACCTCATGTGAGGCACCTGATCAACTGCCTTCTGAAAATCTAAGTAAATGGCATCCACTACCTCTCCTTTGTCCACCCTGCTTGTTAGTTCCACGAAGAATTCTAATCGATTTGTCAGGCAAGATTTCCTATTTACAAAATCCATGCTGACTTTGACTTATATTATCATTCGTCTCCAAGTACGCCGAAACCTCATCCTTAATAATAGACTCCAACACTTTCCCAAACACTAAGGTTATGCTAACTGGCCTAGAATTTCTGATGTTATGTCTTCCTCTCTTCTTAAAGAGTAGAGTGATATTTGCACTTTCACTGCTTTTTTATGCATTTCGGAGGAGGGTGGCTTGATGATTGATGTTTTTCTTTGAGCGGGTTGGTTCCATGGTTTTCTTTGTTTCATGATTGTTTGTGGGAAGATGAATTTCAGGGTTGAACGCTGCACTCACATTTTGATTTCCTTTGAATCCTCACAGCTTCTGATAACTCTTAGTTCAATATAATATTGTGTTATAATTACAGGAGCTGTCTAAGTGTGGGTAGTAATTCTTGTGTTAATTCAAGGAACATAAGCAACTCACTTTGACTTTCTTCAAGTCTTGGGGGACTTCAATATGCAGGTAGATTGGGAAAAGCAGGTTGGTGCTGGATTACAGGAGGGGGAGTTTCCAGAGTGCCTACGAGATGGCTTTTTATAGCAACTCATGGTTGAACCCACTGGAGGATCAGCTACACACACAAAATGCTGGTGGAACACAGCAGGCCAGGCAGCATCTATAGGGAGAAGCGCTGTTGACATTTCAGGCTGAGACCCTTCGTCAGGACTCAGCTATTCTGGATAGGGTGTTGTGCAATTAACCAAAATTGATTAGAGAGCTTAAGGTAAAGGAATCCTAGGGGGTGTATGATCATAATATGATCAAATTCACCCTGAAAAAGGAGGAGGAGAAGCTAGAGTTGGATGTGTCAGTATAACAGTGGAGTAAAGATAATTACAGAGGCACCCATAGTCAAAGGTGGATCACCCAGCGTCAGCTGCAGTGGCTGGGGCACGTGATAAGGATACCCCCATGTCGCAGAATGTTATACAGCCAGCTACATCATGGTCGACGCTCAGCTGGAGGGCCAAAGAAGTGCTATAAGGATCAGATGAAGAATGCTTTAAGGAAGTGCAAGATCAGACCTGAGGACCTGGAGGATGTTGCTGCTGACCATAACACTTGGTGACAGCTGTATAGGAATGGGGTTCCTATTCTGGAGATGGAAAGAACAACCAGAAGAGAGGCAGGAGAAATGCAGCCTTGGTTGCCATCACTACCACCACTACCACATATAAATGTCCCACCTGCAATAGAGCTTGTGGGTCCAGGATAGGACTGTATAGTTATCAAAGATCTCACCATTAATGAAGTGGACATCGTCATCGGATTTTGATGGACAACTGAAGAAGAAGACAGAGGCATGAGAGAGAGTAGGCCAGAATTGCTCAGAAAAGAACACTGGCAGGGATGATGGAAGGGCAGCAATGGCTGGATTTTCTGGAAGCAATTTGGAAGGCACAGGATATATACATCTCAAAGAAGAAGAAGTATTCAAAAGGAAAGATGACACAACCATGGCTAACAAGGGAAGTAAAAGCCAATTTATAAGCCAAAGAGAGGGCATATACTAGAGCAAAGATTAGTGGGAAGTTAGAGGATTGGGTAGCATTTAAAAACCAACATGAGGCAACTAAAAAGGTAATTTACAAAGTATCGATGGAATATGAAATTAAGCTAGCTAATAATATTAAAGAGACTACCAAAAGTTTCTTCAGATACATAAAGTGTAAAAAAGAGGTGAGAGTGGATATTGGACCACAGGTAAACATTGCTGGAGAGGTGATCATGAGGGACAACAAAATAGCAGATGAACTGAATAAGTATTTTACATCAGTCTTCACTGTGGACGCCACTAGCAGAATGGTAGAAATTCCAGGTGTCAGGGGGCATGAAGTGTGTGAAATTACTATAACTAGATAAAAAGGTTCTTCGGAAACTGAATGGTCTGAAGATAGATAAGTCACCTGGATCAAGTGGTGTACACATCAAAGTTCTGAAAGACATGGCTGAAGAGATTGCGGAGGCATTGGTAATGATCTTTAAATAAATGCTACATTCTAGAATGATTCCGGAAGACCGGAAAATTACAAATGTCACTCAGTCTTCAAGAAGGGAGAGAGGCAGAAGAAAGGAAACTATAGACCAGTTAGTCTGTCCTCTATCATTGGGAAGATTTTGGAATCAATCATTAATGATTAGGTCTTGGAGTACTTGGAGGCACATGATAAAATAGGATGTAGTCAGCATGATTTCCTCGAGGGAGAATCTTGCCTGACAAATCTGTTGGAATTCTTTGAGGAAGTAACAAACAGGATAAACAAAGGAGAATCAGTTGATATTGTGCACTTGGATCTTCAGAAAGCCTTTGAAAAGACATCACACATGAGGATGCTTAACAAGCTATGAGCCTATGGTACTACAGGAATGATTCTAGCATGGATAAAGCAGTGGCTAATTGCCAGGAGACAAAGTGTGGGAATAAAAGGAGTCTTTGCTGGTTGGCTGCTGGTGACTAGTGGTGTCTCACAGGGGTCTGTGTCGGGACTGATTCTTTTTACATTATATGTTAATGATTTGGATGATGGGATTGATGGCTTTGTTGCTAAGTTTGCAGATGATGTGAAATTAGCAGGAGAGGCAGATAACTTTGAGCAAGTAGAGAGGCTACAGAAGAATTTAGATAGATTAGGAGATTGGGCAAAGAAATGGTAGATGGAATGCAATGTCAGGAATTGTATGGTCATGCACTTTGGTAGAATAAATGAAAGGATTGACTACTTTCTAAATGGAGAGAAAATACCAAAAAAAATGGAGGCACAAAAGGACTTGGAAGCCTTTGTGCAGGATCCCCTAAAGGTTAATTTGCAGGTTGAGTCTGTGGTAAGGAAGGCAAATGCAATGTGGTCACCAAACCTTTATGTATTTTTAAGGCAGAGGATGATAGATTCTTGATTGATCAGGGTATTTCAAGAGGACTAGATATAAAAGTAAGGATGTAATGTTGAAACTTTATAAAGCACTGGTGAGTTGTCTCTTGGAGTATTCTGAACAGGTTTGGCTCCTTTTCTTAGAAAGGATGTGCTGAAACTGGAGTGGGTTTAAAGAAGATTCACATAAGTGAGACCAGGATTGAATGGCCTGTCATATGAAGAGTGTCTGATGGCTCTGAACCTATATTCACTAGAATTCAGAAGAATGAGGAATGACCTTACTGAAACATATCGAATGGTAAAAGGCCTTGATAGAGTGGATGTGGAGAGGATGCTTCCTATTGTGGGAGAGTCTGACCTGAGTACACAGCCTCAGAATAGAATGGCATCCTCTTAGAATGAAGATGAGACAGAATTTCTTTAGCCAGAATGTGGTGAACCTGAGGAATTCTTTACCACAGGAAGCTGTGGAGGCCAAGTCTTGGTGTATACTTAAGGCAGAGGTTGATAGCTTCTTGATTGGTCAGGGCATGAAGAGATACAGGAAGGAGGCAGGAGATTGGGGCTGAGAGGAAAATTGGATCAGCTATGATGAAATGGCAGAGCAGACTCAATGAGTCAAATGGCTTAATACTGCTCTTATATCTGATGGTCTTAGAAAACCAAGTACCATCTCTGGCCTTATCAGAATTTGACTGCATTTATTTTGAAGAATAAAATGATGTTGATAAAAGATTAAAAAAAAACTTGAAACACTGATTAATTCTAAAATCTATATAATCTTTAACAAAGAAAAAGCTCTTGTAGTAGCCTGTACGTGATTCCAATCCGCATCATGGAGCTTGACTCTTTGCTTTCTTCTAACATGTCTAATGAGCTGTTCAGTAGTACCTGGCTGAGCAGTAATTAGCTGCCCAGTCAGTGATACCCACATCCCACAAGCAACAGATTATTCTCAAGAGTCCCAAGAATGAACTAAGTTCTAAACCTGCTGCTTATCAACAAAATGAAGCCTACTCTTAATTCAAACATTGATATTACAGGGGACTCAGGTAGATTATGAATACAAGAACCACTGAAATAAGATTCAGTGTTTTAAAGTTTGATTACAATTTTACCTACACATATTTGTGACAGTGGAATCCTTCCCAAAAGTGTATATTATTATCAAAAATGAAAACAGAAAATGGTGGAAAGATTTAAGTCAGTCAAACGTCATCAGCGGAAAAAAATGTTGTATGCCCAGGGCCCTCAATCAGAATTATAGTTATAATGGAGGGGTTACAGTTTACAAAACAGAGCTTGGAGAGGGCAATGAGCAAAGTCTTAAACCTCTATATATATGCAGTAAGTGCCGTACATAAAATTACTACAGTACTGCGCAAAAGTCTTACGTGCCCAAGCTATATATGGATAAATCCACAGGGCCTGACAAGGCTTTCCCTCAAATTGCCTATGGGAGGCAATTGAGGATATTGTGGGGGCCCTAGCAGAGCTAATTAAATCAACCTTAGCAACAGGAGAAGTGGAGGATAGCCACTGTTGTTTCACTGTTTAAGAAAGGATCTAAACATAAACCAAGAAATGATAGGCCAGTGATTCTGACATCAGTAGTTGGAAAGCTATTGAAAGGTATTCTATTGGACCAGATATATCAGTACTTGGATAGACATGGGCTGATTAAGGATAGTCAGCATTGCTTTGTGGGTGTTAAATCATGTCTAACCAATCTTATACTGTCTTTAGAGTAAGTTACCATGAAAGCGGATGAAGGCAAGACAGTGTGTGTTGTCTACATGGACATTACCAAGACTTTTGACAAGGTCCCGCATAGGAGACTGGTCAAGAAGATTCAGTCATTTGGCATTCAAGTTGAAGTATTAAATTGGGTTCGACATTGGCTTTGTGGAGAAGCTAGAAAGCAGTGGTAGGTGTTTGCTCTTTGCCTCTCTTATGGAGTGCTGCAGGGATCAGTGCTAGGTCTGTTGTTGCTTGTCATCTATATCAAAGATCTGGTTAGCGGATCAGCAAATTTGCAGGTGACATGAAAATCATAGGTGTAGTGGACAGTGAGGAAGACTATCAAAGCTTGCACCAGGACCTAGACATGGTGGAAAAATGGGCTGAAAAATGGCAGATGGAATTTAATGCGGACAAGTGCAAGGTGTTGCACTTGGGCAAGATCAACCAGGGTAGGTCTTACACAGTGAATGGTACGTCACTGAGAAGTGTGGTAGAATAAAAGGATTTGTGAATACAGGTCCATAATTTGTTGAGAGTGCTATCACATGTTGATAGAGTTGTAAAGAAAGCTTTTGGCACATTGGCCTTTATAAATTGAAGTGTTGAGTACAGGAGATGGGATGTTATATTGAAGTTCTATAAGACATTAATCAGGCCTAATTTGGAGTATTGTGTGCAGTTTTGGTCACCTAACTACAGGAAAAAGGAAAATAAATTTGTAAGAGTACAGAGAAAACTTACAAGGATTTTGTCATCTCTGGAGGACCTGAGTTATAATGGAAGATTGAATAGGTGAGGATGTTATTCCTTAGAACATAAAAGATTGATAGGAGATTTGATTGAGGTATTGAAAATTATGAGGGGTGTAGATAGGGTAAGTTCTAACCTGCTATTTCCACTGAGGCTTGGTGGGACTACAACCAGAGGTCATGGGTTAAGGGTGAAAGGTGAAAAGTTTAAAGGGAATCTCTTCACTCTGAGGGTCATGAGAGTGTGGAACAAGCTGTCAGCACAAGTGGTACATTTCAACATTAAAGCATAGTTTGGAAAGGCACATGGATGGTAGGGGTATGGAGAGCTGTGTTCCCAGTGCAAGTTGGCAAGAGTAGGCAGTTTAAATGTTTTTGGCATGAGCTGAAGGGCTCATTTCTGTGCTGTATTTTTCTATGATTCCATGTGTTCCTAAGACTTTTGCACAGGATTGCAGACACGTAAAATGTATATAATATTAACCTACCCACTCGCCAGTCTTTGGGATTTAAGCAGAAACAGGGGCAACTGGGTGAACCCCATATATTCACAAAGAGAACATGCAAATTCCATACAGATAGCACTGCAGGTCGAAAATGAGTTTGGGTCATTGAAGAAATAAGCTGCATTACTTTGGTACCTGAATAAACTAAAACATTCCAGATTTATTTAATCAATTAAATTTAAACTCTCCAGCAGTCAAGGAAGATTTGAACTCTGGGCCACCCTAATGTACCATAATTCCCAAAATTTATTGAATTCTCCAGGCTGCTATGATGGGAGTCAAACTCACATGTCCAGAGTAATGATGCAGATCTCTGACTACTAATCAAATAACTTACCAACTTGCTATCAGCCTGCTCCCAACTGAACAAAAGTTTGGCACTGAGGTACATAGGACAATACTGTTACAGGGTGAAATTTAAGACATGAAAATGAAAAACTGGAATTCTGAAATTTAAAAAAAAAACAGAAAATTCTGGAAACACTTAGTAAGGTCAGGCAGCATCAGTTGGAAAAGAAACAACTTGTCCAAAACTCTTGGTTAGAACAGAGAAAGAGAGAATTAGTTTTTAGTTGCAGAGTAGGTGGGGAAAGGATGATTAGAACAAAGGGAAGATCTCTGATAGGACAAGACTAAGTCCATTAATGGTAGCAGTAGAGGGTAGCAATGGAAAGCATATTCTGATTCTTCATCTTTGTGAAGTGCTCTTAAAAATAACATTGTGAGAATTATCCAGGAGCCTAGACTAAATAAGCAGAATAAAAAAAGCCAAGGTAACATGATAATAAGCTGAAGTGACCGGTCAGAATGAAGAAGTGAGTTAACTAAAGTTGGAGAATTTACTAGTATTTCTGGCAGGTTGTAATATGTCCAGATGAAAAATATGCTGTAATATAAGTTTTAATGTGTCTTAAAGGAGAGGTCAAGAGATGGTGAGATGGAAATTCCTCAGGCAATGACTATGGTAGCTAAAAATGTGGCCACCTGTAATTGGAAAATGAACATTGTGGATCACTTCAAACAATCACCTTGAATAAAGTACTCCTGAGAAATGTAGAACAGGCATAACCCAATCACTACCTAAACTTGTCTAAACTTTACAGACGAAGGTTGCTGTTAGTAATTCTGATAGAAGCTGCCAAACTTATTTTCATCCGGATGATTCATCTGATGGACAAAAACTGAGAATATTACGGATTTTATAGGCTTGAGTTATCGAGATGTGTTTTCTAGCAGCTTATCTGATTTATTGGCCTTTCAGAAGCGCTACCAGCCCATAGTTTTGTTTCTGTGCGGCTGAATTCTTTAATTAACTGTCTGAGCCAGAGGATGGTTGTTGCCTGTCTGAACTATCAAAGCATTTTTATACGACTAAACCTGTTGCCTTTGCTTTTCATTCCAAGCAAACAATGGGAAAGGTATTTCCAGTAATATCACAGCAGCAACTGGAACAGCTGGGTCAGTATGACAAAATAAATGGAATTTCTATATATTTATGTTACAGAAATCATGAGCATGAGTGCTAAAACTGTCTACAGTTTTCAGAGTAAATTGGATCACTATCAATAGCATGAAATTATTGTATTTCCTCAAGGTTTTCAATGACACCATTTAATTCTAATCCACAAATCTTTGGTTTAAAAAGCCTATCATCTTTGTATAAGTATTGGAGGAGCTGTCATCCAGTTTGCAAAGCTAGTTTTGGATTGTTTGTACATTAACCCAGTATCAGAGTGGTAAGGCTGCTGCCTCATAGTTCCTGGGACCAGGGTTCAGTCCTGGTCTCTGCTGCTGTCAATGTGGAGTTTACATGCTCTCTCAGTGGCTGCATGTTTTTCCTTCCATATCCCAACCATGTTCAGGCTGTTAGGTTAATTGGCTGCTCTAAATTGCTTCTAATTTGCAGGTCTATGATAGAATCTGGAAGAGGGTTGATGGGAGTATGTGGCAATGAAAGGAAATTGCTGGATTAGTTTAAAATTTTATTTAATGCAGTTTTGGTCACCTACCTTCAGGAAAGATTCAGATAAGGTTGAAAGAGTACAGAGAAAATTTATAAGGACGTTGCTGGGTGTTGAGGACCTGAGTTATAAGAAAAGATTAAATATGGTAGGACTTTATTACTCAGAACATAGAAGATTGAGAAGAAATTTGAGAGAGGTGTACAAAATTATGAGAGGTATAGATAGGATGTACACAAGCAGACTTTTTCCACTGAGATTGGATGGGACTACAATTAGACGTCATGGGTTAAGAGTGAAAGGTGAAAAGTTTAAGGGGAACCTGAGGGGAAACTTCTTCACTCAGAGGGTCATAAGAGAGTGGAACGAGTTGCCAGCACATATGGTGCATGCAAGCTCAATTTGGACACTTGAAAGAAATTAGGATAGGTACATGGATGGTAGAGAAATGGACAGCTATGGTCACAGTGCAGGTCAATGGTAGTAAATAGCTTAAATGGTTCAGCATTGGCTAGATGGGCTGAAGGGCCTATTTCTGTGGTTGTTCTTTTCTATGATTCTTTGACAGTAGTGTAAATGAGTGGTTGATACTCTTTTTAATTTAAAACAAGCTCTATTCATAATAATAACAAAAGGAAGCAGTGTAATTTTTTTACTTTCATGGTCAATAGATTCATAAGACCATAAGGTATAGGAGCAGAGGTAGGCCATTCAGCCTATTGAGTCTGCTCCACCACTCAATCATGAGCTGATCCAATTCTTCCAATCATCGCTGCTCCCCTGCCTTCTTCCCATACACTTTGATGCCCTGGCTAATCAAGAACCTATCTATGTCTGCCTTAAATGCACCTAATGACTTGACCTCCACATCTGCTCATGGCAAAAAATTCCACAGATTCGCCACCCACTGACTAAAGTAATTTCTCCGCATCTCTATTCTAAAAGGATGTCCTTCAATCCCGAAGTTGTGCCCTCTTGTCCTAGACTCCTCTACCATGGGAAATAACTTTGCCATACCTAATCTGTTTAGGCCTTTTAACATTCAGAATATTTCTATGAGATCCCCCCCCCCCCACCATCATTCTCCTGAACTTCAGGGAATACAGTACAAGAGCTGCCAGACGTTTCTCATATGGTAACCTTTTCATTCCTGGAATCATTCTCGTGAATCTTGTCTGAACCCTTTCCAAAGTCAATATATCCTTTCTAAAATAGGAGCCCAAAACTGTACACAATACTCCAAGTGTGGTCTTATGAGTGCCTTATAGAGTTTCAATATCACACCACTGCTGTTATATTCCATATCTCTAGGAATGAATGTCAACCTTGCATTTGCCTTCTTCACCACTGACTCATCCTGGAGGTTAACCTTTAGGGTATCTTGCACAAGGACTCCCAAGTCCCTTTGCATCTCTGCATTTTGAATTTTCTCCCCACCTAAATAATAATCTGCCCATTTACTTCTTCCACCAATGTACATAACCATACACTTTCCAACATTTTATTTCATTTGCCACTTCTTTGCCCATTCCCCTAAACTCTCCGCAGGCTCTCTGTTTCCTCAACACTACCCGCTCCTCCACCTACCTTTGTATCATCAGCAAATTTAGCCACAAATCCATTAATCCCATTGTCCAAATCATTGACATACATTGTAAAAAGCAGCGTCACAACAGCGACCCCTGTGGAACTCCCCTGGTAACAGGCAGCCAGCCAGAATAGGATCCCTTTATTCTTCTCTGTTTTCTGCCCATCAGCCAATGCTCCACCCATGCAAGTAACTCCCCTGTAATTCCACGGGCTTTTATCTTGCTAAGCAGCCTCACGTGCGGCACCTTGTCAAAGGCCTTCTGAAAATCCAAGTACACCACATCTACTGCATCTCCATTGTCAACCCTGCTTGCAGTTTCCTCAAAAAATTCAGTAGGCTAGTCAGGCAGGATTTTCCTTTCAAGAAACCATGCTGGCTTTGGCCTATCTTGTCATGTGCCTCCAGATACACTGTAATCTCATCCCTAACAATCAATTCCAACTGCCCAATCACTGATGTCAGGCTAACAGGTCTATAGTTTCTTTCTGCTGCCTCCCACCCTACTTAAATACTTGAGTAAGATTTGCAATTTTCCAGTCATTCAGTACAATACTAGAGTCTATCAATTCTTGAAAGATTATTGTTAATGCCTCTGCAATCTCTCCAGCTACTTCCTTCAGAACCTGAGAGTGCATTCCATCAGGCCCAGGAGATTTATCCACCCTCAGACCATTAAGCTTCCTGAGCACCTTCTCAGTTGTCATTTTCACTGCACATACTTCACTTGCCTGACACTCTTGAATGTCTGGTGCACTGAAGACGTCTTCCACTGTGAAGACTGATGCAAAATACGCATTCAGTTCCTCTGCCATCTCTGCATCTCTCAATACAATATCTTTTTATTGATCCTATATCTACCCTCAACTCTCGTTTACCCTTTATATACTTAAAAATTCAATAGATTCAATAATGTTAACTAATTTTCTTTTAAAACTATATCATCATTTCCACTTATGTGGCCCCTCTGGGGTGATACACCCTTTCAAAGTTGAGGGCCTCCTCATCTCATTCATTCCATGTCCTGTAGCAGAATGAGCCTAGATTGTAGTCCTTCCCCACAGAGCCTTTGTATTGACTGCACCCAGCTTCAGTGCATCCCTCAGCACATACTCCTGCAGCCTGGACAGACATCTCACTGTGCTAGAAGTCCAACAGGTTTTGGTAAGTTGGTGACCTTCCTGTAACACATGTTAGCTGTTTTGTGTGTATCCCTGGCAACAGTACATAGATCAGAGATTTTTCTGCAACTCAGTTGCTGGGAATTAAACAAGACAAAGTCCCTTGAGATCTTCTCCACAACTTCTTAGCTAATCAACACTCATCAAAAGAGGTTGGAGACCATCACTTCCCTACTGCAGACATCCCACGAGCAGCATGTCTTGGCAAGGACTAGGTGGGCCAAAGATCCTACTTCTTTGACTCCACTTCACAAGAAGGTCACTTGCGATGCACTGTATGACTATAGTGTAATACGCTGATGGGTTACAGATATCTTGCAAAAAAAGACTATATACCCAGTAGAATATCACCCTAGCAGGGTGCAGAAGAGAGACTTCCATAAAATTGCAACTCAAAAGTTGCAATTCTGACTCCCCAAACAATGGTGGTTAACAAGTCCATCAAATGCTAAGGGTTTTTCTTGCCCTTTGGTTCAGCAATCTTGATGACAGGTTACTTAGGATAGTTACCACAATTTTCCTGTAGAACAAATTATACCAAAACATTCCCATGACAAATGAGATGAAACTTCGTCTGAAGACACAGTTTGTATATACTAATTGAAGGTTTGAAACAAGGACCATAGCCATTCACGATGACCTTCTGACACACACAAAGAAGAATAATAAAGATCTGCTACACATTGAAGATGATTTTCTTTTTAATATGGTCAGTGGATTACATAGCATCAATCAGAAACAAGATTTATATTTGTCTGACCTCATAACTCTATAGAAAGCCTCTGATGGTTCATGAGAACATTGTCAAGCAAACGTTTTACATCAAGTCACATTAAAAAAAAATCTGTTAGGAATAAACTAGGGAATGCTGGAAGTATGCCCCAGTTTTAACAGTGCTTGTTAAGAGAGAGATTTAACATTGTAGGGTGATAACCTGACATCAGGTCTAGCCAGTGACCAAGAAAGATGGTGAGCTGAAATGATCAAATTCAATAAAAATCTTTTGAAAGCAGGTACCAGAATTCATGAATAAAGCAGAAAATATTGGCAACTTTCAGCATGTCAAGGCACTAAGTCCTTGGGATACCATGTTACAGCTGCATAGGGTGTTGGTGAGACCAAACCTGGAATATAGTGTTCAGTTTAGGTTGCCACTCTATTGGAAAGTGTCAGAGTAATTCCATCAATTCCATCCCCAACTTTCCACAATGGCCACGTTATTAGGTATACCTTGTACAGCTGCTTGTTTATGACATTATCTAATCAGCCAATCACGTGACAGCATTTTAATGTATAAAAGCATGCAGAGTTCAAGAGGTCAAGAGTTCTATTGTTGTTGAGAACAAATATTAGAATGGGGAAGACATGATCTAAGTGATTTTAATTGTGGAATGATTGTAGGTGCCAGACGGTATGGTTTAAATATATCTGAAACTACTGATATCCTACGATTTTCACACACAAGTGGTGTGTGAGAAAAATCAGAGGTGCGAAAAACAAAAATTATTCCAATAAGCAGCAGTTTTGCAGGAGAAATTGCCTTGTTAGTGAGAGGTCAGAGGAGAATGGCCAGGCTGGTTCAAGCTGGCAGGAAGGTGCCAGTAACTCAAATAACCATGCATTACAACAGTTGTACGCAGAAGAGCATCTTTGAGTGCACATGTCAAATGGGCTACAGCAGCAGAAGATCACAAACATACACTCAGTGGCCACTTTATGAGGTGCATCAAATAAAGTGGACATTAGTGTATATTTCAATGATTTGTTCCATGTTACATGCAGATCAGTAGTCTACTTAATTCTCGGAGACTCAAAAGGCTTCTGAGATCTGGAGAAATAAACAATCAGTGGATCAGGCAGTATCTGGGGAGGAAAATGGACAGTCAACACCTCGCGTCAGTTCTAAACCTTTCAGAACAGTTTTTTTGTAATAGTAGTCTTTAGCATTCATACATTAACAGTACAATGGGAAGTATTATAGTTATTGCTGTGAAGGTCTGGACAGGTCGTCAAAGAGAACCAGTGTTCCAGCATTCTAGCTGGATTCATAATGGGTTGGTATGGCAACCACTCTGTCCATGACCTCAAGAAACCGTGGAGAGTTAAGGAAACCAGCCTCCCCTCGATGAACACTATCCAAACTTCTCATTGCCTTAGTAAAACAGCCAGTATAATCAAAGACCTCACGCACCCCAGACCTCTTTTCTTCCCTCTTCCATTGGACAGAAGATACAAAAGCGCAAAAGCATGTACCACCAGACTGAAGGAGAACTTCTACCCCGCCATTATGATTACTAAATGGTTCCCTAGTATGATAAGTTGGAAACTGAATCTCACAACCTACTTCTTTATGATCTTGCATCCTATTATTTGGCTGCACTACACATTTAGTAGCTGTTAACTTTATTCTGCATTGTTATTGTTTTACCTTGTTCTACCTCACTGATCTGATCTGTATGTAGAGCATGTAAAACATGCTTTTCACTGTTTCTCGGTACATGAGACAATTCCAATTACAGATTCAAATGCATCTATTAGGGAAATGACCAGAAGCTTATTCAAAGGCACAGGTTCTAGGGAGTGTGTTAGAAGAAGAAAATGAGTAGAGAAGAGGTTTTGATGAGAATTTCCAGAGCATAGTTCTGGCAAATGAAAGCACTATCACCTGTGGCAGAGCTTTTAAAATCAGGAGTCCAAGATCTGGCAAAGCTGGAGTGTAGCCAAGTTGTAGGAGAGAGTGCTAGTAAAACACTGGTGATGAAAATCCATATTATCCTGTTCAACTTCAGACTCTCATGCCTTTCACACATCCTGTGTTACAGAGCAGTTTAAACTATTATCTCCTTAGATTATTTATTAGTGTAGGCTTTGAGAAAAGGCCCCGTAATTGTCTCTGTGCATTAGTCTGAAGAAATACTGAAATGTTTAGCTGTGAGTCATGCCAATCTGCAATAAGACATTACTTCAGATTCATTCCAAAGGTATCACACATTAGCTGAAAAGTAACACAAATTTAGGTGCTCCTGTAAGCCGGAGATAGTGTTTTCAGTAGGTCAATAATTAAACTCCTTTTAATACATCTTACTGTTAACTGAAAATCCTGGTAGCATTCCACCATGCTAAATATTGTTGTCATTCCTTGATTTCTTATCAGCATGAAAAAAATTAAAATGTTAATTAGTTAATTAATCAGAACTGATGCAGAGTCTAGGCCTAAAATGCCAACTGTTTATTTCCCTCCATAGATGTTCCCTAACCTGCTGAGTTCCTCCAGCACTTTGTGAGTGTTGCTCAAGATTTCCAGCATCTGCAGAATCTCTTGTTAAATGTTAATTAGATAAATTGCCACAAATCAACAATTATAGAGGCTTCCAACTTAACCATCTAGGGGATGGAATGGTTAGTTCTTTTACCTCTGAGATCCAGTGTTGTGTCTTCACTCCTGACTTCTGATGCTGTCTGTGTGGAGCATGTTCTCCCTCTGACTGTGTGGGCTTCTCTTAGGTGCTTCAGTTTGCTGGATATCAACAAGACATGCGTGCTGGTTGGCGATGAAGGATTAACCCTAATGTGTATGGGTTGTAGGAGAATTCAGGATTGAGTTGATGGGCATTTGCAAGAAAGAGTACCATACAGGGAAATGAGAAGAATGGGATTGTGGGATTTTGTTGGCTGCTGGCAAGGATTCAATGGGCTGAATGGCCTCACTCTATGTCATAAAGAAATATGAGCATTCTTTTATCGGCAAATTTTATTAAAGATGACAGATTGAAAAACCAAAGGATTGGATAAGAGCATTCCATGGGTCAACTCAAGCAATGCTGATTATGCTAAATCTATGACCAATATTTTTCCAAGCTTGGGCAACATGCATGTTGGAGAAAAACATGAAGAGTGGAAATCCCAAGAAACTCCTGCTCTTGTTCTTTTATATAGCTGCCAGGAGTTTGGGAAGTGGTGATGAAGATATGATTTGGACTACATTTGGGTCTGACAGGTTTCTTGAGTGTAAGATAACTGCTCATCTGGTATCAAATCAGAAAAAGCCAAACAAGCAGAGGGGTGGTTAGAGTGGAGCCTTTAAGAGAATGAGATGGATTAGAGAAGTAGACTTCAAGATAAATTACTTTACTTGAGAAAATCAAACACAAGAAGCCATCAACATAAGATGCCAACCGACATTAAGGTGGCTAAATTCTTTGACACCAAGAATATGGAATGCAATAATTTGTTTACAAAATGAGCAATGGTAAATGCTAAATGGGAATTGAGACACTAAGTTGATGTATTGAAATGAAATCTGGAGGGAGAAAGTAATATCATGGAGATATCTTCATTCTCTTTTTCTGGAATGTGAGCATTGCTGACAGGCAAGTATTTATTGCCTATTATTAATTACCCCTAAATAACTATATAACCATATAACAATTACAGCACAGAAACAGGCCATCTTGGCCCTTCTAGTCCGTGCCGAACGCTTACTCTCACCTAGTCCCACCTACCTGCACTCAGCCCATAACCCTCCATTCCTTTCCTGTCCATATACCTATCCAATTTTTTTTTTTTAATGACAAAATCAAACCTGGCTCTACCACTTCTACTGGAAGCTCGTTCCACACAGCTACCACTCTCTGAGTAAAGAAGTTCCCCCCTTGTGTTACCCCTAAACTTTTGCCCCTTATCTCTCAACTCATGTACTCTTGTTTGAATCTCCCCTACTCTCAATGGAAAAAGCCTATCCACGTGAACTCTATCTATCCCCCTCATTATTTTAAATACCTCTATCAAGTCCCCCCTCAACCTTCTACGCTCCAAAGAATATAGACCTAACTTGTTCAACCTTTCGAGGATGACTTGCTTGGCCATTTCACAGATAGCCACATTGTTTTGGGTCTTGAGTCATAATATTATATATATATAATAAGCAATATTATATAGCACTGCGTGATGTTTTCTATGAAATTTCAGTATTATCTAGTCATTACTAGTACTATCAGTGTGCTTCTTTTTAATTCTTCAGGCTTCAGACTCTGTAGGATTTGTGGTGAGATTTGGACTGAGGTTATGAGCTGAGGTCTCTGAATTACTGGCCGAGCAACCTCACCTCTTTACTATCCTTCACTCCCACTCACTGACACAAAGCTTGCCAACATCACTTTGAGTTATTAATAGTGTAAAATATATGATGAGTATTTGACAGAAAGAGAAACAAACATTGCTATCACATGTGACATATGAAAACATCCTCTTTACATTCAAGGTGTAATAAAATTGGAACTGGAATTGGTTTATTATTGCCACATGTACTGAGA
Source organism: Hemitrygon akajei (assembly GCF_048418815.1). Lineage (NCBI taxonomy): Eukaryota > Metazoa > Chordata > Chondrichthyes > Myliobatiformes > Dasyatidae > Hemitrygon > Hemitrygon akajei. The sequence goes on from NC_133144.1 coordinate 25,798,770, forward strand.
CACAGTTTGTCTTGCATGCTGGTGTTGGTAACAAAGGGTCAATATTATGAACACAGAGGTTAAGTTGAACACTGGCACTTCACTTTTCACAAACAGTAATGTGATTATCTAGACAATTTGGTTTGTAGTGATTCCAAAGGAATAGATATTGACAAGGTCACATAATGAAGTGGTTTCAACCTGAAACATTTATACTGTTTCTCTTTTTGGAGACACAGCCTGACTCTGATGAGCACTTCAGCATTTTCTATTTTCATTTCTGATTTTTTTAGCTCCTGTAGTATTTCCTATTTTTAAAGAGGATAATGCCCTCGTTTTTCTCCAAGATTTTGTGATTCAGTTCTTAATGCCCAGTTTACCATCTCATCCAGTCCCTCGTATCCAGGGTAAGCTTTTGTGCTCATTCCCCAGATCACTCATTTAATATGTCATCAAGGAAAATAACAATCAATAAACCTGAAAAGGAGTTTCCTGTAATCAAAGTTAATCCCTCAGTATTATTTTAGCTCTGTAATGAAGCTTAATATATGTTTGCAATCTATACTATAGTGTTTTGTTCTTCATTGCTGACATGAAACAGGAGCAACATAGTGATGCAGTGAGTGGAGTCACTGTCTCACAGCTCCATCAATCAGGGTTCAACCTTTATTTCTTGTACCAACAGTGTGGAGTTTATATTGTTGGATGCTGATGCATTTGTGATCCAAAGGTTCTTTGGAAGTCAGGAATGAGGAGGCATAAGACATACTGCTAGGCTGTTTTATTAAGCGTTACAAGGACAAAGAAAGAAGAGCCAAGAGAATAAAAACAGACAAAGGAAAAGGCACCACGGTCATCTCATACTCAGACTATGGATAATTCCAGTGTTAACAATTAACATTTTACTTAGCCAGATTCAAGTAGCATAACACCTGCTACAGGAAACAAAGAAGCTTCTAGAAAAATACAGAAGCAAGTTGTACTGTAATGTCTGGAAAATTAACTAAAAGTTATAAGTATATAGATGAGTATAAAGTATAAGTAAACATAGGAAAGTTAAAGTACAAGGAAAATATGAGGAAAGTAACAATTCTACACCAGAATCCAAGAACATGTTCTCCATGTGAATAAGTAAAAACCCTCGAGTGCTCTGGTTTCCTTTTACTCCCAAACACGTGCGGGCTGGTAGGTTATTTCTGAAGGTAGATAGGGTTGTAAAGATCAGGTTGGCACATTGGCATTTATAAATCAAAGTTTTGAGTACAGAGGATGGATGGGATGTTATGTTGAAGTTGTATAAGGCTTTGGTGAGGCCTAATTTGGAGTATTGTGTGCAGTTTTGGTCACCTACCTACAGGAAAGATGTAAATAAGATTGTAAGAGTGCAGAGAAAATTTACAAGGATGTTGCCAGGCTGGAGGGCCTGAGTTATAAGGAAAGATTGAATAGGCTGGGACTTTATTCTTTGGAATGTTGGAGATTGAGGGAAGGTTTGATAGAGGTATACAAAATCATGATGGGTATAGGTAAGGTAAATGCAAGCAGGCTTTTTCCATTGAGATTCGGTGGGGACTACAACTAGAGGTCTTGAGTTAAGGGTGAAAGGTGAAAAGTTCAAGGGGAACGTGAGGGGAAACTTCTCCACTCAGAGGGTCATGCGAATGTGGAACAAGCTGACAGAGTAAATGGTGCATATGAGCTTGATTTCAACGTTCATGGAAAGTTTGCAGAGGTACATGGATGGAGAACTATGTTCCTGGAGCAGGTTAATAGGAGTAGGCAGTTCAAATGGTTCGACATGGAGTAGATGGGCCGAGGAGCTGTATGATTCTATGACTCTTAGATTTCATGTATTGTGACAACCATTCATGAGAGTTTTAAGTTACACCTCATCATTGTGTGAAAATCTGCTCTAAAATTTAGTGCAATTATTTCATCAGTGATCGGTATACAGCTGAAGGTTGGGTCAGTGCAGGAGCCTTGCTTATTGTCCATCTCCTCTTGGTTATTGGCAAGTTTTGGTCTTCAACACCAGCTGTTTGAACATTAACATTGGGTTACTGTTTCCTAATGGAGAGTTTTTTTTTTTTGCAGATCAGGTATTTGACGGTCTTTTTATGGGTTCATATGGTTTTCCTTGTTTTATGGCTGCCTTTAAGAACACATATCTCAAAGTTGTATAACATAAACATGTTTTGATAATAAATGTACTTTGAACTTTGAGAGACAAAATTAGGGACCACTACTAAGAATAAGATCATAAGCGACATAGATAGTATGATAGCTTAGAGCCCTTTCCCAAGGAATGGGTACTAAAACCAAGAGTGTGTACATTTAAGATCAGAGACAAAAGTTTGAAAAGAGACATCAGGGACAGCTTTGTCATGCAAAATGTGGGACATAGTTGGAATGAGCAGCCAGTTTAGCAACATTTAAAAGCTATCTAGATCAGAATCAAGTTTATTATCACAGGCATTTATCGTGATTTTTTTATGTTTTGGCACAGAAGTACAGTCTAATACAGTATTTTAATGTATACAATTTAATGTATATAATGTATTTTAAGTTACAAGAAGCATATATAAAAAATAAATAACTAGTGCAAAAAGAGAGCAAAATAGTGAGCAACAACACACACAAAATGCTGGTGGAACACAGCAGGCCAGGCAGCATCTATAGCGAGAAGCACTGTCAATGTTTCGGGCCAAGACCCTTCGAGACTATAGATGCTGCCTGGCCTGTTGTGTTCCACCAACAATTTGTGTGTGTTGTTTGAATTTCCAGCATCTGCAGATTTCCTCATGTTTGCAAAATAGTGAGGGAGTGTTCTTGAGTTCATGGACTGTTTAGAAATCTAATGGCAGAGGGGAAAAGGCTGTTTTTATAACATTGAGTGTATGTCTTCAGGTCACTGTACCTCCCCCCTGATGGTAGTAATTGAATTGAATTGACTGAATTGAATTGAATTGACTTTATCTTTTACATTCTTCACAAACATGAGGATTAAAAATTTTACATTATATCTCCATCGAAATGTGCAATGTGTAAATTATAGTATTTTGTAATAACAGTATATACAATAAGATATACAACAGAACAGTCAATATAGCCTAGAAATACAATTGTGTTACTGTGAATTGATCAGTCTGATGTCTTGGTGGAAGAAGCTGTCCCAAAGCCTATTAGTCCTGGCTTTAATGTTGCGGTACCATTTCCCAGATGGTAGCAGCTGGAACAATTTGTGGTTGCGGTGACTCAGGTCCCCAATGATCCTTTGGACCCTTTTTTTCCACACCTGTCTTTGTAAATGTTCTGAATAGTGGGAAGTTCACATCCACAGCTGCGCTGGGATGCCCAGAGTCCTGTGATTGAGGAAAGTATATTTCCCATACCAGGCAGTGATACAGCCAGTCAGGATGCTCTCAATTGTGTCCTGTAGAAAATCCTTAGGATTTGGGGACACATGCCGAACTTCTTCAACCGCCTGAGGTGAAAGAGGAGCTGTTGTGCTTTTTTCACCACACAGCCAGTATGTTCAGACCAAGTGATGTGTTATTGAAGAACTTAAAGCTGTTCACCATCTCAACCCCAGATCCACTGATGTCATAGGGGTTAGCCTGTCTCCGTTCCTCCTGCTCCTTTGTTGTTGTGCGACATTGAGGGAGAGGTTGTTTGTAGAAGTAATGAGAGGAGGGCGTGTCCTAGATGGTGAGTGTCGCCATCATGTACATAGATAGGAGAGGTTCAGAGGGCAGATGAGACTCGCTTACTGTTCAGCACAGCAGACATGGATGAGTTGAAACAAAGGACCTTCTTCCATGCAGTGTGACTCTATGACTCTATGATAAGCAGTAAGAAAGGAAGGTAACAGAAGGTCATGCTTCTTCAGAATTTGCTGCTTCAAAGAGCTGTTATTTGAGTCCAATCAGTTTTAGATCTGGAATCAAATGGGGGAATGGACAAAATGGATGCTGAGTAAAGGACAGGTCAGTTGGTCACAATGTTAACTTCTACTTCCATTTGTCATCCTTACTGAACAATGTTCTTCAGTTTGAAGGTTCCTTATGAAGTCTGATGTAAGTCTGCCCTGAAGGTCTGTTTAATGTTCAACAACAGAAACTCGTGTTAATTTATCACACTCGTGAGACAACCATCAAAATAAAAGTAATAAATGCTGTAAACTCTTGACAATTTAGCTCCTAAATTAGCAATTAAACTCACGTATTGCTTCTCAGTAAAATGGAGACATTGTAATTGCTTCTTTATTGCCTTTCCACACATGCTTCAACCTACACGCAGTTCGCTTAAAGGGGAAATACAATGTTCTTAAAGTGAATGCAATAGCATCACAGCCTCTAATTACATGTGATCTTACACATGGAAGCTTGATGCATTTTAATACTTGTTAAACACACAAAATGCTGAAGAACTCGGCCAGTAAGGTATCATCTATTGAAAAGAATAAAGAGTCTATGTTTAGGGCTGAGACCCTTCATCAGGACTGGAAAGGAAAGGGAAAGAAGCCAAAATCATTCAACTGGCACTCAAACATCATCTCTTTATTCCTCTCCATAGACGCTGCCTAACCTGCTGAGTTCCTCCAGCATTTGGCACGTGTTACTCTGTATTTCCAGCATTTGCAGAACCGCTTGTGTTTATCATTTTTAATACTTATTATTTCATGGCAAACAGTAGAATAATCCTTTGGTTTAGGGTTCATTGTGCATGGGAGTGTAAGAAATTGGAGTGCAACAGGCAACTCAACTCCTTGTTGCTGCCTCAGCATTCAGTAAGGCTGTGACCGATCTTTACTCTCAGCTCCACCGCTACACTAATTCTCTATCACTTCATTCCCTTCATATCTAGAAATCCATCCATCTCTGAATATTCTCAATGACAGAGCCTCCATTGCTTACTTAGTTAGATAAGTGGCATGGAAGCATAGTGAAGCACAACTCTTAAAAGTACAGGTGTGTCAGGTTCAACTCCACTGCTACCTGTAAGGAGTTTGTATGTTCTGCCCATGACCATGTGGGTCTCCCCCCCCCCCCCAGAATCGCAAGATGTACTAGTTGGTAGATCAATTGATCATAGTAAATTGTCCCGTGATTAAATTGAGGGATTGCTGGGCAGCATGGCATGAAGGGCCAGAAAGGCTTACTCTGCATTGTACAAATAAATCCAAAGATTTACTCCTTCTGGGTGAAGAGAGTTCTTCACATTTGTGTCACGGATGGCTGACCCCTCATTTGGTGACTGTGACTTCCTGGCTTTAATGAGAAGAAAATATCACATCCATATTGACCCACCAAGCAATGTGAAGATTTTATACATTTTAACAATCATCCTTATAATCTTCCTTTCTGAGACTGACAATCGAAGGATCAAACCCACCACCAATTCTCAGATCTTTCTGGGACAGTCAGAGACGAAGAGTCAGTGCCAGAAGATTTGATGAAACAGCCAAGGTACAGTAGGAAAATTGCTATGTGATGTTAACAGCTTCCACTATGTTTGGAAATTGTGTAAGTGTAGTCATGGAGCTACACACATGCAATTGATATTAACAATATTAGGGTCTGTTTATTTTCTAATCAACCAGGAGATAATTCTACAGAAAATCATCCAGATGCTAGAATTATTGAAGCATCAAAGACGTCTTCAAAAGGCAGTGTCTCAAAAAGCCATTATCTATCATTAAGGACCCCCACCATCCAGGACCTTCCCTCTTTTCATACCTACGATCAAGGAGAAGGTAGAGGAACTTGAAGATACACACTTAATATATTAGGAACTGTCTTCCCCCTCAGACGGTTGAGGAAGTTTCGTATGGGCCCCCATGTCCTAAGAACTTTCTATAGGGACACAGTTGAGGGCATCCTGACTGGCTGCATCACTGAATGGTATAGGAACTGTACTTCCCTCAATTGTAGGACTCTGCCGAGAGTGGTGTGGACAGCCCAGTGCATCTGTAGATGTGAACTTCCCTCTTTTCAGGACATTTATAAAGACTGGTGTATAAAAATGGCCTAAAGGATCATTGGGTACCTTTGGGGTACACCCCAAACACAAACTATTCCAGTTACTACCATCCAGGAAATGGTACCACAGCATAAAAGCCAGGACAAACAGGCTCCAGGACAGCTTCTTCCACCAGGCCATCAGACTGATTAATTCATGCTGACGCATTGTATTTCTATTTAATATTGACTGTCCTGTTGCACATACTATTTACAAATCACTATAAATTGCATATGGCACATTTAGACTGAAACGTAACGTAAAGATTTTTAATTCTGATGTATATGAAGCATGTAAGTAATAAATTCAATTCAATTCAATTCTTCCCTTCTGCCATCAGATTTCTGAACAGACAATGAGCCAACCCATGAACACTACCTTACTAGTTTTTGTTCTCATTTTGCACTACATATTTAATTTAATTATATATTTTTATTGTAATTTATAACTTTTCGCTGTAATTCTGCCGCAAAACAACAATTTTCAATACATATACCAGTGATATTGAATTGATTCTTATTCTGATTCTGGTTCTGAATGAGACAGTTGCTCTAGTGGAGAGCCAGTATGGACATGATAGACTACATGGCCTCTTTTTTCTTTACAATACTACCAAAGTCAATTCCCAGTGAGAGGGGTGCCAGTGGGCTGATGGCCACCATACCCAGAAATAATGCCCCATTATACCAATTTTAACCATATTCTCTCTTGTCAAGGATACCAGGGCACGAATGTATGCCTGGAGAAGGGGACCTCAACTGTCTGCCTCCTGGACCCATGAATGGCCATCTTGGCCAGGCACAGGAGCAGTCCACCAGTAGATAGTCCAAGTGACCTGCCCCCTTCCATGCTCTAAATGGCTTCTTTCTGCAGTGTAACCATTCTTTGATTTGTTGCAACATTTTTTCTTCACATTTCACAAAGATTTTGCCCTATCTTCACTTGGATCAGAATCAGAATCAGGTCTATTATCACTGACAAGTGTCATGAAATTTGTTGTTGAATTTATGAACAAGTTTAAGGACATAATGATAATAAACCTGATTCTGAATCTGCACCATTGGACAACTTCTGCAGAAAGATAAGTAACTGGAAGACTAAATGATCCCAGAAGAAGACCTCTGGAGATTAGAAGGTGCACTGTAGGGTAGAGGAAATCAAAAGTGACAAGCCAGTTGTCAAAAAAGAAACAACTCTAAAAACAGTTCCACAACATTTGTTAAAGGGAGTCGTTTGAAATGCTTTGAATGCTTTCACCATTAAGCACTAGCAGTTTTGCCTCTCATTAACAACATGCTGTCACTTAAACAAATTAACACTGCTGCAATTAATTCATGTGCCGTGAATTATTAATTGGACACCACTTTCTATAGCCTGGCTATGTCAGAGAAAAAAGAATTAATATTTGGCAATAATTGGGTGAACAGTCTTATTCAGATTCGTAAATAATTGATCAAACAATTTTTAGCTATTTTTCTACAAAGATTCATTATAACATTCACAACTTTGAAGTTGGTACTTCTGGTTATTGTATAATGATCACCACAAATACAGTGAATTAAAATGCCTTGGATGAATAACGTGGTGGATTGAGAGAGAGGCTTGCTCCATCTTTCCCCTCTATCATTGGGCCCAGCAGCAGTTTGGTGATGTGTTGAAGGTCTTAACATTTTATTCTTTTCTCTCTTCACTTATTTTCCCTAACTCTATACCTAACTAGAAAATGTTATATCTCAGAGTCCTGGGAGTATAACATCTGCCTTTCACCTTGCTCAATATCACTCCTATAATCACTGAGTCATAGTGATCTACAGCACAGACATGTATCCTTCAGCCAACCATATACACTCAGTGGACACTTTATTAGCTACCCTTGTACACCTGCCCATTAATGCAAATATCTAATCAGCCGCTTATGCAGTAGCAACTCAATGCATAAAAATATGCAGACATAATTAATCGGTTCAGTTGTTGTTCAGACCAAACATAGGAGTGGGGACAAAATGTGATCTAAGTGACTTTGACTGTGGAATGGTTGTTGGTGCCAGACGGGGTGGTTTGAGTATCTCAGAAACTGCTGAACTTACATACACTCAGTGGCCACTTTATTATGTACAGGAGGTACCTAATAAAGAGGCCACTGACTGTATGTGCCGACTATATTGTCTATCTCGACTTGGCCATATTAGGACTGTATCTTTCTGTATCTTACCTACTTAATTTTTGAAATTATGTTTTATAGAATTATGAATATCATACATCAAATAAAGAGTTCACACATTTCAATCCGGTAGCAGAATCTAAAACTCTTCAACATGCTTGGGGAAAATTTACAGTGGCTAGTTAACCTGCAGATCTTTGGGATGGAGAGGGAAGCCTGAGCATGCAGCACAATCCCATGCGGTTGCAGGGAGAGCATCAAAACTTCACTCAGACAAGTTTTACCTTGGTTGATGTATCTGTGAGGCAGCTGTTGTATTAGCTATGTCACAGTGCTTCCAGTTTTGAGAAAGTGAAACATGAAGCATTAACCCTAATGTTCTCAAACTGCTCTCCACAGGCTGCCTTGGCTTGCAGAGAGTTTTCAGCAATTCAATTGTATTACACATGAAGCTCTGTAAGCAGAATTTCAGCAAAAGCTAATAAAAGTTTCATAGCTATTTGCCAACACATAATCGGGTCATTTCTGAGCTTTCAAAGATCAATATTGCTTTCAAAGATTAACTTTATTTGTCACATGTGCATCAAAACATACAGTAAAATTCATCATTTGCATTGTTGTTTGTGATGCGCTGAGGACAGCCTACAAGTCTCGCAATGCTTCAGGCACCGATAGAGCATGCTTACAACCCATTAACTGTAACCCCTATGTCTTTGGAATGTGGGTGAAAACTGGAGAACCTGGAAGAAATCACATGGTCATGGGAAGAACATACAAACTCCTTACGGACAGCAGCAGGAGCCGAACACCGATCACCAATAGCCAGTGCTGTAAATCAGTTTAGCTAACCACTACACTGGCGTGCCACCCTAATTCAGTTCACTGTGTCTACCAATCACAAACCAGAGAAAATCTGCAGGTGCTGGAAATCCAAGCAACACACACAAAATGCTGGAGGAACTCAGCAGGCCAGGCAGTGTCTATGGAAAAGTTGCAGAACCTGGGCCTCTGTACCTCCCTCTGTAATTAGATCCTCCACTTCCTAACCAGAAGACCACAGTCTGTGCGCATTGGTGATAACATATCCTCTTCGCTGATGATCAACACTGGCACACCTCTGGGGTGTGTGCTTAGCCCACTGCTCTACTCTCTATATACACATGATTTTGTGGCTAGGCATAGCTCAAATACCATCTACAAATCTGCTGATGATACAACCATTGTTGGTAGAATCTCAGATGGTGATAAAAGGGTGTACAGGAGTGAGATATGCCAACTAGTGGAATGGTGCCGCAGCAACAACCTGGCACTCAATGTCAGTAAGACAAAAGAGGTGATTGTGGACTTCAGGAAGGGTAACATGAAGGAACACATACCAATCTTCATAGATGGATCAGAAGTGGAGAGAGTGAGCAACTTCAAGTTCCTGAGTATCAAGATCTTTGAGGATCTAACTTGGTCCCAACATACTGATGCAGTTATAGAGAAGGCAAGACTTTATTAGGAGTTTGAAGCAATTTGGGATGTCAACAAACACACTCAAAAACTTCTATGGATGTACTGTGGAGAGCATTTTGACAGACTGCATCACTGTCTGGTATGGAGGGGGGTGCATTCCTGCACAGGATCGAAAGAAGCTGCAGAGAGTTGTAAATCTAGTCAGCTTCATCTTGGGCACTAACCTCCAAAGGACATCTTTAGGGAGCGGAGTCTCAGAAAGGCAGTGTGCATTACTATAGACCTCCAGCACCCAGGGCATGCCCTTTTCTCACTGTTACCATCAGGCAGGAGATACAGAAGCCTGGAGGCACACACTCAGTGAATCAGGAACAGCTTCTTCCCCTCTGCCATCCGATTCCTAAATGGACTTTGAAGCTTTGGACACTACCTCACCTTTTTTAATATACAGTATTTCTGATTTTGCACATTTTTAATAATCTATTTGATATACATAATTGATTTACTTGTTTATTTGCTATTATGTTTTATTTTATTTATTATAATTTTTTCTCTCTCTCTGCTAGATTATGTATTGCATTGAACTGCTGCTGCTAAGTTAACAAATTTCACGTCACATGATGGTGATAATAAACCTGATTCTGATTCTCTTGAGTTCCTCCTGTATTTTGTATGTGTCACTGTGACCACCTTTCAGATTCGGATTTCGATTCAGATGTTTTTTTAACCGCATGTACATTGAAGCATACTGAAATGCATCTTTTGCATTAACAACCAACACACCCAGGGATGTGCTGGGCTGCAGCCCTCAAGTGTCGCCATACATTCCGGTGACAACATAGCGGGCCCACAATGCTCAGCAGAACAACATAGAACACAAAAGGCAACAGCCAAACAAGCTCTGTTGCTTCCCCCCACCCCCCCCCACCCCCACACACACAGTCCTCCAACCCCAGGACAGGCCGTTTTCAGCCTCCAGCCAGTCAGCCAGCAGTGGGATCAGACCTGTAGACATTGGACTATAACACCCTCAAAGGACTTGCAGGGATTCTGAAGCTATTTGCCACCTGTTTGCTACTTTCTGTTCTGCATTGTACACATATCTAACAGCACCATAAAGATCCTTTTCTGGTTGGCTGCCAGTGACTAGTGGTGTTCCACAGGGGTCGGTGTTGAGATCACTCCTTTTTATGTTGTATATCAATGATTCAGATGATGGAATAGATGGCTTTGATGCCAAGTTTTCAGGTGATATGAAGACTGGTGGAGGGGCAAGAGGTATTGAGGAAACAGGCAGGCTGCAAAAGGACTTAGACAGATTAGGAGAATGGACAAGAGAGTGGCAAATGAAATACAATGCTGGAAAATGCATGGTCATGCACTTTGGTAGTTGAAATAAATGTGCAAACTATTTTCTAAATGGGGAGAAAGTCCAAAAATTTGGGAGGCAAAGGGACTTGGGAGTCCTTGTGCAGAACAACCTAAAGTTTAACTTGCAGGTAGAATTGGTCATGAGGAAGGCAAATGTAATGTTTGCATTCATTTCAAGAGGTCTAGAATACAAGGGCAGGGATGTGATGCTGAGCTTTTATAAGCACTGGTGAGGCCTCACCTTGAGTATTATGAACAGTTTTGGGCTCCTCATCTACGAAAAGATGTGTTAGCATTTGAGAGAGTTCAGAGGAGGTTCACTAGGATAATTCTGAGAATGGAAGGGTTATCATACGAGAAATATTTGATAGTTCTGGGTCTGTACTAGCTGGATTTAGAAGGATGAGGGAGATCTCATTGAAACCTTTCAAATATTGAAAGGCCCAGAGAGAGTAGCTGTGAAAAGGGTGTTTCCCATGATGGGGGAATTGAGGACAAGAAGGCACAGCCTCAGGATAGAGGGGCGTTCATTTAAAACAAAGATGAGAAGAAATTTCTTTAGCCAAGGGTGGTGAATTTGTGGAATTTATTACCACAGGCAACTGTGATGGCCAGGTCATTGGGTGTATTTAAGGCAGAGCTTGATAGGTTCTCGATTGGACACGGCATCAAGGTTACAGGGAGAATGCTGGGGAGCGGGGCTGTGAAGGGGAAGAAAGAATCAGCCACGATTGAATGGTGGAGCAGACTTGATGGGCTAAATGGCCTAATTCTGCTCCTATGTCTTATGGTCTTGTGGTCTTATGGTCTAATATTTAAACTTTGAGAACCATACATTCTCAGAACTTAAGCCCTATGATGAGTTTTGGATTTATCAGACAATTTTCAAAGCCCTGAGAAACTTCTGGTGAAACTCTGCAGTAGCTAGATGGTCTGCATGCAATTATATTATTAAACTATTTCTGAATGCAAAGTTAATATGATCTATCAAAAAATGAGAAACTTTTTTAACTGATGAATATTTAAAACATTCATATTCTGCTCCCCTATCTGATGTTATAACAAATGTTAGGTCACTGACTTGCTTTCAATTAGCAAATACTTCCATTTAATGACCAGAGATTTGATAATTCTACAACAAAACAGTAAAATATATCACTCAGCAATTCAAACGTTTTTTTTAATGTGGAATGAGAAACACACACCAAAGTGTGTTCCAGGTCGAAGACCTTTCATCACAACTGAGAAAATAGTTTTGAGGTGAAGACAGAATGGATAGGACAGAGGGAACGTCCTTGATAGGGTGAGGTAAAGGTTGCCATGGTGATCACATTGATTGCAAAGTGGTCTAATTAATAGATTAACGGAGGCAGCTGGGGAAGGAGAAAACAAAGAAGGACATGCAAACACTGTGAAACACAGCAGAGCTTATTCCATGACTGAGGTGATCACTTTGTACTGTAGAGACACAAGTGACTACATATACTGGAATCTGGAGCAACAAAAAATCCATAAGACCATAGGATATAGGAGCAAATCCAACCTGTTGATCTCCCAAGCACCCATCTGAAAGCATGGGTTGTACATCAGTGGGTGTTTTTGAAGGCAGGGGTTGTACAGCAATTGGAGTTTGGAAGCTGAGGAGGACCTGTACACCAGTTACAATTCACAGCAGCCAGCTTATCTAGCGACCTGGAGGTAGGGCTCTCAAATATTGTGTTGGAAAAGATACAGAAGTGTTGTTTAAGACACATGAATGTGCAAGGAATGGAGGGGTATGAATGATCTGCAGGCAAAATAGATTTAGTTTAATGTAGGCCATTTGGCCCATCATGTCTGCAACACCATTTTATCATAGCAAATCTGTTTTCCTTCTCAGCACCAATCTTCTGCCTTCTCCCTTCAATCTTCAATTTCTTCATGCCCTGGTTAATCGAGAATCTATCAACCTCTGCCATAAATATACCCAATGACTTGGCCTCCACAGCCGTCTGTGGCAACAAATTCCACAGATTCACCTTCAAAAACAGACAAGGAACAACAAAAGCAAATCAACAAACAGAATAAGAAGAGGTGAGCACAATAATGTAACTTGTGGAGGTCCTTTCTCACAGCACCATCAACTTGACAATGGGTTCTGCCTATGCCTGTGATGGGCGGCTTTCCTCCAGGCGTTCTGCTTTCTTCCCACCATTCATAAGACCTCCAGGTTGGTAGGTTAGCTGGCTGCTGTAAATTGTAGCTAGTGCACAGGTCCTCTTCAGCTTTCAAACACCTGATTGACGATTATCTGGGAGGTTGACAGGTTGGATTTGCTGGATGCTGCAGAACTGTTGACATCTTCCACCATGTTTGAGCTTCGTCTGTGGCCATATTTCTGACTTATGAAATGTGACCTGCCACAGCCTAGGGACCACCTGAATAGGTGAGTGGTAGAATCTATGGAGAATTGATTGGAAAATGGGAAGAATAAAATTGGTTACGGTAGGATCGGTATTGGATGATTAGCATGAACTAAGTATTTCTGTGCTGTACATGCTTATGACTGTAAAGGCAAAAGATTCATACCTGCCCCATATTTATCTCACAACTAAACCATGTACTACTGATTTACCTGTCATTATCACTTGGATGCTTGATGAGCACAAGTTAACTGCTTTGTTTCCTATAGTACAGCTGTGACTGCACTTTATAGGTACACCAGATTCTACGGATGCTGGAAACCCTGAGCAACACACACAAAATATCACAGGAAGTCCGCAACTGAGTAATCGTTAGTGTTTACGCCCTTCCACTGTTGTTGCCTAACTTGCTGAGTTTCTCCACCATTTTGTGTGTGTTGTTTGAAATTTCACAATGGACTCTAGAGAACTGGCTGATGCTGGAAATCTTGAGCAAATCACATGCCGAATGGAGGAACACAGCGAGTCAGACAGCATCTATGGAGGGGAACATACACACCGTAATTCCATTGACCGTGGGAGTTCTGAAAGGATTTGAAAGATTATTTAGCAACGAAAGGCATCTTAATGTCTGCAGCTCCAACATCTCTTGAAAGACCTCCTCTGTTTACTTAAGAGCAGCAGAGAATTGAGAATGTTAATAATTTAACTATCTTAATGCAAATACAGTTTCATAAACACCTGCTTCGTATTTTTTGTTATAAGTTATATTGCATTTCACAGCATTTCAAATCATTTCCCAGTTCATTCATTTTAACAAGTTGCTCATCATAAGTGAAGAATCTCTCATATACATGCCTGTCTCCTGTAGTTCCCCAGGCATCTCATTATAATCAGAGAGTGCATTTCCATGTCAGGCAATGCAAGATGAATGCTGCATTAAGTCTCTGTCAATGCTATGACCTCAGTTACTTTCTCTGCCAGTGGGACACAAATTCTGATAGAATTCTGTCTCTCTTGCACTTGCCTAGTCCTTATCAAAATGGGTCTAGTTCTGTCATAATCAATAGTGCTTAAACTGAGAGACAGTGTGCAATTAGCTTTCAATTTCAATTAATTTAGAAAAATAGAGAATGAGTTTAAAAAAGTTCAAGCTCCTGCTTTGTTTGAATGTTGATTTTGTGACTTCAAGGACTTGAGGAAATTAAGCACCAATTGTGTTTGCATCACTGAACGTTATTCTTTAACAGGGTAGATGCTCATAATCATATTCTTCGGGGGAAATATATCGTAAGATCATAAGACCATAGGACATAGGAGCAGAATTAGGCCATTCAGCCCATCAAGTCAGCCCCAGCATTCCAACATGCTGACTTATTATCTCTGTCAACCCCATTCTCCTTCCTTCCTGTAATCTTTGATGTTCTTATTAATCAAGAACCTATCAGGCACCACTTTAAATATCCCCAATGACTTGGCATCCACAGCCATATATAGTAATGCCTTCCACAGATTCAGCCCCTGCAGGCTAAAGAAATTCCTCCTCATTTATTTTCTAAGGGGATGTCCTTCTTTTCTGATGCAGTGATCGCAATACGGGTGAAATATCAAATACTCAAGGAGAAGCACCTAAGGTGCGAAGAGGAAAGAGACGTGTGAGGCAAGATTTTACACAGTACGTGGTATGTGGCTGAAACAGGCTGTCAAGCATTGTGATGGAGCATGTACAAGAATGTTGCCTAAGGTACATGAGTGTGCAAGGAATGGAGGTATATAACATGACCTGCAGACAAAATCAGTATAGGGTAATTCAGTATCATGTTCAGCACTGATGTGGAACACCGAAGGACCTGTACCTGTGCTGTACTATTCTATGTTCTAATACAACTAACTACTAATTTTTAAAAAAGCTATATTTTAAGTGATAATTCAACTGCAATTCCTTAAAACGTCTTCACCTTGCTGACAATCTACACTGGCAAACTTCAAGGGGGCATGCTCAGCCCACTGCTCGACTCTCTCCACACCCATGACTGTGTGGCTCGGCACAGCTCAAATGCCCTCTATAAAGTTGCTGACCACAAAACTATTTCAAATAGTTCTGACAGGGTGTACAGGAGCGAGACATAGAAACATAGAAAACCTACAGTGCAATACAGGCCCTTCCGCCCACAAAGTTGTACCAAACATGTCCCTACCTTCGCAATTACTAGACTTATCCATAGCCCTCTATTTTACTAAGCTCCATGTACCTATCCAAAAGTCTCTTAAAATACCTTATCGTATCTGCCTCCACCACCGTTGCCAGCAGCCCATTCCACGTACTTACCACTCCCTGAGTAAAAAACTTACCCTGGATGTCACCTCTGTACCTACTCCCCAGCACCTTAAATCTGTGTCCTCTTGTGGCAACCATTTCAGCCCTGGGAAAAAGCCTCTGACTATCTACACGATCAATGCCTCTCATCATCTTATACACCACTATGAGGTCACCTCTCATCCTTCGTCACTCCAAGGAGAAAAGGCTGAGTTCACTCAACCTGCTTTCATAAGGCATTTCCCCTAATCCAGGAAACATCCTTCTAAATCTCCTCTGCACCCTTTCTATGGCTTCCACATCCTTCCTGTAGTGAGGTGACCAGAACTGAGCACAGTACTCCAAGTGGGGTCTGACCAGGGTCCTATATAGCTGCAACATTACCTCTCGGCTCCTAAATTCAATTCCATGGTTAATAAAGGCCAATACACCTTCTTAACCACAGCGTCAACCTGCACAGCTGCTTTGAGCGTCCAATGGACTCGGACCCTAAGATCCCTCTGATCCTCCACACTGCCTAGAGTCTTACCATTAATACTATATTCTGTCATCATATTTGACCTACCAAAATGAACCACCTCACACTTAACTGAGTTGAACTCCATCTGCCACTTCTCAGCCCAGTTTTGCATCCTATCAATGTCCCACTGTAACCTCTGACAGCCCTCCACGCTATCCACAACACCCCAACCTTTGTGTCATCAGCAAACTTACCAAACTATCCCTCCATTTCCTCATCCAGGTCATTTATAAAAATCATGAAGAGTAAGGGTCCCAGAACAGATCCCTGAGGCACACCACTGGTGACCGACCTCCATGCAGAATATGACCCATCTACAACCACCCTTTGCCTTCTGTGGGAAAGCTAGTTCTGGATCCGGAAAGCAATGTCCCCTTGTTATCTGCTAGTTGAGTTGTGCACTTGCACTCAACATCAGTAAGACCAAAGAACTGATTGTGGACTTCAGAAAGGGTAAAACACAGCAACACACCAATCCTCACAGAGGGATCAGTAGAGGAAATAGTGAGAAATTTCAAGGGTCTCTGTGTCAACACCTGAGGATCTATACTGGGCCCAACATAGCGATGCAGCTATAAGGAAGGCACAGCAGTGATTATAGTTCATTAGGAGTTTGAGGAGGTTTGGTATGTCACCAAAATCACTCATATAGTTCTACAGATGTACCATGGAGAGCCTTTTAACTGGCTACATCACCATCTGGTATAGCAGCGGAGGATGGATGGCTGCTGCACAGGATCAAAACAAGCTGCAAAGAGTTGTAAACTTGGTCAGTTCCATCGTGGGCACTAGCACTAGCCTCTGTAGTATTCAGGACATGTTCAAAGAGCAATGCCTCAAAATGGCGGCATCCATCATTGAGGACTCCCATCTCCTAGGGCATGCCCTGTTCTGAATGCTACCATCATTAGAGAAGTATAAGAGCCTGAAGGCACATACTCAATGATTCAGGAACAGCTTCTTCCCCTGTCATCTGATTTCTGAATGGACGTTGAACCCATGAACCCTACCTCATTATTTCCTTTTTATTTTTTGTTTTTGCACTACTTATTTAACTACTTTATATATATACGCTTACTGCAAATCATGTTTTTATTCTCAATTATGCATTGCATTGTAAATCTGCTGCAAAGACAATAGATTTCACGATATATGCCAGTGATGTTAAACCTGTTTCTGATTCACTTATCAATCAATAAATAAAGCTGAAGTAAAACAATTCTGAAAATAAAACTCTAACTCATTCCCTTGGCTGGAAGTCTTTTGTACAGTGAGCAGGGGCACAGCTTATCCAACTTCTGAATGTATAGGATTGGAACACTCGAGTGTAATGAATGGGCAATCCAAGAATGCTGGGAAACTGTGGAGTTCAACAATGTAGTAAATGATGAACACAGTGGAATCTGTCTCAAGTTTTGGTCTTGCAGTTTTCTCTTGGGCCTTACTTCCAATGCCAGACCCAATACCATTCAGAAATTAAGGAAGGGAATGGGCCATCTTCAGTCCTTTAACTGTGAATCCACAATTATAGCTCAGTTAACTGAGTTAGATAGTACAAGTAGAATTAAATATAAGCAATAAAGTTGGCCGACTGATCAGCCTGTTGCCTGTGCTAGCAACTCCACCATCATTGTTTTTGCTCTGGTGAGTTCTTGGTTCTGTGATCATCCACTCAATGAAAGAGTCACACGAAGAGAAATAGACCCGTTAGCCCACTATGTCCACACTAACCATAACATACCTTCCATATACATTCTACTTACCAGCACTGTGCCTTGTCGATTCAAGTGTCCACCCAGATATTCTTTAACTTTGTAACCTGTTGATAAAATAAGGTAGTTAATGCTGTCAAAGTCCAAGTGATTGTTTCTTAATGTCCCAGAGAAGCAGATGCATCCACCGACAGTTGGGATTAATTTAAATAAGAAAATAAAAGCACCTTAAAGGGTAACACAGTAGCATAGTGGTTAGTGTAATTGCATCACAGTGCCAGTGATCACCCAGTGGTGTTCAATTTCTGCCTCTGTAAGGAGTTCATATGACAGTGTGGGTTTCCTCCAAGTGCTCTGGTTTGCTCCCACGTTCGTGGGCATGCTATGTTGGCACCGGATGTGTGGCAACACTTGCAGGCTGCCCCCAGCACAATCCTTGCTTATTTGCATTTCATTGTATGTTTCAATGTACATCTGACAAATAAAGCTAATCTTTACCTTAAGCTGCTGTCAATGAATTAAACATCAATATACAGTGAGATTAATAAAAACAAATATCCTTTGCTGAAGGTCACTTATCTTTTGCAGAACCTTATGTAAATAAAAGGAGTGGGCTTGATTCTCATGCTGTGGTATCCACCCTTTAGCTCACTCAGCTCTTGGAGCAGAGCATGAGATGAGCCAGGCCCATAGCTGACCACTTATATGTTTTGTTTCTATGCTGTAGTGTGTGTGTGTTTCACTGCATAAATTAGGAACCCACTAACAGGCCAGCTGTCAGTTCTGCCATCAAGACTATATTGCCAATAATATAAAAATGTACATCCATAAAATAGTCCGAAGTCTTTCTTACACAAACTGATGACCTCAAATCTTCTTAATACTTCCTGATTTCTTATTTCACCAACTACGGTAGTTATTTGACATCAGTGACTGAGAAGTTGCAAGATACGCAGGCCAGAATCATTGCTCCCCCCCCCCCCACAACACATTTCACAACTCCTGAATTATTAGACCTTCAGCAAACTTCCCAAATAAAAATCCGGAAGTAACATTCCTGGGATTAGATCAACGTTGAACATCCCCCCAGGCAAGTGTTACATGCCCATGTTCATGTCATTCCAGCGTTCAGTTTGATTTAATTAACATCAGCCAGAGGAAACCTGAGTGATTTCAGTTTTAACCTCAGGGTGTCTCTTTATGTGAGTAATAAACTGAGTCTGAGCACAAGATTTACGTTGCAAGTTGATGGACCTGTTCACTTCAGCAGTGATTTTTTTCTAATTTCTGTTGATAAACATTTTATTCGTATCAGAAGGATTTAGATTAGTATAAAAATATTAATTTGTAGTGGATCAGTTCGTAACAGTACCTGAAGAGGCAAATAACAGTTCCGTTCTGTACTTATGTTAGCCCGCTATTTCATATACTTGGGTAATAATTAAAATGAACACTTGATCTCTCAGTTTATCTCGTCATGGCCCTTGCATGTTAGTGTCTATCTGCTCTGCACTTTCTCCGTAACATGATATTTTGCATTGTTTTCTTTTCCTTCTATATTGCCTCGATGCACTCATGTAGGCAATGATCTGTCAGAAGAAGCTTTACACTATATCAAAGTATTTGTGACAATGATTTAACCAATTACCAATTACTGAGGTGGATGTCACCAGCAATATTCGCATTTACAGTCCATCCTTAATTACTCCTGAAATGAAGAGTCAACTGCTTTGGAGAGTCTAAATAAGCCTGATCAAGTAATAATGGTAGATTTCCTTCCTTGAAGGAGAATAATGAGCCAGATGGGTTTTTATAAAATATGGTAGTCTATCATTACCATTATGGTTACCAATGCCTGTTTATAAATTCTAGATGTACTTATTTGCTGGGATTTTAATTCCCTAGCTGCCTTGGTGAGGGTTGAACTCAACAATGACTCAATGATTCTTTGTTGAGCTTCTAGTAACTATGTCACTATCCCAATGTCTCCCTCTGTAGCAGGGGTTCCCAACCTTTTCTTTATGCCATAGAGCCTTGCTAGTAACCGAGGGGTCCGTGGACCCCAGGTTGGGAACCCCTGCTCTAGTCTTAAAGTAGTGTAGCGGTTAGCGCAACACTGCTACAGCTCGGGACATTGGTGCTTGGATTTCAATCTCATTGTCCCCTTTAAGGCGTCTCTGAACTCTCTACCCCCACCCCCAACAATGCTTGGGTTTTCTCCAGCTGCTCCAGTTTCCTCCCATCGTCCAACAATGTACAGGGTAGGTTAATTGGTATTGTAAATTGTCCAGTGATTAGGTTAGGGTTAAATTGGGGTTGTCAGGTATTGCCGGACAGTGCGACAGTTGAAGGGCTGGAGGGTCCTACACTGCACTGTATCATTGAATAAATAAATAAAATATAAATCAGAATCAGAATTAGAATCCTTTATTATCACCAAGTATGAGGACACATACAGGGAATTTGATGCCGGTTTCCCTGAGCTCTCTCTGTACAGAATTAAAAGCAAACAAAAACAATAGTGCAAATAACCATAAACTATATACAATGAGGTCCACCTCATTGAATGTACAGGTGGACTTGATTTATAATAGACTAAAATTCAAGTGTTCATAAGACTGACGGCATATGGAAAGAAACTGTTCTTGTACTTATTTGTCCAAGCATACAGTGATCTAAAACGCCTACCAGAAGGAAGGAACAGATGATGTCCAGGGTGTGATGGGTCTACAATAATGCTGCTTGCTTGCTTCCTGACTCTAGATGCATATACGTCCTGGATCCAGGGCAGCTTCACACCAATAATCCTTTCCGCAGCCCTGACGGTTCTTTGGAGTCTATTCTTGTCTTGTTTGGTAGCTGATCCAAACCAGGCAGTGATGGACGAACAGAGAACAGACTGGATTATTCCTGAATAGAATTGAATCAACAGCTCCTGAGGCAGGTTGTACTTCCTGAGTTGACGTAGGAAATACAACCTCTGCTGAGCCTTTTTGATAAGGATGGCATAAGGTCAAATAAGGTCATAAAGAGATATGGATGTGGACTATTGTCTAAATGAGGTAAAAGTTCAATCATTAGAGATGCAGAGGGACTTAAGAGTCCTCATGCAAGACTCCCAGAAGGTTAATTTACAGGTTGAGTCTGTGGTAACAAAGGCAATTTATCTCAAGGGGAATAGAATATAAAAGCAAGGAGATAATGCTGAGCCTTTATTAGACACTAGACAGGCTGCAAATGTAATATTGTCAATAGTTTTGGGCCCCATATCTCAGAGAGGCTGTGTTGTCATTGGAGAGAGTCCAGAGGAGGCTCACAAGGATGATTCCAGGAATGAAAGGGTTAACATACGAGGAGCATTTGTCAGCTTTGGCCCTAATACTCACTGGAATTTAAAAGAATGCGGTGGGATCTCATTGAAACCTATCAAATGTTGAAAGGACTAGATAGGGTGGATGAGGAGAAGGGGATGTCCCCTGGTGGAGGTATCCAGAGCTAGAGGGCACAACCTCTAAATTGATGGGTGACCTTTTAGAACAAAGGTAAGGAAACATATCTTAGCCAGAGAGTAGTGAATCTGTGCTCCGCTATAGACTGTGGTGGAGGTCAAGTCTGTGGGTATACTTAAGGCAGAAGTCGATAGTTTCCTGATCGGTCAGGGCATCAAAGGATATGGAGAGAAAGCAGGTGTATGGGGTTGAGTGGGATCGGCCATGATAGAATGGTGGAGCAGACTTGATGGGCTGAATGGCCCACTTCTGCTGCTCTGTCTTATGGGTTCCACCTTCTATCTCATTGGTTCAATTAATTTCAAGTTCTCTATTCATGTGGTTACTGGAGTGCTTCGGCAGCCAGTGAAGTCCTTCTCCCTGCTCACCAACCATCAATGACATTAAGGTCATTGAATGTTCAAGCATCCAAAACCACATAGGACCTAACTAAAGGTATTATTGAAAATAGTATAGGAACAAGCCTTTCATCACACAGTGCTGTGTCAGACTAATTACACTAATTATACCTAATCCCTTTTGCCTGGACATTGTCCATGTCCCTGCATTTTCTACATATTCATGCATCTATCTAAGAGTCTCTTAAATGGCTTCATCACACGTGCCTGCACTAGGACCCCTGGAAGCGCATTTCAGACATCCAACACTCACTGTGTAAAAGCTTGCTCCACATATTTCCTTTGAATTTCCCCCTCGCACCTTAAGTGCATCTACCGGTAAACAACTCTGAAAGAAACATAGTGACTATCTACTTATTCTTTCCACATCGGTTAGGACATAGTAGGCTAGCGAGAATGGTTCCAGGGACAGAGTTTCGTACTCTGTGTGGAAAGTGAGCAGTCTGGAAGATGTCCTGTCTCCCAGATAAACACATCTACACCAGGTGCAATGAGCTGCAACTCCTGAAAGAACGTATTAGGGTACTGGAGTTGCAGCTCGATGACCTTTCACTCATATGGGAGAATGACAGACAGGAGCCCCAGGGAGGTCGTCGCCCCTCGGTTGCAGGAGACGATTGTCTCCTGCAGGGTGTCTGTCAGGAGAAGGAGGGGAAATGTACAGCCAGTACAGAGTACACCTGTGTCCATTCCCCTCTTTCATCAGCATGCAACTTTAGGTATTATTAAGGAGGACAACCTACCAGGGAGGAGCCACAGTGACCAGTGATCAGGTTAAGTCTGGTGCTGTGGCTCAGAAGAGCAGAAAAGTGAAGAGGACGGCAGTGTTAATAGGAGATTCTTTAGTCAGAGGAACAGAGATGAGGTTCTGTGGGAGTGATAAAGAAATCCGAATGGTATGTTGCTTTCCTGGTGTTGAGTAGGATCAGCCATGATGGAATGGTGGAGAAGATTCAACGGGCTGATTGGCTGCCGGTGACTAGTGGTGTTCCACTGGGGTCTGTGTTGGGGCCATTCTTTTCATGTTAAATATTAAGGATTTGGATGATGGAATTGATGGCTCTGTTGCAAAGTTTGCAAATGATAAAAAGATAGGTGGCGGGGCGGTTAGTTTTGAAGAAGTAGAGAGGCTACAGAGGGACTTAAATTGACTAGGAGAATGGGCAAAGAGATGGCAGATGGAATACAATGTCAGGAACCCTGGTGGAAGAAATAAAAGGGCTGATGATTTTCTAAATGGAGAGACAATACAAAAAAAAAAGAGGTGTGAAAGGACTTGGGAGTCCTTGTGCAGGATTCCCTAAAGGTTAACATACAGGTTGAGTCTGTACTGAGGAAGGCAAATGCAATATTACATTAATTTCAAAAGGGCTAAAATATAAAAGCAAGAATGTAATGTTGAGACTTTTTAAAATACTGGTGAGGACTCACTTCCAGTATTGTGAGCAGGTTTTGGCCCCTAATCTTAGAAAGCATGTGCTGAAACTGGAGAGGCTTCAAAGGAGGATCATAAAAATGATTCCAGGTTTGAACAGCTTGTCATATGAAGAGTGTTTGATGTATTTGGACCTGAATTGACTGGAAATCAAAAAAATGAGGGTTGACTTCATTGAAACCTATTGAAGTATGAAATGCCTTGATACAGTCAAAGTGGAGAGGATGTTTCCTATGGTGGGAGAGTCTAAGACCAGAGGACACAGCCTCAAATAGAGGGGCGTCCTTATAGAATGGAAATAAGGAGGAATTTCTTTCACCAGAGAATGGTAAATGTGTGAAATTCTTTGCCACAGTCAGCTGTGGAGACCATGTCTGTACTGTATGCATATTTAAGGCAGAGGTTTAAAGATTCTTGATTGGCCAGGGCATGAAGTGATATGGGGAGAAGGCAGGAGATTGGGGCTGAGAGAAAAAAATGGATCAGCCATGATGAAATGATGGAGCAGATTTAATGGGCCAAATAGCCTAATTTGGCTCCCATTTCTTATGGTCCTATGGTATATACCAGTTGTAATTATAAAAGCTACTATCATATCTCTCCTCAGCTTCTGTGATTTCAGAGAAAACAACCCAAGTTTGCCCAATCTCTCCTCACAGCACCTACCCTCTAAATCCAGACAGCATTCTGGTAAACCTCTTCTGCAATCTATCCAAAGCCCCCAGATCTTTCCTACAATGAGGCAAGCAGAACTGAATTCAATAATCCGGATGTGGTGAAACAAAGTGTTTTATAAATATGCAACATTGCTTCTGCATTCTTAAGGTCAATATCTAGCCCTGCCTAAGGATACCAATTAAAAGGCTGCACTTATCCAGTAGTTGGCTTCCCCCATTGATTCCAATGGGCAGCTGTGCTTGAATTTTCCAGTCTGAGAAATGGGTCAGTGTTATTGACCCTTGAGGAACCCCATTAGCACTGTGTATATGTCCCGAGGCTGTTTTCTGTTCAACAGAAACCTTTGCCGTTTCCTGTCATTGGCAGCAATGGGTTGGCACAGTAGCACAGCTTGCTGAGCTGCTGCCTCCCAATTCCAGTGATCACTTGGATTCAATTCTGACTTCCAGAGCTGTTTGCACATTCTCCTTTCCGATGACCTGCAGGCACTCTAGTTTCCTCCCGCATCCCAAAGACATGCATGTTAGACTCTGAGCTGTAGGATCTGCTTCCATCGTTAAGGACCCTCGCCTTCCAGGGCATGCCCTCCTCTCAATGTTCCATGAGGAAGGAGCCAGAGGATTCTGAAGATGCACACTTATTGTTTTAGGAACAGCTTCTTTCACCTGCCATCAGATTTCTGAATGGACCATGAAAATCACCTCACTTCTTTCTATTCATTCATTCATTTATTTATTTATTGTAACATGCAGTGATTTTTATATATTGCACAGTACTGCTGCTATAAACAACAAATTTCATTTAATTTCCGTGATGATAAACCTGACTTAAACCTGAATATACCTGATAAGCACTGCCACAAGAAAGCAGCATCCATCATCAAAGACCACGCCCCCCCCCCCCCATTCAGGCCATGTTCTCATCTCGCTGTTGCCATCAGGAAGAAGGTTCAGAAGCTTCAGGGTCCATAGAACCATAGAGCACTACAGCACAGTAAGGCCCTTCAGCCCTCCATGTTGTGCCAACCCATATAATCCTTAAAAAAAGTACTAAACCCACACTACACCATAACCCTCTATTTTTCTTTCATACATGTGCCTGTCCAAGAGGCTCTTAAATACCCCTAATGTTTTAGCCTCCACCACCATCCCTGGCAAATCATTCCAGGCACTCACAACCCTCTGTGTAAAAAAACTTACCCCTGATGTCTCCCCTAAACTTCCCTCCCTTAATTTTGTACATATGCCCTCTGGTGTTTGCTATCGGTGCCCTGGGAAACAGGTGCTGACTATCCACCCTATCTATGCCTCTCATAATCTTGTAGACCTCTATCAAGTCCCCTCTCATTCTTCTACGCTCCAAAGAGAAAAGTCCCAGCTCTGCTAACCTTGCTTCATATGACTTGTTCTCCAATCCAGGCAACATCCTGGTAAATCTCCTCTGCACCCTCTCCATAGCTTCCACATCCTTCCTATAATGAGGTGGCCAGAATTGAACACAATACTCTAAGTGTGGTCTTACCAGAGATTTGAAGAGTTGCAACATGACCTCTCTACTCTTCAACTCAATCCCCCTGTTAATGAAGCCTAGCATCCCATAGGCCTTCTTAACTACCCTATCAACCTGCACAGCGACCTTGAGGGATGTATGGATTTGAACCCCAATGTCCCTTTGTTCATCCACACTCTTAAGTAACTGACCATTAATCCTGTATTCAGTCTTCTAGTTTGTCCTTCCAAAATGCATCACCTCACACATATCCGGATTGAACTCCATCTGCCATTTTTCTGCCCAAATCTGCAGCCTGTCTATATCCTCTTGTAACCTTCAACAACCTACAGCTCCATCCAAAACTCCTCCAATCTTCGTGTCATCCACAAACTTACTCACCCATACTTCCACCTCTACATCCAGGTCTTTTATAAAAATCACAAACAGCAGGGGTCCCAGAACAGATCCCTGCGGCACTCCATTAGTTACTGACCTCCAGGCAGAATACTTCCCTCCCACAACTACCCTCTGCTTTCTTCCTTTAAGCCAATTTTTTTATCCAAACAGCCAAGGTTCCACTTATCCCATGCCTCATGACTTTCTGGATGAGTCTCTCGTGAGGGACCTTGTCAAATGCCTTGCTAAGGTCCATGTAGACCACATCCACTGCCCTACCCTCATCAATTTCTTTTGTTACCTCTGCACCACGCCACCACTTGCACTGTTTATTTTCTTTTGCACATTGGTTGTCCATCTTAGTGCGTAGTTCTTCATTGACCTTATTGTGTTTCTTTGTGTCTTCTGTGAATGTCCCAAAGAAAACGAATATCAGATTAATGCACAGTGACATATACATAATTTGATAATAGATTTACTTTGAAGTTTAACTCTAATTCTATACCTATTGCGTACCAGTACACTGTTGGCATCTCCTTGTAGAAGGCTGGTCTCACTGCAGACCAATATATTATTGTTTAGTCTTGTAGTACTATTGTTTAGTTTTGTCTTCTCCAGGTTACAGCATGGTCTGTTCCTGTGAAATATTCATAACCCAGACAGTGTGCAAGTTGGAAGTGCATCTGATTTCAAGCATCTGTAGAATTGCTTGTGTTTACATTAAATCAGGCATTTGTAAGCTGGGGATGACCTATACCATCAGTGGTTGATACTTGGGGTCACAGACCAGCTGAGATTTAACTAACTAGGAATATGGGTTCAAATCAGGGGTTTCCAACTCTTTAGGTGCCATGGGCCAATATCACTAAGCAAGGGATTTGTGGACCCCAGGTTGGAAACTCCTGGGTTGAACAAACAGCTCCTGTTTTTACTTTGGTCATCAAGGAGCAGTTATTTCCTTAGGACATAGAAAGGAACCAGTTAGGCCACCAAGTTTATACTGTCTCATGGAGCACCTCTATTGCATCATTAATATTGCCTGTAATCTATACTTCCCATGTACCAATGAGCTCCCCCACTCATCTACAATTAGGGCAAATTAACCCGCCAAACCGCATGTCTTTTGAATACGAGAGGAAACCGACGCACCCGGAGAAAATCCACTCCATCACAAGGAGGAGATGGAAACTGCACACAGGCAAAACCGATGGTCAGCATTGAACCCCGGCTGCTGTAGCTGTGTGCACACAGTTCTACTAGCTGTGCCTCTGCTTGACCCTGGGGCTACAAGAAGCCATGTTTGACAGCTGTGAAGAGCCCCTGTGGCAAATCGACACAAACAGGAATGTTAGCTTTCTGAAAAGTTTTTCCAAAAGTGTGGATCTGCCTGCATCTGCTGATTTTAATTCCAGCATCCCATCAAAAGTTATCTCAGTTTACCCTCTCTTTTTGCACTACTTATTTAATTTAAAATTTTGATATATACTTCTTTGTAATTTATAGTTTCTAGTAATATGTATTGCAATGTGCTTCTGCCACAAAACAACAAATTTCACAATATACAGTATGCCTATGATACTAAAACCTGATTCTCATTATGAATTGGTTTGAGCGGTGCCACAACAATAACCTCGCACTTAGTGTCGGCAAAACTAAAGAGCTGATTATAGACTACAGGAGGACAAAATTGAGGTCCTTGAGCCAGTGCTCATGCGGGGATTGAAGGTGGAGTGGTTACATAACTAGAAATTCCTATATAGCTATCATATCAGATGATCCGTTCTGGAACTGGCATGTAAATGCAGGATAGCTCCTCTAATTTCTTAGAAACTTGCGCTGTTTTGGCATGTCACCTAAAACTCTGACAAACTTCTGTAGATGCACAGTGGAGAGAATCCTGACTGGTTGCATCAAGGCCCGGAATGGAAGAATGGAAAAGCCTACAAAAAGGTGATGGTTACAGCCCAGTCTATCACAGGGAAAACCCTCCTCACCACTGAACATATCTGCAAGGTGCGCTGCCTCAAGAAAGCAGCATCCATCATCAAGGACCCCCACCATCCAGGCAACGCTCTCTTCTCACTGCTACCATCAGGAAGAAGGCCTTAGGTCCCGTACAACCAGGTTATTATCCTTCAACCATCAGGCTCATGAACCAGCGTGGACAGTTCCACTCACTACAACACTGAAATGATTGAAATGAGCACAATCTATGGATTCACTTTCAAGGAATCTAACAAGTCACACTCTCAGTTTCATTTATTTATTTATGTATTTATTTGTTTGTTTGTTTGTTTGGTTATTTATTTATGTATTTATTTACTACTTGTTTCTTTTTGTATTTGCACAATTTGTCAGTCTTTGTGTATAGTTTCTCTCTGATTTTGTCATACATCTTTGTTCTACTGTAAATGGCTGCAAGAAAGTGAATCTCAGTCCAATAATGATGTACAGTATATCTACCATGGTAATAATTTTATTTTGAAATTTGATTCTGCAGTTGCTGGAAATCCGGAGTAGTCCCAATGAAAGCTCTCAGCCTGAATCTTCAACTGTTTATTCTCTCCATAGATGCTGCTTGATATGGAGTCCCTCCAGCATTTTGTGTGTTCCTCTAAACATTACAGCTCCTATATTGCTTATAGAATAGGTAATATGCAAATGTATTATTCTAATTTAATTCTTTAGCTACCTAAATGTCAATAAATTCAATGGCAAAATTGGTCCTGTAAAATCCTTCCACCAAACTATTGCCTTCCAGGAAAGGGCTGTGCAATACCTTACTTCATATTTTTGCTCGAAGACTTCCCCATTAAAAACTCCCGAGTCTGCGTTGCAGTGGGAATGATCTACATCCACCACTTGAACTGTGAATGAGGCCCCCTGCCGGTGGTGGGACCGCAGCAATGCCAAATACATCTTCTACTTCCCTACTCCAACCCGATCCACATCTCAAATGGATATCTTGAACTGCTACTTAACTATGATAATAATAACTCAAAACCTTAAATATAGCTAATGGTTGAGTCTGATTTAAAATGAGAACTGAATTACAATTATTTCTCTCCTTTGTGAATTTATTCTTGGAATACAAGAACTACAGCTAATTAGTTATCCATTAAAAATGAGCTGACCCATGTGCATTCAAGTGTTGTAGAGACTTTCTTGGTGCTGCTAAGGATGTTATAGAATATAAGATGTAGAACTTAGGACGTAGACCAGTAGAGCACAGTTCCTTCAGCCCATAATGGCTGTATTGAGCACAGAACGTAGAAAAGTATAAGCTCTTCAGTTCATGAGGTTGTGCTGACCTTTAACCAAATCTAAGATCAATCTAACCCTTCTTTCCTACATAGCCCTCCATTTTTCTATCACCCATGTGCCTATCTAGTGTTCTACTAGTGACAGGACTGGGAGACACAATCAAGATCTTGTAGTGTTTCATGAGAACATCTACTGAAGGTCCACACCATGGCCATAATAAACCATTGGTGGAATGAATGGGTGTCACAGCTCAAGGCTTGTAGAGGTAAATTTAAAGCCTAACCTGAACCAACTCTGACTGCAGCCATTCCCACCTTGACCAAAGCTTGATGACATAACATCATTAAGGTCTGACCAAACTCAATCCACATTTTAGTTGGTACCATGCTATGTTATTCATATGTTGGTAATATTAAATAAATCATATTGGATGGGATAAAATACTGAGTGATGAGACATAGTCTGAATCCCATTGATATACACTAAACCTTGAGATAAGAAGACCAGGGTGGGGTGGGGTGGAATCTCATTGAAATCTACAAATACTGAAAGGCCTGGATAGAGTGGACTGAAGAGGTTGTTTCCATTAGTCAGAGAGACAAGGTTTTAAGTAAAAGGATGTCTCTTCAGAATTGAGATAACAAGGAATTTTTTTCCGACATAGTGTGAATAGTCTATGGAATTTGCTGTAACAGAAGGTCATGGAGGCTATCATTGGGTACTTAAAGCAGAGACTGATAGGTTCTTGATTGATAAGGGGATTAAGAGTTATGGAAGAAGGTAGGAGAATGGGTTTGAGAAAAAATATCAGCCATCATTGAATGATGGGAGAAGATTGAATAAACCAAATGACCTATTCCTGCTCCAATATGTTATGACCTAAACCTGTCCCAACATCCCTACATCAGGAAGCCAGGTGCCAGTTTCATCCTGGTGCTGCGATCCTGATCAAGTGAACTGATTTAGACTGCAAGCTTGAAAATTAACAGAAGTACAGATACTAAAAATCAAACTGAAATGTTAATTGTGTTTTTCCTTCCACTGATGCTGCCTGACCAGTTGGGTGTTTCCTGTATTGTGTTGTTTTCATTTACAGTCAGAAAGATCATCGAGTATTGCAGTAGCAGCTGTCATTAAGGCAAGCCAAGAGTTATTTTTTTCTAACTTTGCCTCAGCTAAGTGTTATGTATGATTCTGACTCAATGGTAAATTGGTGCCAGATTACTGAAGATAAGTCTCTGTCCCTAGTTCATCGTCTCACCTAAGCATTTTAAAATAGGACAGTGTCTTACAGAAAGCCATTGCATTTATACTTCTCAATCTAATTGACTGTTCCCTTAGGTATCCTCCTGGTCCTGAAGAAATTGCTACAAAAAATAAAGGAAGTCCTCTGAGCCTGGTAAAACCTATTTCAGGCAGTTGTTGTCAGACCGTACAAATATTTTGTGATTAATTATTAAAAAGAAATAAATTGTTATTTTTCTATGCAGCAAATGAGAAATTGTCAGCATTATTTGACAGCTCATGTGACTAGTTATTACCAATTTACCAGGATACAAAGGACAAAGATACGAAATGAGAAAATGTTGGAAGGACTCAACAGGTCAGGCGGCTAATGTAGAAAGAGTAACAGGGCTAACATTTCAGTTCAAACCGAACTTCCTCAGAAAGGTTCAACCTGAGCTTTCTGCTAATAATACCTGATCTGGCTGTTTACAATAATTTCTGCTTTTATTTCAGGTTTCCAGAATGTGTTTTTATAATCTTTATGAAGATAAAACAAGCTAAATTTAAATATACTAAGTCCTAGTTATTCACAAGAGCTAGGGGTAAACACCCCTAAAGGGAGTTAAGATTGTTTATTGTCATTCTTCAGCATGTGCTTAAAGGACAAAACAATGTTTATTAATGATCCGATGCAGCATAAAAAAATGCATTAAGCATAAAGAATGCAACAAATGTAAATATAAAAGCAACATCTATATACATTGACTGATTGTATGTTCATAAACTGGTGCAAGGTGATGTGCATGTTGTGATGATGGGGGATGGTGGGGAGGGTTAATGGGTGGTGGTGTTGGTCAGCCTGATGGTTTGGGGGAAGTAACTGCGTCTGAGTCTAGTGGTCCTGGCGTAGACTCTTTCCTGATGGGAATGGGACAGTCTGGAAGTGGGATACTTTGTAATATTGCTGGCCATTTCCCAGCACCTTTATGACCTTGATGGTGGGTAGACAGGTTCCAGTGACGGATGTCTCAAAGTTGTCGATGATGAGCCCCACCACTATCATGTCATTGGTGAACCTGACATTGTAATTCCTTGGGTGCAGTCGTATGCAAGCAGACTATATAGAAGTGGGCTCAGCATACAGCCAAGAGGTGCAGGTGAACTGTGTTGGGGATGATGGGGAAGGAGGAGCAGTTGCACATCCTAACTCTCTGAGTCTGTTGGTTAGGAAGTCCAACACCCAGTTATTCACTTTGGTTGCAAGAACAGGAAAACAGATTATTATCTGAACGGTGGCCGATTAGGAAAAGGGGAGGTGCAACGAGACCTGGGTGTCGTTGTACACCAGTCATTGAAGGTGGGCATGCAGGTACAGCAGGCGGTGAAAAAGGCAAATGGTATGTTGGCATTCATAGCGAAAGGATTTGAGTACAGGAGTAGGGAGGTTCTACTGCAGTTGTACAAGGCCTTGGTGAGACCGCACCTAGAATATTGTGTGCAGTTTTGGTCCCCTAATCTGAGGAAAGGCATTCTTGCCATAGAGGGAGTACAGAGAAAGTTCACCAGATTGATTCCTGGGATGGCAGGACTTTCATATGAAGAAAGATTGGATCGACTAGGCTTATACTCACTGGAATTTAGAAGATTGAGGGGGGATCTTAATGAAACGTATAAAATTCTAAAGGGATCGGACAGGCTAGATGCAGGGAGATTGTTTCCAATGTTGGGGAAGTCCAGAACGAGGGGTCACAGTTTAAGGATAATGGGGAAGCCTTTTAGGGCCAAGATGAGGAAAAACTTCTTCACACAGAGAGTGGTGAATCTGTGGAATTCTCTGCAACAGGAAACAGTTGAGGCCGGTTCATTGGCTATATTTAAGAGGAAGTTAGATATGGCCCTTGTGGCTAAAGGGATCAGGGGGTATGGAGAGAAAGCAGGTACAGGGTTCTGAGTTGGATGATCAGCCACGATCATACTGAATGGCGGTGCAGGCTTGAAGGGCCAAATGGCCTACTCCTGCACCTATTTTCTATGTTTCTATTCCGTATTCCAGTATCTGCAGTCCTGACTGTCTCCAAATTCAGAACTTTCGGAAGCAAATTAGATTGCTATTTGAAGTTGAGAAACCTTGGAGAACAATGACCAATTTGCAACCTTAGCATTGAATAATTTCACCCACTGCTAGGTTTGAAGCACATTTATTATCAAAGCATGTATACGTTATACAACCTTGAAATTCGTTCCTAACAGGCAGCTACAAAACAAAGAAACCTAAAAGAATCGATATAAAAAAAAAGACTGTCGAACTCCCAATGTGCAGAGAGAAAAAAACACATCCTGCAGATAAACACGAGCAAATAGCACTCCAAACTGAAGTCTGCAAAGGGAGCCCCATAGATCAACATAGTTCAGCACCGACTCGTTGGGTCTATAATATTACTGACAATGATCGCATTTATCATCTGATTCCACTGAGGATAAGTAACTTACATTATGACAGCGCCCTGTAGCATTATGCATTGTTACTCTTGATTATGCTGTCTTCTAGATACTGAACACCATGATTCAGTGTCATGTCATTAGAAGTAATAAACAATGGCATTTGATCAATTATACATATTTACTGGCTTCTAATCCTATATGAAGATGATCCCTCTGCATTTTCTATTCTCCATTTTTTTCTAGTTTTGTTTACTTTGAAACTCGAGTGACAACTGTATTTATAAATAATTGAACCTTAAATATACAAGATGAGATAATTAGATGAGTCACTACACAGCATCAGCTCTCAAACACTGAAATTGTTATTTTTAGATCCTTTAATCTGTTCAGAATGTTTGCTGTGTTTCAGGACTCTTAAGAGGTCACTGATAATATATATATTGAAAAGTTAATACATCTACAGGTAACCCCGTGTCTTAGTTTGGAAATGACATCATCCAGCAACAAATCTACTGCAAAATCTATTGGACTTACAAGATGAAGTCATGGATACTTGAAGTATTTGCTTTGGTTCTTGGTTAGTATTATCCCTTCTGGCTTAGAAGGGTTTACATTCAAATCTCAGTCCAAAGCCTCTATTGATGTCCCCAAGCTCCACGCCAACAAGAGAGTGCTACATTGATGGAGGTGCTCTCTTTCAGATGATTAATTAAATGTGTCCTGAAATAGATCATAAGGACCCATTCCTTAGCACTACTTTTGAGGTCCTTTCTAGGATGACAGTAAGGAAATTCTTTATTGTCAAGGGCTTTCCATCTTTGGACATCTTAACCCAGAGAGCCAAGGTGGAAAAGTTGTGTTTAAGACTGAGAAAAGCACATCTTCGATTTATGGGTGGGATATTCTATAGTTATGGAAACTGACAAGGAACTGTGTAAGTCAAGATTTGAGGAGCCATAATTTGATGGAGTAGGCTCAGTTCTTTCTCTCCTTTCCTTTGATTTTATCAAAATACATATATGTCACCATATAGAACCCTGAGATTCATTGTCTTGCTGCTATACTCAATTAATCCGTTGAATAATAACCGTGGCAAGATCAATGAAAGACCACACTGACTTGCGCATTCCACCAGAAAACAAACTGTGCAAGCACAAAAATAAATAAATAGTAATAATAAATAAATAAGCAATAAATATCGAGAACATGAGATGAAGAGTCCTTCAAAGTGAGTCCGTAGATTGTGGAAACATTTCAGTAAAGGGGCAAGTGAAGTTGAGTGAAGTTATCCCCTTTGGCTCAAGAGCCTGATGGTTGAAGGGTGATAACTGCTCCTGAACTTCATAGTGTGAGTTCTGAAGTTCCTGTACCTCCTTCCTCATGGCAAAAGTGAGAAGAAAGCATGTCCTGGGTGATAGGTGTCCCTGATGATGGATACTGCTTTATCATGACAGTGTTTTGTGTAGATATGCGCTATGGTGGAGAGGATTTTAACCATGATGGACTGGTCAGTATCCACTACTTTTTGTAGGATTTTTCTTTCCAGGACATTGGCGTTTCCATACCAGGCTGTGACATTGCCAGTCACTTAGATCACATTTTTCCCCATTCTGAGATAACAACTGAACCTCTTAACCACGTCTGTGTGCTTTTATGTATTGAGCTGCTGCCATGTGATTGGCTGACTAAACAGGAGCAGCTGTACAGGTGTAGCAAATAAAGTGGCCACTCAGTTTAGGTGTCTCAGCAAGAAAATACATTGACTTCTATCCTGAACGAATTTCTAAAAAGCTTGTCTTGCATACCATTCATACAGATTAATTCATTACACTTTACATTGAGGTACAGTGATGCTAGAAAATTTGTGAACCCTGTTGAATGTTCTCTATTTCTGCATAAGTATGACTGAGAAATGAGAACATATCTGCACACAAGTCCTAAAACTAGATGAAGAGAACCCAATTAAATAATTAACACAAAAAAACATAAGATTTGTTAAAATATTTATTGAGAAAAAATGATCCTATATTACATGTATGTGTTGGAAAAAGTATCTGGACCTCTGGGGTAATGCTTTCTTCAAAAGCTGTTTGGAGTCAGGTGTTCCAATCAATGAGATAAGATTGGAGGTGTGGGTTGTAGAGGTGCCCTCCCCTATATAAAACAAAATCAAGTTACTGACAAAGCCTGCTGTTCTCAAGAAAGATCTATTTATGTCCACTATGTCTCGATCAATTGTAAGAATTGTGGAAATGCATGAAGCTGGAAAAGGCTATGAAAGCACTTCCAAAGACCTAAGGGTTCATAAGCCCACAGTAAGAGAAATTGTGTATAAATGGAGGAAACTCAGTACTGTTGCTACTCTCCCTAAGAGTGGGCATCCTGTAAAGATCACACCAAGAGCTCAATGTTCAATGCTGAAGGAGGTGAAAAAAAACCCAAGGGTAACAGCAAAAGACCTGCAGAAACCTCTAGAACTTACTAAAATCTCTGTTAATGAGTCCACTATAAGAAAAACATTGAACAAGAATGGTGTTCATGGAAGGACAGCATGGAGGAAACTGCTGCTCTCCAAAAAAACATTGCTACATGTCTCAAGTTTGCTAATGACCACCTAGATGATTTAGAACACTTCTGGGACAATGTTCTGTGGACAGATGAGACAAATGTTGAACTTTCTGGCAGAAATGCTCATTGCTATGTTTGGAGGAAAAAGGGCCCTGCACACCAACACCAAAACCTCATCCTACTGTGAAGCATGGTGGAAGGAGCTTCATGGTTTGGGGCTGCTTTACTGCTTCAGGGTCTGGACAGCTTATAATCGTTGAGGGAACAATGAATTCAAAATTGTATTAAGACATTTTACAGGAGAATGTCAGGGTAACAGTCCATCACCTGAAGCTCAATAGAAGTTAGATAACACAACAAAATAATAATAATCCGAAAGACAAGAGTAAATCAACAACAGAACAGTTTAAAAAGAAAAAAATTGGGATTTGGAATGGCCGACTCAAAGTCTTGACTTTAGTCCCATAGAAAAGTTGTAGAAGGACCTGAAGTAAGCAGTTCATGCAAGGAAGCCCATAAACAACCCACAGCTGAAGCAGTTTTGTAAAGCAGAATGGCCTAAATTCCCCCAAGCCAACATGCAGGACTGCTCAACAGTTACCAGAAACATTTGGTTGAAGTTATTTCTGTACAAGGGGGTCATACCATTTACTGAAAGCAGAGGTTCACATACTTTTCCCAACAAATACATGTAATGTTGGATATTTTTTCTCAATAAATAAATGAACCAGTATAAAGATTTTTTGTGTTATTTATTTAATTGGGTTTTCTTTATCTAACTTTAGGACACATGAAGATGTGATCACATTTTAAATTATATTTAGGTAGAAATAGAAAAAATTCTACAGGGTTCACAAACTTTCTGCACCACAGTAGTACAAGGTAAAATAATAGCAGAATGCAGAATGAACTGTAATAGCTACAAAAGTGCAGTGTGGGTAAACAGTAAGATGCAGGGTTATACTGAAGTGAATGTGAAGTCAAGAATCCATCAATTGTTCCAAGGAACCATAGAATAGACTTATAATAGCAGAGTAGAAGCTGTTCTTGAGCCTGGTGCTACGTGCTTTAGGATTTTGTTTCTTCTGCCCGATGGAAGAGGGAAGAAGAGAGAATGTGCAGGGTGGGTGGGGTTTTGGTTATGCTGGGCCTTACCAGGCAGTGAGAAGTATAAACAGAAGCTTTGGAGGGGAGGTTGGTGTCTATGAAATACTGAGCTGTGTCCACAACTCTGCAGTTTCTTGCAGTCACAGACAGAGCAGTTGCTATACCAAGCCATTATACATTCAGACATGATACTTTCTACGGATATATGGACCAAAAAGTTATTGTATTTTTGAGAGAAATGAATACCAGATAAATGGCCAAATGGTACTATCTTTGATAGGCACCTTGGTCAACATGGACGAGTTGGGTTGAAGGGCCTGTTCAATACTGTGTGATTCTGTTTGTATCACCTATGCTTATTCAGTGGAGGAAATCAGCTACTCTCATCTGGTGTGGACCAAAAGTGTGACTCCAGATCCACAGCAACATTGTTGCCTCTGAAATGATCCAGCAAGCAACTCAGTTCAGGAGCACTTATGGATTTTGGGATGGGTAATAATTGCCTATCTTGCCAGTAATGCTAATTAGGTGCCTTCAAAGATTAAAGTATAGTTTGCTAGTAGTTGAAAATAGAATCGGAAATTTTTGGAAATACTCAACAGGTTAGGCTGTATTTGTGGAAAGAGAAGGAGAGTTAGCAGACCTGAAATGTGTAGCAGTGCATGCAATATCACATATCCCATGAGGCCTTGGGAGGATGCTCTGTTGCTAAGGAAGGGATGATGGAACCCACAGAACAAAGGTACACAGTGAAGGAAGTTCACGCAGTCAGTGCCTGATTAGCCTCAACTGAGGTGATGGCTAGGTCAGCTTTACAGTTATTCGAAAGGAGATTCAGATTCAGATTTATTTATTACATGTAAACCAAAACATACAATGAAATGATTCAATTGCATTAGCGACTAACACACATGAGGATATGCAACACACACAAAATGCTGGTGGAACGCAGCAGGCCAGGTAGCATCTATAAGGAGAAGCACTGTCAACGTTTTGGGCCGAGACCCTTCGTCAGGAAAGGAAAGGAAAGATAGTAAGAGATTTGAAAGTAGGAGGGGGAGGGGGAAATGCGAAATGATAGGAGAAGACCAGAGGGGGTGGGGTGAAGCTGAGAGCCGGAAAGGTGATTGGCAAAAGGGATACAGAGCTGGAGAAGGGAAAGGAAGGATCATGGGACGGGAGGCCTAGGGAGAAAAAGGGGGAGTGGAGCACCAGAGGGAGATGGAGAACAAGCAAAGAGTGCTGGGCAGACAGAGAAAAAAGGGAGGGGGAAAAAATCTAAATATGTCAGGGATGGGGTAAGAAGGGGAGAAGGGACATTAACAGAAGTTAGAGAAATCAATGTTCATGCCATCAGGTTGGAGGCTACCTAGACGGAATATACGGTGTTGTTCCTTCAACCTGAATGTGGCTTCATCTTGACAGTAGAGGAGGCCGTGGATAGACATATCAGAATGGGAATGGGACATAGAATTAAAATGTGTGGCCACTGGGAGATCCTGCTTTCTTTGGTGGACAGAGCGTAGGTGTTCAGCGAAACAATCTCCCAGTCTGCGTCGGGTCTCACCACTATATAAAAGGCCGCAAAAGGGAGCACCAGATGCGATATATCACCCCAGCTGACTGACTCACAGGTGAAGTGTCGCCTCATCTGGAAGGACTGTCTGGGGCCCTGAATGGTGGTGAGGGAGGAAGTGTAAGGGCAGGTGTAGCACTTGTTCCGCTTACAAGGATAAGTGCAAGGAGGGTGATCGGTGGGAAGAGATGGGGGGGGGGGGGGGGGGAATCAAATGGACCAGGGAGTCGCGTAGAGAGTGATCCCTGCGGAATGCATAAGGGGGGAAGGGAAAGATGTGCTTGGTAGTGGGATCCCGTTGGAGGTGGTGTAAGTTACGGAGAATTATACGTTGGACCCAGAGACTGGTGGGGTGGTAGGTAAGGACAAGGGCAACCCTATCCCGAGTGGGGTAGCGGGCAGATGGGGTGAGATCAGATGTGCGTGAAATGGGAGAGATGCATTTGAGAGCAGAGTTGATGGTGGAGGACGGGAAGCCCTTTTAAAAAAAAATTCAAAGCATGAGAAGTGTCATGAAAATAGATGGGAAGGGATTGAACAAGGGGGGATAAAACAGTGTCAAGGTATGCAGAAATGAGTTCAGTGGGGCAGGAGCAAGCTGAGACAATGAGTTCACCTGGACAGGCAGGTTTGTGGATCTTGGGTAGGAGGTAGAAACGGGAAGAGCGTGGTGTGGGAACTATGAGGTTGGTGGCCGTGGATGGGAGATCCCCAGAGTTGATAAGTTTCGTGATGGTGTGGGAGTCTGTGGCCTGGTTCTCCTTAGTGGGGTCATGATCGAGGGGTAAATGAGAGGAGGTATCAACGAGTTGTGATATCACATGAGGATATGCTGGGGGCAGCCCGCAAGTGTCAGCACACATTCCAGCACCAACAGAGCATGTCAACATGCCCAACAGAACAACACAAAACATAGCAAAACAGAACATAGCAAGCGACAAAACAGCAAAAGCAAAAATAACAGCCAGAGAAAGAGAAGACAATCAGATTGGAGTACGTGGAAGCTGACCTCTTCTAGAAAAGAACAGTTGGCAGAATATAAATCTCAAACAAACTTTCTCATAATCTAAGAAACAAATGGTTAAAATAATGTAATCGGGTGGTTCCAAAAGCAATTTGAACAAGTTAAGGAAACGTGCTAGGGTGGATAGGACTCAGAATTAGTGATGTTTAAAGGCAATAAAGAATAAAGCAATGTCGAAGAAATGTTTTTAAAAAGTGGCCTTAGGAGGTGACTCACAGCAATAATTCTAGAGACAAAGAAGTCCTTGAATCAGAGACTGGGAGAAAAATGCGCCAAGATCAAATCCCACTCAGGCTCACTGTGAGTGGGTGAAATCCGAATAAAGGTATTGGCTTTTGCAAGCTGTAAAAGTAACCAAAATAGTTGTGAAACTAAAGAATTAGTTATTTGTTTAAAACTATTTGGTGAATCTTTGTGCTGTGTAAACAAATCACAATTAATAAAGAAGTATACTCGTTAGACAAAGCCAATGTATGGTGTGTTTTATAGCGTAATCTATTGAAATGGTAAAAATAATGTCAATCTTATTTCCCTTTCCACAGATGCATTTTGACCTGATGAGTACTTCCAGAAACTTATGTTTTTATTTTAAATAACTGCCTTCTCTGCCTTTTCAGTCATGTGGTTTTGCAGCATTCCCTTTAACCCAGGGGTCCCCAAACTCTTTATGCCATGGATCAATACCATCAAGGAAGACGTCTGTGGACCCCAGGTTGGGAATCCTGTTTTAATCCATTATTTAATGTTTCATTTTCTAATTACAGTTTTACAGTTTGGGTTATTCAATGAATAAGCCACTACATTCTATATTCTTTATGTAAAGGAGTTTATCTAGGTTTATACTGGTATCCGTCATATGTTGATGCATTCTCGTTTTGGATTCCTTAGGATCAGAAATATTTTCTCCAAATCTACCTCAGCAATCCATTTTATTCCCCTAAGATTTCTCCATGGCTTCCCCTTGGCTTTATCAGCCTTTTCTGTTTTCTGGATTTCATACCAGAAGGGCAGTTATCTAGATTCTTCTTGGCTTGATATGACAACTGCTCTGCCCAATACTTGAAGAAACTCCAGAGAGTGATAGACACTGCTCAGCACATCATGAAAAGCAATCTCCACTCCAAGGACTCTGTCTACACTTCCCACTGTCTCAAATAAGAGCCAATATAATTAAAGATCTCACCCTCCTTTAACATTCTTTCTTCTCCCCCTCCCACTCATTGGGTAGAAGATACAAAAACCTGACAGTACATACCACCATCTTCTATCCCATTATTATAACACTATTTAACAGACATTTTGTTTGATAAGATGTCTCTTGACTTCACAACCTACCTCCTCGTGGCCTTGCTCCTTATTGTCTGCCTGCACTGTCCTTTCTTTGTTACCATATCACCATATTCACATTTCTGTTATTGCATTTCCCTTGTATTACCTCATTGTACCGATGTGATGAAATGATCTGTATAGATGATATATAGTTTTTTACTTTACCTCAATAGGTGTAACAATAGGAACATAATTACCAATTACCAAACAGTTCCAATCATATCTTAAACACCTCCTCACAAACCCTTGACCTCTACCTTAAAAGAACAAGGACAAAGGTGCATGGGAATGCCGGAGTCTGAAAGTTCCTATCCAACTTTGGAACTATATTAACTATTCCTCAATCATTTAAATCTTAGAATGTCCTCCACAGTTCAACTGTAGGAATACCTTAATCATAAAGACTGCAGCAGTTCAATAGGTGCAAGGTCTTCTCCAGGACAGTTAATGATGGCCTTGCCATCATCCTTGCCTTGCTACATCCCATTTATGAGCAATTAAGAGAAATATCAAGCCTTGCTCTGTAAACTTATTTCATTCATCCACCTATCAGATTTAATCGTGAACATTGAAATAATTTCTTTCATTTGGCTTGTATGAAACAACATCACTTTATCAAGCGATCTAGGGCTTTTCTCTTTGGAACAAAGTGACTTGATAGAGGTGTACAAGAGCTGCATTGGTAGAATGGATAGCCAGAATCTTTTTCCCCATGGGTGGAAATGGCGAACATGATTTTAATGTATTTGGAGGAAAGTATGGAGGAGATCTCAAAGGTAAGTTCTTCACACAGAGAGTGGGGGGTGCATAGAATGCTTTGCTAGGGTGCTGGTAATGGCATATACATTAGGAGCATTTATGAAACTTTTACACAGGCATATGGATGATAGAAAAATGTAGGGCTATGCAGGAGGGAATGGTTAAATTGATCTTAGAGTAGGTTAAAAGTTTGGCACAACATTGTGGGCACAAGGGCCTGTACTGTGCTGTAACATCCTATGATCTGTGTTCTATTTTCTACATTCTACCTTCAACCACTCAACAATAGGTATCCCACAGTTTCTTTTTCTCATTTATGCCAATGTTGTAAATTACAGAGTTTAGTCCAAAGGTTTCAGATCATGTCCATGCAACCTCAAAATCAGCATTCAACTCATGGACATATTTCCAGTTTGACTTCATTAACTCCCCTGAAGAGTTTTTCAGGTCTGGCTGGAAGTGTTTCTCATCCCGGACTTTAATATTGACTTTGATCTGCTCAATATTTTCTTCAAATCACTGAAAAATTTTAAGTGCAAAAGCATTTTGAATCTGGAATCCTGTTTATATTGTGCGACAGTTACAAATGTTAGTTTCTATTGTTCCTGTCAGTTATCTGAAACGAGTGCAGTGATTCAGTTCCAGGCTATCTGAATTCTGGCACTTAGTTTTCTAACTATAATTTAAAAATAGGTCAATCCTATCATTGATTCAAAGAATTCCCATTAGTTGTTCATTTCTTTTACTGAGCAGAAATACGATTTCCAAATCATCTATAGGTTTCTTTCAGCTGTGTAAGATGTAGTAAGATATAGGAGAAACACAAACATGCCTTGGCTTGAATTTAAAACAGTCTAGAGTACTGATATTGAGTTTTTAGAAAATAAGTCTCTTATTGACCAGTTCAAAGGCACCATCTGTTGGAATATTAATAACCATTTTTATGTTTTCATTGTTAACTTTGAACTAAAGGCGACTTTAACTCTACTTTCAGTTTCATGATCAAATGCAGTCAGAATATACAAGTTGGAAATTAATCTGCGATCTTTGCCCTGCCCTCAGCACTGCAGGGAACACTAAACAAGTCAAGTGGAAAGGAAAATGGAGTTAGTGTTCAAGGTTGAATGCGGAATTGGGGTCGAAGAGAGTAGGCTTGCTTTTGTTATAGCGAGGGCAAGGAGCGAAAGTGTGGGGGGAGATCTGGTGACGAGCAATTGATGAAGTCAGGTTCGGACGAGCTTATTGTCATATATGCTGTGCTGCAATGAAATTCTTGATTTCATAAAGCTCACAGAGTAAACAGTTTGTATGGTAGTAATAAACACAACAGTAAATATAATCATGAGCACAAAAGAACGGAATGGTGCTTACTGGCGCAAACCGCAGATGTGAAAAACAGAAATGCAAAAGTGACAATGATGGAAGAGGAAGATTTCTCTCCAATGAAAAAGGGATGTGAAAGAAGTGATTGGCTCAGAAGTCTGATCGCAGTAGGGGAGAAGCTGTTCTTCAATCTGCTTGCCTAGGCTTCCAATCTCCCGTACCTTCTCATAGAATGTAGGAGAGAGAAAGGGAATGACCAGAGTGGCAGGTCATCTGACTGGTAGATTTATGAAGGCTGTTAGAGAGCGAGGGTAAACAATCAGCAGAATATGTAAAAACTGTGAAGGGTAGGTCAGAAGTGTGAGAAATATCAAACAAGCCGGACAATGTTAGTGGAGAGAGAAAAAAAACAGTTAATATAGGATGCTAAAGAGAACACTGAAGGGTAGTTCTCAGCCTGAAACATCGACTGTTTATTCCCCTCTTCCTCTCCATAGGTACTGACTGACTGCTGAGTTCCTCCAGCATTTTGTGTGTGTTGCTTAGGATTTGAGTGAGTTCTTTAAGGAGGCAACAAAGAAGATTGAAGAAAGTAAGTCTCTGGACGTAATCAATATGGATGTTGGTAGGCCATTTGCCAAGTCCCTTGTGGTTGGCTGATAAAGATGCAAAGGATCCATGGTGAATTGCAAGTCTGTTTTCAGAACTGGTTTGTCCATAGAAGGCAGAAAATAGGAGAAGTGTTCTTATATAGAGAAAGCAAGTGATCTGCCATTATTCCACTTGATGTGATGTCCAGAAGTCTGCAGTGTGTCCAGATGGAAAGGAGGTCCTGTTTCTCAAGCTTACCATGAGCCTTATTTGCACAGGTCAGTATAAAAGAAATTAATTTAAATTGACATCAAATGAAACCTCAGGGCGCTCCATAAAGCAGTCATTAAATCCATCTTCAGTTTCTGCAGCGTAGGGGAGACCACTTTATGAGCACATAATGCAGTGGACTGGTTTGGAATAAATGCCTGTGGATCACAGACAGCTGTTCGTTGCATCTGCTCTGGTCACATGGAAAGGAAGGGATGTAGTTGGTGGAAATGGAAGAGCAGACCAAAGAGTTATCAAGGGAAGACCTAGCAACTTCACCCTTCCCCCTCCCAGTTTCACCTGTC
Organism: Hemitrygon akajei; assembly: GCF_048418815.1. Classification (NCBI taxonomy): domain Eukaryota; kingdom Metazoa; phylum Chordata; class Chondrichthyes; order Myliobatiformes; family Dasyatidae; genus Hemitrygon; species Hemitrygon akajei. The sequence continues at coordinate 25,842,403 of NC_133144.1, forward strand.
ACCTTGTGTTTTCCCTTCCCCTCCCCCCACCTTTTAAACCTACTCATCCTTTTTTTTTCTCCAGTCCTGCTGAAGGGTCTCAGCCCACAATGTCAACTGGCCTGCTGAGTTCCTCCAGCATTTTGTGAAGGGATAGAGTGACTGTTTACATTGGTGAAAACTGTGAGGAAGGGTTAATGTGCCTGGTTCTACATCTCCATTGAAATTGCAGAAACTTTGAAGAGCGATCTGTTGAATGGGGATTCCTAAAGTGGAAAGTGAAGTCGAGGGGAATTCCATTGTTACTTTGCCTGTGGAGAAAGAGATTGAGGACAGAGGTGCTTAAAAGAGATAAAACTGCACTCAAGAACTCTGTCAAAGATGGTAAAAGCTATGGTCCGGGGCGTTGGAAATCATTCCAGAGACACCCGCATGGAAAATCTCATCATCAGAGTGCTTGGAAAATGAGAGAATAAAACAGGATTAGCATAATCAATAGTGAATGCACACTTGGTGACAAAATAGCCTGACTACCTGGAAATAATGGTTTAATGATGCTACTAATGTCAAATGTCCCCCTCACTTCATTTCCTTCCATCAGTTGTTGAGAGTATTTTCACACTGCTGGAATAAATTAGGAGAAAAAAATGCACGTCAAACTGATTTTCAGATGGTGACAATCTTGCGGAGAGTCATCTCCCATCCTTTTAATTAGGAATGAGGCAAGCAGTCAAGTTTTCTGTCACTTAATTTAATATTGATCACAAATAGACATGCTGGTCTGACTGGAATGAGTTTCCAGTGCTACCATTAAACCCAGCCAGAGCAGATAAACCTCCCTGTGAGAAAGTTAATCCAACAAGCTCAGCTGCAATCTCAATCTCAGGATATTGTCTCTTGACAATCGTATGATAATTTACCATTGTGAATTTACCTGAAGTTGCCCCTGCCACACATCAAAATTAAGAATCAGAAAATTCCATGTTTCCATGCATTTTGGATGATGAAAGTTCATGTTTCCAAACATAATGACATTGCTACACTAGACACAGTGACCACTTTATTAGGTGCATCTGTGCAACTGCTTGTTAATACAAGTATCTAATCAGCCAATCATGTGGCAGCAGCTCAATGCATAAAAGCATGCTGACATGGTCAAGAGGTTCAGGGGCTGTTCAGACCAAATATCCAAATGGGGGAGAAATCTGATCCAAGTGACTTTGATATTGGCATGATTCTTGCTGCCAGACAGGGTGGTCTGAGTATCTCAGAAAATGCTGATGTTCTGGGATTTTCACACACAATAGTCCTTACTATTATAGAGAATGATGCAGGAAACAAAAAAAAATATTCAGTGAGCAGCTGGCCTGTGGCAAAAATGCCTTGCTAATGGGAGAGGTCAGAGGAGAATGGCCAGACTGGTTCAAGCTGACAGGAAAGCAACAGTAGCTCAAATAACCATGCATTCCTGCAGTGGCATGCAGAAGATCATCTCTGAATGCATAACACATCAAACCTTAAAGTAGATAGACTGCAACAGCAGAAGACCATAAATGAACATTCACTGGTCCTTTTATTAGGTACAGGAAGTACTTAATAACGTGATAACAGGGTATATAAAAATGAAATATAATATGGACAACAAAATTAATAACTTAAATAAATAATAGTTATTAATAGTTTAAAACTACTGTGTACGTGAGGTGATTGATAAGTTCGTGGCCTAAGTTAGAAGGAGCCAATTTTAGAAAACCTAGCACATTTATTTTTCAACATAGTCCCCTCCCGCATTTACACACTTAGTCCAGCAGTCATGGAGCATACGGATCTTGGACCTCCAGAAAGTGTCCACAGATGGGTGATTGATAAGTTTGTGGCCTAAGGTAGAAGGAGATGAGTTATACAGTTGAACATGCACATGCTGTTCAACTCTTTGAGTGATTATGCTGAAAGTTAGAAGTTAATAACTCATCTCCTTCTACCTTAGATCACAAACTTATCAATCACCCAATGAGTTAATAATTTCAAACTTTCTCCATAATCACTCAAACAGTTGAACTGCACGTGCATGTAACGAGAGCTGTATAACTCATCTCCTTCTACCTTTGGCCACAAACTTATCAATCACCCCTGCTGTGGACAGTTTGTGGAGGTCCAAGATCCGTATGCTCCACGATCGCTGGACTAGGTGTTTAAATGTAGGACGGGACTATGTTGAAGAATAAATGTACTGGGTTTTCTAAAATTGAATCCTTCTACCTTAGGCCACAAATTTATCATTCACCCCTCGTACGTTGATAAAATATTTAAACAAAATGTGTTGCCATGAACCTTTCTCCCTTGTAATTCAACTCAATGCTAAATACTAAATCATCAGAGGAGATTGCTGGTTTCTGATGCATGACAGTATTGGGAATTTTTGAGCAAGTATTTAATGATTTTAATAACATTGGCTATGGTGGCACACTACACGATTCACTGACCTCACCCAATTAGTAAATAAATCACGTATGTCACAATTAAAAGGCTACTTGTATTTCTACACTGGCCTTCCCAACACCCCAAACCTCTTAGGAACACAAGACATCTAATTAGTAATAAACCAATTGGCCCCTCAGCAGTTTGGCTGTTCAATAAGATTGTTACTGATCATCTTCCTTAACTCCAGTTTTCCATACTAATCCCATATTCCTCATTACCCTTAATATCAAACAATCTGTCTTTATTTTGAATATATTTATTGACAGAGCTCCCGCAACTATCCACAGATTTCCGAAGACTTACAGGTGAAGTGAAGAGATTCCTCTGCTCCTCAATCCTGAATGGCTGGCTCCTTATTCTGACTCTGTTAAACGAAGACAAAGTGATCCAGAAAGTGGAATTATTGCAAAGGATGCATAGTAGTGTCGCAGTTTCTGCAATGCTTGACAGCGCTAGCAATTGAAAGAACATGGTTCAATTCCCACTGTTGTCCTGTAGGTTCTCCCTGTGACCGCATAAGCTTCTTCCAGTTTCCTCTCTTATTCCAAAAACATACAGATTAGGGTTAGTAAATTGTGGGCTTGCTATGTTTGTGGCAGAAACTGGTTGCCCCTCAGTGCACTCTCTGTCTGTGTTGGCCATTGATGTAAGCAACTCAATTTACTGTAAGTTTTGATGAACTTGAGACAAATAAAACTAATCTTACCTGCATGGACACTGTCAAGAATGGTGAGTTTTAATGTTGAGTTTTCTATATTTCTATTGAGATTCTAAACACCAGACCAGGATGGCAAACCATTTTGAGAGCATGTTCCTAAATTGATAATAATCTTCTAAAGAGTTCATAACCAGCCATGGTAACTTTAAGCAGGGATTATCATTGAGTCTTGTTGATTGTTTCCATGTATTCATAGTTTTATTATTAATAAAAGTATATCAGAGATAGAGTGAAATAAATGAAGCATTTTAATAACCCTGTTAAAAATTATTAATACTAATCATTGAAAAGACAATTGAAAAACAACATCATTTCTAAATAGTACTATTATTGTAACTATTTACTATGCAAATACCAGGTCTGAGAGGATTTCAAAATGTATCATCCAATGTCATGAGTTGTCACAACCATCTAGGTGGCACCACGCTGGCTTGAGATACTTCCTGTGGATATAGATGTCATTGCTCTGGGATTGTAAAAAAGTAATTCACTGCTTTATTTAGCGGTTAAGATAATTATTATGTTTCTTTTCATTTTGGGTGAGATTTAAAGAATTTAGGAGTGGCACTGCATGCTGTGTTTTTGCTTGTGCCATTGTGGGCAAGTGTGACACAGGTTCTCCACTCCTACTAGTCCCAGCCTGCTAAATTTCTCCGACACACTTGCCATTCTAAGAACCAATACTATGAGCTTTCACTTCACTCCCTATATCAGCAGCCCTACATCCATGTTGAGGTGGAGAGACCAGACTTCTCAACAATGCTTTAAAGATGCAGTCACAACAGGGCCCTGAGTTTGGAGCACCAGGTTTCTGGGAGTGAGCATAACGAACAAGCTCATCTGGTCCCTCAGCATCACCTCATCACCTCTTCAGTCAAGAAAACACACCAGTGTCTCTACCCCCAGAGGAGACTGAAGCATACCAGATCTTCCCCGCTACTCCCATTTTAACCAAATTTTACAGGAGAACCATTTAGAATGTCCTGACCAGCTGGACTGGGAATTGCAAGGTATTTGAATGCAAGACCCCACAAAGGACTGTGAGGACCGCTGAGAGGATCCACCCATCTGAGATATTTATTGGAGTGCTGCATACCCGGGTCCCCTGAGGGTTGTCAATGATCCCTCCTGTCTGTCAACCAGTCTCTTTGAGCCCTACCATCAGGCAGGAGATACCACAGCATTCCCTTAAAGGCTTCCCCTTTATCCTTAGACTGTGACCCCTCGTTCTGGACTCCCCCAACATCGGAAACAACCTTCCTGCATCTAGCCTGTCCAATCCCTTTAGAATTTTATACGTTTCAATAAGATCCCCCCTCAATCTTCTAAATTCCAGTGAGTATAAGCCTAGTCGATCCAGTCTTTCTTCATATGAAAGTCCTGCTATCCCAGGAATCAATCTGGTGAACCTTCTCTGTACTCCCTCCATGGCAAGAATGTCTTTCCTCAGATTAGGGAACCAAAACTGCACACAATATTCTAGGTGCGGTCTCACCAAGGCCTTGTACAACTGCAGTAGAACCTCCCTGCTCCTGTACTCAAATCCTTTTGCTATGAATGCCAACATACCATTTGCCTTTTTCACCACCTGCTGTACCTGCATGCCCACCTTCAATGACTGGTGTACAATGACACCCAGGTCTCGTTGCATCTCCCCTTTTCCTAATCGGCCACCGTTCAGATAATAATCTGTTTTCCTGTTCTTGCAACCAAAGTGGATAACCACACATTTAGCCACATTAAATTGCATCTGCAATGAATTTGCCCACTCACCTAACCTATCCAAGTCACCCTGCATCCTCTTAGCATCCTCCTCACAGCTAACACCGCTGCTCAGCTTCGTGTCATCCACAAACTTGGAGATGCTGCATTTAATTCTTTCGTCTAAATCATTAATATATATTGTAAACAACTGGGATCCCAGCACTGTGCCTTGCGGTACCCCACTAGTCACTGCCTGCCATTCTGAAAAGGTCCCGTTTACTCCCACTCTTTGCGTCCTGTCCGTCAACCAATTCTCTATCCACATCAATACCATGCTCCCAATACTGTGTGCTTTAAGTTTGCACACTAATCTCCTGTGTGGGATCTTGTCAAAAGCCTTTTGAAAATCTAAATATACCACATCCACTGGCTCTCCCCATCCACTCTACTAGTTACAGCTTCAAAAAATTCTATAAGATTCGTCAGGCATGATTTTCCTTTCACAAATCTATGCTGACTTTGTCCGATGATTTCACCTCTTTCCAAATGTGCTGTTATCACATCTTTCATAACCGACTCTAGCATTTTCCCCACCACCGATGTCAGACTAACCGGTCTATAATTCCCCAGTTTCTCTCTCCCTCCTTTTTTAACAAGTGGGGTTACATTAGCCACCCTCCAATCCTCAGGAATTAATCCAGAATCTAAGGAGTTTTGAAAAATTATCACTAATGCATCCACTATTTCTTGGACTACTTCCTTAAGCCCTCTGTGATGCAGACCATCTGGTCCTGAGGATTTATCTGTCTTTAATTCTTTCAATTTACCTAACACCACTTCCCTACTAACACATATTTCCCTCAGTTCCTCCATTTCACTAGACCCTCGGTCCCTTACTATTTCCGGAAGATTATTTATGTCCTCCTTAGTGAAGACAGAACCAAAGTAGTTATTCAATTGGTCTGCCATGTCTTTGTTCCCTATGATCAATTCACCTGTTTCTGACTGTAAAGGACCTACATTTGTCTTGACCAATCTTTTTCTTTTCACATATCTATAAAAGCTTTTACAGTCAGTTTTTATGTTCCCTGCCAGCTTTCTCTCAATCTTTTTTCTCTTTCCTAATTAAGCCCTTTGTCCTCCTCTGCTGGTCTCTGAATTTCTCCCAGTCCTCAGGTGTGCCGCTTTTTTATGCTAATTTATATGTTTCTTCTTTGGACTTGATACTATCCCTAATTTCCCTTGTCAGCCACGGGTGCACTACCTTCCCTTGTTCATTCTTTTGCCAAACTGGGATGAACAATTGTTGTAGTTCATTCATGTGATCTTTAAATGCTTGCCATTGCATATCCACCGTCAACCCTTTAAGTATCATTTGTCAGTCTATCTTAGCTAATTCACGTCTCATACCTTCAAAGTTACCCTTCTTTAAGTTCAGAACCTTTGTTTCTGAATTAACTATGTCACTCTCCATCTTAATGAAGAATTCCATCATATTATGATCACTCTTACCCAAGGGGCCTCGCACGACAAGATTGCTAACTAACCCTTCCTCATTGCTCAATACCCAATCTAGAATGGCCTGCTCTCTAGTGGTTCCTCGACATGTTGGTTCAGAAAACCATCCCGCATACATTCCAAGAAATCCTCTTCCTCAGCACCCTTACCAATCTGGTTCACCCAATCTATATGTAGATTGAAGTCACCCATTATAACTACTGTTCCTTTATTGCACGCATTTCTAATTTCCTGTTTAATGCCATCCCCAACCTCACTACTACTGTTAGGTGGCCTGTACACAACTCCCACCAGCATTTTCTGCCCCTTAGTGTTATGCAGCTCTACCCATATTGATTTCACATCCTCCAGGTTAATGTCCTTCCTTTCTATTGCGTTAATCTCCTCTCTAACCAGCAATGCTACCCCACCTCCTTTTCTTTCCTGTCTATCCCTCCTGAATATTGAATATCCTTGGATGTTGAGCTCCCATCCTTGGTCACCCTGGAGCCATGTCTCTGTGATCCCAACTATATCATATTCATTAATAACTATCTGCACATTCAATTCATCCACCTTGTTATGAATGCTCCTCACATTGACACACAAAGCCTTCAGGCTTGTTTTTACAACACTCTTAGCCCTTATACAATTATGTTGAAAAGTGGCTCTTTTTTGCTTTTTGCCCTGGATTTGCCTGCCTGCCATTTTTACTTTTCACCTTACTACTTTTTGCTTCTACCCCCATTTTACACCCCTCTGTCTCTCTGCACTTGTTCCCATACCCCTGCCACATTAGTTTAAAGCCTCCTGAACAGCAGTAGCAAACGCTCCTGCTAGGACATTGGTCCCAGTCCAGCCCAGGAGCAGACCGTCCTGTTTATACCTGTCCCACCTCCCCCAGAACTGGTTCCAATGCCCCAGAAATTTGAATCCCTCCCCCTGCACCATTTTTCAAGCCACGTATTCATCTGAAATATCCTCCTATTTCTACTCTGACTAGCACGTGGCACTGGTAGTAATCCAGAGATTATTACCTTTGTGGTCCTACTTTTTAGTTTATCTCCTAACTCCCTAAATTCACCTTGTAGGACCTCATCCCGTCTTTTACCTATATCGTTGGTACCTATGTGCACCACGACCACTGGCTGTTCACCCTCCCATTCCAGAATGTCCTGCAGCCGTTCAGAGACATCCTTGACCCTTACACCAGGGAGGCAACATACCATCCTGGAGTCTCATTTGTGGCCGCAGAAATCCCTATCTATTCCCCTTACAATCGAATCCCCTATCACTATAGCTCTCCCACTACTTTTCCTTCCCTCCTGTGCTGCAGAGCCACCCATGGTGCAATGAACTCGGCTGCTGCTGCCTTCCCCTGAGGAGACATCTCCCCCAACAGTATCCAAAACAGTATATCTGTTTAGGAGGGAGATGACCCCAGGGGACTCCTGCACTACCTGCCTACTGCTACGCTGTCTAGTGGCCACCCCTTCCCTTTCTGCCTGTGTAGCCTTTACCTGCGGTATGGCTAACTCACTGAACGTGCTATTCACGACTTTCTCAGCATCGCGGATGCTCCAGTATGAATCCAATTGCAGCTCCAGATGCTCAATGCGGTCTGCCAGAAGCTGCAGTTGGACACACTTCCTGCACACATAGTCGTCAGGGACACTGGAAGTATCCCTGATTTCCCACATGCTGCAGGATGAGCAAACCACGGGGCCGATCTCAGCTGCCATGACCTACCCAATATTTGCCTCAACTTTTGAAACTTTCTCCTTTGAAAGGAACTTACCCGGCCTTACCTCACTTGGAGTGAAGCTCGTCCTGCGCCTCTTCTTGTTGAAGCCTCTCAAGTCAAAGCCTCAAATCTCCACTCCTTCACTGGCCCACTCGAGTCAAAGCCTCAAATCTCCACTTCTTCACTGGCCACTTTCCACAGGCCACTCCACTTGAGGTAACCCTCTATTTATATGTTTGAGCTTTTCAAACTGCTTGGTCACCTGACCTCGATTGCCCAATCAGCTTCTTTCTGCTGAGTCTGAGCTATTCAAATCTTGATTGACTTGATTGCACAGTCCAACTGTCAAAACTGCCAGAATCTCTCGAGTCAAAGCCTCAAATCTCCACTCCTTCACTGGCCCACTCACTCACTGGCCGCTTTCCACGTGTCCCAATTTTGGTTAATAAATGTTTGAGTGATAATTGATAATTTCTTCCTTGAGGGTTAATAAGTTAAAGACTTTCAAAGCTTAGCTTTATTTGTCATAAGTACATTGAAACATACAGTGAAATGCATTGTTTGCATCAGCAACCAACACAGTTCGTGGATATGCTGGAGGCAGCCTGCAACTGTTGTTATGCTTAGAGTACCAGCATAGTATGCTCATTCAGATTCAGATTCAGATTCAGTTTATTATCATTTAAAAACCACAAATGCAATGCAGTTAAAAAATGAGACAATGTTCCTCCAGAATGATATCAACAAAGCACATGACAAAATAGACTACACCAGAAAATCTACATAACATTTGGTAATCCCCAATCCAGAGTCCGGAGAGGCTGCTGCGTATTACCATCACGCTACCACCTTACATACTAACCCTAATCTGTACATCTTCGGAATGAGAGAGGAAACCAGAGCACCCCGAGGAAACCCACTCAGTCACAGGGAGAATGTATAAACTCCTTACATACGGTGGCAGGAATTGAACCTTGATTGTTGATCTCCGATGCATTGTAAACCATTAACTAACCAATACACTACCACGCCTTCCTTAATTGGCTAATCGTAAATTTCTTCTAGTATGCAGGTGAGTGGTAGAATTTGGGAAAAGAGGTTGTTGATGACTGTGGAGTGAAAAAAATGGGATAGTGTCAGATTTGAGTAAATGGGCGTTTGAAGAGTTGGTGTGGACTTGGTGAGCTGTTTCCATGTTGAACCTTTCAATGACTCTTTGACCACATCAATAGCCTGAAATTCCCTATACTCCACACCAACTAAGATTCTTTCAATTATAAGCTCAAAAAACATTTTTGTCAAACATAGCCTCCCTATTATTATTTTGCAAGTGATCTGATGCAAGTTAATTAATAGTAGATTCCAGCCATTTTCATGTCACTGATGTCAGGCTAACTGGATTGTAGCTCTAATCTACATGAACAATTCCAGAATCAATTCAATTGTGGATCCTGAGTCTCCAACAGCCACCTCTTTCAACCCACCCATGGATCCAGGTGATCAAGTCCTTGGAATTTGCTACTTTTCAACCTCACCAACTTCTCCAATACTATTTTTTACTAATGCTAATTTCTTTGAACTCCTGATTCATTCCAGAGCAGTAATTCTTTACTTCCAACAAATCTTTTTGCATCCTAAAGCCAGACCAAATTCTGACATGTCCCAGTATAATTTCACCTCTCTCAGTCATAAGGGATCCACATGAGCTTTCGTTTATCTTTTATTTTAATTTACATATTCTTGAATGTTTTGCATTTTTCTGCTTTGTTTTTTCTGTTTATAATTATGCTTTCTGGTAGACTGCTCTTATATCCTGCTTCCCTTTTCTTTGTCAATGCCTTGAACCTCCTTTGCTAAATTCTAAACTTTTTTAGATTCTACCACACACCCACAGACCGGGGTAATTTGCAGTGGCAGGTTAACTGACCAACCCATGCATCTTTGGTACGTAGAAAAAAACCTGAGCACCCAAAGACAACCCATACGCTTACAGGGAAAACATCCAGTCTTCGCCCAGTCAGTGCCAGGGGCCAGGTTGAGCCAGATTTCTTTTGTTTGTTTGTTTGTTTGTTTATCTATCTATCTACCTATCCCTTTATCTATCTATCTATTTATCGACTGAGATACATATTAGGCCGTTCCAACCCTTCAAGCCGTGCTGCCCAGCAACCCCCAATTTAACCCTAGTCTAATCATGGAACAATTTCCAATGACCAACTAACCTACTAACTGGTATATCTTTAGACTGTGAGAGGAAACTGGAGCACCCGGAGGAAATCCATGTGCTCATGGGGAGAGCGTACAAACTTCTTACAGAGAGCAGTGGGAATCTCTGTTTCACTGGCTGAGCCACTGTGTTTCCCATTTATTGACTTTAAGCCTTTCCTGTAATCGGATACTTTGTTTGGCTTCTCTGATAGCCACTGTTAGACTACCTTACCTGCTTCTTTTTAACTTGAAAAGATACATAAACTATCTATGAAGCTTTTGTATGTTAGCTATTGCTTGTTTGCTACCATACATTTCCCAATCTACCATAGATAATTCATTGAATATAGAACAAAGAGTATAGAATGTTACAGCACAGTACAGACCCTTTGGTCCACTATGATGTGCTACCCTTTAAACCTACTCTGATCAATCTAACCCTTCCCTCTTACATGACCCTCCATTTTTCTATCATCTATTCATCTATCTAAAGTTTCTGAGTGTCCTAATGTATCTGTGCCTATCACCACCCGTGGAAGGGTGTTCCTTGCACCACCCCCTCCACTCTCTGTGTAAAGAACTTACCTCTGACATCCCCCTATACTTTAGTCTAATCATCTTTAAGTTATGTTCCCTTGTATTAGCCATTTTCACCTTGGGAAAATGTATCTGGCTGTGCACTCTCATCTTCCTTCACTCCAAGAGAAAACCCCTAGCTTGCACAACCTAACTTCAAAAGACATACCCTCTAGTCCATGCTGCCCCATGCTTTCATACACATCTCATGCTTTCATACTTTACCTTATTCAGATTTAAGACCAGGGTTTTAGATTCAACTGAGTTTCAGTTTTTTATAATAAAATTCTATCACATTGTAATTCCTATTTCCAAAATAGTAACTCTCAAATCATCATTTCACCTTCTCTTATTAACATACTATATCTAAAATAGCCCCCGTCCCAATAAGTTATCGAACATACAGATAATGGAACCCAATTCAGTCCATGTAATTGTCCTCTTGATTAATACGAACATGTTTGTATTAATACAGAGAAAAGAGACATTCAACCCACTCAGCATATGCGAGTAGAACAGTTATGTTAATCCCCTTCCCTTTTCATTTTTTCTCTGTAATTGTAGGATAGACTATAGACTACAAAAGGCTGACATTTGCCTGGAAGGAAGATGAGGTGCTATTCTTCAAGCTTGCATTGGACCTCATTGTAACAGTGCAGGAGACCATGGACCAATCGGTCAGATATGTTGGTGCTGGAATGTTCGGTGACACATACTTGGCTGTTTTAGTTGTTATCGCAAGTGACTTATTTCACTGTATGTTTTAATGTGCGCATGACAAATAAATTTGAATCTTGAATCTTGAGTGGAATAAAGAACTGAAGTAAATTGTTGAACAGATTGCACTTACCCCAGAGTGTAAACAAAGAGCCCTGAGCATTCAGCGAGAATTTATTGATACCCTTATTACACATTGTGCCAATGTCAAGGGGTTAAGTTCCAATTATACTTTACTTGAAAATTAACTTGAGAATTTAGTTGTACATTTCTATGCTTTTAATAAACTGCTGCTTAAACTTTGCTCTTAACTCATGATTCTGTGTAATGAGAAAATGAAATAATGTTGTGTGTGTGTGTGTGTGTGTTTCTTTTTTATACTGATTGATTTTTGCTTTCCAATCAATGAGCTGCATATGGGAACTAATGGTAATGGGCTCGGAAGATATACACATCAAGGTTGTTACCAGAATAGAATTTTAACGTTTCATCTTTGCTCTTGATAAAAATGATTAAAGTCACATGGAACATTGATGATAGGTTAAAAGTAGCACTGATTTCATTATCGCCCACTAAACTTATTCTTATTCTCCTTCTCATAAATCGATATCTATATAGCCTGCACTCCCACTGTTAATGTAGTTACTATCTTCCTACCTTTGAAATCTTCTCTAGGAAGCCAATTGTGTTTGGAATGATGAGGAGTGTTACGTACCCGTGAAACGTGACAGTGGTACCCTTGTCACGTGACTGGGGTTGAAGTTATACTGGACATGAGGTAATGGTGGAGTGATGTCATTTTCCCGCCAGTAGAGGTCATGTGACAGGTTTTTTCTACAGGGTATAAAAGGAAGACCCACCCTGTCAGGTGGGGCAGTTCGTGGCTGGATTTGCCAAGATGACTTCATATCACTGTGTGATTTAATGTGATGACGCAGTTTAGTTAAAAATGAAGTTTTATATAATGCCTAAAGTTTAAAAGGTCAGAGCCAACGGTTTCTTTGCTAAGGGAGAGTGAAGTTTGGAAAATGGAGATCGAGGAAAATCGATTTTCGATGGATTGACTTCGACCTTGTGTGATCCTCATTTGGAAGGATTTCGTTTACTATTCTCATGATAGTCTCCGCTGGAAAAAGCGGGAGATTGAGAATATTGTGGAAGGAAGGTCAGTCACTTTAAGTTGTTATATTTAATAAAATTCGACGTGGGAGTTCGACGCTGGGAATCGAAAGACATCGACGTGGAAGAGAATTTACATCGCTTTAAAAAGTCTCTCCTTTTAAAAATACCATGAGTTTTTGAACTGTCGGCATATTGTTCTAAAATCCTGTTTTCTGTCGGCATATCGCTTTAAAGAACTGAGTTCTTTTCAATACCGCTTTAAAGACTGTTTGGGACTGCAACGCTATTAAGGACTGTTTGAGCAGCTGAGCTCGGATCATTGTTTGGGTTTGTTTACTTTTGAAGGGGGTTTGTTATCAGTGTTCAATAAACGTGTTATTTGTTATAAAACCCTTCGTCTAACTCATCTATAATTATTGTTGCCTGAATACGTAACATAAATATGGGGGCTCGTCCGGGATTGAATTGTTTGAGTTAATGATGTTTTTTGAATTTTGAGTCGGTGTTTTGGTAACGGGGATTGCTTGATTTTTTTTGTTTGATTGGCTTGTGAGTGGTATTCGGCAACGATGAATATTGATGAGTTTCTGGATTCGCCAGTCGCGGATTTGTTAGCGAAGGCGAAAAAAACTGAAGTCTCTGAAATTGCTAATCGGTTGCATCTTAAAGGGATTTTGCCAACTACATCAAAAGCTGTAATACAGAGAAAAATCGCGTCTCACTATGTGGCTTCGGGTGCTTTTGAAGAATCGATTTTAGAATCGTTTCCAATAAGTAATCTGGAGATGCAGTTGCAAATTGAACAAATGATGTTAGAAAGGTGTAAATTGGAAGCTGAGCAAAAGCAAAGAGATTTTGAATATGCAATGGCGAAATTAAGGTCTGTAGAACAGTCTGCTGATTCTAAAAAACCGTTTGTTGCTAGCCAAGAAATTAAATTGGTCCCTCCATTTAGTGAAACAGAAGTGGAGAGATATTTTCAACATTTTGAAACTATTGCTCGGATGTCAGAGTGGCCGAAAGATAAATGGTCAATGTTGTTACAGAGTGTGATTAAAGGCAAGGCACAACAGGTTTACACAGCTTTAACTGCTGCGCAAGCATTAGATTATGATATTGTGAAAGAAAATATTCTCAAAGCATACGAATTGGTCCCAGAAGCTTATAGGGAAAGATTCAGGAGTTTGAAAAAGTCCGTGGAAAAGACTTATGTGGAATTTGCCTATGATAAAGCTATGTGTTTTGAGAGATGGGTTTCTTCTAAAAATGTAAATGAGGACTATGAGACATTGAGAGAGCTGATTTTGATGGAGGAATTTAAAAGAAGCATTCCTGTTGAAGTAAGGACCTACTTAAATGAGAGGGATACTGATAAATTGCAGGACTGTGCTAGATTAGCTGATGAGTATGTTTTAATCCATAAGAATAAATTTCCTCAGGGTAGAATTTTTAAGAGGAGAAATAATATGGAGACTCAAGGTAAATCAGAAATTAAATTAGAGGTTAATGAGAGAGGTAAGGAGGAAGGAAAACCTGTGAAGGAAAGACAGTTTGGTCTTATTTGTAACTATTGTAAGAAGCCTGGCCATGTAATAGCTAACTGTTTCAAATTGAAAAAGAAAGAGAAGGAAGCAGTTCCGGATGCTTGTGTGCAACATACTAAAGCACCTGTAAAGTTACAGGGTTTGGTAAACACAAATGAGGATTTGTTAGAGTCTGACAAAGTTAGAAAGGGATATGATCATTTTATAACTGAAGGGTTTGTATCCTTGAAAGAAGGATCTACTCTGGTGCCAATAAAAATTCTTAGGGATACTGGAGCTTCTCAATCACTGATGTTAGATAGTGTGTTGAAGTTTAATGAAGAGAGTGATACTGGTGAGGTGAATTACATAAGAGGTGTTGGAAGTGATTTTATGCCTGTACATTTACATAAAGTAAATTTAAAGTCAGGGTTAGTTACAGGATTTGTTAAGGTAGGATTACAGCATAGCTTACCTGTGAAGGGTATTTCTTTATTGTTAGGTAATGACTTGGCAGGTGGACAAGTTTTTCCTGAAGTGCATTTGACAATGGAATCAGAGGAACCAGAGGTGAATTCTAACACAGATTTTTCTTGTGTTGTGACTAGAGCTATGGCTAAAAAAATTGATGTGCAGAATGAGGTTGTTACTCATGACTGTTCAACTCAGGATTTGAGTTTTGAGGATGTGTCAGAGACTTTCTTACCTTCGTTGTTTGAACAAGATTCTTGGAGTAAGTCTGACTATGAAGATTTATCTCTGTCTTGGAAGGAGATGATAGCAGAGCAGAATAGAGATCCTGAGATTGTAAAATTAAGGGAACAAGCTTTACTAGGTAGTGAAATTGAGAAGGTGTCAGTAGGATATTACTTGGAAAAAGGAGTGTTGATGAGGAAGTGGAGGTCGCCTACAATTCCTGCAAGTGAGGAATGGAATGTTGTTTACCAGGTGGTTGTTCCTAAAGTTTATCGGAATGAGATTTTAACTTTAGCTCATAGTGTGCCTTTAGGTGGACATCAAGGGGTAAGGAAAACTGTGGACAAGATTTTAAAACATTTTTACTGGCCTGGTCTAAGAAAAGATGTGGCGATGTTTTGTAAGACGTGCCATACTTGTCAAATTGTGGGTAAACCAAATCAGGTTACACCAGTAGCTCCATTACAACCTATTCCTGCATTTGGTGAACCGTTTTCTAAAGTTATTGTAGATTGTGTTGGTCCATTACCAAAGACAAAAACTGGTTATCAGTATTTGTTGACTATCATGTGTACTTCGTCTAGGTTTCCAGAGGCAGTACCACTTAGGAATATAAAAGCTAAAACTGTGACGAAGGCTCTTATAAAATTCTTTACTTATTTTGGATTGCCTAAGGAAATACAAACTGATCAAGGTAGTAATTTTATGTCTGGATTGTTTCAACAGATAGTTTATAAATTGGGAGCTAAGCAAATTACTTCGTCTGCGTACCATCCAGAATCGCAAGGTGCTTTGGAGAGGTTTCATTCTACTCTCAAGAATATGATTAGGACATATTGTGTGGAGAATGAAAGTGACTGGGATGAGAGTATAAACTTACTTTTATTTGCAGTAAGGGAATCGGTACAGGAATCTTTAGGTTTTAGTCCATTTGAACTTGTGTTTGGGCATAGAGTTAGAGGACCTTTAGCTTTATTGAAGGAACAATGGATTAGTAAGGAAGTGCATACTAATTTGTTGGACTATGTTTTGAAATTTAAGGACAGGTTACATAGAGCTTGTAGTTTAGCCAAGGAAAATTTAAAGTTGGTTCAGGAGAAAATGAAAACTTGGTATGATAAGGAAGCTAGGATGAGGATGTTTAAGCCTGGAGATAAGGTGTTGGTTCTTTTCCCAGTGCAGACAAATCCTTTACAAGCTAGATTTCATGGACCTTATGAAATTGTGTCTAGAATCAATGATGTGGATTACGTAATAAAAACTCCAGATCGTAGAAGGTCAACACAACTTTGCCACATAAATATGATTAAACCATATTTTGAGAAACAATCTGATACTGTGACTGTTGTGGTTAGTGAGAATGAGTTGGATTTAACTGGGAACATGATAGATGATTCATCTGACTTTCATTCTAAATCTAACATTGTTTCTGTTAGGTTACCTAATTCGACCATTTTGGAAAATATGGATGAGAAATTAGCACATTTACAGCTAGAGCAGAAACAACAGATGAAGGAATTGATTTTTAAGTATAAGGATTTGTTTCCAGATGTTCCGAGAAGGACTACTATAGCTTCACATGATGTAGATGTTGGCGATGCCAAACCTATTAAACAACATCCATATAGAATGAACATGGAAAAATGTGAACTTGCTGAGAAAGAAATTGAATACATGTTAGAGAATGATATTATTAGACATTCTAACTCGAATTGGAGTTCGCCATGTGTTATGGTGCCAAAACCTGATGGTAGTATTAGGTTTTGTACGGACTATAGAAAGGTGAATGCTGTAACAAAAACAGATGCACATCCAATTCCTAGAGTAGATGATTGTGTAGATAAGGTTGGAAAAGCAAAGTTCCTTACAAAAATTGATTTATTGAAAGGGTATTGGTGTGTTCCATTAACGGACAGAGGTAGAGAGATTTCTGCATTTGTAACTCCATCTGGGTTATATGAGTATAATGTTCTTCCATTTGGGATGAAGAATGCCCCAGGTACTTTCCAGAGGATGATTAATTCTGTGATTCAGGGTTTGAAAGATACTGATGCTTATATTGATGATTTAGTGACAGGAAATGATACTTGGGAAGCACACATTGTTGCGGTGGAGAAATTGTTTGAAAAGCTTTCAAAAGCTAACTTGACTATTAATTTAGCCAAGAGTGAATTTGGACATGCTACTGTGACTTACCTTGGTTATGTTGTGGGTCAAGGTAAGGTAGCTCCTGTTCAGGCAAAAGTTCAGGCAATTTTAGAGATTCCCACTCCGACGGGGAAAAAAACTCTCAGAAGGTTTTTGGGAATGGTAGGATATTATCGAAAATTTTGTAAGAATTTTGCTAATGTTGCCCTTCCATTAACTAACCTTCTGCAGAAGAATGTGAAGTTTGTGTGGACAGTGTTTTGTCAGGAAGCATTTGAAAAATTGAAAACAATGATATGTGAACAACCTGTGCTTAAGGC
Organism: Hemitrygon akajei; assembly: GCF_048418815.1. NCBI lineage: Eukaryota > Metazoa > Chordata > Chondrichthyes > Myliobatiformes > Dasyatidae > Hemitrygon > Hemitrygon akajei. The sequence continues at coordinate 25,859,836 of NC_133144.1, forward strand.
ACCTGACTTTGAAAAACCTTTTTCATTAGCTGTGGATGCTAGTGATGAAGCTGCGGGAGCAGTATTGATGCAAAGGAATGAGGGTGATGAGGTTGATCATCCAGTAGCTTACTTTTCTAAGAAATTTAATAAGCATCAAAGAAACTATTCAACAATAGAGAAAGAATTGTTATCTCTTGTTTTAGCTTTGGAATATTTTGAGGTATATGTTGGTACAACTCAAAAACCACTTATTGTTTACACTGATCATAATCCGTTAGTTTTTCTGAGTAAGATGAAAAACAAAAACAGAAGATTGTTAAATTGGAGTTTGATGTTACAAGAGTACAATATTGTGATAACTCATATTAAAGGTAAAGATAATGTGGTTGCTGATTGTCTATCTCGATGTTGAATGTACAATGTTTTTTTTTGGAGTGGTTTTTTTTATTGTAACACTCCTACTGTATTGTATATTGTGTATGTTATATAATTTATACCTTTGTTTTTTTTTGGGTTTTTTTTTGTAAGAAATTGTTAAAATTTTTGTTCTTGACAGACCAAAAATGTTTTTTTTTTGGAGGGAGGTGTTACGTACCCGTGACACGTGACAGTGGTACCCTTGTCACGTGACTGGGGTTGAAGTTATACTGGACATGAGGTAATGGTGGAGTGATGTCATTTTCCCGCCAGTAGAGGTCATGTGACAGGTTTTTTCTACAGGGTATAAAAGGAAGAACCACCCTGTCAGGTGGGGCAGTTCGTGGCTGGATTTGCCAAGATGACTTCATATCACTGTGTGATTTAATGTGATGACGCAGTTTAGTTAAAAATGAAGTTTTATATAATGCCTAAAGTTTAAAATGTCAGAGCCAACGGTTTCTTTGCTAAGGGAGAGTGAAGTTTGGAAAATGGAGATCGAGGAAAATCGATTTTCGATGGATTGACTTCGACCTTGTGTGATCCTCATTTGGAAGGATTTCGTTTACTATTCTCATGATAGTCTCCGCTGGAAAAAGCAGGAGATTGAGAATATTGTGGAAGGAAGGTCAGTCACTTTAAGTTGTTATATTTAATAAAATTCGACGTGGGAGTTCGACGCTGGGAATCGAAAGACATCGACGTGGAAGAGAATTTACATCGCTTTAAAAAGTCTCTCCTTTTAAAAATACCGTGAGCTTTTGAACTGTCGGCATATTGTTCTAAAATCCTGTTTTCTGTCGGCATATCGCTTTAAAAAACTGAGTTCTTTTCAATACCGCTTTAAAGACTGTTTGGGACTGCAACGCTATTAAGGACTGTTTGAGCAGCTGAGCTCGGATCATTGTTTGGGTTTGTTTACTTTTGAAGGGGGTTTGTTATCAGTGTTTAATAAACGTGTTATTTGTTATAAAACCCTTCGTCTAACTCATCTATAATTATTGTTGCCTGAATACGTAACAGGAGAAGCACAACTCTTAGCCAACAGGGTGGTATTTTCAATTTCAAAGTTCATATATCAAAGTACATATATGTCACCATATACTACCCTGAGATTCATTTTCTTGCAGGCATTTGCAGTAGAACAGAGAGCTACAATAGAATCAATGAAAAACTACATACAGAAAGACTGACAAACAACAAACATGCAAAAGAAGACAAACTGTGCGAGAATATATATATATATATATAAACAATGAATAGACGAGGAGATAAATAATACTGAGAACATGAGTTGTAGCCTGTTTGAAAGCGTCCATAGGTTGTGGAATTCAGTTCAGTGCTGAGGTGAGTAATGTTATCCACTCTGGTTCAGGAGCCTGATAGTTGAATGATAATAACTGTTTCTGAACCTGTGGGTGTGGGTCCTATGGCTCCTGTACCTCCTTCTCAATGGCAGCAGTGAGAATAAATTGGATGTTGGGTGTCCTTGATGATGGATGCTGCTTTCTTTACCTATATTTCCTTCCCTTAGAGAATAGTATGTCAAGTGGAAGAAGATTTGCATTCTGATTGTCAGCCAGGGCATGGAGTCTCCTTCCAGGGTTGTAATGATCGATAGAAGGTTGAATGACGGATTTACATGACAGGAATACATCAGATTTCTTTCCTGGTGGATTTGCAACGTTACTTCATCAAGTCTGGCTAGTGTGGGTTCAAGCCTTTCCTTTCCAAGGAAGAAATAAAACTTTAAAAAAGGTACAGAACTGCACACAAACAAGAACAATGTTATGCTGAATTAATTAAACTAGTAATTAAATGCCTCACTAAACTAATCTCTTCTGTCTACACAATGCATTCTTCAATTGTCTGCACATTCATGTGCCTATCCAAGAGTCTCTTGAATGCTTTTATTGAAATTGCCTCGGCCACAATCTCTAGCAGTGCATTTCATGCACCCAACATTCCCTGTGTAAAATAAAATTTGCCCCATACATCTCCTTTGCACTTGCCACTTCTCACCTTAAATGCATGCTCTTAAATATTTTGACCCTGGGAGAAAAGATACTGGTTGTCTATGCTGTCTGTGCCCCTCATAATCTTATAAACCTCAGTCAGGTCTCTCCCCAGGCTCTGCCACTCCACTAAATCAAATGTTTGCTGGACATTTTAAAGCTCTTATAATCTCTCAGTGATGCTTATTCAACTAGACAACATACACTGTATAATTTAAGAGTTGCTTGAGATGGTTCTGAGATCACCTAATGCCCAAGCAATGAGCACAGTGCAGGAATGAATGAAACTCAGGACACAGGCAGGCAAATGCAGATAGCAAGCTCCCACACATACCAATGTGATATTGACCATATACTTTGTTTAATAATGGAAACATGAAGGGTAGGTGAAGAAGGTGTGAAAGATGTGCTGGCCTTGGAGAGGGGTTAGAGGAGGTTCACAAGAATGATGCCAGGAATGAAAGGCTCAACCTATGAGGAGCATTTCATGTCTCTGGGCCTGTAGTCAGTGGAGTTTAGAGGAATGGTTCTCATTGAATCTTACCAGATATTGGAAGACCAGGATGGAGTGGATGTGGAGAAGATGTTTCTATTAGTAGGACGTTCTAGGATCTGAGGGCATAGCCACAGATGTCCCTTTAAAATGGAGATAAGGAGGAATTTCTTCGGCCAGATGGTGGTGAATCTGTGGAATGTATTGCTATAGAGGGTTATGGATGCCACCATAGGGTACTTAAGCAAGACAGGTTATTGTTTGGTAAGGAGGCTAAAGGTTATGGGGAGAATGTGGCTAAATAGGGCTGAAAAAAATCAGACATAATTGCACCTCTTAGGCCAAATGGTATAGTTATATGCAACAGCATATGTGGATTCTAGATTGGCCTCTACAGATAACTAAGACCCACCATTAGACACACTTTAGCAGAACATCATACTCAACTCAAGCGATTACATTACCACTATGCCTCTATATCTTATGGTTTTATGGAGAAACATTGTTAAGAAAACTGAGGCTATGTTTCTTATTCGAATAATTGCCCTAAAACCTTTTATAGCTACTTGAGAATAAATAGTCCCTGAGATTAACACGGGGACACAGGAGATTGCAGATGCTCAAATCTGGAACAACAAACAATCTGCTGGAGGAATTCAAAGAGTCGACCAACATCTACGGAGGGAAACCGTCAGTCAACTTTTCAAGTAAGTGCCTTCGTCTGACAGAAACGAGAACTGTCCATTTCTTTCCACAGATAATGCCTGACCTGCTGAGTTCCTCCAGCATTTTGTATGTTACCCCTGAGATTGATATCACAGCCAAAAGTCAGTACCTCCACCAGGGATCACCCCCGCAGCCCTATGACAGGTTTTCAATGGAGAATTTTGTGCTCCGTTTTCTTGAGTGGGACGTGAATGGACAGTCTTCAGATTCAGTGCCAGAAGGGAACTCGCTGAGACACAGCTGACACTACCAAAACAACTTATTTAGTAACAGTTCATTTAGCTTCCTGAAAGACAAGGTCTGGGATCATTTATTCAGCATTACAAGGTTAGGGAACTTTATCAATGTGTGGGAAATTAGTAACAACACTACAGCCTGTCTTCTGCTGTGAGGGCCGAGGTAGATAATGCAGGAGTTCACTGGAGATATGCCAGGTGCAAGGAAAACTTCAATAAGAGAATGAAGAAGACCCCTGCTGGGCAACTTCTGCCTGCCCCAGCTGATGTGGGTTATCATTAGACATAGGAAGTTGAGCAATGTATGCTGAATGTCAGCCAGGATGTGAATATTTCTTTCTGGTCCACTGTTTGTAATAATGTTTGGCATCAGCACATTTAGTCTAACGTGGGCTAATAATGATGTCCTTAAAGATTAAAGAGTGGTTTTTATTTGTCAGATATACATTGAAAGATACAGCGAAATGCATTGCTTGAGTCAAATCAAATCAGCAAAGATTGTGCTGGGCAGCCAACAGGTGTCTCTATGCTTCCAGTGCCAACATACGTACAATTCACTAATTTAACCATACATCTTTGAAATGTGGGAGGAAACCGGAGCACCTGGAGGAAACCCATGTGGTCATGAGAAGAACTTACAAGCCTACAGGCAGTGGGGGGAAATTGAAGCCCGGTCGGAGATTGCTGACACTGCACTAGTGTTACACTAACTACTATGTCCTTTTAAAGACTGTTAGCATAACCAAAGTTTTTAAAATAGTCAATGGTTCTTTGCTGCTGGAACAGATGGCTTGGCTTTGATTGAGGTTTTCAAGATGGATGTATTAATTTTAGTACCAATCTTGGGTTAAGTGTCACCAGACTCATTAAATACAACTGTATGGACATAATTTTGAAGTTGGTCTGCCTAATTAAGCTAAACTCTATTGATAATTGGAGATGCCAATAACTATTTGTTCCGTATTGCTGAGGGCATTCACCAAGATCCTGATGAAATCATTGGCTGAGACGATCACTCTCAATGTGCTTTAGGAGGAGCTTTAGGTGTCCATCTAAGATGTAATTAAAACATGTTTATTTTATATTATTTAATGGTGGGAGTCAAGAGAAATAAAAGATGACTGACCCTTGACTATGTTGACCACAGCCTTATTATTAAACTTTGGTATGTATGGGGATTGATATCCATTCAGTCCTAAAAACAAGAAATTCTGCAGCTGCCAGAAATTCAGAATAGCACACTCAAAATGATGGGCTTCAGCCTAAAACATTGACTGATTATTTCTCTTCATGTATACGGTATTTGGGAGACCAGTAGGATGGATTTGCCAGCTGTTGTGAGACTTCAGATGACATTAATTTGGCCACGTAGGAACTCAGTTCAAGGACATAATTCTGACTTGCAAACTGTCTGGGTTATGAACAGTTCCAGGAACAGAACCCTGGTGTGATGTGGGGAGGATGTGTAAACTGTCTGGGTTATGAACAGGTCCAGGAACAGAACCCTGGTGTGATGTGGGGAGGATGTGTAAACTGTCTGGGTTATGAACAGGTCCAGGAACAGAACCCTGATTTAATGTGGGGAAAATGTGTAAACTGTCTGGATTATGAACAGTTCCAGGAACAGAACCCTGCTGTGATGTGGGGAGGATGTGTAAACTGTCTGGGTTATGAACAGGTCCAGGAACAGAACCCTGGTGTGATGTGGGGAGGATCTGTAAACTGTCTGGGTTATGAACAGGTCCAGGAACAGAACCCTGATTTAATGTGGGGAAAATGTGTAAACTGTCTGGATTATGAACAGTTCCAGGAACAGAACCCTGCTGTGATGTGGGGAGGATGTGTAAACTGTCTGGATTATGAACAGGTCCAGGAACAGAACCCTGGTGTGATGTGGGGAAAATGTGTAAACTGTCTGGATTATGAACAGGTCCAGGAGCAGAACCCTGATTTAATGTGGGGAAAATGTGTAAACTGTCTGGATTATGAACAGGTCCAGGAACAGAACCCTGGTGTGATGTGGGGAGGATGTGTAAACTGTCTGGGTTATGAACAGGTCCAGGAACAGAACCCTGGTGTGATGTGGGGAGGATCTGTAAACTGTCTGGGTTATGAACAGATCCAGGAACAGAACCCTGATTTAATGTGGGGAAAATGTGTAAACTGTCTGGATTATGAACAGTTCCAGGAACAGAACCCTGGTGTGATGTGGGGAGGATGTGTAAACTGTCTGGGTTATGAACAGGTCCAGGAACAGAACCCTGATTTAATGTGGGGAAAATGTGTAAACTGTCTGGATTATGAACAGGTCCAGGAGCAGAACCCTGATTTAATGTGGGGAAAATGTGTAAACTGTCTGGGTTATGAACAGGTCCAGGAACAGAACCCTGCTGTGATTTGGGGAGGATGTGTAAACTGTCTGGATTATGAACAGGTCCAGGAACAGAACCCTGCTGTGATGTGGGGAGGATGTGTAAACTGTCTGGATTATGAACAGGTCCAGGAACAGAACCCTGATGTGATGTGGGGAGGATGTGTAAACTGTCTGGGTTAGGAGCAGCTCCAAGAACAGAACCCTGCTGTGATGTGGAGAGGATCTGTACATTTGTAATTTTTTCTGGCAACAGTAGATCCCAGACCAGATCCAACCCTATCCAGAGAAGTGTGAAGCACATTTTCATATTTATTTTATTTTATTCTGAATTCTAATGGAGTGTCTGTGGCACAGGAATATTACCTTGCTACTCCTCTTTTGCCCTATCCATCTATCTAGTTGCTTATTGTTATTTATAATAATTTTTATATTCTGCACTGTGCTGTTACCACAAAACAACAAATCTGATGACATATATCAATGATAATAAACCTGATCTTGATTCTGATTGTCAGCAGGGATTGGGTGCAATTTTAATTGGGCATGAGCGATTTCTATTGCTCCACCCTGGCCTATTCTGACAACGTGGGCTTTGTGTGTAGTTCTCCCAAGTGTATGCCCAAGAAGTTGATAGAAGTGTATAAGACTAATAAGAGGTATAGATAGAGTGGCCAGCCATTGCCTTTATCCCAGGGAAGAAATGACTGATATGAGAGGGCGCAATTGTAAGTTGATTGGAGGAAAGTAATGGGGGGGATGACAAAAGTAGGTTTTTCATGCAGTGAGTGTTCAGTGGCAGGTGGTGGTGGTAGAGGCAGCTACATTAGTGAGATTTAAGAGACTCTTAGATAGGCACATAGATGAAAGCAAAATGGAAAGCTACAATATGTGAGACAGAAGTGTCAGTATGATCTTGGAATAGGTTAAAAGGACAGCATTGCGCTGTACTGTGCTTTGCTCTATTAACCTCAAGACTTTAGCACAGTTAGAGATTGGCAGGTATGACATTGTGGGCATCACTGTGTCATGGCTGAAAGAAGATTATAGTTGGGGAGCTAAACATCCAAGGATACAAATTGTATTGAAAAGACGGGCACGTTGGCAGAAGGGGTGGTGTGGATCTGTTGAAAAAAATGAGTTCAAATCATTTGAAAGAGGTGACATGGAATCGGAAGACGTTGTGGGTAGAGTCTTGAGTTAAGGATCAATAAAGCCATGAGTTTTTATACAGAGTCAGGAAATAAGGCTTGTATGCTATAAACAAATGAAAATGAATGGGAATATGTTAAACCTTATTAATCCTGGAAAGGTAAGAGATGCCAGTGCGTTAAATTACAACATTATGAAGGCAAGATTAAAGCTGATTCAGTAATTGGAGATCTACAGTATAAAGCATAGGTAAATCTCTGGTTTATTCTTCCTTTGTCTTAAATAAAGCTTTGCAGAATGTTCTTGTCAAGATGGATATCACTAATGGTGTAAGGAGACTTTTACATCTACCAAGTTGCTTTAATGATAGAACACTTTATTTAAAGATGTGGATGGGATGCTTGGACTTCCTAAAGGTCGATAGTGGGCTGATCCCTTTGTTTTTTACTTAATTGGGGCACAGTTTTAAAGGAACCTGATATGTCTTAGGGGCACATCCAAAGTTGAGGAGGATCAGGATTATTCAGTTGATGAGGGTCATCCAATAACAGTGGGACAGAAGGTGTTCTTCAGCTTGGTGGTATGTGCTTTCACAATTTTGTTTCTTCTGCTTGCTGGGAGAGGAGAGAAGAGAGAATATTCAAGCTGGCTGGAGTCTTTGATTATGCAGGCTGCTTTACTGAGGCAGTGAGAAGTCTAGACAGAGCCTATGGAAGAGAAGATGGTGTTTGTGATGTGTTGAGCTCTGCTATAAAGAATAGAGAGGGCTAATGACTAGTAAATATTGACGTGGATTGTGCTAATTGTGGTAATAGGGAACCACAGACAAAAGTAGGCATGGAGTGCAGCAGTGACAACACCCAAGTTTCAGGAATTTCACTATTTACATTTTGTCCTGCACTCATTGTTGTAATTGGAAATTGGATTTACTGTTAGACCAATGATAATCAGGACCTAATCTGTTCCTTAATTTAGTCTTTCTGTAGTTGCCATTCTGTCATCAAAATGTAGTTTTACAGATAATCTCATCAACTGAGAATGTAAAAGCTCAACTAAATTCATACTCTGGAACTGTAGATCAGCTCGGGCTGATTTCCTGGCATGCATCAGTTTTTAATAAATCACCCGTTATTTCAAACACAAACTGTGTGACTTTTCGGTTTGCTCTTACGGCTGTGTCCACAGCTCTGCAGTTTCTTGCAGAAAGGTGCAGAACAGTTATTATACCAAGTCATTATGCATCTAGATAGAATTTTTTTTTTGTAGTTCATCCATAAAATTTGGTAAGGTCTACGGGGACATGCAAATTTCCTCAGCCACCTGGGGAAGTAGAGACATTGGTGAGCTCTCTTGGCTGTGGCACCTATGCGACAGGCTATTGGTGATGTTCACTCCTGGAACCATGAATCTCTCAAAGCTCTTACTCTCCACACCATTGATGTATCATCGATGGCACTGACCGTGACACCATTAGTACTTTTTACGAGGTTGAGTTGCTAGCTCGACGCTCAACCCAGTATGGAATTCGGCCGGATTCGAACTTGAGACCTCTCGCCTCGAAGTCCAGTGCTGATGCCAGTACGCCACCAGCTGACTTTTGATGGTGTTGAGACCAGCGCTTGATTTGGATTTAAGTGAGGGAGAGTTGCACAGTGTCAGCCTCACTCTCTCTTCCTAATTCCCAGCTGGATCCAGTGGCAAGACAAGAGTTGAGACGGCTGGAGATGGGACTAGGCACTGTGGATGACCAGGACAGCTTCTGTGGCTTGTCGTGCTCTACGCGTTCCACAATGCTTGCAGAGACCGCCTTCTTGACCTTTGGACCTTCCATTGGTCTCGTCCACTCAATCCGCTGGAGTCTGTCTTCACATGTTGGGATTGACAACTCCCTATCTCACTGAGGGTTTGAGACCCATCGGCTACCCTCACCTGGTTTAGCTGGTTTGTCAAAGCTATTGCCTAGGGTGTGGCTGCTGTTGCATGCAAGCAGCTACGGGGAGTCACAGGTGAGAGCTCAGTGCCAGGTGGGGACCAAAGGTGGACAAACTGCCTGAAAAGGACGTGACATGTTCCCCCACCAGAGGTGCTACCCCTCCCTGTCACAGCATACACTTCACCATTGATGTAGACAACAGTACACACACAGTGCTCCCCCTCCTGAAGTCAATGAGCATTTCATTTGTTTGGCTGACATTGACTAAAAACTTGGAATGCATGGGAGACAGTCAGATCTAAAGGAGTTAGATTGCAGCTGATAGGAATTTTTACATTTTCACACACTCCTGGTTGGAATGACTGATCATATTGACTGATCAGTTGATCATATATGATGCTTAAAGAAGAGGAAGTACTGGTGCTTTTAAAGAATTTAAAAGTGGATAAGTCTCTGGGTCCTGACAGGATTTTCTCTAGAACCTCGAGGGAAGTTAGTGTAGAAATAGCAGAGGCTCTGACAGAAATATTTCAAATGTCATTAGAAATGAGGATGGTGCTGGAGGATTGGTGTATTGCTCATGTGGTTCCATTGTTTAAAAAGGGTTCTAAGAGTAAACCCAGCAATTATCAGCCTGTAAGTTTGATGACAGTAGTGGGTAAATTTATGGAAAGTATTTGTAGAGATGGTACATATAATTATCTGGATAGACAGGGTCTGATTAGGGGCAGTCAACATGGATATATGCGTGGAAGGTCATGTTTGACAAATCTTATTGAAGTTTTTTGAAGAGATTACTAGGAAAGTTGACAAGGGTAAAGCAGTGAATGGTGTCTATATGGACTTCAATAAGGCCTTTGACAAGGTTCCACACAGGAGGTTAGTTAAGAAAGTTCAATCGTTAGGTATTACTATTGAAATAGTAAAATGGATTCAACAGTGGCTGGATGGGAGATGCCAGAGAGTAGTGGTGGATAACTGTTTATCAGGTTGGAGGCCAGTGACTAGTGGTGTGCCTCAGGGATCTGTACTGGGTCCACTATTGTTTGTCATATACGTTAATGATCCGGATGATAGGGTGGTAAATTGGGTTAGTAAGTATGTAGATGATACTAAGATAGTTGGCGTTGTGGATAATGAAGTAGGTTTTCAAAGCTTGCAGAGAGATTTAGGCCAGTTAGAAGAGTGGGCTGAAATATGGCAGATGGAGTTTAATGCTGATAAGTGTGAGGTGCTACATTTTAGTAGGACTAATCAAAATAAGACATACATGGTAAATGGTAGGGCATTGTAGAATGCAGTAGAACAGAGTGATCTAGGAATAATGGTGCATAGTTCCCTGAAGGTGGAATCTCATGTGGATAGGGTGGTGAAGAAAGCTTTTGGCATGCTGGCCTTTACAAATCAGAGCATTGAGTATAGGAGTTGGGATGTAATGTTAAAATTGTACAAGGCATTGGTGAGGCCAAATTTGGAGTATTGTGTACAGTTCTGGTCACCAAATTATAGGAAAGATGTCAACAAAATAGAGAGAGTACGGAGGAGATTTACTAGAATGTTACCTGGGTTTCAGCACCTAAGTTACAGAGAAAGGCTGAACAAGTTAGGTCTTTATTCTTTGGAGCGTAGAAGGTTGAGGGGGGACTTGATAGAGGTATTTAAAATAATGAGGGGGATAGATAGAGTTCACGTGGATAGGCTTTTTCCATTGAGAGTAGGGGAGATTCAAACAAGAGAACATGAGTTGAGAGTTAAGGGGCAAATGTTTAGGGGTAACACGAGGAGGAACTTCTTTACTCAGAGAGTGGTAGCTGTGTGGAACGAGCTTCCAGTAGAAGTGGTAGAGGCAGGTTCGATATTGTCATTTAAAAAGTAATTGGATAGGTATATGGACAGGAAAGGAATGGAGGGTTATGGGCTGAGTGCAGGTCGATGGGACTAGATGAGAGTAAGCGTTCGGCACAGACTAAAAGGGCCGAAATGGCCTGTTTCTGTGCTGTAATTGTTTTATGGTTATATGGATATATTTTAAGGCCATATGATCATAAAACTTAGTGGCAGAATTAGGCTATTTGGCCCATTCGAGTCTGCTCTACCATTCCATCATGGCCTATTTCTTAACCCCCCCCAACAGCATTCTCCTGCCTGCTCCCCATAACCTTTGACACCCTGACTAATCAGGAACCTAACAGCCTCTGCTTTAAATAAACCCAATGACTTGCCCTCCACAGATACATCACCTTCTGGCTAAAGAAATTCTTCATCTCTGTTCTGAAAGAACGCCCTTGTATTCTGCGGCTGTTCCTCCTGGTCCTATAAGAAACAACTTGGTTATTTTTATGCTGCTGACTTCCATAAACCGTTTTACAGTAGTGGATTTATCTTTCAGTTTTTGACTGTTAGTTGAATCTGCTTCAGAGCTAAGATAAATGTTACAGAGATACGTGGTAGATAAAGTAAAGTAATTGAAAGCTGTTTAACCACTGTAAGCCATGTTTCTCAGAGCACTGGAGTCAGCAGATGAACAGAGGCAAGGAAGATAAATGTCTTTTCCTCTCAACTATCAATCAGGAGGAATTGAAGTGATGTCCCCTTTTGCCCCTTTCCACCCCTAAAGCTAAACTTCTGAATTAGCTCCCCTTATTATTGTCTCCAGAACCCTCCCTAGGATCCAATGTTGACCCATAATCCCATCCCCAAACCTCCTGTGGTGTGATGCAGAAGATAGCAAAGACTTTGTGCAGCAGACAAGTGGCTGGAGGAACTCAGTTTGTTGTCTTTTTCTCATTGGTTGTTTCCCTGTCTCTGTCATGTGTGGTTTATCATTGATTCTATTGTGTTTCAACACTTGCAAAAAAAAAGAATCTCAGGGTAACAGATGGAGGTATATACAGCAACGTATATACTTCAATAATAAATTTACTTTGAACTTTGAAGCTGGAGACTACCCATGAAGGAATTGCCATAGATACTCACTTTCAAGAGTCCTTTTTGCCAAGCTCAGTTTTCTAACAGAGCAGCTGATTCTTCCAGCGAACACAGAGTTGTTTTTGAGCAAGTTAGACCCCCAACCTAAATTCCTTGCTCAGCTTCTTGTGGTCAGCAAGAAACAGTCTTCAGTTCTTAATGTAGATTGCAAGCAATAATCAGTCTGAAGTTAAAAGGACAAGTTTTTAAACAAACTGTACTGCCTCTAGAGCACAGGCTGCTGGCCCACAGCACGGGGCTAGCTGCTCAAGAAATATAGTGTAAGACAATGAGGTCTGCTTTGGTGTAATTAAACAATGCATTCACTTAGCCTATAAATGCAACTGAGAAATATCACATTAGTGTGCAGTCACAAAGTAGCAAAACAACTGTATAAATGTTAGCGTGCAGTCGGGCTTGTTAGGAATGGTCAAGGAATGGTAAGAGGAATAACAGAAAGACTAGGTGACTAGAATCCATTGTTCTGTCCTCGATTTCTGCAATTGATGGTTTGCTTGTTAGCAAATTGTATGGTATGTCTTTTCAGCTTATAGGAATTGTATCTGTGTTTTAGAAATCCTTTGTGTTCTAGAAATCATTTGTAATTTGGAAACTTTTCATAAGATAGAAAACTTCTGTGAGTTTTTTTAAATATTTTAAGAGTTTTATCTAAATTTAAGCGTATAACACTAAAAATAAATGAACTGTTTTTAAACTTCTTCACAAGCTGAAAATTTCTCTTCCTCAATAGAGTGGGGAACTACCACTCAAACAGCGGGTACTGGCAGCTAAACACACTGTGGAGGATAAAGAGAAAATTGATCTAGTATAAACTCCCTTCAGTGAGGGGACTTGTGGCTTTTTATATTGGATAGGTCTTAAGATCTCTGTTTGAGTTCAGAAGTTTGCTCACAGCAAATCCAATACCATCACAGAATATGATGGGCAGTTCTGATGAAGGGTCTCATCCTGAAACTTTGACTGTTTACACTTTTCCATATATGCTGAGCTCCTCCAGCATTTTGGTGTATTACTTTGAATTCCAGCATCGGCAGATTTTCTTTTGTCCATCACATGCTGTTCCTCTAGTTGGTGTTTAACCTCTGGCAGTGGAGGAGGCTGGGGACAGATAGGACAACATGGTAATGGGGAAAGGATTTAAAACAGCTGGCAGCTGGGAGCTCCAGAAAGTCAAGATGGATGGAGCACAAATGCATGTCAAAGATGTCACCCATTTTGCACCTGGTCTCACCAGGATGCTACATCTGGATGCAATAAACCAAGCTCTAAGAACTTTATAATCAGTTTAGAATGGTGATATTACAGATTTTTCTTAGTTCACCAAAACTAACATTGTTAAAATAAGAACATAAGAAATAGGAAATAGGAGCAGGAGTAGGCCATCCAGCCTATCGAGCCTGCCCTGCAATTCAATAAGATCATGGCTGATCTGTCTGTAAACCCAGCTCCATCTACCTGCCTTTTCCCCATAACCCTTAATTCCCCTACTATGTAAACATCTATCTAATTGTATCTTAAATACATTTAGTGAGGAAGCCTCAACTGCTTCCCTGGCCAGGGAATTCCACCGATTCACCACTCTCTGGGGAAAACAGTTTCTTCTCATCTCCATCCTATATCTTCTCCCCTGAATCTTGAGGCAATGTTCCCTAGTTCTAGTCTCAGCTACCAATGGAAACAACTTTCCTAGTTCCATCTTATTTATCCCTCTCAATATGTTGTATGTTTCTATAAGATCCCCTCTCATTCTTTTGAATTCCAGGTGGCTCAATCTCTCCTCATAGGTTAATCCCTTCATCTCTGGAATCAACCTGGTGAACTTCCTCTGCACTGCCTCCAAAGCCAGTATATCCTTCCTCAAGTATGGAGACCAGACTGCACACAGTACTCCAGGAGCGGTCTCACCAGTACCCTGTATAGTTGCAGCATGACCTCCGTGTTCTTGAATTCAATCCCTCTAGCAATGAAGGCCAACATTCCGTTTGCCTTCTCTAATAACCTGCTGCACCTGCAAGCCAACTTTTTGCGATTCATGCACAAGTACTCCCAAATCCCTCTGCACAACAGCATGCTGCGATCTTTCACCATTTAAATGATAATGTGCTCTTCTATTATTCCTTCCAAAGTGGATGATCTCACATTTACCAACGTTGTATTCCATCTGCCAGACCTTGGCCCACTCACTTAACCTATCTATATCCCTCTGCAGACTCTCCACATCCTCTGTGCAACTTGCTTTTCTGCTCAGTCTAGTGTCATCAGCAAATTTTGCTACGCTACACTCAGTCCCCTCTTCCAAATCATCAATGAAGATGGTAAACAACTGTAGACCCAGCACTGACCCCTGCGACACCCCACTCGCTGTTGACTGCCAACCGGAGAAACACCCATTTATATCAACTCTCTGGCTTCTATTGGTTAACCAATCCACTATCCATGCCAATACACTTCCTCCAACTCCATGCATCCGTATCTTATTTATAAGTCTCTTGTGTGGCACCTTATTGAATGCCTTCTAGAAATCCAAGTATACAGCATCCACCTGTTCCCCTCTATCCACTGCACCCATACTTCCTCAAAGAACTCCAATAAGTTTGTCAAAATAGACCTGCCCTTTCTGAATCCATGCTGCATCTGTCTAATGGAAACACTCCTTTCTGAATGCTTCACTATATCTTCCTTAGTGACAGCTTCAAGCATTTTCCCAACTACAGATGTTAAGCTAAATGGCCTATACTTGCCCATCTTTTGCCTACATCTGTTTTTAAAAAGTGGCGTGACATTTGCTGTCCTCCAATCCACTGAGACCTGCCCAGAGTCCAGAGAATTTTGGTAAATGATTACCAAGGTGTCTACTATAACCTCCACCATTTCCCTCAACACCCTGGGATGCGTCCCGTCAGGACCAAGGGACTTATCTTCCTTCAGGCCCTCTAGTTTGCTCATCACTATCTCTTTAGTGACAGTGACTTATCGAGTTCCTCACCTCTCATTTCATCCATAACATCATTCTTTGGCATATTAGATATGACCTCCACTGTAAAGACCGACACAAAACAGTCTTTCAATGCCTCAGCCATTTCCTTATCACCCATTATTGATTTTCCCTTCTCGACTTCCGAGGGACCTGCATTGACTTTAGCCACCCTCTTCCGCTTTATATATTTATAAAAACTTCTGCTATCTGTTTTTATATTTTGTGCTAATTTATTTTCATACTCTATCTTCCCTTTCCTTATTTCTTCTTTAGTTGTTCTTTGTTGCTTTTTAAAGTCTTCCCAATCCTCCAGTCTTCCACTACTCTTTGCGACTTTGTACACATGAGCTTTAAGTTTGCTACTATCTTTTATTTCCTTAGTTATACAAGCCTGGCTCTCCCCACATTTACTGTCCTTACTTTTGACTGTAATATACTTCTGTTGAGCACTGTAAAAAATCTCTTTGAAAGTATTCCACTGTTCTCAACCGTCCTACCAAATAGCTTGTGTTCCCAATCCACATTCTCCAATTCCTCCTTCATCCTGTTGTTTTCTCCCTTGTTCAAGCATAATACACTAGTTTTAGATTTAACTATTTCATCCTCCATCTGTATGCGAAATTCAATCATACCATGATCACTCTTTCCAAGAGGATCCCTGACTATGAGATCGTTAATCTGACCTGTCTCATTGCACAGGACTAGATCTAAGATAGCATTTTTCCCTGTAGGTTCACTAATATGTTGCTCAAGAAAGCCATCTCAGATGCATTCTATGAAGTCTTCCTCAAAAATGGAGAAATTCTTAAAAGAAGAATGGATAAAATGTCAAGAAATCAGAAAATTTCTTGGTTAAAACTAGTTGCTAATTGATCTGTTGTGTGACATAAAACACACATCCAGCAAAAAGAAGTAGTTTAATCATGAAAACGAACGGAGACTTTGTCCTTGATATAGAGAATTTCTTTGGACTGGAATTGCGAGTGGTGCCAAGGACAATAACAGAGAAGATAATCTTACATTTGCACCAGATCCTTGCACTAGTTTGTTTTCTCTTGAGTACAATTTGTTTCCTGGATTGATTGAGCAGACTTTGTCTTCAAACTGTACTCATGGCAGAGTGGTGTCAAGGTCTATTGAAAAGCTCTTACATTTGCTGTTGCTAGGAATAGCAGAACAGGATGTGAAAACTGGACTTATGTAAATTGTGTAATCTGTTTATTCTTGTTACGAATGCTGAAATAAAACAATTTTCTTGAACATATTGATGGATGACAACCATACTGTTTGAAATAATGATGGGCAACGCTAGCTTGTTCTTCTCCTGTTTCCCCATTTGCTAAATACTGCCTACTCCTTCACCTCTACATTCCAAAAAAGCCAGGTAGGCTCTCAAAGTGACTGCCTTTCGAACAGATACAACTTCCATCTTCCCCATATCTTGGAGCTTCCCAATTACCTATGCCTGTGATTTATTGACACCACCAAGCAATGAGCTGGAGGTAAGACTGGGTTTATGACTCATACCAAATGGCAAACAAAATGTCAAGCAGTTTCTCAGAATAAAGTCCATTTAAGGAGCAGAGGAAACTATAGCAACTTCTCCCAATGAGAGCAGGATAATATCTCTGGAAAATTGAATGGCTTCATAAAAATTCTGCACACTAAAACAATCTAATTTACTTGCGAATATAGTGGTTGATAGGGATGAGTGTCAGCTAAACATTTTCACTCTGCCCAACTGTATCATCAATAGAACATAACTACTACTAATGTTTTTTTTTTTGTACCCCTCCTGCCTTTTTTATGAAGACTCCAAACATACCTGACAACAGATGTAAACCCTTGAAATGAAACCTCATCTTCTGCATGGAAATGTCTTGAAGCTACCAAATAAAAACTATTAGAATTATCTGAACCAAAGACAACTTCAACCACAGCTCTTCAATGCATTTCATCACCATGCCAACTGTGATAGAGGAGAAGAAATTGGACTGACCATAATTTCTTCCTAATCTGACATACAACAGGCCTTTGTGTTACTTGATTATAATTGCTAGCTATTGCTTGCTGGCAATTTCCATTCAGACCTCTGAACAAATTGAGCTGAATTAGAATGAATGAGGCTCAAATGGTTCTAGTTGAAACAGATGGTTCTCAAGTAGGCAAATCCAACATCCACTTTCAGGTCCATTGATTTCATGGAATGAAACTGGACTGAGATCAAACACGAATGGAAGAGAAATATGGTTAAAAGCATATGGTATCCTCAGGTGGTCCAAACGCTAGGTGACTTCAGTGCATCTGGTCCATTTCTTCACAAAACTGCCTCAAGTTTAATGTCGATAAAAACACTTCAGGCAGAATCTGTAGAAGGTAAAATGGAGTTAATGTCACAGTTTAAAGATAGATACTTCATCAGAAAGGGGAGAGGAAGAAGACATGTTAGTGTTAAATTGCTGAGAGTACTGGAACAGGATGGAGAAGAGTAGGGACTGGGGTCTCAGTGAGTGACGGGGAGTGGGGACTGGGGTCTCAGTGAGAGTCAGGGAGAGTGGGGACTGGGGTCTCAGTGAGTGTCAGGGAGAGTGGGGACTGGGGTCTCAGTGAGAGTGGGGACTGGGGTCTCAGTGAGAGACAGGGGGAGTGGGGACTGGGGTCTCAGTGAGTGTCAGGGGGAGTGGGGACTGGAGTTTCAGTGAGTGTCAGGGAGAGTGGGGACTGGGGAGTCAGTGAGAGTCAGGGAGTCTGGGGACTGGGGTCTCAGTGAGTGTCAGGGAGAGTGGGGACTGGGGTCTCAGTGAGAGTGGGGACTGGGGTCTCAGTGAGAGACAGGGGGAGTGGGGACTGGGGTCTCAGTGAGTGTCAGGGGGAGTGGGGACTGGGGAGTCAGTGAGAGTCAGGGAGTCTGGGGACTGGGGTCTCAGTGAGTGACGGGGAGTGGGGACTGGGGTCTCAGTGAGTGTCAGGGAGAGTGGGGACTGGAGTTTCAGTGAGTGTCAGGGAGAGTGGGGACTGGGGAGTCAGTGAGAGTCAGGGAGTCTGGGGACTGGGGTCTCAGTGAGAGTGGGGACTGGGGTCTCAGTGAGAGACAGGGGGAGTGGGGTCTGGGGTCTCAGTGAGTGTCAGGGGGAGTGGGGACTGGGGTCTCAGTGAGAGACAGGGGGAGTGGGGACTGGGGTCTCAGTGAGAGTCAGAGAGAATGGGGACTGGGGTCTCAGTGAGTGTCAGGGAGAGTGGGGACTGGGGTCTCACTGAGAGTCGGGGGGACTGGGGACTGGGGAGTCAGTGAGAGTCAGGGAGAGTGGGGCTGGGGTCTCACTGAGAGTCAGGGAGACTGAGGACTGGGGTCTCAGTGAGAGTCAGGGAGACTGGGGTCTCAGTGAGAGTCAGGGAGTGTGGGGACTAGAGTTTCAGTGAGTGTCAGGGAGAGTGGGGACTGGGGTCTCAGTGAGAGTCAGGGAGAGTGGGGACTGGGGTCTCTGAGAGTCAGGGAGACTGGGGTCTCAGTGAGAGTCAGGGAGAGTGGGGACTGGAGTTTCAGTGAGAGTCAGGGAGAGTGGGGACTGGGGTCTCAGTGAGTGTCCGGGGAGTGGGGACTGTGGTCTCAGTGAGAGTCAGGGGGAGTGGGGACTGGGGTTTCAGTGAGTGTCAGGGGGAGTGGGGACTGGGGTCTCAGTGAGAGACAGGGGGAGTAGAGACTAGGGTCTCAGTGAGAGTCAGGGAGAGTGGGGACTGGGGTCTCAGTGAGAGTCAGGGAGAATGGGGACTGGGGTCTCAGTGAGAGTCAGGGAGAGTGGGGACTGGGGTTTCAGTGAGAGTAGGGACTGGGGTCTCAGTGAGAGTCAGGGAGAGTGGGGACTGGGGTTTCAGTGAGAGTAGGGACTGGGGTCTCAGTGAGAGTGGGGACTGGGGTCTCAGTGAGTGTCAGGGAGAGTGGGGACTGGGATTTCTGTGAGTGTCAGGGAGAGTGGGGACTGGGGTCTCAGTGAGAGACAGGGAGAGTGGGGACTGGGGTCTCAGTGAGTGTCAGCAGTAGTTCAGAGATAGAGAAAGAACGTCTCCTATGTTGAGTGGATAGCATTAACACAGTAATACAGCTTATCGTGCCATGGTCTCACAGCTCCTGTGACAAAGATTCAAACCTGACCTTCAAAGCTGTCTGTTTTGGGTTTCCATTTTCCCTTCTTCCTGGAGCTCTGTTTCTTTTGCACATCTCTTAAATGTGCGGATTTGCAGGTTAATTGCCTACTTTAACTGGTCCCTAGTTATATATGAGTGGTAGAACCACTGGAGGAGAGGATGGTGTTAGCCAGAATGAGTGATTAGCTGTTGCAAAATGATGGCCACCCATTTCAGTTCAGCTTCCCATTCCCATACTGACACATCTACACATGGCTCCTCTTCTGCTACAATAAGGTCAAGCTCAGGATAGAGGAGCAACACCTCATATTCTGTCTCTGTAGCCTCCGAGTTAATTGTATTAACAACAATTTCTCTAACTTGCGTTAATTTCTCCCTTCCCCCTTTTTCTTTTCCCCCCTTCCCTCTTTTCCAATTCCCTATTTTGGTTACTCTCTCAACTCTTATCATCTCCTCTCTCACCCTCACGACCTGCCCATCAACTCCTTCTGGTTCCCCTACTTCTCCTTATTCCATGGTCTACTGTCCTCTCCTATCAGATGCTTTCTTGTTCATTTCTTTACTTCTTCCACCTATTGCCTCCCGTCTTCTTATATCACCCTTCCTTCACACACCCATCTTCATGCTCACCTGGTCTCACACATCACCTGCTAGCTTTTATTCCTTTCCCTCCCCTCACCTTCTTATTCTGGTTTGGCATCTGTCCCCTTCACTTCCAGTGCTGAAATATCAACTGTTTCTTTCTATCCATAATTGCTGGCTGACCTGCTGAGCTCCTCCAGCATGGCAGTGCCTTGTAAATTCTTAGCATTATATCCTTGTTTTTATATTCTTGTCCTTTCAAAGTTAATGTTAATATTGCAATTGTCTTTCTCACTACTCCCTCAACCTGAAAATTAACCTTTAGGAAATCCTGCACAAGGACTCACAAGTCCCTTCGCACCTCTGATTTTTGAATTTTCTCTACATTTAGAAAATAGTGCATGCTTCTATTCCTTCTACCAAAGTGCATGACTAAACACTTCATGACACTCTATTCCATCTGCCACTTCTTTGCCCATTCTCCTAATCTGCTCATCCTTCTGCAGCCTCCCTGCCTCCTCAGCACCACTGCCCCGCCAACTATCTTTGTATCACGCAAAAACTTGATCACAAAGCCTTCAATTCCATCATCAAAATCATAGATATACAGCGTAAAAAGAAGTAGTCCCAACATCAACCCCTGTGGAATATCACTAATCACCAGTAGACAACCAGAAAAGACCTCCTTTATTCCTGCCCTTTGCCTCCTGCCAACCAATCAATGTTCTATCCATGCAAGTATCTTTCCTGTAATGCCACAAGCTCTATTGTTCAGAAGGTTACTGCAAATTCTATCCTATTCATCTCTTTCCCAGTCATGATGAAGGGTCTTCAAACTTCCCATGAGGCTGCCTGGCCTGCTGAGTGCTCCTAGTGTTTCCCTTTTTTTTTAGCATCTACAGTGTTGTGATCTCCTCTCTGAATAATTCCTTTATTGGATGGGTGCAGAGGATCAAACAGCAATAAGAACACCAGCAACAAAACCTGCATTTCTGCAACACTTAGTAAAATGCCTGAAGAAATATCACAAGATGGTTGAGAATCAAAATGTGATCCTGGGTCACCTTAGGAGCTATTGAAGATTTTTGAGGAGATGTCAGACTTCATGAGCAGCAAGGCTACAGAAGTGTTAGAAATTAGACTGAGAATTTTATACTTTTAATATTAAAATCATTCTGTCAACTTTTGAAGATTTACACCATGTGTCCAATTACTTGATTTTGTTTCTCAAGATGTATGCTGGGAATATTTTGGGGGTAATTGGGGAAATCTATCTCTGATTCTCTGTTCATTAATACAACTCACCAGAAAATGAGTATAACTTCTCAACTAATCCCTGAGGCATTGTTTGGAAACAAATTCCTTAATGATCATGCCACACAAGAATTAAGATCCTTTCATAAGGATATTTTTAGTACAATGTAGTAGTGGTAATATAAATATGTTCGACATTAATTTTCCATAGGCATTAATATTTCTGCCTATGAATTATTCTTGAACTGTTACAATGCAATCTATGTTCATACACACACCTCCACATGCTGTAGAGGATTATCGTTCAGTTCATTGGTTTGTTAGATATATGGGTTGGGGGAAAATGTTGACAGGGACATAGGGTATAGCTTCTAAATTCTTTTAACTGGATCCATGGGATAATTTTACACCAAAGCGATTTGGAAAATTGCCCCAATTTAAAGACTCATTTCAAAGCCAGCACCTCTGGCAATTTGGCATTCCCTCAGTTCTCCAGTTTAGAGCCAGCTTAGAGCTTTGTGGCAAAGTCGCTGAAGTAAAACTTTGATCAATGCAGGAGAGCTGCCATTGAGAATCTTAACATGTTCAAAAATCTTTGGAGCACATTGATGTGTCCTTGGTACAAATCTTTGGCCTGAAAACAGAGCACTTAATTTTTCCACTGTGTTAAATTATTATCTTTGGAAGAATATTGAAAATATCTGCCAGCAATTCTTCTAATTGTGATCTTATTTCCGTTCAGTTCCTTTAGCACTCACAGTGTAATATTACTTGGTTGTAACATTGCTCAGTAATCACTATGGAAAAGATCTCCACAAAATGATGGAAATGGTAATTTCTCATACAGTACTGAAGGAGACCAATTTGGCCCATTATCTATAAATTCATGCAGGACATACATAAGGTGAGAGTACACAATTTATTTTCCTTGGATTGGAGATCAAGAATTAGAGGACATAGGATTACAGTGAGAGGGGAGAGATTTAATAGGAACCTGAGGGGTGACTATTTCACTCAGAAAGTGGTCTTTATAAATTTTGAACTGCCAGAGGAAGTTGTTGAGGCAGAAACATAACCAATATATAGAGGACACATGAACAGATACTTGAATGGAAAAGGTTTAGAGCAGAAGTTGACATCCTGGGGTTCACAGACCCCTTGCTTAACGGTATTGGTCAATGACATAAAAAAGATTGGGAATCCCTGATTTAGAAGGATATGGGCCAAATGCAGACAAAGGAGCTAGCTTAGATGGGAATATTGGTCAGCATGGACCAGTTCTGCTGAATAGCCTGTTGACCTCATGAATCTATGAGTCTTTGCAAATTCAGAGCAATCCCATTCCCCACTAATTTTCTCTGTACCTGATTGTCATTCTATTATAACAATCACAGCACAGAAACAGGCCATCTCAGCCCTTCTAGTCCATGCCTAACGCTTACTCTCACCTAGTCCCACTGACCTGCCCTTAGCCTATAACCCTCCATTCCTTTCCCGTCCATATACCTATCCAATTTATTTTTAAATGACAAAATTGAATCTGCCTCTACCACTTCTACTGGAAGCTTGTTCCACACAGCTACCACTCTCTGAGTAAAGAAGTTCCTCCTCGAGTTACCCCTAAACTTTTGCCCCTTAACTCTCAACTCATGTCCTCTTGTTTGAATCTTCCCTGCTCTCAATGGAAAAAGCCTATCCACGTCAATTCTATCTATCCCCCTCATAATTTTAAATACCTCTATCAAGCCCCACTCAACCTTCTATGCTCCAAAGAATAAAGACCTAACTTATTCAACCTTTCTCTGTAACTTAGGTGCTGAAACCCAGGTAACATTCTAGTAAATCTCCTCTGTACTCTCTCTATTTTGTTGCCATCTTTCCTATAATTTGGTGACCAGAACTGTATACAATACTCCAAATTTGGCCTTACCAATGCCTTGTACAATTTTAACATTACATCCCAACTCCTATACTCAATGGTCTGATTTATAAAGGCCAGCATACCAAAAGCTTTCTTCACCACCCTATTCACATGAGATTCCACCTTCAGGGAATGTTCTACTGCATTGTTCTATTCCATTTCTTTTCCATGTAAATGCCTGCAGAAAAATGAATCTCAAAGCAGTACATGCTAACATATACGTACTTTGATAATAAATTAATTTTGAACTTTAAACTGGACATCCGAATTGAAGCTGGGTCACTGGCATTATGAGCCAGCAGCTTTGCAGTTACGCTGCACTGTATTTTATTAATATGTATATACATCAGGGGTTCCCAACCTTCTTTATGCCATGGGTCCCTACCATTAAATGAGGGATCTGTGGAACTTAAGTCGGGAACCTCTGATACATATTATTATTGGAGGAGATGGAACAACACAAGCCAACCCTGTCATTAGCACTTAAATTGATACCGTCATTGCAGACAAATGATCAACAGCAATCCTGGTTTTTGTGTATGTGCTGGATATGAGATTGACACAATTTGGGAAACCATGACAGTCTTTAATATTCATAGGGATATGATTATACCACCAGGAAACAATGAGATCTAAATTTTCAATGGACTTTAATGGAACAGAGTGTTTATGGAAAATGCAATGGACTCCAAAAGATTTCATCATTTATTTCTGAGTGCACCCTATTCTGAACCTCCATTTTAATTTCTAGAATACAATAAAATTCCAGTGATCCATCATCCAATCATTAGGTCACATTTGCAGTGCTCCGACGAGGACCTGGCTCTCAAGCTTTCTTTCGCTCCATTACATTCACTGAGACCTCAGCCAAGTGCTCTCCTGTAGTCAATGGGAGCAAAGTCTCCACTCTCCCCTCACTCACTGAGACCACAGATGCCAATCTATCCTTCAATCACTGAGACTCCAGTACCCCACTCTCCTACTGAGACCCCAGACCACAATCTCTCCTACACTCATTGAGACCCCAGTCCCCACTCTCTCCTACACTCATTGAGACCCCAGAACCCCCTCTTCTAAATCCATTGAGACCCCAGTCCTCACTCTCTCCTACACTCATTGAGACCCCAGATCCCCCTCTCCTACATCCATTGCGGCCCCAGTATCCACTGTCTACATAACTCACTGACAGTCCCAGTCCCCACTTTCTCCTACACCCACTCAGACCCCAGAACACCCTCTCCTACACCCACTGAGACCGCAGAACACCCTCTACTACATCCATTGTGACCCCAGTATCCACACTCTCCTACACTCAATGAGACCCCAGAACCCCCTCTCCTACATCCATTGCGACCCCAGTATCCACTCTCTACTTAACTCACTGACAGTCCCAGTCCCCACTGTCTCCTACACCCACTCAGACCCCAGAACACCCTCTCCTACACCCACTGAGACACCAGAACACCCTCTACTACATCCATTGAGACCACAGTACCCACTCTCTCCTACACTCATTGAGACCCCAGAACCCCCTCTCCTACATCCATTGCGACCCCAGTATCCACTCTCTACTTAACTCACTGACAGTCCCAGTCCCCACTTTCTCCTACACCCACTCAGACCCCAGAACACCCTCTCCTACACCCACTGAGACCGCAGAACACCCTCTACTACATCCATTGTGACCCCAGTATCCACTCTCTCCTACACTCAATGAGACCCCAGAACCCCCTCTCCTACATCCATTGCGACCCCAGTATCCACTCTCTACTTAACTCACTGACAGTCCCAGTCCCCACTGTCTCCTACACCCACTCAGACCCCAGAACACCCTCTCCTACACCCACTGAGACACCAGAACACCCTCTACTACATCCATTGAGACCACAGTACCCACTCTCTCCTACACTCATTGAGACCCCAGAACCCCCTCTCCTACATCCATTGCGACCCCAGTATCCACTCTCTACTTAACTCACTGACAGTCCCAGTCCACACTGTCTCCTACACCCACTCAGACCCCAGAACACCCTCTCCTACATCCATTGAGACCCCAATACCCACTCTCTCCTTAACTCACTGAGACCCCAGTCCCTGCTCACTCCTACACTCACTGAGACCACAGTTTTCACACTCTCCAACACTCACAGAAAACCTAGACCACCCTCTCCTACTCTCACAGAGACTCTAGACCCCCTCTCCTACTCTCACAGAGACCCTAGACCACCCTCTCCTACTCTCACAAAGACCCCAGACCCCCCTCTCCTACTCTCACAGAGACAGCAGACCTCTCTCCTACTCTCACAGACCCTAGACCCCCGCTCCTACTCTCACAGAGACCCCAGACTCCCCTCTCCTACTCTCACAGAGACCCTAGACCCCCTCTCCTATTCTCAGTGAACCTAGACCCCCCTCTCCTACTCTCACAAAGACCCCAGACCCCCCTCTCCTACTCTCACTGAGACACCAGCCTCCCCTCTCCTACACTCACAGAGACCCTAGACCCCCCTCCTACACTCACAGAGACCCCAAACCCCTCTCTCCTACTCTCACAGACCCTAGATGCCCCTCTCCTACTCTCACAGAGACCCTAGACCCCCCTCTCCTACTCACAAAGACCCCAGACCCCCTCCTATTCTCACAGACCCCAGACCCCCCTCTCCTACTCTCACAGAGACCCTAGAACCCCTTCTCCTACTCTCACAGAGTCCCTAGACCCCCCTCTCCTACTCTCACTGAAATCCTAGACCCCCCTCTCCTACTCTCACAGAGACCGTAGACCCCCTCTCCTATTCTCAGTGACCCTAGACCCCCCTCTCCTACTCTCACAAAGACCCCAGACCCCCCTCTCCTACTCTCACAGATACCGTAGACTCCCCTCTCCTACTCTCACAGAGTCCCTAGACCCCCTCTCCTATTCTCACAGAGACCCTAGACCCCCTCCCACAGACCACAAACCCCCCTCTCCTACTCTCACAGAGACCCCAAACCCCTCTCTCCTACTCTCACAGACCCTAGATGCCCCTCTCCTACTCTCACAGAGACCCTAGACCCCCCTCTCCTACTCACAAAGACCCCAGACCCCCTCCTATTCTCACAGACCCCAGACCCCCCTCTCCTACTCTCACAGAGACCCTAGACCCCCTTCTCCTACTCTCACAGAGTCCCTAGACCCCCCTCTCCTACTCTCACTGAAATCCTAGACCCCCCTCTCCTACTCTCACAGAGACCCTAGACCCCCTCTCCTATTCTCAGTGACCCTAGACTCCCCTCTCCTACTCTCAAAGAGTCCCTAGACCCCCCTCTCCTACTCTCACTGACACCCTAGACCCCCCTCTCCTACTCTCACAGACCCTAGACCCCCCGCTCCTACACTCACAGAGACCCCAGACTCCCCTCTCCTACTCTCACAGAGACCCTAGACCCCCTCTCCTATTCTCACAGAGACCCTAGACCCCCTCCCACAGACCACAAACCCCCCTCTCCTATTCTCACAGAGTCCCCAGACTCCCCTCTCCTACTCTCACAGAGACCCTAGACCCCCTCTCCTATTCTCACAGAGACCCTAGACCCCCCTCTCCTACACACAAAGACCCCAGACCCCCTCCTATTCTCACAGAGACCCCAGACCCCCCTCTCCTACACTCACTGAGACACCAGACTCCCCTCTCCTACTCTCACGACCCTAGACCCCCCTCCTACTCTCACAGAGACCCCAGACCCCCCTCTCCTACTCTCACAGACCCTAGACCCCCCTCTCCTACTCTCACAGAGACCCTAGACCCCACTCTCCTACTCTCACAAAGACCCCAAACCCCCTCTTCTATTCTCACAGAGACCCCAGACCCCACTCTCCTACTCTCACTGAGACGCTAAACCCCCCTCTCCTACACTCACAGTCCCTAGACCCCCCGCTCCTACTCTCACAGAGACCCTAGACCCCCCTCTCCTACTCTCACATTCCCCAGACTCCCTTCTCCTACACTCACAGTCCCTAGACCCCCCTCTCCTACTCTCACAGAGACCCTAGACCCCCTCTCCTACTCACAAAGACCCCAGACACCCTCTCCTACTCTCACAGACCACAAACCCCCCTCTCCTACTCTCACTGAGGCCCTAGAACCCCCTCGCCTACTCTCACTGACTCCAGACCCCCCTCTCCTACTCTCACAGAGACCCCAGAACCCCCTCTCCGACTCTCACAGAGACCCTAGACCCCTCTCTCCTATTCTCACAGACCCTAGACCCCCTCTCCTACTCTCACAGAGACCCCAGACTCCCCTCTCCTACTCTCACAGAGACCCTAGACCCCCCTCTCCTACTCTCACAAAGACCCCAGAACCCCCTCTC
Organism: Hemitrygon akajei; assembly: GCF_048418815.1. Lineage (NCBI taxonomy): Eukaryota > Metazoa > Chordata > Chondrichthyes > Myliobatiformes > Dasyatidae > Hemitrygon > Hemitrygon akajei. The sequence continues at coordinate 25,887,376 of NC_133144.1, forward strand.
CTACTCTCACTGAGACCCTAAACCCCCCTCTCCTACACTCACAGTCCCTAGACCCCCCTCTCCTACTCTCACAGATACCCTAGACCCCCCTCTCCTACTCTCACAGAGACCCCAGACTCCCCTCTCCTACACTCACAGTCCCTAGACCCCCCTCTCCTACTCTCACAGACCACAAACCCCCCTCTCCTACTCTCACTGAGGCCCTAGAACCCCCTCTGCTACTCTCACAGAGACCCCAGAACCCCCTCTCCTACTCTCACAGAGACCCTAGACCCCCCTCTCCTACTCTCACAGAGACCCCAGAACCCCCTCTCCTACTCTCACAGACCCCGGACTCCCCTCTTCAAGTCCCACAGAGACCCTAGACCCCCTCTCCTATTCTGTGACACTAGACCCCCCTCTCCTACTCTCACTGAGACCCCAGACCCCCCTCTCCTACTCTCACAGAGACCCCAGAACCCCCTCTCCTACTCTCACAGAGACCCTAGACCCCCTCTCCTACTCTCAGAGAGACCCCAGAACCCCCTCTCCTACTCTCACAGAGACCCCAGACTCCCCTCTTCTACTCCCACAGAGACCCTGGACCACCTCTCCTATTCTGTGACACTAGACCCCCCTCTCCTACTCTCATACCCTAGACCCCCCTCTCCTACTCTCACAGAGACCCCAGAACCCCCTCTCCTACTCTCACAGAGACCCTAGTCCCCCTCTCCTACTCTCACAGAGACCCCAGACTCCCCTCTCCTACTCTCACAGAGACCCTAGACCCCCCTCTCCTACTCTCACAGAGACCCCAGACCCCCCTCTCCTACTCTCACAGAGACCCCAGACCCCCTCTCCTATTCTCACTGAGACCCTAGACACCCCTCTCCTACTCTCACGGACACTAGACCCCCCTCCTACTCTCACAGAGACCCCAGACCCCCTCTCCTACTCTCACTGAGACACCAGACTCCCCTCTCCTACTCTCACGGAGACCCTAGACCCCCCTCCTACTCTCACAGACCCTAGACCCCCCTCTCCTACTCTCACAGAGACCCTAGGCCCCCTCTCCTACTCTCACAGAGACCCCAGACTCCCCTCTCCTATTCTCACAGAGACCCCAGACCCCCCTCTCCTACTCTCACTGAGACGCTAAACCCCCCTCTCCTACACTCACAGTCCCTAGACCCCCTGCTCCTACTCTCACAGAGACCCTAGACCCCCTCTCCTACTCTCACAGAGACCCCAGACTCCCCTCTCCTACACTCACAGACCCTAGACCCCCCTCTCCTACTCTCACAGAGACCCTAGACCCCCTCTCCTACTCTCACAGACCACAAACCCCCCTCTACTACTCTCACTGAGACCCCAGAACCCCCTCTCCTACTCTCACTGAGACCCCAGACCCCCCCTCCTACACTCACAGAGACCCCAGAACCCCCTCTCCGACTCTCACAGAGACCCTAGACCCCTCTCTCCTACTCTCACAGACCCTAGACCCCCTCTCCTACTCTAACAGAGACCCCAGACTCCCCTCTCCTACTCTCACAGAGACCCTAGACCCCCCTCTCCTACTCTCACAAAGACCCCAGAACCCCCTCTCCTACTCTCACTGAGACCCTAAACCCCCCTCTCCTACACTCACAGTCCCTAGACCCCCCTCTCCTACTCTCACAGATACCCTAGACCCCCCTCTCCTACTCTCACAGAGACCCCAGACTCCCCTCTCCTACACTCACAGTCCCTAGACCCCCTCTCCTACTCTCACAAAGACCCCAGACCCCCCTCTCCTACTCTCACAGATACCGTAGACTCCCCTCTCCTACTCTCACAGAGTCCCTAGACCCCCCTCTCCTACTCTCACAGAGACCCTAGACCCCCTCTCCTACTCTCACAGACCACAAACCCCCCTCTCCTACTCTCACTGAGGCCCTAGAACCCCCTCTCCTACTCTCACTGATACCCCAGACCCCCCTCTCCTACTCTCACAGAGACCCCAGACTCCCCTCTTCTACTCCCACAGAGACCCTAGACCCCCTCTCCTATTCTATGACACTAGACCCCCCTCTCCTACTCTCACAAAGACCCCAGACCCCCCTCTCCTACTCTCACTGAGACACCAGACACCCCTCTCCTACTCTCACAGACCCTAGACCCCCTCTCCTACTCTCATACCCTAGACCCCCCTCTCCTACTCTCACAGAGACCCCAGAACCCCCTCTCCTACTCTCACAGAGACCCTAGGCCCCCTCTCCTACTCTCACAGAGACCCCAGACTCCCCTCTCCTACTCTCACTGAGACCCCAGACCCCCTCTCCTACTCTCACAGAGACCCCAACCCCCCTCTCCTACTCTCACAGTCCCTAGACCTCCTTCTCCTACTCTCACGGACCCTAGACCTCCCTCTCCTACTCTCACAGAGACCCCAGACTCCCCTCTTCTACTCTCACAGAGACCCTAGACCCCGCTCCCCTACTCTCACTGAGACACCAGACTCCCTTCTCCTACTCTCACAGAGACCCTAGACACCCCTCTCCTACTCTCACAGACCCTAGACTCCCCTCTCCTACTCTCACAGAGACCCTCGACCCCCATCTCCTACTCTCACAAAGACCCCAGACCCCCTCTTCTATTCTCACAGAGACCCCAGACCCCCCTCTGCTACTCTCGCAGAGACCCCAGACCCCCTCTCTTACTCTCACAGAGACCCCAGACCCCCTCTCTTACTCTCACAGAGACCCCAGACCCCCGTCTCCTACTCTCACAGAGACCCCAGACTCCCCTCTCCTACTCTCACAGAGACCTAGACCCCCCTCTCCTACTCTCACAAAGACCCCAGACCCCCTCTCCTATTCTCACAGAGACCCCAAACCCCCCTCTCCTACTCTCACGGACCCTAGACCCCCCTCTCCTACTCTCACAGAGACCCCAGACTCCCCTCTCCTACTCTCACAGAGACCCTAGACCCCCTCTCCTATTCTCAGTGACCCTAGATCCCCCTCTCCTACTCTCACAGAGACCCTAGACCCCCCTCCTACTCTCACAGAGACCCCAGACCCCTCTCTCCTACTCTCACAGACCCTAGACCCCCCTCTCCTACTCTCACAGAGACCCTAGACCCCCCTCTCCTACTCTCACAGAGACCCCAGACCCCCTCTCCTACTCTCACAGAGACCCTAGACGGCCCTCCTACTCTCACAGACCCCAGACCCCTCTCTCCTACTCTCACAGACCCTAGACCCCCCTCTCCTACTCTCACAGAGACCCTAGACCCCACTCTCCTACTCTCACAAAGACCCGAAACCCCCTCTTCTATTCTCACAGAGACCCCAGACCCCCCTCTCCTACTCTCACTGACGCTAAACCCCCCTCTCCTACACTCACAGTCCCTAGACCCCCCGCTCCTACTCTCACAGAGACCCTAGACCCCCTCTCCTACTCTCACAGAGACCCCAGACTCCCCTCTCCTACACTCACAGTCCCTAGACCCCCCTCTCCTACTCTCACAGAGACCCTAGACCCCCTCTCCTACTCTCACAGACCACAAACCCCCCTCTCCTACTCTCACTGAGGCCCTAGAACCCCCTCGCCTACTCTCACTGAGACTCCAGACCCCCCTCTCCGACACTCACAGAGACCCTAGACCCCTCTCTCCTACTCTCACAGACCCTAGACCCCCTCTCCTACTCTCACAGAGACCCCAGACTCCCCTCTCCTACTCTCACAGAGACCCGAGACCCCCCTCTCCTACTCTCACAAAGACCCCAGAACCCCCTCTCCTACTCTCACTGAGACCCTAAACCCCCCTCTCCTACACTCACAGTCCCTAGACCCCCCTCTCCTACTCTCACAGATACCCTAGACCCCCCTCTCCTACTCTCACAGAGACCCCAGACTCCCCTCTCCTACACTCACAGTCCCTAGACCCCCCTCTCCTACTCTCACTGAGACCCCAGACCCCCCTCTCCTACTCTCACAGAGACCCCAGAACCCCCTCTCCTACTCTCACAGAGACCCTAGACCCCCTCTCCTACTCTCAGAGAGACCCCAGAACCCCCTCTCCTACTCTCACAGAGACCCCAGACTCCCCTCTTCTACTCCCACAGAGACCCTGGACCACCTCTCCTATTCTGTGACACTAGACCCCCCTCTCCTACTCTCACAAAGACCCCAGACCCCCCTCTCCTACTCTCACTGAGACACCAGACTCCCCTCTCCTACTCTCACAGACCCTAGACCCCCTCTCCTACTCTCATACCCTAGACCCCCCTCTCCTACTCTCACAGAGACCCCAGAACCCCCTCTCCTACTCTCACAGAGACCCTAGGCCCCCTCTCCTACTCTCACAGAGACCCCAGACTCCCCTCTCCTACTCTCACAGAGACCCTAGACCCCCCTCTCCTACTCTCACAGACCCCAGACCCCCCTCTCCTACTCTCACAGAGACCCCAGACCCCCACTCCTATTCTCACTGAGACCCCAGACTCCCCTCTCCTACACTCACAGTCCCTAGACCCCCCTCTCCTACTCTCACAGAGACCCTAGACCCCCTCTCCTACTCTCACAGACCACAAACCCCCCTCTACTACTCTCACTGAGACCCCAGACCCCCCCTCCTACTCTCACAGAGACCCCAGAACCCCCTCTCCGACTCTCACAGAGACCCTAGACCCCTCTCTCCTACTCTCACAGACCCTAGACCCCCCTCCTACTCTCACAGAAACCCCAGACCCCTCTCTCCTACTCTCACAGACCCTAGACCCCCCTCTCCTACTCTCACTGAGACCCTAGGCCCCCTCTCCTACTCTCACAGAGACCCCAGACTCCCCTCTCCTATTCTCACAGAGACCCCAGACCCCCCTCTCCTACTCTCACTGAGACGCTAAACCCCCCTCTCCTACACTCACAGTCCCTAGACCCCCTGCTCCTACTCTCAGAGACCCTAGACCTCCTCTCCTACTCTCACAGAGACCCCAGACTCCCCTCTCCTACACTCACAGTCCCTAGACCCCCCTCTCCTACTCTCACAGAGACCCTAGACCCCCTCTCCTACTCTCATAGACCACAAACCCCCCTCTCCTACACTCACAGTCCCTAGACCCCCCTCTCCTACTCTCACAGATACCCTAGACCCCCCTCTCCTACACTCACAGAGACCCCAGACTCCCCTCTCCTACACTCACAGTCCCTAGACCCCCCTCTCCTACTCTCACAGACCCTAGACCCCCTCTCCTACTCTCACAGACCACAAACCCCCCTCTCCTACTCTCACAGACCCCAGACCCCCTCTCCTACTCTCACAGAGACCCTAGACCCCCTCTCCTACTCTCACAGACCACAAACCCCCCTCTCCTACTCTCACTGAGGCCCTAGAACCCCCTCTCCTACTCTCACTGAGACCCCAGACCCCCCTCTCCTACTCTCACAGAGACCCCAGACTCCCCTCTTCTACTCCCACAGAGACCCTAGACCCCCTCTCCTATTTTGTGACACTAGACCCCCCTCTCCTACTCTCACTGAGACACCAGACTCCCCTCTCCTACTCTCACAGACCCTAGACCCCCTCTCCTACTCTCATACCCTAGACCCCCCTCTCCTACTCTCACAGAGACCCCAGAACCCCCTCTCCTACTCTCACAGAGACCCTAGGCCCCCTCTCCTACTCTCACAGAGACCCCAGACTCCCCTCTCCTACTCTCACTGAGACCCCAGACCCCCTCTCCTACTCTCACAGAGACCCCAACCCCCCTCTCCTACTCTCACAGTCCCTAGACCCCCTTCTCCTACTCTCACGGACCCTAGACCTCCCTCTCCTACTCTCACAGAGACCCCAGACTCCCCTCTTCTACTCTCACAGAGACCCTAGACCCCGCTCTCCTACTCTCACTGAGACACCAGACTCCCTTCTCCTACTCTCACAGAGACCCTAGACACCCCTCTCCTACTCTCACAGACCCTAGACTCCCCTCTCCTACTCTCACAGAGACCCTAGACCCCCATCTCCTACTCTCACAAAGACCCCAGACCCCCTCTTCTATTCTCACAGAGACCCCAGACCCCCCTCTGCTACTCTCGCAGAGACACCAGACCCCCTCTCTTACTCTCACAGAGACCCCAGACCCCCGTCTCCTACTCTCACAGAGACCCCAGACTCTCCTCTCCTACTCTCACAGAGACCCTAGACCCCCCTCTCCTACTCTCACAAAGACCCCAGACCCCCACTCCTATTCTCACAGAGACCCCAAACCCCCCTCTCCTACTCTCACGGACCCTAGACCCCCCCTCTCCTACTCTCACAGAGACCCCAGACTCCCCTCTCCTACTCTCACAGAGACCCTAGACCCCCTCTGCTATTCTCAGTGACCCTAGATCCCCCTCTCCTACTCTCACAGAGACCCTAGACCCCCCTCCTACTCTCACAGAGACCCCAGACCCCTCTCTCCTACTCTCACAGACCCTAGACCCCCCTCTCCTACTCTCACAGAGACCCTAGACCCCCCTCTCCTACTCTCACAGACCCCAGACCCCCTCTCCTACTCTCACAGAGACCCTAGACCCCCCTCCTACTCTCACAGATCCCAGACCCCTCTCTCCTACTCTCACAGACCCTAGACCCCCCTCTCCTACTCTCACAGAGACCATAGACCCCACTCTCCTACTCTCACAAAGAACCGAAACCCCCTCTTCTATTCTCACAGAGACCCCAGACCCCCCTCTCCTACTCTCACTGAGACGCTAAACCCCCCTCTCCTACACTCACAGTCCCTAGACCCCCCGCTCCTACTCTCACAGAGACCCTAGACCCCCTCTCCTACTCTCACAGAGACCCCAGACTCCCCTCTCCTACACTCTCAGTCCCTAGACCCCCCTCTCCTACTCTCACAGAGACCCTAGACCCCCTCTCCTACTCTCACAGACCACAAATCCCCCCTCCTACTCTCACTGAGGCCCTAGAACCCCCTCGCCTACTCTCACTGAGACTCCAGACCCCCCTCTCCGACTCTCACAGAGACCCTAGACCCCTCTCTCCTACTCTCAAAGACCCTAGACCTCCTCTCCTACTCTCACAGAGACCCCAGACTCCCCTCTCCTACTCTCACAGAGACCCGAGACCCCCCTCTCCTACTCTCACAAAGACCCCAGAACCCCCTCTCCTACTCTCACTGAGACCCTAAACCCCCCTCTCCTACACTCACAGTCCCTAGACCCCCCTCTCCTACTCTCACAGATACCCTAGACCCCCCTCTCCTACTCTCACAGAGACCCCAGACTCCCCTCTCCTACACTCACAGTCCCTAGACACCCCTCTCCTACTCTCACAGACCCTAGACCCCCTCTCCTACTCTCACAGACCACAAACCCCCCTCTCCTACTCTCACTGAGGCCCTAGAACCCCCTCTGCTACTCTCACAGAGACCCCAGAACCCCCTCTCCTACTCTCACAGAGACCCTAGACCCCCCTCTCCTACTCTCACAGAGACCCCAGAACCCCCTCTCCTACTCTCACAGACCCCGGACTCCCCTCTTCTAGTCCCACAGAGACCCTAGACCCCCTCTCCTATTCTGTGACACTAGACCCCCCTCTCCTACTCTCACTGAGACCCCAGACCCCCCTCTCCTACTCTCACAGAGACCCCAGAACCCCCTCTCCTACTCTCACAGAGACCCTAGACCCCCTCTCCTACTCTCAGAGAGACCCCAGAACCCCCTCTCCTACTCTCACAGAGACCCCAGACTCCCCTCTTCTACTCCCACAGAGACCCTGGACCACCTCTCCTATTCTGTAACACTAGACCCCCCTCTCCTACTGTCACAAAGACCCCAGACCCCCCTCTCCTACTCTCACTGAGACACCAGACTCCCCTCTCCTACTCTCACAGACCCTAGACCCCCTCTCCTACTCTCATACCCTAGACCCCCCTCTCCTACTCTCACAGAGACCCCAGAACCCCCTCTCCTACTCTCACAGAGACCCTAGGCCCCCTCTCCTACTCTCACAGAGACCCCAGACTCCCCTCTCCTACTCTCACAGAGACCTTAGACCCCCCTCTCCTACTCTCACAGAGACCCCAGACCCCCCTCTCCTACTCTCACAGAGACCCCAGACCCCCTCTCCTATTCTCACTGAGACCCTAGACACCCCTCTCCTACTCTCACGGACACTAGACCCCCCTCCTACTCTCACAGAGACCCCAGACCCCCTCTCCTACTCTCACTGAGACACCAGACTCCCCTCTCCTACACTCACGGAGACCCTAGACCCCCCTCCTACTCTCACAGAGACCCCAGACCCCTGTCTCCTACTCTCACAGACCCTACACCCCCCTCTCCTACTCTCACAGAGACCCTAGACCCCACTCTCCTACTCTCAGAAAGACCCCAGACCCACTCTTCTATTCTCACAGAGACCCCAGACCCCCCTCTCCTACTCTCACTGAGACGCTAAACCCCCCTCTCCTACACTCAGTCCCTAGACCCCCTGCTCCTACTCTCACAGAGACCCTAGACCCCCTCTCCTACTCTCACAGAGACCCCAGACTCCCCTCTCCTACACTCACAGTCCCTAGACCCCCCACTCCTACTCTCACAGAGACCCTAGACCCCCTCTCCTACTCTCACAGACCACAAACCCCCCTCTACTACTCTCACTGAGACCCCAGACCCCCCCTCCTACTCTCACAGAGACCCCAGAACCCCCTCTCCGACTCTCACAGAGACCCTAGACCCCTCTCTCCTACTCTCACAGACCCTAGACCCCCTCTCCTACTCTCACAGAGACCCCAGACTCCCCTCTCCTACTCTCACAGAGACCCTAGACCCCCCTCTCCTACTCTCACAAAGACCCCAGAACCCCCTCTCCTACTCTCACTGAGACCCTAAACCCCCCTCTCCTACACTCACAGTCCCTAGACCCCCCTCTCCTACTCTCACAGATACCCTAGACCCCCCTCTCCTACTCTCACAGAGACCCCAGACTCCCCTCTCCTACACTCACAGTAGCTAGACCCCCCTCTCCTACTCTCACAGAGACCCTAGACCCCCTTTCCTACTCTCACAGACCACAAACCCCCCTCTCCTACTCTCACTGAGGCCCTAGAACCCCCTCTCCTACTCTCACAGAGACCACAGACTCCCCTCTTCTACTCCCACAGAGACCCTAGAACCCCTCTCCTATTCTGTGACACTAGACCCCCCTCTCCTACTCTCACAAAGACCCCAGACCCCCCTCTCCTATTCTCACTGACCCCAGACCCCCCTCTCCTACTCTCACTGAGACCCCAGACCCCCCCTCCTACTCTCACAGAGAACCCAGAACCCCCTCTCCGACTCTCACAGAGACCCTAGACCCCTCTCTCCTACTCTCACAGACCCTAGACCCCCTCTCCTACTCTCACAGAGACCCCAGACTCCCCTCTCCTACTCTCACAGAGACCCTAGACCCCCCCTCTCCTACTCTCACAAAGACCCCAGAACCCCCTCTCCTACTCTCACTGAGACCCTAAACCCCCCTCTCCTACACTCACAGTCCCTAGACCCCCCTCTCCTACTCTCACAGATACCCTAGACCCCCCTCTCCTACTCTCACAGAGACCCCAGACTCCCCTCTCCTACACTCACAGTCCCTAGAACCCCCTCTCCTACTCTCACAGACCACAAACCCCCCTCTCCTACACTCACAGACCCCAGACCCCCTCTCCTACTCTCACAGAGACCCTAGACCCCCTCTCCTACTCTCACAGACCACAAACCCCCCTCTCCTACTCTCACTGAGGCCCTAGAACCCCCTCTCCTACTCTCACTGAGACCCCAGACCCCCCTCTCCTACTCTCACAGAGACCCCAGACTCCCCTCTTCTACTCCCACAGAGACCCTAGACCCCCTCTCCTATTCTGTGACACTAGACCCCCCTCTCCTACTCTCACAAAGACCCCAGAACCCCCTCTCCTACTCTCACTGAGACACCAGACTCCCCTCTCCTACTCTCACAGACCCTAGACCCCCTCTCCTACTCTCATACCCTAGACCCCCCTCTCCTACTCTCACAGAGACCCCAGAACCCCCTCTCCTACTCTCACAGAGACACTAGGCCCCCTCTCCTACTCTCACAGAGACCCCAGACTCCCCTCTCCTACTCTCACTGAGACCCCAGACCCCCTCTCCTACTCTCACAGAGACCCCAACCCCCCTCTCCTACTCTCACAGTCCCTAGACCCCCTTCTCCTACTCTCACGGACCCTAGACCTCCCTCTCCTACTCTCACAGAGACCCCAGACTCCCCTCTTCTACTCTCACAGAGACCCTAGTCCCCGCTCTCCTACTCTCACTGAGACACCAGACTCCCTTCTCCTACTCTCACAGAGACCCTAGACACCCCTCTCCTACTCTCACATACCCTAGCCTCCCCTCTCCTACTCTCACAGAGACCCTAGACCCCCATCTCCTACTCTCACAAAGACCCCAGACCCCCTCTTCTATTCTCACAGAGACCCCAGACCCCCCTCTGCTACTCTCGCAGAGACCCCAGACCCCCTCTCTTACTCTCACAGAGACCCCAGACCCCCTCTCTTACTCTCACAGAGACCCCAGACCCCCGTCTCCTACTCTCACAGAGACCCCAGACTCCCCTCTCCTACTCTCACAGAGACCCTAGACCCCCTCTCCTACTCTCACAAAGACCCCAGACCCCCCTCTCCTACTCTCACTGAGACACCAGACTCCCCTCTCCTACTCTCACAGACCCTAGACCCCCTCTCCTACTCTCATACCCTAGACCCCCCTCTCCTACTCTCACAGAGACCCCAGAACCCCCTCTCCTACTCTCACAGAGACCCTAGACCCCCCTCTCCTACTCTCACAGAGACCCCAGACCCCCTCTCCTACTCTCACACCCTAGACCCCCCTCCTACTCTCACAGACCCCAGACCCCTCTCTCCTACTCTCACAGAGACCCTAGACCCCCTCTCCTACTCTCACAGACCCCAGACCCCTCTCTCCTGCTCTCACAGAGACCCTAGACCCCCTCTCCTACTCTCACAGACCCCAGACCCCCTCTTCTATTCTCACAGAGACCCCAGACCCCCCACTCCTACTCTCACAGAGACCCCAGACCCCCTCTCCTACTCTCACTGAGACCCTAGACCCCCCTCTCCTACTCTCACAGACCCCAGACCCCCCTCTCCTACTGTCACACAGACCCTAGACACCCCTCTCCTACTTTCACAGAGACCCTAGACCCCCCTCTCCGACTCTCACATCGACCCCAGACCCCCTCTTCTATTCTCACAGACCCTAGACCCATCTCTCCTACTCTCACAGACCCTAGACCCCCTCTCCTACTCTCACAGAGACCCCAGACTCCCCTCTCCTACTCTCACAGACCCTAGACCCCCCTCTCCTACTCTCACAAAGACCCCAGACCCCCCTCTCCTACTGTCACAGAGACCCTAGACCCCCCTCTCCTACTCTCACAGTCCCTAGACCCCCCTCTCCTACTCTCACAGACCACAGACTCCCCTCTTCTACTCCCACAGAGACCCTAGAACCCCTCTCCTATTCTGTGACACTAGACCCCCCTCTCCTACTCTCACAAAGACCCCAGACTCCCCTCTCCTATTCTCACTGACCCCAGACCCCCCTCTCCTACTCTCACTGAGACCCCAGACCCCCCCTCCTACTCTCACAGAGAACCCAGAACCCCCTCTCCGACTCTCACAGAGACCCTAGACCCCTCTCTCCTACTCTCACAGACCCTAGACCCCCTCTCCTACTCTCACAGAGACCCCAGACTCCCCTCTCCTACTCTCACAGAGACCCTAGACCACCCTCTCCTACTCTCACAAAGACCCCAGAACCCCCTCTCCTACTCTCACTGAGACCCTAAACCCCCCTCTCCTACACTCACAGTCCCTAGACCCCCCTCTCCTACTCTCACAGATACCCTAGACCCCCCTCTCCTACTCTCACAGACCCCAGACCCCCTCTCCTACTCTCACAGACCACAAACCCCCCTCTCCTACTCTCACTGAGGCCCTAGAACCCCCTCTCCTACTCTCACTGAGACCCCAGACCCCCCTCTCCTACTCTCACAGAGACCCCAGACTCCCCTCTTCTACTCCCACAGAGACCCTAGACCCCCTCTCCTATTCTGTGACACTAGACCCCCCTCTCCTACTCTCACAAAGACCCCAGACCCCCCTCTCCTACACTCACTGAGACACCAGACTCCCCTCTCCTACTCTCACAGACCCTAGACCCCATCTCCTACTCTCATATCCTAGACCCCCCTCTCCTACTCTCACAGAGACCCCAGAACCCCCTCTCCTACTCTCACAGAGACCCTAGGCCCCCTCTCCTACTCTCACAGAGACCCCAGACCCCCTCTCCTACTCTCACAGAGACCCCAACCCCCCTCTCCTACTCTCACAGTCCCTAGACCCCCTTCTCCTACTCTCACGGACCCTAGACCTCCCTCTCCTACTCTCACAGAGACCCCAGACTCCCCTCTTCTACTCTCACAGAGACCCTAGACCCCGCTCTCCTACTCTCACTGAGACACCAGACTCCCTTCTCCTACTCTCACAGAGACCCTAGACACCCCTCTCCTACTCTCACATACCCTAGACTCCCCTCTCCTACTCTCACAGAGACCCTAGACCCCCATCTCCTACTCTCACAAAGACCCCAGACCCCCTCTTCTATTCTCACAGAGACCCCAGACCCCCTCTCTTACTCTCACAGAGACCCCAGACCCCCGTCTCCTACTCTCACAGAGACCCCAGACTCCCCTCTCCTACTCTCACAGAGACCCTAGACCCCCTCTCCTACTCTCACAGAGACCCCAGAACCCCCTCTCCTACTCTCACTGAGACCCTAAACCCCCCTCTCCTACACTCACAGTCCCTAGACCCCTCGCTCCTACTCTCACAGAGACCCTAGACCCCCTCTCCTACTCTCACAGAGACCCCAGACTCCCCTCTCCTACACTCACAGTCCCTAGACCCCCCTCTCCTACTCTCACAGAGACCCTAGACCCCCTCTCCTACTCTCACAGACCACAAACCCCCCTCTCCTACTCTCACTGAGGCCCTAGAACCCCCTCGCCTACTCTCACTGAGACTCCAGACCCCCCCTCCGACTCTCACAGAGACCCTAGACCCCTCTCTCCTACTCTCACAGACCCTAGACCTCCTCTCCTACTCTCACAGAGACCCCAGACTCCCCTCTCCTACTCTCACAGAGACCCGAGACCCCCCTCTCCTACTCTCACAAAGACCCCAGAACCCCCTCTCCTACTCTCACTGAGACCCTAAACCCCCCTCTCCTACTCTCACAGATACCCTAGACCCCCCTCTCCTACTCTCACAGAGACCCCAGACTCCCCTCTCCTACACTCACAGTCCCTAGACACCCCTCTCCTACTCTCACAGACCCTAGACCCCCTCTCCTACTCTCACAGACCACAAACCCCCCTCTCCTACTCTCACTGAGGCCCTAGAACCCCCTCTGCTACTCTCACAGAGACCCCAGAACCCCCTCTCCTACTCTCACAGAGACCCTAGACCCCCCTCTCCTACTCTCACAGAGACCCCAGAACCCCCTCTCCTACTCTCACAGACCCCGGACTCCCCTCTTCTAGTCCCACAGAGACCCTAGACCCCCTCTCCTATTCTGTGACACTAGACCCCCCTCTCCTACTCTCACTGAGACCCCAGACCCCCCTCTCCTACTCTCTCAGAGACCCCAGAACCCCCTCTCCTACTCTCACAGAGACCCTAGACCCCCTCTCCTACTCTCAGAGAGACCCCAGAACCCCCTCTCCTACTCTCACAGAGACCCCAGACTCCCCTCTTCTACTCCCACAGAGACCCTGGACCACCTCTCCTATTCTGTGACACTAGACCCCCCTCTCCTACTCTCACTGAGACCCCAGACCCCCCTCTCCTACTCTCACTGAGACACCAGACTCCCCTCTCCTACTCTCACAGACCCTAGCCCCCCTCTCCTACTCTCATACCCTAGACCCCCCTCTCCTACTCTCACAGAGACCCCAGAACCCCCTCTCCTACTCTCACAGAGACCCTAGGCCCCCTCTCCTACTCTCACAGAGACCCCAGACTCCCCTCTCCTACTCTCACAGAGACCCTAGACCCCCCTCTCCTACTCTCACAGAGACCCCAGACCCCCCTCTCCTACTCTCACAGAGACCCCAGACCCCCTCTCCTATTCTCACTGAGACCCTAGACACCCCTCTCCTACTCTCACGGACACTAGACCCCCCTCCTACTCTCACAGAGACCCCAGACCCCCTCTCCTACTCTCACTGAGACACCAGACTCCCCTCTCCTACTCTCACGGAGACCCTAGACCCCCCTCCTACTCTCACAGAGACCCTAGACCCCACTCTCCTACTCTCAGAAAGAACACAGACCCCCTCTTCTATTCTCACAGAGACCCCAGACCCCCCTCTCCTACTCTCACTGAGACGCTAAACCCCCCTCTCCTACACTCAGTCCCTAGACACCCCTCTCCTACTCTCACGGACACTAGACCCCCCTCCTACTCTCACAGAGACCCCAGACCCCCTCTCCTACTCTCACTGAGACACCAGACTCCCCTCTCCTACTCTCACGGAGACCCTAGACCCCCCTCCTACTCTCACAGAGACCCTAGACCCCACTCTCCTACTCTCAGAAAGAACACAGACCCCCTCTTCTATTCTCACAGAGACCCCAGACCCCCCTCTCCTACACTCACTGAGACGCTAAACCCCCCTCTCCTACACTCAGTCCCTAGACCCCCTGCTCCTACTCTCACAGAGACCCTAGACCCCCTCTCCTACTCTCACAGAGACCCCAGACTCCCCTCTCCTACACTCACAGTCCCTAGACCCCCCTCTCCTACTCTCTCAGAGACCCTAGACCCCCTCTCCTACTCTCACAGACCACAAACCCCCCTCTACTACTCTCACTGAGACCCCAGACCCCCCCTCCTACTCTCACAGAGACCCCAGAACCCCCTCTCCGACTCTCACAGAGACCCTAGACCCCTCTCTCCTACTCTCACAGACCCTAGACCCCCTCTCCTACTCTCACAGAGACCCCAGACTCCCCTCTCCTACTCTCACAGAGACCCTAGACCCCCCTCTCCTACTCTCACAAAGACCCCAGAACCCCCTCTCCTACTCTCACTGAGACCCTAAACCCCCCTCTCCTACACTCACAGTCCCTAGACCCCCCTCTCCTACTCTCACAGATACCCTAGACCCCCCTCTCCTACTCTCACAGAGACCCCAGACTCCCCTCTCCTACACTCACAGTAGCTAGACCCCCCTCTCCTACTCTCACAGAGACCCTAGACCCCCTTTCCTACTCTCAAAGACCACAAACCCCCCTCTCCTACTCTCACTGAGGCCCTAGAACCCCCTCTCCTACTCTCACAGAGACCACAGACTCCCCTCTTCTACTCCCACAGAGACCCTAGAACCCCTCTCCTATTCTGTGACACTAGACCCCCCTCTCCTACTCTCACAAAGACCCCAGACTCCCCTCTCCTATTCTCACTGACCCCAGACCCCCCTCTCCTACTCTCACTGAGACCCCAGACCCCCCCTCCTACTCTCACAGAGAACCCAGAACCCCCTCTCCGACTCTCACAGAGACCCTAGACCCCTCTCTCCTACTCTCACAGACCCTAGACCCCCTCTCCTACTCTCACAGAGACCCTAGACCCCCTCTCCTACTCTCACAGACCACAAACCCCCCTCTCCTACTCTCACTGAGGCCCTAGAACCCCCTCGCCTACTCTCACTGAGACTCCAGACCCCCCCTCCGACTCTCACAGAGACCCTAGACCCCTCTCTCCTACTCTCACAGACCCTAGACCTCCTCTCCTACTCTCACAGAGACCCCAGACTCCCCTCTCCTACTCTCACAGAGACCCGAGACCCCCCTCTCCTACTCTCACAAAGACCCCAGAACCCCCTCTCCTACTCTCACTGAGACCCTAAACCCCCCTCTCCTACTCTCACAGATACCCTAGACCCCCCTCTCCTACTCTCACAGAGACCCCAGACTCCCCTCTCCTACACTCACAGTCCCTAGACACCCCTCTCCTACTCTCACAGACCCTAGACCCCCTCTCCTACTCTCACAGACCACAAACCCCCCTCTCCTACTCTCACTGAGGCCCTAGAACCCCCTCTGCTACTCTCACAGAGACCCCAGAACCCCCTCTCCTACTCTCACAGAGACCCTAGACCCCCCTCTCCTACTCTCACAGAGACCCCAGAACCCCCTCTCCTACTCTCACAGACCCCGGACTCCCCTCTTCTAGTCCCACAGAGACCCTAGACCCCCTCTCCTATTCTGTGACACTAGACCCCCCTCTCCTACTCTCACTGAGACCCCAGACCCCCCTCTCCTACTCTCTCAGAGACCCCAGAACCCCCTCTCCTACTCTCACAGAGACCCTAGACCCCCTCTCCTACTCTCAGAGAGACCCCAGAACCCCCTCTCCTACTCTCACAGAGACCCCAGACTCCCCTCTTCTACTCCCACAGAGACCCTGGACCACCTCTCCTATTCTGTGACACTAGACCCCCCTCTCCTACTCTCACTGAGACCCCAGACCCCCCTCTCCTACTCTCACTGAGACACCAGACTCCCCTCTCCTACTCTCACAGACCCTAGCCCCCCTCTCCTACTCTCATACCCTAGACCCCCCTCTCCTACTCTCACAGAGACCCCAGAACCCCCTCTCCTACTCTCACAGAGACCCTAGGCCCCCTCTCCTACTCTCACAGAGACCCCAGACTCCCCTCTCCTACTCTCACAGAGACCCTAGACCCCCCTCTCCTACTCTCACAGAGACCCCAGACCCCCCTCTCCTACTCTCACAGAGACCCCAGACCCCCTCTCCTATTCTCACTGAGACCCTAGACACCCCTCTCCTACTCTCACGGACACTAGACCCCCCTCCTACTCTCACAGAGACCCCAGACCCCCTCTCCTACTCTCACTGAGACACCAGACTCCCCTCTCCTACTCTCACGGAGACCCTAGACCCCCCTCCTACTCTCACAGAGACCCTAGACCCCACTCTCCTACTCTCAGAAAGAACACAGACCCCCTCTTCTATTCTCACAGAGACCCCAGACCCCCCTCTCCTACTCTCACTGAGACGCTAAACCCCCCTCTCCTACACTCAGTCCCTAGACACCCCTCTCCTACTCTCACGGACACTAGACCCCCCTCCTACTCTCACAGAGACCCCAGACCCCCTCTCCTACTCTCACTGAGACACCAGACTCCCCTCTCCTACTCTCACGGAGACCCTAGACCCCCCTCCTACTCTCACAGAGACCCTAGACCCCACTCTCCTACTCTCAGAAAGAACACAGACCCCCTCTTCTATTCTCACAGAGACCCCAGACCCCCCTCTCCTACACTCACTGAGACGCTAAACCCCCCTCTCCTACACTCAGTCCCTAGACCCCCTGCTCCTACTCTCACAGAGACCCTAGACCCCCTCTCCTACTCTCACAGAGACCCCAGACTCCCCTCTCCTACACTCACAGTCCCTAGACCCCCCTCTCCTACTCTCTCAGAGACCCTAGACCCCCTCTCCTACTCTCACAGACCACAAACCCCCCTCTACTACTCTCACTGAGACCCCAGACCCCCCCTCCTACTCTCACAGAGACCCCAGAACCCCCTCTCCGACTCTCACAGAGACCCTAGACCCCTCTCTCCTACTCTCACAGACCCTAGACCCCCTCTCCTACTCTCACAGAGACCCCAGACTCCCCTCTCCTACTCTCACAGAGACCCTAGACCCCCCTCTCCTACTCTCACAAAGACCCCAGAACCCCCTCTCCTACTCTCACTGAGACCCTAAACCCCCCTCTCCTACACTCACAGTCCCTAGACCCCCCTCTCCTACTCTCACAGATACCCTAGACCCCCCTCTCCTACTCTCACAGAGACCCCAGACTCCCCTCTCCTACACTCACAGTAGCTAGACCCCCCTCTCCTACTCTCACAGAGACCCTAGACCCCCTTTCCTACTCTCAAAGACCACAAACCCCCCTCTCCTACTCTCACTGAGGCCCTAGAACCCCCTCTCCTACTCTCACAGAGACCACAGACTCCCCTCTTCTACTCCCACAGAGACCCTAGAACCCCTCTCCTATTCTGTGACACTAGACCCCCCTCTCCTACTCTCACAAAGACCCCAGACTCCCCTCTCCTATTCTCACTGACCCCAGACCCCCCTCTCCTACTCTCACTGAGACCCCAGACCCCCCCTCCTACTCACACAGAGAACCCAGAACCCCCTCTCCGACTCTCACAGAGACCCTAGACCCCTCTCTCCTACTCTCACAGACCCTAGACCCCCTCTCCTACTCTCACAGAGACCCCAGACTCCCCTCTCCTACTCTCACAGAGACCCTAGACCCCCCTCTCCTACTCTCACAAAGACCCCAGAACCCCCTCTCCTACTCTCACTGAGACCCTAAACCCCCCTCTCCTACACTCACAGTCCCTAGACCCCCCTCTCCTACTCTCACAGATACCCTAGACCCCCCTCTCCTACTCTCACAGAGACCCCAGACTCCCCTCTCCTACACTCACAGTCCCTAGAACCCCCTCTCCTACTCTCACAGACCACAAACCCCCCTCTCCTACACTCACAGACCCCAGACCCCCTCTCCTACTCTCACAGAGACCCTAGACCCCCTCTCCTACTCTCACAGACCACAAACCCCCCTCTCCTACTCTCACTGAGGCCCTAGAACCCCCTCTCCTACTCTCACTGAGACCCCAGACCCCCCTCTCCTACTCTCACAGAGACCCCAGACTCCCCTCTTCTACTCCCACAGAGACCCTAGACCCCCTCTCCTATTCTGTGACACTAGACCCCCCTCTCCTACTCTCACAAAGACCCCAGACCCCCCTCTCCTACTCTCACTGAGACACCAGACTCCCCTCTCCTACTCTCACAGACCCTAGACCCCCTCTCCTACTCTCATACCCTAGACCCCCCTCTCCTACTCTCACAGAGACCCCAGAACCCCCTCTCCTACTCTCACAGAGACCCTAGGCCCCCTCTCCTACTCTCACAGAGACCCCAGACTCCCCTCTCCTACTCTCACTGAGACCCCAGACCCCCTCTCCTACACTCACAGAGACCCCAACCCCCCTCTCCTACTCTCACAGTCCCTAGACCCCCTTCTCCTACTCTCACAGAGACCCCAGACTCCCCTCTTCTACTCTCACAGAGACCCTAGACCCCGCTCTCCTACTCTCACTGAGACACCAGACTCCCTTCTCCTACTCTCACAGAGACCCTAGACACCCCTCTCCTACTCTCACATACCCTAGACTCCCCTCTCCTACTCTCACAGAGACCCTAGACCCCCATCTCCTACTCTCACAAAGACCCCAGACCCCCTCTTCTATTCTCACAGAGACCCCAGACCCCCCTCTGCTACTCTCGCAGAGACCCCAGACCCCCTCTCTTACTCTCACAGAGACCCCAGACCCCCTCTCTTACTCTCACAGAGACCCCAGACCCCCGTCTCCTACTCTCACAGAGACCCCAGACTCCCCTCTCCTACTCTCACAGAGACCCTAGACCCCCTCTCCTACTCTCACAAAGACCCCAGACCCCCCTCTCCTACTCTCACTGAGACACCAGACTCCCCTCTCCTACTCTCACAGACCCTAGACCCCCTCTCCTACTCTCATACCCTAGACCCCCCTCTCCTACTCTCACAGAGACCCCAGAACCCCCTCTCCTACTCTCACAGAGACCCTAGACCCCCCTCTCCTACTCTCACAGAGACCCCAGACCCCCTCTCCTACTCTCACACCCTAGACCCCCCTCCTACTCTCACAGACCCCAGACCCCTCTCTCCTACTCTCACAGAGACCCTAGACCCCCTCTCCTACTCTCACAGACCCCAGACCCCTCTCTCCTACTCTCACAGAGACCCTAGACCCCCTCTCCTACTCTCACAGACCCCAGACCCCCTCTTCTATTCTCACAGAGACCCCAGACCCCCCACTCCTACTCTCACAGAGACCCCAGACCCCCTCTCCTACTCTCACTGAGACCCTAGACCCCCCTCTCCTACTCTCACAGACCCCAGACCCCCCTCTCCTACTGTCACACAGACCCTAGACACCCCTCTCCTACTTTCACAGAGACCCTAGACCCCCCTCTCCGACTCTCACATCGACCCCAGACCCCCTCTTCTATTCTCACAGACCCTAGACCCCTCTCTCCTACTCTCACAGACCCTAGACCCCCTCTCCTACTCTCACAGAGACCCCAGACTCCCCTCTCCTACTCTCACAGACCCTAGACCCCCCTCTCCTACTCTCACAAAGACCCCAGACCCCCCTCTCCTACTGTCACAGAGACCCTAGACCCCCCTCTCCTACTCTCACAGTCCCTAGACCCCCCTCTCCTACTCTCACAGACCCCAGACCCCCCTCTCCTACTGTCACAGAGACCCTAGACACCCCTCTCCTACTCTCACAGACCACAGACTCCCCTCTTCTACTCCCACAGAGACCCTAGAACCCCTCTCCTATTCTGTGACACTAGACCCCCCTCTCCTACTCTCACAAAGACCCCAGACTCCCCTCTCCTATTCTCACTGACCCCAGACCCCCCTCTCCTACTCTCACTGAGACCCCAGACCCCCCCTCCTACTCTCACAGAGAACCCAGAACCCCCTCTCCGACTCTCACAGAGACCCTAGACCCCTCTCTCCTACTCTCACAGACCCTAGACCCCCTCTCCTACTCTCACAGAGACCCCAGACTCCCCTCTCCTACTCTCACAGAGACCCTAGACCCCCCTCTCCTACTCTCACAAAGACCCCAGAACCCCCTCTCCTACTCTCACTGAGACCCTAAACCCCCCTCTCCTACACTCACAGTCCCTAGACCCCCCTCTCCTACTCTCACAGATACCCTAGACCCCCCTCTCCTACTCTCACAGACCCCAGACCCCCTCTCCTACTCTCACAGAGACCCTAGACCCCCTCTCCTACTCTCACAGACCACAAACCCCCCTCTCCTACTCTCACTGAGGCCCTAGAACCCCCTCTCCTACTCTCACTGAGACCCCAGACCCCCCTCTCCTACTCTCACAGAGACCCCAGACTCCCCTCTTCTACTCCCACAGAGACCCTAGACCCCCTCTCCTATTCTGTGACACTAGACCCCCCTCTCCTACTCTCACAAAGACCCCAGACCCCCCTCTCCTACACTCACTGAGACACCAGACTCCCCTCTCCTACTCTCACAGACCCTAGACCCCCTCTCCTACTCTCATATCCTAGACCCCCCTCTCCTACTCTCACAGAGACCCCAGAACCCCCTCTCCTACTCTCAGAGAGATCCTAGGCCCCCTCTCCTACTCTCACAGAGACCCCAGACCCCCTCTCCTACTCTCACAGAGACCCCAACCCCCCTCTCCTACTCTCACAGTCCCTAGACCCCCTTCTCCTACTCTCACGGACCCTAGACCTCCCTCTCCTACTCTCACAGAGACCCCAGACTCCCCTCTTCTACTCTCACAGAGACCCTAGACCCCGCTCTCCTACTCTCACTGAGACACCAGACTCCCTTCTCCTACTCTCACAGAGACCCTAGACACCCATCTCCTACTCTCACAAAGACCCCAGACCCCCTCTTCTATTCTCACAGAGACCCCAGACCCCCTCTCTTACTCTCACAGAGACCCCAGACCCCCGTCTCCTACTCTCACAGAGACCCCAGACTCCCCTCTCCTACTCTCACAGAGACCCTAGACCCCCCTCTCCTACTCTCACAAAGACCCCAGACCCCCTCTCCTATTCTCACAGAGACCCCAAACCCCCCTCTCCTACTCTCACGGACCCTAGACCCCCCTCTCCTACTCTCACAGAGACCCCAGACTCCCCTCTCCTACTCTCACAGAGACCCTAGACCCCCTCTCCTATTCTCAGTGACCCTAGATCCCCCTCTCTTACTCTCACAGAGACCCTAGACCCCCCTCCTACTCTCACAGAGACCCCAGACCCCTCTCTCCTACTCTCACAGACCCTAGACCCCCCTCTCCTACTCTCACAGAGACCCTAGACCCCCCTCTCCTACTCTCACAGAGACCCCAGACCCCCTCTCCTACTCTCACAGAGACCCTAGACCCCCCTCCTACTCTCACAGACCCCAGACCCCTCTCTCCTACTCTCACAGACCCTAGACCCCCCTCTCCTACTCTCACAGAGACCCTAGACCCCACTCTCCTACTCTCGCAAAGACCCGAAACCCCCTCTTCTATTCTCACAGAGACCCCAGACCCCCCTCTCCTACTCTCACTGAGACGCTAAACCCCCCTCTCCTACACTCACAGTCCCTAGACCCCTCGCTCCTACTCTCACAGAGACCCTAGACCCCCTCTCCTACTCTCACAGAGACCCCAGACTCCCCTCTCCTACACTCACAGTCCCTAGACCCCCCTCTCCTACTCTCACAGAGACCCTAGACCCCCTCTCCTACTCTCACAGACCACAAACCCCCCTCTCCTACTCTCACTGAGGCCCTAGAACCCCCTCGCCTACTCTCACTGAGACTCCAGACCCCCCCTCCGACTCTCACAGAGACCATAGACCCCTCTCTCCTACTCTCACAGACCCTAGACCTCCTCTCCTACTCTCACAGAGACCCCAGACTCCCCTCTCCTACTCTCACAGAGACCCGAGACCCCCCTCTCCTACTCTCACAAAGACCCCAGAACCCCCTCTCCTACTCTCACTGAGACCCTAAACCCCCCTCTCCTACTCTCACAGACCCTAGACCCCCTCTCCTACTCTCACAGACCACAAACCCCCCTCTCCTACTCTCACAGAGACCCTAGACCCCCTCTCCTACTCTCAGAGAGACCCCAGAACCCCCTCTCCTACTCTCACAGAGACCCCAGACTCCCCTCTTCTACTCCCACAGAGACCCTGGACCACCTCTCCTATTCTGTGACACTAGACCCCCCTCTCCTACTCTCACTGAGACCCCAGACCCCCCTCTCCTACTCTCACAGAGACCCCAGAACCCCCTCTCCTACTCTCACAGAGACCCTAGACCCCCTCTCCTACTCTCAGAGAGACCCCAGAACCCCCTCTCCTACTCTCACAGAGACCCCAGACTCCCCTCTTCTACTCCCACAGAGACCCTGGACCACCTCTCCTATTCTGTGACACTAGACCCCCCTCTCCTACTCTCACTGAGACCCCAGACCCCCCTCTCCTACTCTCACTGAGACACCAGACTCCCCTCTCCTACTCTCACAGACCCTAGACCCCCTCTCCTACTCTCATACCCTAGACCCCCCTCTCCTACTCTCACAGAGACCCCAGAACCCCCTCTCCTACTCTCACAGAGACCCTAGGCCCCCTCTCCTACTCTCACAGAGACCCCAGACTCCCCTCTCCTACTCTCACAGAGACCCTAGACCCCCCTCTCCTACTCTCACAGAGACCCCAGACCCCCCTCTCCTACTCTCACAGAGACCCCAGACCCCCTCTCCTATTCTCACTGAGACCCTAGACACCCCTCTCCTACTCTCACGGACACTAGACCCCCCTCCTACTCTCACAGAGACCCCAGACCCCCTCTCCTACTCTCACAGAGACCCCAGACTCCCCTCTCCTACTCTCACAGAGACCCTAGACCCCCCTCTCCTACTCTCACAAAGACCCCAGAACCCCCTCTCCTACTCTCACTGAGACCCTAAACCCCCCTCTCCTACACTCACAGTCCCTAGACCCCCCTCTCCTACTCTCACAGATACCCTAGACCCCCCTCTCCTACTCTCACAGACCCCAGACCCCCTCTCCTACTCTCACAGAGACCCTAGACCCCCTCTCCTACTCTCACAGACCACAAACCCCCCTCTCCTACTCTCACTGAGGCCCTAGAACCCCCTCTCCTACTCTCACTGAGACCCCAGACCCCCCTCTCCTACTCTCACAGAGACCCCAGACTCCCCTCTTCTACTCCCACAGAGACCCTAGACCCCCTCTCCTATTCTGTGACACTAGACCCCCCTCTCCTACTCTCACAAAGACCCCAGACCCCCCTCTCCTACACTCACTGAGACACCAGACTCCCCTCTCCTACTCTCACAGACCCTAGACCCCCTCTCCTACTCTCATATCCTAGACCCCCCTCTCCTACTCTCACAGAGACCCCAGAACCCCCTCTCCTACTCTCACAGAGATCCTAGGCCCCCTCTCCTACTCTCACAGAGACCCCAGACCCCCTCTCCTACTCTCACAGAGACCCCAACCCCCCTCTCCTACTCTCACAGTCCCTAGACCCCCTTCTCCTACTCTCACGGACCCTAGACCTCCCTCTCCTACTCTCACAGAGACCCCAGACTCCCCTCTTCTACTCTCACAGAGACCCTAGACCCCGCTCTCCTACTCTCACTGAGACACCAGACTCCCTTCTCCTACTCTCACAGAGACCCTAGACACCCCTCTCCTACTCTCACATACCCTAGACTCCCCTCTCCTACTCTCACAGAGACCCTAGACCCCCATCTCCTACTCTCACAAAGACCCCAGACCCCCTCTTCTATTCTCACAGAGACCCCAGACCCCCTCTCTTACTCTCACAGAGACCCCAGACCCCCGTCTCCTACTCTCACAGAGACCCCAGACTCCCCTCTCCTACTCTCACAGAGACCCTAGACCCCCCTCTCCTACTCTCACAAAGACCCCAGACCCCCTCTCCTATTCTCACAGAGACCCCAAACCCCCCTCTCCTACTCTCACGGACCCTAGACCCCCCTCTCCTACTCTCACAGAGACCCCAGACTCCCCTCTCCTACTCTCACAGAGACCCTAGACCCCCTCTCCTATTCTCAGTGACCCTAGATCCCCCTCTCTTACTCTCACAGAGACCCTAGACCCCCCTCCTACTCTCACAGAGACCCCAGACCCCTCTCTCCTACTCTCACAGACCCTAGACCCCCCTCTCCTACTCTCACAGAGACCCTAGACCCCCCTCTCCTACTCTCACAGAGACCCCAGACCCCCTCTCCTACTCTCACAGAGACCCTAGACCCCCCTCCTACTCTCACAGACCCCAGACCCCTCTCTCCTACTCTCACAGACCCTAGACCCCCCTCTCCTACTCTCACAGAGACCCTAGACCCCACTCTCCTACTCTCGCAAAGACCCGAAACCCCCTCTTCTATTCTCACAGAGACCCCAGACCCCCCTCTCCTACTCTCACTGAGACGCTAAACCCCCCTCTCCTACACTCACAGTCCCTAGACCCCTCGCTCCTACTCTCACAGAGACCCTAGACCCCCTCTCCTACTCTCACAGAGACCCCAGACTCCCCTCTCCTACACTCACAGTCCCTAGACCCCCCCTCTCCTACTCTCACAGAGACCCTAGACCCCCTCTCCTACTCTCACAGACCACAAACCCCCCTCTCCTACTCTCACTGAGGCCCTAGAACCCCCTCGCCTACTCTCACTGAGACTCCAGACCCCCCCTCCGACTCTCACAGAGACCATAGACCCCTCTCTCCTACTCTCACAGACCCTAGACCTCCTCTCCTACTCTCACAGAGACCCCAGACTCCCCTCTCCTACTCTCACAGAGACCCGAGACCCCCCTCTCCTACTCTCACAAAGACCCCAGAACCCCCTCTCCTACTCTCACTGAGACCCTAAACCCCCCTCTCCTACTCTCACAGACCCTAGACCCCCTCTCCTACTCTCACAGACCACAAACCCCCCTCTCCTACTCTCACAGAGACCCTAGACCCCCTCTCCTACTCTCAGAGAGACCCCAGAACCCCCTCTCCTACTCTCACAGAGACCCCAGACTCCCCTCTTCTACTCCCACAGAGACCCTGGACCACCTCTCCTATTCTGTGACACTAGACCCCCCTCTCCTACTCTCACTGAGACCCCAGACCCCCCTCTCCTACTCTCACAGAGACCCCAGAACCCCCTCTCCTACTCTCACAGAGACCCTAGACCCCCTCTCCTACTCTCAGAGAGACCCCAGAACCCCCTCTCCTACTCTCACAGAGACCCCAGACTCCCCTCTTCTACTCCCACAGAGACCCTGGACCACCTCTCCTATTCTGTGACACTAGACCCCCCTCTCCTACTCTCACTGAGACCCCAGACCCCCCTCTCCTACTCTCACTGAGACACCAGACTCCCCTCTCCTACTCTCACAGACCCTAGACCCCCTCTCCTACTCTCATACCCTAGACCCCCCTCTCCTACTCTCACAGAGACCCCAGAACCCCCTCTCCTACTCTCACAGAGACCCTAGGCCCCCTCTCCTACTCTCACAGAGACCCCAGACTCCCCTCTCCTACTCTCACAGAGACCCTAGACCCCCCTCTCCTACTCTCACAGAGACCCCAGACCCCCCTCTCCTACTCTCACAGAGACCCCAGACCCCCTCTCCTATTCTCACTGAGACCCTAGACACCCCTCTCCTACTCTCACGGACACTAGACCCCCCTCCTACTCTCACAGAGACCCCAGACCCCCTCTCCTACTCTCACTGAGACACCAGACTCCCCTCTCCTACTCTCACGGAGACCCTAGACCCCCCTCCTACTCTCACAGAGACCCTAGACCCCACTCTCCTACTCTCAGAAAGAACACAGACCCCCTCTTCTATTCTCACAGAGACCCCAGACCCCCCTCTCCTACTCTCACTGAGACGCTAAACCCCCCTCTCCTACACTCAGTCCCTAGACCCCCTGCTCCTACTCTCACAGAGACCCTAGACCCCCTCTCCTACTCTCACAGAGACCCCAGACTCCCCTCTCCTACACTCACAGTCCCTAGACCCCCCTCTCCTACTCTCACAGAGACCCTAGACCCCCTCTCCTACTCTCACAGACCACAAACCCCCCTCTACTACTCTCACTGAGACCCCAGACCCCCCCTCCTACTCTCACAGAGACCCCAGAACCCCCTCTCCGACTCTCACAGAGACCCTAGACCCCTCTCTCCTACTCTCACAGACCCTAGACCCCCTCTCCTACTCTCACAGAGACCCCAGACTCCCCTCTCCTACTCTCACAGAGACCCTAGACCCCCCTCTCCTACTCTCACAGAGACCCTAGACCCCCCCTCTCCTACACTCACAGTCCCTAGACCCCCCCTCTCCTACTCTCACAGATACCCTAGACCCCCCTCTCCTACTCTCACAGAGACCCCAGACTCCCCTCTCCTACACTCACAGTCCCTAGACCCCCCTCTCCTACTCTCACAGAGACCCTAGACCCCCTCTCCTACTCTCACAGACCACAAACCCCCCTCTCCTACTCTCACTGAGGCCCTAGAACCCCCTCTCCTACTCTCACAGAGACCCCAGACTCCCCTCTTCTACTCCCACAGAGACCGTAGACCCCCTCTCCTATTCTGTGACACTAGACCCCCCTCTCCTACTCTCACAAAGACCCCAGACCCCCCTCTCCTACTCTCACTGAGACACCAGACTCCCCTCTCCTACTCTCACAGACCCTAGACCCCCTCTCCTACTCTCATACCCTAGACCCCCCTCTCCTACTCTCACAGAGACCCCAGAACCCCCTCTCCTACTCTCACAGAGACCCTAGACCCCCCACTCCTACTCTCACAGAGACCCCAGACCCCCTCTCCTACTCTCACACCCTAGACCCCCCTCCTACTCTCACAGACCCCAGACCCCTCTCTCCTACTCTCACAGAGACCCTAGACCACCTCTCCTACTCTCACAGACCCCAGACCCCTCTCTCCTACTCTCACAGAGACCCTAGACCACCTCTCCTACTCTCACAGACCCCAGACCCCTCTCTCCTACTCTCACAGAGACCCCAGACCCCCTCTTCTATTCTCACAGAGACCCCAGACCCCCTCTCCTACTCTCACTGAGACCCTAGACCCCCCTCTCCTACTCTCACAGACCCCAGACCCCCCTCTCCTACTGTCACACAGACCCTAGACACCCCTCTCCTACTTTCACAGAGACCCTAGACCCCCCTCTCCGACTCTCACATCGACCCCAGACCCCCTCTTCTATTCTCACAGACCCTAGACCCCTCTCTCCTACTCTCACAGACCCTAGACCCCCTCTCCTACTCTCACAGAGACCCCAGACTCCCCTCTCCTACTCTCACAGACCCTAGACCCCCCTCTCCTACTCTCACAAAGACCCCAGACCCCCCCTCTCCTACTGTCACAGAGACCCTAGACCCCCCTCTCCTACTCTCACAGTCCCTAGACCCCCCCTCTCCTACTCTCACAGACCCCAGACCCCCCTCTCCTACTGTCACAGAGACCCTAGACACCCCTCTCCTACTCTCACAGACCCTAGACCCCCCTCTCCTACTCTCACAGAGACCCCAGACCCCCCTCTCCTACTGTCACAGAGACCCTAGACCCCCCTCTCCTACTCTCACAGAGTCCCTAGACCCCCCTCTCCTACTCTCACAGACCCCAGACCCCCCTCTCCTACTGTCACAGAGACCCTAGACACCCCTCTCCTACTCTCACAAAGACCCCAGACCCCCTCTTCTATTCTCACAGAGACCCCAGACCCCCCTCTGCTACTCTCGCAGACCCCAGACCCCCCTCTCCTACTGTCACACAGACCCTAGACACCCCTCTCCTACTTTCACAGAGACCCTAGACCCCCCTCTCCGACTCTCACATCGACCCCAGACCCCCTCTTCTATTCTCACAGACCCTAGACCCCTCTCTCCTACTCTCACAGACCCTAGACCCCCTCTCCTACTCTCACAGAGACCCCAGACTCCCCTCTCCTACTCTCACAGACCCTAGACCCCCCTCTCCTACTCTCACAAAGACCCCAGACCCCCCTCTCCTACTCACAGAGACCCTAGACCCCCCTCTCCTACTCTCACAGTCCCTAGACCCCCCTCTCCTACTCTCACAGACCCCAGACCCCCCTCTCCTACTGTCACAGAGACCCTAGACACCCCTCTCCTACTCTCACAGACCCTAGACCCCCCTCTCCTACTCTCACAGAGACCCCAGACCCCCCTCTCCTACTGTCACAGAGACCCTAGACCCCCCTCTCCTACTCTCACAGTCCCTAGACCCCCCCTCTCCTACTCTCACAGACCCCAGACCCCCCCTCTCCTACTGTCACAGAGACCCTAGACACCCCTCTCCTACTCTCACAAAGACCCCAGACCCCCTCTTCTATTCTCACAGAGACCCCAGACCCCCCTCTCTTACTCTCACTGAGACCCCAGAAACACCTCTCCTACTCTCACAGAGACCCTAGACCCCCTCTCCTACTCTCACAGACCTAGACCCCCTCTCCCACTCTCACAGAGCCCCCAGACTCCCCTCTCCTACTCTCACAGAGACCCTAGACCCCCCTCTCCTACTCTCACAAAGACCCCAGACCCCCTCTCCTATTCTCACAGAGACCCCAGAACCACCTCTCCTACTCTCACAGAGACCCTAGACCCCCCTCCTACTCTCACAGACCCTAGACCCCCCTCTCCTACTCTCACAGACCCCAGACCCCCTCTTCTATTCTCACAGAGACCCCAGACCCCCCTCTCCTACTCTCACAGACCCCAGACCCCCTCTCCTACTCTCACTGAGACCCTAGACCCCCCTCTCCTACTCTCACAGACCCCAGACCCCCCTCTCCTACTGTCACACAGACCCTAGACACCCCTCTCCTACTTTCACAGAGACCCTAGACCCCCCTCTCCGACTCTCACAACGACCCCAGACCCCCTCTTCTATTCTCACAGACCCTAGACCCCCCCTCTCCTACTCTCACAGAGACCCTAGACCCCCCTCTCCTACTCTCACTGAGGCCCTAGAACCCCCTCTCCTACTCTCACTGAGACCCCAGACCCCCCTCTCCTACTCTCACTGAGACCCTAGACCCCCCTCTCCTACTCTCACTGAGACCCTAGACCCCCCTCTCCTACTGTCACAGAGACCCTAGATGCCCCTCTCCTACTCTTACAGACCACAGACCCCCCTCTCCTACTCTCACAGAGAACCCAGACCCCCCTCTCCTACTCTCACAGAGAACCCAGACTCCCCTCTCCTACTTTCACAGAGACCCGAGACCCCCCTCTCCTACTCTCACTGAGACCCCAACCCCCCTCTCCTACTCTCACAGAGACCCCAGACCCCCACTCCTATTCTCACTGAGACCCTAGACCCCCCTCTCCTACTGTCACAGAGACCCTAGATGCCCCTCTCCTACTCTTACAGACCACAGACCCCCCTCTCCTACTCTCACTGAGACCCCAGACCCCCCTCTCCTACTCTCACAGACCCTAGACCCCCCGCTCCTACTCTCACAGAGACCCCAGACCCCCCTCTCCTACTCTCACTGAGACCCCAGACCCCCCCTTTCCTACTCTCACAGAGACCCATTATACCAAGATGCAGTGCTAGATGCAGCATGCCATTCACACAGTTCACTTCATCGTATTACTGTATGACAGTAGTTTTAATGGTGGTGCGATTGCATAGCAATAGGAGTCAGGAATGCAGTCCCTTCGAGCTGTTCCAGCAACTAGTTCCATCAGGGCTAATCTCCTTTTGCTGCAAGGCCAAAATGTTGCAGAATGTCTGAAAGCAATAGGAAATGTCAGAAAAACTGAAGAATCTGTAGGAATTGAAAAAAGAATTAATGTTTTAGGCAATGACCTTTCATTGAACCTAAAAGTTGGAGGTGTAACAAACTTAACGAAACAGGGAGAAAAAGAGATGGAAAGAAGATCTCACACGATAGAGTTGAGAGCCAAAGAAGGTTAATGAATACCATAGGCAATACAATTGGATGGAATATTTGGGGGAATCTGAGGGGAAGCTTCTTCATTCAGAGGGAGGTGCAAGTGTGGAACAAGCTGTCAGTGGAAGTGCTGGATGTGAGATCAGTTGTAATACTTAAGAGAAGTTTGGATAGGTATACAGCATCGCGGGAGCGAGCGACCATTCGAATGCAGGGTCTTTCCCTCGGGAACAGTGAGTGAGAGGGAGAGGGAGAGAGACCATCACACACAGACACCTTCCACCGACAACAGCGAGTGAAAGGGCTTTTGGATGGCGCTGAACATTCGCTACCTTCTGCACTCACCTCAGTGTTTTCAATCTTCCTCGACACCGTAATCGGTGAGATCGGCGAGGAATAAAGTTGATCATGGGCTCGCGCCACATCTCTCAGCTTCTTGGACCCAAGGTTGCTTGCCTCCCTGAATCCTCTCAGAAGCAGCAAAGAGGAAGATCGCTCAATGGACCTGAAAACAGGCCATCAAACTGCAGATCATAGGCTCCAACAGCACCAGAGCCACATTTAAAAGAAAAAGAAGATGTAAAAGAAGTGTAAGAAACAGTTTTGTGCAGAATGTCACCTAGGGTAGCATTGCTTACTGGCGCTATCTTCTTCCGTTGATTCAACAGAAGAGGTTTAACAGAATGTTGCCTAGATTGGAGTACATCAGCTATAAGGAGAGCTGGGATGAATGTGTCTCAGGCTCGGGGAGAACTATGAGAGGCCTAGATAGGAGAGATAGCCAGAATCTTTTCCTGAAATATTAAAATTCTAGAGGACATAGCTTTATGATGATAGCAGGAATATTTAAAGGGGCTAGATGAGGCAAGTATTTTCACACAGAAAGTGATAGGTGCCTATAACATGTTGCCAGGGATGGTAATGGCAGCAGTTGCAATAGTGGATTCCAAAAAGCTTGTAGATAGGCACAAGAGTACGTAGGGAGTGGAAGGATATGGATTGTGTGCAGGCAGAAGAGATTAGTTTAATTTGGTATCATGTTTGGCACAATATTGTAAACCAAAGGCCCTGTTCTACTGCTGTACTGTTCCATGTTCTATGTACTTCATACCGCAAAATGCACTGATTCTCCAACAGAAAGGGTTAATACTGTTACAGAACCAACACACATTCATTGCTCTTCATCTTCCATTTCACTACAGCCCCCCACCCAACCTTAGGACATCACAGCCAATGAAAACACTTAAGTATTACAGGGAATGTGGCAGGCAAATTATGTACATAAATATCTCACAAAACAGCAGAGTATAGACAGAAGGTAGTCAGTAAATTTTCACTATGCCACCCAAACATTAATGTTGGGGCACAAAGATTCAGCACATGATCCCAGGAATGAAAGGGTTAAGATACTAGGAACATTTGATAACTCTGGGCTTCTTCTCTGGATCTTACTGAAACCTACCAAATGCTGAAAGGCCTGGGTAGAGTGGACATAGACAGGATGTTTCATGTAGGTGGAAAGTCTAGGACTGGAGGACACCACCTCAGTATAGAGATGAGGAGGAATTTACTTAGTCAGAGGGTGGTGAATCTATGGAATTCATTGTCATAGATGGCAGTGGAGGCCAAGTCATTGGGTATATTTAAAGTGGACAGTAATAGGTTCTTGATTAGTAAGGGTGTCAAAGGTTGCAGGGAGAAGACAGTAGAATAGGGTTAAGAGGGAATAATAAATCAGCCAAGATCAAATGGCAGAGCAAAATCAATCAGCTGAATAGCCAACTTCTACTCCAATATTTTATGGTCCTATGGTCTGCAGTCACTGTGGTTACTGGTTTAATCCTGCACTGAATAATAACATCTCCAATATTGCAAATATCCTTCAGCACTGCATTGCATTTCAGTCATGCCAAGAATGTTACTCAAACTGCCAAACTACTATTCCCCAGCTGATTGGCTACTAATTCCAGGAATGAAAGGATTGAACATTTGATAGCTCAGGTTCTGTACTTGCTGGAAGTTAGAAAGATGAGGGAGTTCTCATTGAAACCTTTCAAATGTTGAAAGGCCTAGACAGAATAGATATGGAAAGGATATTTTCCATGGTGGGGTAGTTTAGAACAAGAGGGCACAGCCTCAGGATAGAGGGGCATCCATTTTTAAAACAGAGTCGGGAAGAAATTTCTTTATCCAGAGAGTGGTGAATTTGTGGAATTTATTACTACAAGCAGCTGTGGAGGCCAGGTCGTTGGGTGTATTTAAGGCAGAGCTTGATTGGACACAGCATCAAATGATATGGGGAGAAGGCTAGGGAGTCGGGCTGAGGAGGGGAGAAAGGATCAGCTACGATTGAATAGAATGGCAGAGCAAACTCAATGGGCCAAATGGCCTAATTCTGCTCCAATGTCTTATGGTCTTATAGTTTATCATCTAAACAGATATACTGCAAAACTGCCACTAACTACGGAGGGCAGAGCTTAGTCAAGATGGTACTAAATGGCGACTCCTTTGCTTGCATCTTTGGAAACAGCTCTATTTCCATCTTTAATATCTCTATTTTTCCATTTCAGGGTTCTTTTGAAGCCCCTGACCTGGAGTTACACACAGACTTTGGTTCTTTGTGGGAATGGGACCCACTCTCAGGGTTTCACGACTGGCCATTATCTGATATGCCAAGGGCCCGGCCTAAGAGCTAGGAGGCCTAGGATCTCAGAGCTCTGGAGATGGGCGGATCGAAAGTCAGTGTCCCAACAGACCGGTGTGTCGTGGGAGCCAGAAGAACTTTGGCTGTGTGCCCAGAGACCCGAGATCATTGAGCACAGAGCTCAGAAAAAGCGACAGAACTGACCTTCAACATCATAAACCAGTGAGTTGTTTGTTATGTCTCCCCTCTCGCTGTGAAACGGAGACAGCTCTTTCTCCCTTATTAGGGAGAGAGAGAGCCTGTGGTATATCGAATACCGGATGAACAAGTAGTCTTTGGAGTACTGCAAGTCTGTGTCTTTGTTGTTGCTTTTGCTGCAACAAAAGCTTGAGTGCTCGGAGGTGGGTGCCAATGCTATTTTTTGCCGGTGGAGGGAGGGAGGAATTGTTGCTTGCTACTGTTTACACGTGGGAGGGAGGGGGACTTTGGGGTTCTAATATTTAACTGTCATTCGTTCTTCAGGGCACTTCCCTGTTCCTGTTTTCATGGATGGTTGCGAAGAAAAAGCATTTCAGGATGTATATTGTATACATTTCTCTAACATTAAATGCACCTTTGAAATAAAACTAAACCTTCTCTGAAACTCATGAGAACAAGGAACCATCTCTAGGCTCCCTTCACAATTGCTGAATCTTCATGAATTTTAATTCCCCAAGTGCTTATGCCATGATTATTCTAAACACTGGTGCTCCGTGAGGTCACTCGACTCCCTGTACATAATGTCTGTGTGGCCAGATTCTGCACTCCCTCGACAAGTTTGTAGATGATACCACCATAGTGAACAATATCTCAAATAATGGTGAGTTGGAGCACAGGAAGGAGATAAACAGCTTAGTGACATGGTGTCATGGTAACAATCTTTCCTTCAATGTTAGCTAAACAAAAGAGCTGGTCATTGACTTTAGGAAGTGGGATAGTGCACATGCTCCTGTCTTCATCAATGGTGCTGAGGTTGAGTGCTTCAAATTCTTAGGAGTGACATCACCAAAATCATCTCCTGGTCCAAACTTGTAGACATTACAAAAGCTCACCAACACCTCTACTTCCTCAGGAGGCTAATGAAATTTGCTACGTTCCCGTCAAACTTACCAATTCTTATTGATACACCATAGACAGCACCCTATCAGAGTGATATGGCATCTACTCTGCATTTGATCTCAAGAAACTGCAGAGAATTGTGGACACAGCTCAGCACATCATGGAAACCAAATTGTCCTCTATGAACTCTGTGTATGGATTACTTCCCATAGCTTCAGTACTCTGAAGGCCTCACCTATTCTGAACATTCTCTCTTCTCCCTCCTTCCATCAGCCTGAAAACACATACCACCAAAGTTAAGGACAACTTCTAGCTTCAATTTCTTTTGTAAAACTACTAAATGTTTCCCTATCTTTTAAATACTCTCAGTGACGTATGATTAAAATAGCCTCTTGCAACCAACTCCAACTCCACGACTTCTTGTGTGGCTTAGCTACTAAGCCTGGTGGAACTGTTTCTACAGACAGGAGAAGGGGCAAATGTAGGTTACTGGCCCCAGTAGCTATGGACAGATGGGGTTCATCAGCCTCCATTGGCAGCTCATTTAGGAGAAGGAAAATACTGATCTCAAACCTCCGCTGCCATGAGGAAGGCTTTGGGAAAAAATCCCGAGGAAAGATGCAGAGTTGGAGCCCCTAAGGCAATTCTACGTTGAGTTCAACATTGACTGGAAACTCCTGTGATGCCGCTTGTGCCAAACTGTACTGGTCTCTGCCGTTCCTTTGGGTTAATCAGTTGCATAGAGAGAGGCAGCCTGCTACAGGGCAACAGCTTGCTCTTTATATTCTACTGCCCTGGCTTGCACATGAAGCTAAAATACAACATCCATAATCAACCCTGACCAACAGAGAACCTCAAGGTGGTATTTGAGACAAATACTGCAGAGGTGTTTAAGAAGTTCTTCGACAGGCACATGAATATATAGAATAGAGGGATCTAGACATAGTGTATAGAGAAGGGATTCATTTAGTAAGGCATTTATTTATTAGTTTAATTAGTTTCACACAATATCGTGAGCTGAAGGTCCTATCATTGCTGTAATATGTTCTATGTTAACAGTGTAGCAATCCATCAGAACTGCACTGTAATGTCAGCCAAGCCTGAAGCACCAGCCAGTTGGGTATCACACCAGCATAAAGCAGAACTGTGACTGAATGCAATTAAAATTTCTCTTGAAACGTGTGAGAATAGAGAGCCAACTATAGGCAGTCCTGACAATTACTGATTTTTCGCACACTCAGTCTATCAGCTTTGTGCAGGGATAAATGGCTTTGTTGCAAATATAGCCCAGAGAAAAACCAGGTGGGTGGTTTTAATCCTTCCCACCAGCGAAAACCAGGCAAGCTATTAATTGCTGGAAAGCAGCCAAGAATGTATTTTGATAACTGGGAGTTCTCCAATATCCACCAGAGCCTGGCAAATAATGGAAGGAGCTGGGCCTCTGGTGAATTGGGTTTGAACTTTGGGTCAGTGAAGGAACAAGAGACTTTTAACCCAAGGTGTGTAAATGAAATGATTTATTGGGATGGATTCCCTGGTAAAGTGACATTGTTTAATTAAAGAGTAGCACATACAAAATGCTGGAGGAATTCAACAGGTCAGGCAGCATCTATGGAGGGGAATAAACAGTCAATATTTCAGGCCGAGACCATTCATCAAGACAGCATTTAATTAATATCTTCATTATTTAAATAACCTGCTTAAAATACGAGACAGAGTGGTCAGTCTCCTTGCTAAAAGTTGCCTTTAGACTAACAGACCAGGAATGAATTCCTATATTCCTTGAAAAAAACGTGGCTCGATTTGATTTATACTTCAAGCCATAGTGTTGTGCACTGCTAAGTGACCGTCTCGCCCTTCTACAAGGGTCGAAACCTTGTTGTGGAGAGGCTTGTGAATTATTGAGATGCTGAGAGCTCCGGTAGGGTTAGCCATGGTGGTAAGGTCAAGGGGGAAGTTCCAGATGAAGAGTGATCCAACCAACACCTCAATGGAAGATGATGACACATCACGACAGCAGTGAGGGTGGAGGAAGGCTCCAACAGAAAAGAGACCCCAGTCATCATGGAGGCCACGCCACTGGACCCTGACCCGATCTGTCAAGGACTGCATGGCGGCTGCCCATGCATCAGCTTTCCGATGTTCAATAAAGTTACACACAGGCATTCTTCATGAAGGGTATAATTTTTAGGGAAAAGATAATTCTCAATTTGAATGACTGTGTTACTACTACTCTTCATACCCTACCACATTATCATAGAACACAATATATTTATTCACATTACTTTCTGTATAAAGCATTGCCTCAGTGCTAAAATTAAAATATGCTTACCAACTTTTTTTAACAGCTTTTATGATGTTGGCAGTTTTAACATGTATTTGCAAATCTCTGAGACTTCATAAACAATTGT
This sequence comes from Hemitrygon akajei, assembly GCF_048418815.1. Lineage (NCBI taxonomy): Eukaryota > Metazoa > Chordata > Chondrichthyes > Myliobatiformes > Dasyatidae > Hemitrygon > Hemitrygon akajei. The sequence goes on from NC_133144.1 coordinate 25,924,325, forward strand.
ATAAATACTTGAGCAAGCAGCTTATCATCTGTGTGCACTTCAAAGAGGAGCTATTGTTGCTGTGTCAGGGGTGGCTGTGGGACTGATACATCCCCTCAATTGATTAAATAGCCAAGCAGCTTGAAGCTTGATGCTGGGAAGGATATTGGACAAGGTCTTCATCAGTCCGTCAATGTGCGCTACTGATTCCTGCTTAACACCGCCTCCCTCTGTAAGATGATGTAACCCTTTAAAATTATTTATAGATTCAGGATTGTAGGGGATGCATTTTTCATCATTATATTGCTCTTTCTGCATCTCTAGGGAGAAGGAAGAAGTCCCACTATATTACCCTGACTTCATAAATGGGAGAATCCCTTCATTACTGATGATAAAAATAGAAAGCCATATTTACAGCACGAATCAGTGCTGCTACTTCCTCTACACAAAGAGATATATTGATAGCAAGCCCAGATTAGTAGGCGCATCATTCAGGGTTGGCTTACAGCATGCACCAGGCATCTCAACATGAGGAGCTAGCAGTCTTTTTCACGTTTGTGTGTTCGGGTCATTTCTGGATATCCCAACCACCTCAGAAGATTTTGTTATTCAAACCAGAGGAAAAATTGCATAAAATTTCATATAAATTTCCCAGTTAGCCATCCATTTTGATCCAACTTCCTTTCTGATTCTGACATATCAGTCCACGGGCTCCTCTACTGTCCCGATGAGTCCTCTTTCAGGTTGGAGGAACAACACCTTATATTCCATTTAAGTAGCCTCCAACCTGAACAGCAATTTCTTTAGCTTCTGGTAATTTCTCCCCCTTCCCCATGCTCTCATTTTTAGATCCCCATTCTGTTATTCTTTTCACCCTTTCTCTTCTCCTCGATTGTCTATCACCCCCCCCCCCCTCTGGTGCCCCTCCTCCTTTACTTTCTTCCATGGTCCACTGTCCTCCCCTATCAGATTCATTTTTCTTCATCCCTTGAGCTCTTCCATCTATCAATTCCCAGCTTCTTACTTCAACACTACCCCCCCCCCCCCACACACACACCCACCTTTCCCTTCACTCGGTCTCCTGCCAGTTTGTAATCCTTCCCCTCCACCACCTTTTTTATTTTTTTTCTGCCCCCTTCCTTTCCAGTCCTGATAAAAGGCCTTGGTCTGAAATATCAGCTGTTTATTCCCCTCCGTAGATGCTGCCATGACTTGCTGAGTCCTTCATCACTTTGTTTATGTTGCTCATGCTTTCCAGCATCTACAGAATCTCTTGTGTTCATGAAATTGAAAAGTTTCCCAGCTCATTACTTTGTTTCCAGTCAAACTCACTGCAACCTTTGAATGCAAAATCAGTTCTAAACTGGCACTGGCAGGTGTTGCAATGTGTTGAGTCATACATCATGGGAAGCACTAAGCCTATGACAACCATCAAACACCTATTTACACTAACCCTACACCGATTCCAATTTATTCTCCCCATATTCTCACTGATGTATGCCCAACTCCACCATTCACCTATGGCAAATTATATTTCTTTTCAACTGAAGTTGCTTTGTTTATTTTCCTATTTAAAAGAGGATGTTTGCCAATGTCTGATTAAAAGTACAAAGCAAATTTACCCCTAAAATGGGTATTATCAGTGGCATTGTCATTAGTGTTGGAAATTTATTGCGCAATACAGCATAAAAACAGACGCTCCGGCCCAACCAGTCTCCGCTAACTATGTCATTCACCCAGTTAGCTCCAGTTTTGAGTTATCATTCCACCAGTTGTGAGAATCCCATTTTAAGTTATTGAGAATTACTCTTAATAGAGATGGGAAATCATTTTCTAGTTATATTTATGTACGTTAGTGAAGTTGCTACCAACAATTTTATGAATCTTACAAAGACTGAGAAGCAGCTGGAATGCACACAGAAATTAGATCTGATGATTAGTTCACCCTGGAGCTGTGGCCAATGTTTTCAAGAGTGATGAGGCAAGCTTCAAGCTGATGCAAAATATTACAGCAATTTGCGACGTGATTTCTGCCACACACTTCCATTCTGGTTGACGTGGCAAAGCCAGCACAGTTGAGAGGAGGCACAGACTGAGGGTGTTAACATGATCCAGAGAATTTTTAAACATTTTTACAGAACTCAGTAAACAATGCCATTTGGTCTACCTGAAGTTTGTTGTTCTGTGGAAGGATCTGACTGAAAGTGTACACTCAATGGCCACTTTATTAGGTATATCTGCTCATTAATGCAAATATCTAAGCAGCCAATCATATAGCAGCATCTCAATGCATAAAAGCATTTAGACATGGTCAAGGGGTTCATTTATTGTTCATACCAAACATCTAAATGGGGAGAAAATGTAATCTAAGTAACTTTGACTGGGGAATGATTGCTGGTGTCAGACGGGGTGATTTAAGTATATCAGAAACTGCTGATCTCCTCTGATTTTCATGCAAAGCAGTCTCTAGAGTTTATAGAGAATGATGCAAAAAACAAAAGAACATCCAGTGAGTGGTAGTTACGTGGGTGAAAATGCTTTGTTCCTGAGAAAGGTCAGAGGAGAATGGCCAGATTGGTTCAAGTTAACAGGAAGGTGAGAGTAACTCAAAGATCACACGTTACAACAGTGGTGTGCAGACAAGCATCTCTGAATGCACAAAATGTCGAACCTTCAGTGGATAGGCTATAGCAATAGAAGACCATGAACATATGCCTCTTTATTAGATGTCCCACTGCTGCACAGTATGTGGCTGGCCCCTGTGTAATAAACTTCCTAAACTTCTCATTAATGCTTCCAAAAAAAAAATTCCAGGGACTGTGGATGATGACAAATAAATTGCATAATTGTATATTTTGCAGGGGGGAAATAAACCAGAAACCTTGTTTGCAAGCTGTTTTTTCATAGCAGCATAATTTCAGTATCTGGTTAAGAGTCTAACTCTAGTTGAGGATTGATGTCGAAGTGCCACAGTAGCACCAGCCTGAAAAGTGCCCACTATTGGACCTGGAAATTATGTTGTCCTGTAGGTTCTTTGGAAGTCAAGAATGAGGCATACATCTTGTGGATGCAACCGTTTTATCAGCTGTCCATAACAGAGAAAGAAGAGTAAAACACTGTAATCAAGTAACATGGCAACAGTGAACTGTAACCAATTTGCTCTAACAAAGAACCTATCTTGTGGTTTTTCTTACACTGAAAGATGGCTCAAGCTGGACAGATAAAAACAAATTGGATAGGTATATGGACAGGAAAGGAATGGAGGGTTATGGGCTGAGTGCAGGCTGGTGGGACTAGGTGAGAGTAAGTGTTCGGCAAGGACTAGAAGGGCTGAGATGGCCTGTTTCCGTGCTGTAATTGTTACATGGTTATTTAAGGGAATTTTCTCTGATAAAAACAACCTGTGAGACACGAAGGATAGTCGGTGGCTAACACTGCCATGACACCTCAGCTCACAGACAACCTGATGGCACAAGCATCAATTTCTCTAACTTCAGTGAATTTTCCCCCTCCCCTTCCTCTTCTTCCATTCTGGCTTCCCTCTTACTCTTCTCTTCTCCTCACTAGGCAATCACCTCTCCCTGGTGCTCCTCCTCTTTCCCTTCCTCCCAAGGTGCACTCCCAATTCCTATCAGATTCCTTTTCCTTCAACCTTTACCTTTTCCACCTATCACTTCCCAGCTTCTTTCTTCATTCTGCCTCCCCCACTGACCTGGCTTCACCTATCACCTTCTCGCTTATACACCATTCCCTTCCCCCACCAAATACACTCTTATTCCGGCACCTTTCCCCTTCATTTCCAATTCTGATGAAGAGTCTCGACTTGAAATGTCCACTGTTTATTCATTTCCATAGATACCGCCTGCTCTGCTGAGCTCCTCCAGCAGTTTCTATGTCTTACTCTGGGTTTCCTGCATCCACAGAATCACTTATGTTTCAGAAGTACAAAACCAGCTATGCTACAAAGTACTGAAAATCCACCAGACATTTACAAACAGATGAATATACAAACACATAAGAAAGCATAAAGAAAGTTAAACTACAAGAAAAAAATACAATTTACACCCTAAAGCAACACCAACGATGCTGGCCCAATGGTGAGTTTTCAATAGAACTGTACATTTGCAGAGATCTCCACACATCAAGTAATAGTGCAAATGTCAATGCAGAGCAAGTAGCTTCTAGATTTCATCTTGAATGGGTTACTTTAGATTTCACCTTCTTTTCATCCTGGCAGAGCTGAACCATTTCAGTTTCTTGATGCAAGAAACACTAAGACTTCTGGGGCCAAGAGCCAGTGAGACTGGCCCTCTGCATCCCAACAGGCTCAATCTGATTGTCAACCTTCACCACTTCACCCCCGCCTCAGTGCTCATCACTCCTCCTCTCCCCTTCACACTGGTTATCTCAGCTCTCCACTCTCAGCCCTGATGCAGGGTTTTGACTCGAAGCATCAACTGTTCCTTCCCCCATCCACAAATGCTGCTCAACCGATTTATGGGGATGTTTCCAGGATGAGTGGACTAGAGAGAGGGATTGGACAGGGAGATCAGAACAGCATAGAACACAACAAGCAACAAAACAAGCCCTGTCCCTCCTTCCTACCCACCCATGCACATACACAGTCTTTTAATTTCAAGACAAGCCATCTCCCTTGGTCTTCAGCCTCCAGCGGAGTCAGGCTTTGACTTGGACACAGGCTTGCAGATATTGGGTTTCTACATCCCCCAACTCACAGAGATTCACAGATGCTGCTCCAGCTAACAAGCCTTGATGTCTGGACTTCTAATTTGATCTAATCTGATCACTGAACACTGGGCCTCCAAATTCAGATCCACGAATGAAGGGTCCCTGAAAACTAGCCTCAAACTGTGATCTCACTGAATCACAAATCCTGGAGGTCATCAGAACTCATTGCTCCTACCCGCATGCAATTCTGACTCTGGACCCTGCCAACAACCTGCTGTCTTGGAAGACCCTCATCCACTTTCTGTCAGTCCAACATCTAATATGCTACATCTGTATTGCTGGCCTGATTATTTAAGTATTTTTCAATGAGTAATTTAATCAGTTACTTTGACTGCAATAGTTTTAAATAATGTTAGATGTAAGAAACAGAAGATCATATCTCAGTCATACTTTCCACCAAACAAGAGCTAACAGGCCATTTCTGGGGTGGGGCCTCCACATTACACCACCTGAGATGTAGTCTCTACTACTGCAAGTCCTTGAGTGTGACCCCCTGGGTGCAAGGGTTCATTGTTTCCAACCTGCCTATCCAAACCAATTGAATGTTGGAATGTGGGTTAGATCCATGGATGGTGATCTGTAAGACACTGCTGCTAGAAACAGGTGTAATGCTCTGGTTAAGCTTTTTACTGCTATTCAGTTTTGCTTTCAGTTATTTTAGGTTTAAGCTAAGATAAGGGGCTTTGTTGTTCAACTTAGGAATGTTGTGTCAGCCAATCAGGATGGTGGTATTGGGAGACGGTTCTAGGGAATGCTGGGCAGAGAGGTTTTTATGACAGACATTGGTGTGGGTTGAAGTCTTATTGGTGGGAGCCGGGAGAAAGCAGGAGGGAATATGGTTGTGGATGCCAACCCTGCTACACAAAGAGCTTTGTGCAGATGAATGGCTTCAAGGAGAAAGGACCAATACTCCTGTGGGAGAGCCCATTTGTTTGAGGTGGATTTTGAGCGACATCGGAGAGTGGTGTGTACTTTCACGCACACTGTGGGTCCAGCCCGTGAGTTACAGACAACTTCAAGATGAGCTCCAACTTATGTGCACATGGACTGGGTTAACTGCCCCGTTTTATTCTTTTCTTTTTTCTACTAGCTGTTCGATAAAGCTGACACTTGTAAATATTCTTTCCTTATAACTGTATTCAGTGTACAAATGTTATTTCTTGCTGACGGCTAATTGCATGGGGCAGTGTTTACATGGTATTCACACAGACTGGGGTTCGGGTGGGCAAGACATCCTCCCGGTTTTGGTCTACCCTAGATGTACAGATCCTGAATCCAGAGGTTGTTAACGAGAGGCTAATGGGCTACATCTATAGAGACGCCCAGTAAAAGGGGGTTACACAAGAATGTAACTTATTTCTTTTGCACCTCCGCAGCAAATTTTTTTTCAAAGTAAACAGCTATACTGTTAGCTTCCTAATGTTCCATTTCAAAGCACTATTGGCACCTGTATGATTTAGAATGGCTGGGCTAGAGTGAGGATGTGAATGAGAACTGTATGTCTGAAAATGGAAAATAATAACAACAGAAATAAACCAACAAGGTAATACATACTATATAAATGATAAAGAAGCACCAGAGAAGCTTCTAGACTGATTATCCAGCATTATACTAGACAACATCATGGAGATTGAGAGAAAGGGAGTTTCCAGATAGAGATCTTCCAAGATTCTGACTGGGGAAGGGATACAGTGAAGTGCATTCTCGCTTGCTGGGGGCATTGCATAATGACTGGGGAATTTGGGAGAAATATGGTAACCCCAGAGGGTGGTGCGATTGTGGAACTCATAGTGAGGTGAATAGGAGCCAATGGACTAACACCCGGGTGAGAAGGGTAAGGATAGTTAGATGATGGGGTTTCTATGCAGCAGGAACATCTACATACTCAATTATTTATCATAACACACACCCAGCCCATCAGAGAGCCAGGATATCTTCCAACAGCACAAAGCCATCAATCCTTATTTTTCTATTACCCTGATTATCCTGTGCAGTTTTCTCTTCTTCCCTCTACCACCAGCCAGAAGATACAAAGACCTGAAAACACATACAATCAGGATCAAGGACAACTTCTATCCCACTGTTAACAGACTCTTGAATAATAAGATGAACTATTGACTTCATAGTTAACTTCATTATGATCCTGCACTTTACTGTTCCTCTGCACTGCACTTTTTCGGCAGCTTTATCGTGTATTGTTATTGTTTCACCTTATTGTACATGTCTAATGATCTGATCTGTATGAACAGTTCACAAGACAAACCTTTCACTGTACCTTGGTTCATGTGACAATAATAAATTAATACCAGTACCAAGCCCCACACATAGACATCAACCCCTTTGGTTCTTTTGCTGTTTTGTTAGGAGCGATTCACAACAACTAATTAACTGACCAGAACATTTTTTGGGGGGTATGAGTGGAAGTGAGAACACTTATTGGAAGTACACATGATCACGGGACAACACTGTACTCTGTTAGCTCCCGAGATCGGAATCGAACTCATGGAACTGGAACTGTGAGACAGCATTAATTACTGCACTACTGCGCCACCTACACGTAAGGGAAAGCTATGCTGAAGTGCACTTTAACCCCTAAAATCCTTGCAATGGCCCTCCAGAATATCCACAGTAACCCAGTCCTGGGGAGGAATTTTACCTCCACTCAGCTCTGGGCTGGAATAGGAGAAAATCTGGCATTATATTTAAAGATTCAAAGATTCAAAGTACATTTAATATCAAAGTATGTATGCGGTATACAACCCTGAGATTCATCTTCCCACAGACAGCCATGAAACAAAGAAAACCATCAAACCGTTCAAATAAAAGCATCAAACCCCCAATGCGTAATAAAAGAACAAACCGCACAAAAAAAGAGTGTAAAACACAGAATATGAAACATCAAACCACAAAGTCAATGAAGCAGTCCAGAAATGATCAATTTCAGCTCAGTTCATTTCAATTCCTCATGAACAGCAACATCTAAGGTGCATCCATCAGAAATGGAGGCTGAAGAGAGATCTGATAGATGCTTATAAGATTATAAGAGAAATAGTATGGGCTGTCTACTCTGACAGCTGGTATCTTTCTCCTAGGGTCAAAATGTTTAATCCTAGAGAGCATGCATTTAAGGTGAGAGGTGTTAAGTTGAAAGGAGATGTGCAGGATAACTTTGTTATACAGGGAGTGGTGGGTGCCTGGATGCACTGCCTGGAGTAGTAATGGAGGCAGATCATTTGAGGCATTTAAGATGCTCTTAGATAGGCACATGAAAATACAGAGAACAGAGGGATGTCGAGCTTGTGAAGGCAAATGATTAGTTTAGTTAGTCATTTAATTATGTTTAATTAATTTGGTACAATATTGTGCGCTGAAGGGCTTGTTGTGTTCTAAATCAGATTCAAACCATATATTGTATAGAGAAATCAGTCCCCAATTCTTTTGTGAATCGCTATGTAATGCAGATTTCCTCAGTGCCAATGGAGAGCTTCACCCACTACTGAACCAAACTGGCCTCATCCAGTCTGCCTTTAGCACACAGACTCAATCCATTGGTTCTCTGGTAATAGCTAAGATTAAACATTGCAGCAGGCATTCACCACCCATTTATCACAGAAAATGTATTCGAGTCACAGAGACATCAAATTTGTTTATATGTACTGTATATATAGCTAGTTTAAAACGGCTGAAGAAATTGTGATTTATTTGCTGCAGAAGTTCAGTTTTGCTTATCGTACCTTTAACCTTGTGTAACATCATGGTACAGACCAAACAGGATCTGTGGAATCATGTGAAAAAAGGCAATAATTCAGCAAACTTTGTAAACACACAAACAAGAGCAGGAGGAGCCTATTTGGCTCCTCAAGCCTCCCCTGTTATTCAATAAAATCATGGCTAATCTATGCTGGCCACAACTCCCCTTCTATACAAGGTCCACATAACCCTTAATTTCCATTTCTCCAGCTCCACCTTAAATACTTCAATAATACTTCTAATACTTCTCTCCCCTTCTAAGAAAAAAATCCATAATTTATCACTCTCTGAAAAAGAAGTTTTTATCACCTCAATTTCAAACAACCAGTCCCATATCTTGTAAATCTGTTCCTTTCTTTGAGACTTCCCCACTATCGAAAACATCTCAATAGCCACTCCATCATGTTCCCTCAGGAATTTGCAAAGAGACAAAAGAGAAGTTGAACTAGTCAAATAGTCTCCTTTCCCTGCTCTTTCCCTTACCCTTGCAATGATATTGTTTTTAAGTACATTTTCAGTCTTGAAACTATTTCCATTTCCCTGAGTCCCGGAGCAGTTAATAAAACAAATTCTTCCCGTTCCACATCTGGCTTTTACAAACCTGTGTCATCTTGCCTGTAAAATAGATAAAAGGAAAATAAATATGGGAATGGGAACTGGAATATCCTCAGATAGTGAAGGTCTCCTCCCACCATGGACATTCTCTCTTCTCCCTCCTTCCAGAAGATGCAAAAGCCTGAGAACACATACCACCAGGCTCAAAGACTGCTTCTATCTGCTGTTATAAGACTCCTAAACTGACCTCTTACTGTAAGTGATAAAGAGGAATTCTTGACCTCTCAATCTACCTTCTCATGGCCCCTGCTGCTTACCTACCTGGACTGCAGTTACAGTTACAAACACTATATTATGCATTCTGCTCCTTTCCTACTGACTCAGAGTACTCACGGTTTCTTTTTAAACCAAAGAGATACAGCACAATAACGGGTCTTCCAGCTCAATAATCCTATGCCACCCAATTACACCCATGTGACCAATTAACCCCCTAACCTTACCTTTCTGAAATGTGGGAGGAAACCATAGCCCCTGGAGGAAACCCGCGTGGTCACAGGGGAAGATACTAACTCCTTACAGACAGTGGCAGGAACTGCACACAAATGGCTGCCACTGTAATAGAATTATGCTAATCACTATGCAACTGTGCTGTGAGGAACGGTCTGGATATCATGAAAAGCAGAAAGCTTTTGATTGTATCTTGGAGCATGTGACAATAATAAACCAACTATCAATTACCAGTCTCTCACATCATTTCCACCAAAACTCCCAGATGAACTGGGGGCGTAATAACAGTCTAATAACCGCTGCAAAACCCTCTAATTTTCTATATACCAATAGGAATAATCCCAGCTTCTTTGCCCCCCCCTCCATAATCATTCAGCCTCTCTTGCTAAGAATGAAGCAGGTTATGTCATTTTGAGCCAGGCATGGACCAAGACCACTAATTCACAACAGAAGACAACAGATTAAGCATGGCAATCTGGATGATTAGTGAGCAGATGCTCGCTGTGCCTCCCATTAGAATCCCATTGCAATTTTATAGATGCAATTTCATGCACTACTTAAAGTGTTGCACAAGGTCCAATTTCATTAATTTCATTGGTTTTATTGGAATTCCTATCACTGGACAGTTCCTGTTGATGCTGTGCTCGAAAAATTCTTATCGCATGGACAGATGGAGTCAGACATTGAACCTGTTCTCACAAACTCCATTTGATTTTATCCACTCTTACGAGGCCATTTCTGGGACTCATGTAATTCCCCATTCAGCGTTTTCCTCCAACTCCACTCAACACAGTTTCTCATTCAAGTTGCATCAGAAATCTGATAAGTCCATTCACCAGCTGTCAACGAGGTTGTCACAAGAAGCTGCAGATGCTGCAATCTGCAGCAAAAACAAATGAGCTGGAGGAACCCAACAGGCCGGGCAGCATCTATGGAGGGAAATGTGGACAGTTGACGTTTCAGGTCAAGGCCCTACTTTTGGACAGGTTGAGGGTGTTAGATGGGAGACATCACGCTGATTAGGGAAGGTGCTCTTGGTTGAAATAGTCGACTTTTATTATTACTGATAAGGGCAACCCATCTATGTTTGCCCTTGGACAATGGATTGTTGGACCAATTTCAAAAGATATCAACCACACTGCTAAATGTGGAGACACATATATGCACAATTCAGTGAAGGAGGATGGACTTCCATCAGTGGAAGTCAACAATAAACCAATGGATTTATACATTACTGATAATGGTCAATATTGCTACTGCTATCACGGTTGGATTGGAACTTGTGCCATCTGGATCATACGTCTAGACCTCTGATCAGGTAGCTAGACCCCTGGATTACTGACAGCAAGATATTTGGACTGGTACATTGATCAAAAAGGTTCAGAATCCAAATCAGGTTTAATATCACTGGCATGTCATGAAATTTGTAGTTATATGGCAGCAGTGAAATGCAGTACAATAATAAAAACTGTAAATTACAGTAAGAAGTATTAGAAAAGTTAAATTAAATAAGTAGCGCATAAAGAGAAAAAATAGCGAGTTAGTGTTCATGAGATCAATCTCCATTCAGAAATCTGATAGCTGAGGGGAAAAAGCTATTCCTGAATCATTGGGGGTGTGCCTTCAGGCTCCCATGCCTCCTCCCTGACGGCAGTAATGAGAAGAGGGCATATCCTGGGTGATGGGGGTCCTTAATGATGCATGCCGCCTTTTTCAGGCATCGCTCCTTGAAGATGGCCTGGATGCTGGGGAGGCTAGTACCCATGATGGAGCTGGCTGAGTTTACAAGTTTTTGCAGTTTATTTTGATCCTGTGCAGTGCCCACCCCATACCACTATATTAGGAGTATGTGGCCCAAATGCTGACAATAGGACTAGTTCAGAGAGATATGCTGGCCAGGATGGATGAGTTGGGTGTATGGGCTTGCTTCCATGTTGCACAGCTCTATGGCTTCATGACGGTAGATGGCGGGAGATTTTTAAAAAGGCAACACTAAAAATATTCAGCAGGCCAATCAGCACCTGCGAAGGGAAGTTGAGAGTTAAGTTTCAATGCTTTGACACGCTTGGTAAACCAGGTGAGAGTAGCCAGCAGCATCATACCCCAGAGATACAGGGACATGCCTGTCCTAGCATGTGGAGGCAGCTCAGACGGGCTGGGCAGATGACATCTACAGTGAAAGCCAATGGCCAGGAAGGCAGTACTACAATGTTCTGTGGAGTGTGAAGGGCATGACAAAGCACAGAAGATGTCATGGTCATCCACTACAACCAAGGAAAACTCCAGCTTGTGATGCTTGGTCCCGAACTTCTGGGGTTGAGACAATGGAAAAGCCCCAGTGCAATGGCTCTTCCACATTAAAAACTGTCCCACATGAGTTTCTTGTTCAGAATCCGAATCAGGTTTAATATCACTGGCATGTCATGAAATTTGTAGTTATATGGCAGCAGTGAAATGCAGTACGATAATAAAAAACTGTAAATTACAGTAAGAAGTATTAGAAAAGTTAAATTAAATAAGTAGCACATAAAGAGAAAAAATAGCGAGGTAGTGTTCATGAGATCAATCTCCATTCAGGAATCTGATAGCTGAGGGGAAAAAGCTATTCCTGAATCACTGGGGGTGTGCCTTCATGCTCCCATGCCTCCTCCCTGATGGCAGTAATGAGAAGAGGGCATATCCTGGGTGATAACCCATGGGCAACCCTTGATGGACAACCACCATCTGTGAGAAAAGAGTACAACAATGGGTTCAGTACAGCCCTTGGGAGAGGTACCCATGTTGAGGATGATGAAGAGGGTAAAGTGGCTGTACATCCTGATATCTGAGATCTGTTGGTTAGGAAGTCCCACACCCATTTGAAGATTGATGCTTCCTCTTGGACAATTGCACCATTCTCTGCCATTGTAACCCTTTATTCTCCTTCAATGCACTTCATAAAAGTCTCTTTGTGATTTGCTCCATAAATTAACAATTATACTTATTAAGAGCAATGTCCTGTTAGTTCCATTTGCTGGTGTCACTTTTTGTACCAGTGATCTAAAGCACCTTACCAGATATTTCAGCCAATATTTTGCTGGCTTTCCAGTCCAGTACCGGGGGAATGCTAAACACAAAATGTTCTGCAGATGCTGGAAATCCATAATAATACACATAAAATGCTGGAGGAACTCAACAGGTTAGACAGCATCAATGGAGAGGAATTAACAGGAGACAATCTGGGCCAAGACCCGGAATCCTAATGAAGGTTCTTGGACCAAAATGTTGACTGATAATTCTTCTCATTGGATGCTGCCTGACCTGCTGAGTTCTGCCAGCATTTTGTGCATGTTACTCTGCGGTGGTGCTAGCTTATTGGACTATCTTCTTTTGGATGTGATCCTGGACCAGATTACACGCACCTCTCATTTGCCAGCACTTTTCTTAACCTCCTTATGCTAGGTATCTCCCTTCAACTTTCAGTCTGGAAGAGCTGATTGTCCATTTCCTTCTAGAAAATCTGCCTAACTCACTAAGTTCCTCCACTGTATGTACCTTTGACTGGTGATTCTATAGCAAATCGTTGACTGTCTTACTCTTTATCTCATTTCTGACATACACATCTGAATGTTAAAACCACAGAGAGTTATGGACACAGCTTAACACATCACAGAAAAACAGCTCTCCTATATCGACCCTGTCTGCGCTTCTTACTGCCTCTTACCTGGTTGAATGAGCTGGAGCTTTTCTCTTTTAGAGCAAAGGAGGATGACATGTGGCTCAATATAAGTGTATAGCAGGTGGAGTCAAAGTGGCAAGGTGGACACCCAATGCCCTTTTCCCCAAGTTGGCAACTGCCAATACTAGAAGACATCTATTTAAGGTGAATGGAAGAATGATGTTAGAGATAGATTTTTTACAAGTGGCTGAATGCACTGCCAGGGATGGTGGCGAGCCTGATGCATTAGGAAATTTAAGGAAGTTTGAAATAGGCACGTGACTGAAAGCAAAATTGACAGCTATGTTGAAGGGGAGGGTTAGATTGATTTCGGAGTAGTTTAAAGGTTGACACAACATTGTGGGCCAAAGGGCAAGTTATATGCTGTATTATGTTCTATACCTCGGTAATGCAGCCAATATAATGAAAGACCCCTCCCAATCCAGATATTTTCTCTTCTCGCCCTCGCATCAGGTGGAAGATACAAAAACCTGAAAGCTAGTATTACCACCAGGCTGAAGCACAGCTTCAGTAACCGTTTTACTGTTATAAAACTATTGAAAAGAACTGTTGTGCAATGAGATGGACAAACCACCTTGGCATGCCCTTGCACTTTATTTTGCCTGTCTGCACTGCACTTTCTCTGTAACCCTAACACTTGGTTCTTCATTCTGTCAGGTTTTCCCTTGCAGTACCTCAATGTACAGATTACAGATCCATCTGGATGGTAGGCAAATCAAAGCTTTTCACTGTACCTCAGTACATGTGGCAATAATAAGCCAATTACACCAATCAGGAAATAAAAGCAGAAGGAAGGTGTTCCACTCCTTGTGAGTATTCAACAATTCAATAAGTTCTGGGCAGATCTTCTACCTCAGCACCACTTTTCTGCACTGGTTGTTCTTTAGATAGTATCCCATGTCCAAAATGGTTCAGAACATAGAACACTAGATCACATGATGCTGTGCCGACCTTTTAAGCTACTCTAAAATCAATCTAACCCTTCCCTTTGACTTAGTCCTCCATTTTTCTATTATCTATGTGCCTATCTAAGAGATCCTTTGATGTTCCTAATGTATCTGCCTCTACCACTACTACTGCAGGGCACGCCATGCCCTCACCACTCTCTGTGTAAAGAACTTACCTCTAATATCCCCCCTTTATTTACAGTACTTCCAATCAATGTAAAATTTTGCCCCCCCCCCCCCCCCCGTATTAGCCATTTCCATCCTGGGAAAAAGTTTCTGGTTGTTCACTCAAGCTATGTCTCTTATTGAACTGCAATGATTTTATTTCTTACATCCTTTATAAACACGAGGAGTAAATTTATCTACGTTACATCTCAGTTTAAATGTGCAATGTGTAATTTATAGTAATTTATAATAAATAGAATGTACAACAGGGCAGTCAATATAACATAGAAATACAATTGTATCAGCGTGAATTAATCAGTCTGATGGCCTGGCGGAAGTAGCTGTCCCGGAGACTATTGGTCCTGGCTTCTATGCTGCGGTACCATTTCCCGGATATTAGCGGCTAGAACAGTTTGTGTTTGGCGTTACTCAGGTCGCCAATGATTCTTCAGGCCCTTTTTACACACCTGTCTTTGTAAATGTCCTGAAAAGTGGGAAGTTCACATCTACAGATGTGCTGGGTTGTCCACACCACTCTCCGCAGAGTCCTGCGATTGAGGGAAGTACAGTTCCCATACCAGGCAGTGATGCAGCCAGTCAGGATGCTCTCAGTTGTGCCCCTGTAGAAAGTTCTTAGGATTTGGGGGCCCATACCAAACTTCCTCAACCAACTGAGGTGAAAGAGATCCCCATCTTGTACACCGCTATCAAGTCACCCGTCTCATTCTTATTTGCTCCAAAGATAAAAGCCCTAGCTTGCTCAACCTATCCTCATAAAACATGCTCTCTAATTCAGGCAGCATCCTAGTAAATCTTATTTTCACCCATTTTAAAGCTTTTGCATCCTTCTGATAATGAGATAACCAGAACTGAACACAGTATAAAGGTCAAAGTGAAGGGAAAATATGGTGATGGCAGTCCAACATCATGTGCTCCATCAACTGCTACTCATTGGCCTTCCCATCATTTTGCACAAATATATAAAATTTATTGTACAGAACAAGCAGAAGTTTCTTTTCAAAAGATAATTACTCAAATAAATGGGAAAAATATGATTTCATGGCACAAGATCTAATGGATTAAGTGGTTTAAATAAAATATCAGCCTAGGTATCATGAGTGTGCATTTTTGATGCTATTTCCCATCAATCACTCTTGCATTGAAGGAGAAAAGTCAAATCGATTTTTTAAATATCTAGGCCTCAGTTCCTTCTTATATTTCACAATGACTGGTAGACTCAAACCTCTTTAGCAAAATGAGATCTGTCTGTGGACTATTTAGTGACTGGTTATAGAAATACCCCTGGCTTCAAAAGCTGGTCAGAATCTGCCTATTCTATGGCAAGTGAATCACCTCCTCACACCCTGAAAGCTTTCCATGATCTACAAGGCACAAATGAGGAGTATAATTGAATTCTCATCATGTATCTGGATGAACACAACAGTGAGCAGCGGATTCTCTGAACTATGTCACTGGCACTAGACTCCCCACCATCAATGACATTGATAGGCAAGCTATCTCAAGAAGACAACACCCATAATCAAAGATCCCCAACATCCAGGCCATGTCACCTTCACATAACTACCTTTGGGCTGGAGGTACAGAAGCCTGATGTTGCACAACACCACTGTCCATAACAGCTCCTTCCCTTCAAGTATTTGGTCTTGAACTGTAATCACTGTCATTCAGCCACACCATGACCACTTTTGCACATTGATTGCTAGTCATCCTTTGTTTGTTTCTGTAGAGTTTTATTGTAAAATTCTATCGTATTTCTTTTTTCCTGCAAATGCCTATAAAAAAATTAATCTCCAGTAGTATATGATAACCTATATATACTTTGATAATAAATTTTACTTGGAATTTTGAAAATTGAACTCTGATTTCTTTGCACTAAAATAGACTTTTTTGTTATAGTTGTGTTTTCTTGTAAAGTGCGTGTATAATTTATTCTTAAATTATGTTTGCCTTGTGAATGCTGCTCCATGATGCTATGTGCCTCCAATGCTGCAAGTTTTTCATTGCACCTGTACATGCATGTACTTGTGCATACAATAAATTTGACTTTGACTTTGCATGCCAAGAAGCTTCAAAGAGATTGACACCGCCCGGGGCAATGCAACCCACTTGACTGGCATCCCATCAACCAATCATTGCCTCCACCAGCAGTGCCTTCCAATCAATTACCTCTACCACCAAAAAGGACAAGCCAACATGCACATAGAAACACAGTCTGCATGCAGTTCAGGTTATCCTGATATAGGAAGGGTGTTATGAAGCTGGAAAAGGTGCAGAAATGTATTTATGAGAATGTTACCTGGACTTACGGTCTTGGGTTATAAGAAGAGCTTGAATAGGCTGGACTTTCTTTTTCCCTGGAACATAGGTGGCTGCGAAGTGCAGATTATCGAAGTTTCTAAAATCACAAGGTCCAGTAGGCCATAAGAAATAGGAATAGAATTAGGCTATGTGGCCCATCGAGTCTGCTCTGCCATTCAATCATGGCTGATTTATTATCATTCTCAACCCCATTCGCCTGCCTTCTCCTGATAACCTTTGGTGCTCTTACTAACCAAGAACTTAACAACCTCTGCTTTAAATATACCCAATGACTTGGCCTCCAAAGCCATCTGTGGTGATAACTTCCAGAGATTCACCACCCTCTGTCCAAAGAAATTCATCTTCACTTCTGTTCTAAAGGGATGTTGTTCTGAGACTATGTCCTCTGATTCTAGACTCGTCTACTGTTGGTAACATAGATAAAATAGACAAAGTAAATGGCCAAAGACTTTTTCCTAGCGCTGGGAAGTCCAAAACCAGAGGCATAATTTTAAAGTGAGGAGGGAAGGATAAATGTAAAGAAGGCATGAAGGGTGACTGTTTCACACAGTGGGCAATGAAAATAGAAAGAGCAGAAGGTGATTAAATTAATTACAATGGTGAATTGAAGTAAACAGAAAGAAGAACAAAGCATTACAGTACAGAGAAAGTGCAGTGCAGATAGACAAGAAGATGCAAGATCACAGGGAGGGAGCTTGTAAGCTCAATAGTCCATTTGTCATACTAGAGAAACATTCAAAGGTCTTAGAACAATAGAATAGAAACTCACAAAGTTCTGCAGATGCTGGAAATCCAGAGCAAATCCAAATGCTGGAGGAACTCAGCAGGTCAGGCAGCATTTATGGAAATGAATAAACAGTCAACTTTTCAGTCCAAGACCCTTCTTACGGACTGGAAAGGAAACAGCAAGACAACAGAAATACAAGATGGGGGGGGGTGGGAGGAGGACAGTTGGAAGGTGGTAGATGAAGACAGGTGGATAGGAAAGATAAACAGTTGAAGGGGAAGGAATCTGAGAGTGGACCATAGGAGAAGGGGAAGAAGGAGCGGACCCGGGGGAAGTGATAGTAGGTGAGAAGAGAAAAGGGTCAGAGTGGAGAACAGGAAGGAAGGGGAGGGATTTTTTTAACTAGAAGGAGAAATCAATATTCATCACATAAGGTTGGAGGCTACCCAGATGGAATATAAATTGTTGCTCCTCCACTCTGAGGGTGGCTTCATCATGGCACAAAAGGAGGCCATGGAGCGACATGTTGAAATGGGAATGGGAATTGGAATTTAAAAAAATTGCCACCAGGAAGTTCTGCTTTTGGCAGATGGAACGGAGATGCTTAACAAAGCAGTCCCGCCACTTTATGACAGGTCTCACCAATGCAGAGGAGTCTGCATCAGAAGCACCAGACACAAGAGATGACACCAGTAGATTCACTAGTGAAGTGGTGAAGCTGTCTTTGAGCCCACTGCTTTTGTACCTTCTGCCCAACAGGAGGGAGAATAAGATAAAATGTCTGGGCTGAGTGTGAACTTTGATCTTGCTAGCTGCTTTACTGAGCCAATGAGAAATGTAGACAGAGTCCATGGCTGGTTTCCAAGGTGTTCTGAGCAGTGTCCAAAACCAGTTTCTTGTCTGTCATATGCAGAGCAGTTGCTGCAAGATGCTGTGATGTATCTGGATAGGATGCTTTCTATTGTGCATTCATATTTGCCAACATTATGGCTGTATCCTTCTAGGCTTTGTCTTTTCAGGGATGAACAGCAATGATGTGGACAGCAAAGCTCCACAAGATATGGTAGGAGCTTCTGATGTGTAGCTTTTGTCGACAGCGGCACTAATTTGAGATCATCTTTCCAACTCCAGAGGCATCTCAATTCACTGATTACTGCTCTACCTCTGGGATCACTGTAGCAAAGGATTATAAATATTTGAACCATCCACGAGTCCACTATTGAAACATCCTGCTATGATGAAGCCCAAAAATAACTCAGTCCCTCTGGTAACATTGATTAAACTCTGAAGTCAGGCTGTATCTGATAGCTTGGATAACTATCGTGGCTTCATAACATACATTATAGATTGAATCTCCTGCAATATGAGCTACTCATGAGGATCTATTGGAGGTCCATCAAAACGCACATTCTCTTGCAAGTCAGTACGTAGAAAACATCTCTCCTACTTTCTGAGCAATTCTTTTACACCAAAGACAATGCCAAGAAAGACAATCTTTGCAACTCCAGAAACCCCAGCATGGAGAGTGGCCTCACTCCTCACAAGCTCTGTTAAAGCCTCTGTCCCAGCTGCAGGGACACTCACTTGGCACAGGGAAAGAGGGAGGCAGATGAACTGATAAACACAAGGGACTCCTCAATGCTGGATATCCCAGCAATACACATACAAAATGCTGGAGGAATTGAGCGGCTTATGGAGGGGAATGAACAGTCACATTTTGGGCTGAGACCCTTTATCAGGACTGAAAAGGAAAGAGTCAGATGGATTGAGGCAGAAACAGCAAATGTGTGTGAGCGCGAATCTGACGGGGGAGGGTGTGGTGGGGAGATGAGTAGCATTAGCAGAGTGTGAATGGAGTTGAAGGAATGAGATGGAAATGTAACAAAATGTTAAGTTGCTTGGACTCATACTGACCAAACCTGTGAGGTCATATCCCATTGCGGGAGATGCTGCCTTGACAACATCCCCCTGAAACTTAGCACCATTATTGCTCGTGGGTGTTGCTTCATGTCCACCTGCACACGGATCTTCACTTCCGCCATGCACTAGCAACTCGAGGTCCCATTCAGTCAATCTGGCAGCATGTCCAGTGCCCCAGCTAACACTACCATAGTAAAGGAAGCTTCACTATCCAGCAACAGGCAGAATGCTGTTGGAGCAATATCGATGAGGACACTCCATGCCATTATATATAGGACCGTAATCAGGAGACTCACATTTGACACCATTTGAAAATCAAGATATCAGAGTTGGCACAAAATTCACTGTCTATCAGGCACCAGAATATCTCTTCTCTTTTGTATGTACCAGAGAAATGAACTACTTAAAGCAGGCATCTTAATGAAGTGGAAAAATACCATCGACGTGTCTTCAAATTCATTAGGACAAATGAACCAACATTAATCTCCTCTTCCAGGTCAACATGCCACCAATGAAGCCCTGGTTTCTCTACACACAAAATGCTGGATGAACTCAGCAGGTCAGGCAACATCGATGGAGTGGGGTAAACAGTCAGTGTTTTGGACTGAGACTCTTCATCAGGACTAGAAAGGAAGGGGGCATACCCTTCTCTTTACTCAACCGTCCTCTCCAATCAGGTTCCTTTATCTTTGTCCTTCAACTTCTTCCACCTATTGGCTTCTCACATCATTACCCACCTTCCCCCTCACCTGGTCTTGCCTATAAGAGGGAGTAATGATAAGAAGGTGGGGAGTGGAGATGTACAATCTCTTTCATATTCTGGCTACCGCCCCCTTTCTTTCCGGCCCTGATGTTGAGTCTCAGCCTGAAAAGTCTATTTATTCCCTTCCATGGATGCTACCTGACCTTCCAAGTTCCTCCAGCATTCTGTGTGTGTGTGATTGAACATCTCCAGTGTCTACAGAATCTCATGTGTGTATTTACTGTATGTCACTTACACTGTTTACACATTGTTTATATGCTTAATACCAGTCTCCTGGCCTCTGGCCCCAAATGTTGACTCAATATACCGTTCCATAGATGCTGCCTGACTGGCTGAGATCCTCCTGCATTTTGTGTGTGTTACTCTACTCCTAGTTATGGCAAGGGAAGAGGCTATCAGGCAAATAGCAGAAGAGAATCAAGGTGTGTTTGAAGCTTCTTTGAAGAAACTCAATATTCCCCCACTCTTGGGAACCTTGAGCCCAAAACCCCTCAGGTGTAAGCAGGAATATTTAGGGTGGATTTAAGAAAATCAATTTCATGTTTTAGAAGCACACAGAGGTCCTGCATTATAAAAAAAACACAAAAGGAAAAGATTACCTCACAAACTACCTGCCTACATGGCACCTCCTGCCCCCTCCATGGAAGAGTTGATAGTTTCTACGTTGATCTCACCGCCTCAGTACACACTGGGATAGAAGCAAGCTAAACTCAATCTCTGTGGACTGCTTAGGGAAAACAAGATATAAGTTCTGCACCAAGGGCTTTAGGGGTGAGCAGAAAATATTTGCTATTATGTGTACATCCAGAACCTCTATAACATTATGAGCAGCAGAGGTAGGATAGGCAGGCAGAATCTTTTTCACAAGGTAGAAATGTCAAATACTAAAGACATGCATTGTGGTGGAAGGGGGAATGTTTAAAGGAGATGCACAGGGCAAAGTGTTTACACAGAAATTGGAAGGTGCATGGGACCGGCTGCCAGGGGTAGTGATGGATGCAGATACAGTAGTAAGAGGCTGCTGAGTGGGCACATGAATATGCAGGGGGGGATGCAGGTATATGGGCCATCGGCAGGTAGAAAAGTTTAATTTAATTTGGCATTCTGTTCAACGCAGATATTATTAGCTGTAGGACCTGCTCATGTATTGTTCTCAGAACGAGAGTCAGGTTTATTATCACTGACATATATGGCGTGAGTTTTATTGTTTTGTAGCAACAGTCCAGAACAAAACTTAAAATTACTATAAATTACAAAATAAATAAATAGCACAAAAAAGGAAAAAATGAAGTAGGGTTCACTGTTTGATGGATCATTCTGAAATCTGATGTCAGAGGTTCCAAGTTATAAAAGGAGTGAAGTCAGCATATGTAACTCTGTTGCTCCATTAATGAACTCAGTAGCAACTTTATTAGATATACCTGTATACTTGCTCGTTAATGCAAATATCTAATCAGCTAATCAGACATGAAGACATGGTCAAGACCTTCAGTTGTTGTTCAGACCAAACTGGGGAAGAAATGTGATCTAAGTGACTTTGATGGTGGTATGACTTTTGGTATAGACAGGGTGGTTAGAGTTTTCATTGAATGATACAAAAAAAACCCAAAAAGTATCCAGTGAGCAACAGTTCTGTGGGTGAAAATGCCTTGTTAATAAGAGAGGTCAGAGGGGAATATCCAGACTGGTTCAAGCTGGATCAGGGCGACAGTAACATGTTACAACAGTGGTGTGCAGAAGAGCATATCTCAACAGACAACGGTTGAACCTTGAAGTGGATGGGCTACAGTAGCAAAAGATCACAAACATCAACTCAGTGGCCACCGAGTGTAAAATTACAATAAGTTAAAAAACAAATAATTAGCACCCAATAAAAGGAATAAAAGAAGCAATGTCCATTGTTTCATGGATCATTCAGAAATTTAATAGCAGAGGTTCAAAGTTAATAAAAGGAGCAAAATCGCTATATGTGAATCTGTTACTCCATAAATAATAACACTTGCCATTCGGTGGCCTTTCAAATTCTTGAGCTCAGCTGACGCTCATTTTCCTGTTCTGCTTACTTACTAAGAACCCAAACCTCACTGTAACTCATGTGGCTTCTGAGAGGAATCCCAATGACTAATAAAACTCTCAGCACCCAAGACATCGCTTTAATCTTCTTCATCATTTCATTCAACCTCCTGCCCCCTGTTGACTCATCACGCTTTCCACAGTTGGCCGTGTCCAAAACTTAAGAGGATTAGAATTTAAATCCTTTCTCACATTTAGTCACTGTACCTGCAAATGCCAAAAAAGCACAGCTGAGACATAAGCTGGGCTATTATATGGCTTCTGAATTTTTTTTCTAAAGATATTATTGCTGATTGCATATTTTATAGCACACACTTAGGTGACTTGTCTAAACTGCTCTCTTTGAACGTGATACAGTGACAATTGACTGAGGATAACCTACAAATATCTCACCCCAAGGTTACATTGAAATGTTAACACTCATTTCGAGAAAGGAAGTTAAATACAATGTTTGCATTCATTTTGAGAGGACTAGAATATAAAAGTAAGGATGTAATGCTGAGGCTTTATAAGGCATTGGTCAGAGCGCACTTGGAGTTTTGTGAGCAGTTTTGGGCACCTCATCTAATAAATTATGTGTTGACATTGGAGAAGGTCCAGAGGAGGTTGACAAGAATGATCCCAGAAATGAAAAGGTTACGTATGAGGAGCATTTGGTGACTTTGGGTCTGTACTCACTGGAGTTTAGAAGAATGAGGGGGGATCATATTGAAACCCAAACATGGAAAAGCCTAGACAGAGTGGGTATGGAGAGGGTACTTCCTGTAGTGGGGGCATCTAGGATTGGAGGACATAACCTCAGAATAGAAGGACGTCCCTTTAGAACAGAGATGAAGAAGCACTTCTTGAGCCTGAGAGTGGTAAATCTGTGAAATTCATTGCCACAGATGGTTGTGGAGGCCAAGTCTCCGGGCATATTTAAAGTGGAAATTGATAGGTTCTTGATTAGTAAAGGTGTCATAGTTTTCGGGGAGATTGTAGGAGAATGGGACTGAAATGAATAATAAATCAGCTATTATGTAAAGGCAGATCAGTCCCAACAGACTGAATAGCCTAATTCTGCTCGAATGTCTAATGATCTTATGGTTCACTTTTCCAAAGCATTTTGAGTTCCCTTGCATTTCAACAGGTGCTTGTGAGCCACTAAATAGAAGGAAACATCATCAATGCTAGGGATGTAATGCTGACATTTCATCCTGAGCTCTGACATTCCCTGTTGGTGAGGGAATGCGATTAATTGATGAGAAGAGGGGTAATGAGATTTCCTTCGACCTTCCTGTCAAAAAGCCAAAAATAATAGCGCTAGGCTAAATGGTCTTCTTCAGTGCTGTATTGTTCCTTGGTGTCCTTTCTCTGAAAGTACCTTTATGATCTTACAGATGTAATCCAGTCTGTCGATCTCACTAGGGGTGCTTGACAAAACATTTTGCAGGGACAAATCCCAAAGGTGTTACTGCTGGGAAGGCTGTAATGAAGATCGACAGTATGGATTCTTGAATTAATGAGTTCAGGGCATCTGAGGAATGAGAAGTCCTTGGGAGCTAAAATTACCAAGTGAAGTTCAAAAAGAGAGTGCAGATGCTGGAAACCTGGATCAAAACACACACACACACACACACACACACACACACACACACACACACACACACACACACACACACACACACACACACACACACACACACACACACACACACACACACACACACACACACACACACACACACACACAGAGTCAGGAAGCATCTATGAGCCTATGAGCAATCAACTGCACTGATGGTTTCCTTTAGTGATTTACACATGTTGAAATAGCTTGAAGTGGTCACCCAGTGAGTTGGCACTCTGCTGTGACAGGTTAGCTGAATGGGCACGGACACAGCAGATGGAAATTAATGTGGAAATATGTGATGTCATCTATTCTGTAGAAAACTTAGAAAAGAAGATTAATTTTTTTTTGTACTTGATAGTCCTTGTAAATAGATTAGTGAAAGTTAATACACAGAAGAGCAAATAATTAGAAAGGCACACAGTATATTCACTTTTGCTGCAACAAACCTCATTTGAGATGTCAGTGATATGATTCTCTTCAATATTTACAGTACCATGCAAAAGACTTAGACGTCAAAAATTCTGTAAAGCGAAGATGCTTTCAAAAATATGACAAGTTTTTAAATGTCAAAAAAATTACTATAAAGAGCAGTAAACAGTAAAAAAAACACTAAATGAAATCAATAATTTGATGAGACCACCCTTTGCCTTGAAAACTGTATCAATTCTCTTAGGTACACTGTTGTGCCATTTTATAAGAAAATCAGCTGGAAGGTTGTTCCAAGCACCTTGGAGAACTTGCCACAGTTCTTCTGTAGACTTTGGCTGTCTTCTGTCTCTCCAGGTAATCACAGGCAGCCACAATGATGTTGAAATCAGGGTTCTGTAGAGGCCATACCATGTATTGCAGAACTCCTTGTTCTTCTTTTCAATTAAGATTTTTTTAATGACCATGGTCGTGTGTTTGGGATCAGTGTTCTGCTGCAGAATGAAGTTGGGAACCAATCAGATTCTCCCTGATGGTATTGCATGATGGATGAGAATCTGCTTGTACTTCTCAGCATTGAAGGCTCCATTAATTCTGACCAGATGAACTCTATTTGCAGAAATGCAGCCTCAAATCTTCAGGAAACCTCTGCCGTGCTTCACTGTTGACTCATCCATGTTTTACTTTCCAACTCTTCAATGGACAAACTACATCCGGCTTGAGCAAAAAAAAAGTCAAATTTTGATTCATCAGTCCAGAGCATTTGCCATTATTGTTCCGGACCCTAGTCCTTGTGTGTAGGTGAGTCTCCTGGCTTTGTTTCCACTTCAGAGAAATGTTGATTTGGCAGCAACCTTTCCATGAAGACCACTTCTGTCAAGACTTCCCCAGACTGTAGAGGAGATTACTTGTGTTCCAGTGGTTTCTGTGATTTCAGAAATGATAGCAGTGGTGGACTTCTGTTGATTTAGAAGGGGCATCAGTTTAATGTATCTCTCATCTGCTGTACTCAGTTTCTGTGGCTGTCCACTGCATTTCTGGTCCTCAACCTTGCCAATTTCCTTGTGTTTCTTCAGAAGAACTTGGACAGCACACCTTGAAACTCCCATCTGCCACATCATTTCTGCTTGGGAGAGACTTTGCTGATACTGGATGACTACCTGGTGTGTCTTGTTGCTGTGCTCACTCTTCCCATGGTATAAGAATTCATGATTTGAAGGTTAAACTCTCACATCTGCCACACCCTCACCTTTTAGTATGGTTGTCCTTCACCCAGTTGGATTCCTTCTACAACAATTTCTGTTTTAGTTAATCAGTTTACTTCATTCAACTCATCAAGTCAGTGATCGTTAGCATCCTGTTATTATTTGTTTAATCATGCACTGGGCTATATACCTACAAAGTAATCAAGCTTTTATTTGAAAACCAGCCTATTATTTAATCTGTTACTTTCTTTAACAAAATACAAAAAAAATTCTTTGTAACATTTAATTTTTTTTGGAAAATGAATGTTTGGAAATTTAAAACGTGCTCTTTTCTACAGATATGCTAATGCAGAAAACAAAAAAAACATCTAAAACAAAATTTACATAAAATGTCTGGGGTGCCAAAACATTGCAGCTTTATAAAACTCTGGTTAGGGTGCATCTGAAGTATTGCATTTACTTCTGGTGTTCCGTTATAGGAGGACATGAAAGCTTTGGAGAAGATGGAAATTTAGAGTGTATTGCTATGAGGAGAGCTTTGGGCTTTTCTCCAGAGTGGTGCAAACTGAAAAGAGACCTCATAGAAGTTTATAAGATTATAAAAGGCATACTGTAGACTGCAGTATCTTTTTCCCAGAGTCAAAATGTCTAATACTAGAAGGGATGCCTTTAAGGTTGGGTGAGGTGAGGGGGGAAGGGATGTGCAGATTTTCTTGTACAGTACAGTACTATGCAAAAGTCTTAGGCACATATATATAGCTAGGCTTCCTAAGACAGTACTGTAGTAATTTTACATATTGCTCTGTACTGCTGCCTCCAAAAAACAAATTTCATGTCATATGTGAGTGATGGTAAACTTGATTTTGATATGGGTCTCTATTGTGGACTGAGAGTGGGAAGGGAGCAGAGAGAGGGAGATCATAGTTGAGAAAAGGGAAAGGAAGAGGCAAGGGAGAGGGAAGCTCCAGAAAGACATTCTGTAATGATCAATAAACCAAATGTGGAATCAAGTGACCTTGCCTGATGTCTCAGGGCTAGATGTCTCTGTGCCCGTGCCACCCCACACTATCCGCACTCCTTCTCTGCCACCTGTCCCACAACCCTCCCATGGTGCTCTGCCTTCACCATTCCTAACATCCTTTGCTCCGGTCAGATTTACAGATTTGATCGCTGTTTCACCTTGACAGTACTGTGCAAAAGTCTTAGGCACCCTAGCTATATACTGTATATGTGCCTCAGGCTTTTCCAAAGTACTGTATAGATGCATAGAAAGTGGTGGGTACCTGAAATGTGTGCTGGGGTGGTGAGGCACATGAATGTTCAGAGGACATCAACATTATGTCGGCAGAAAGGATTAGTTGATTAGTTTAGTTAGGTGTGTAATTACTAGTTTAATTAGTTTGGTGCCACAGTGTGAGCATGTTGTACATATGTACATTCCATGTTCTATGCTCTATGTCTGGTCAGAGGACAAAATCCAGTCCTTACTTGCATGTCAACTGAGGAACACCAAGCATGTGAAGGAAAAGAGGATCTATTTTATTTTAGTTTAATGCAGCTTATCAAGGCAACACACATGCTGGTCCTAATGAAGGATCTTGGCTGAAAATGTTGATTGTTCATTTCCCTCCACGGATGCTATCTGTCCTAACGAGTTCCTCCAACACTTTGTGTGTGATGCTCAAGATTTCCTGCCTCTGCAGAATCTCTTGTGCCTCCTTAGCTTAAAAGAATCTATAAAAATAATCACTATCAAAGAGAAAATAAAATATGCTAGAAATATGAAATAGAAACAGAAAGTAGACAGAAGATCACCTTTGCAACTTTAAGCATATTTGATTTTTAAGCTTGTCCAATCTGATGAAAGGTCATTTCAGCATGAAATGCTTTTTTCATTTTATTCTCCTTAGATGCTGCCTGACCTGCTGAGTATTTCCAAGATCTTCTGATTTTATTTTATATGATACAATGGATTGGAATTTATTTATTTTATTTATTGAGATATAGTGCGCCACACAGTCATGGGGAGAGCATACAAACTCCTTACAGGCAACGGTGGGAATTGAACCCAGGTCGCTGGTACTGTAAATCGTTGAGCTAACCACTATACTACTGTGCTGTCCTATATACAATAGTAAAACTAAATTCAATTAAGATGGTAATATATGGAGCTAACCTAGATGACCATGAGAACCAAATTAGTCCCTGGTACTCTTTCTACATCTTTCTGGTTGATACATTGGAGCAAGTGAGACAATCCTGCCCCTCATGACCGATCTATTCAATAAGATAGCCTCGCTCCATTATCTTATACTGACCCCACAAACCCTGTTTCCCCAAAGATTCAAAAATTCGTCAATCTGTCATAAATACATCGGTGACCCAATCTCCACAGACTCCTGTAAAGATTTTCAACTCTATAGATTCAAAGACTTTTATATCCTTGTCCTTCATGATTGATCCAGTTTATTAGATCCTGTCAACACATCTATCGTGGCTTTGCCCCCAAATTCAGGATGCTGTAAGAGAACCGATTAGAAATTCTAATGAGGAAGTGCTATTTTTGTGGAGGTGTCATGCTAAAATGAGGCCCTTTTTGTAAAGATCCCATATCATTATTTTAAACAGGCAAGGAGTTATTCATGTAGTTCTGGCCAATATTTATCGCACCCCAATCAATAGCTAAGAATTGGATTACCAGATCATCGTCTCATGTCTTAGAGAATGTAAATTTATTGTCAAGTTTAGAGTCATAGAACACTACAGGACAGAAACAGGCCCTTTGGCCCATCTAGTCCATGCCAAAATATTACTCTGCTAATCCCATTGATCTGCATCTGGACTATAGCCCTCCCTTCCCCTCCCATTCATGTACTAATCCAAACTTCTGTTAAATGTTGAACTCAAACCTGCATCCACCACTTCCACCAGCTCATTCCACACTCTCACCACCCTCTGAGTGAAGAAGTTCCTGCTCATGTTCCCCTTAAGCGTTTCCTCTTTCACCCTCAACCCATGGCCTCTAGTTCTAGTCTCACCTAATCCCAGTGGAAAAAAAGTTTGCTTGCATTTATCCCATCTATACCACTCCTTTTTTTGTACACCTCCCCTCATTCTCCTGTGCCCCATGAAATAAGGTCCTACCCTATTCACAATAACTCAACTTTCCTACATTGCAGCACAGAGTTCACCTTAAAAAGACTTTTTTTGTGTGTATAGCACTTTGGGGTATCCTGTATGCAGCAGAATCAGTGACATATTAAGGAGTTCTTCCTTAGTTGATAAAAGAATAATGTATTGTAGACCGGCAGGAATGGATGGGCAACTGGGAAAATTCTATCCAGCAGTACAGCCATGTAGGTCAAAGAATCACCTCTTTGATCAAGACGGAGCCAATCTACAATAATTTCAAGAGCATTGTCTATAATATTATAGCAACCAACACATGGCATTATACTGTCAAAATCACTAACAGTGGGGTTAACAAGATCTGATAGCTGGAAGGATATGGCTTCCATTGTAGTACTGCTGGGCTTCTATCAGTTTCTAATAGTCATCTTGTTATGGTTTCAAATTGATTAATAATATATTTGATGACTCGATCATTTTTTATCATTCAGCTACGGAAAATTCAATAAAAGTGTCATTTTAATTTCCAGATTAATAACTGTGCATTTAGTAACCCCTCAACCTTAATTACGAAATGCAAATATTTCATATCATGACAAGTCAATGATTCCTTCATGAAGAGCAGGATGATTTAAAATTCTTTGAATATATAGAAATGAAGGGCTAATCATAATTTCAGATTTCAACAAGCATTTCCTTAACCTTTCAGAATGAATTACAAGCTTACATTTATCATATCATTAAAAGGAAAGAAAGACATATTTATAAGTTGTCTTTCACAACCTCAGGACACTCGAAGCTGTCTCACAGACAATCTGCACACAAACTGAGTCATTCTGCCAACCTAGTTGCCTTCAGGTCTTTAGACAGCAATCCTATCAGTACTTCAGTTCAAAGATCAAAAGTTCAAAGTAAATTTATTATCAAAATACATATATGCCACCATATACTGCACTACCCTGAGATTCACTTTCTTGCAGGCATTCACAGTAAAACAAAGAAATATAATAGAATCAATGGAAAAACTACAGCCAGCCAAAGACTGACAAGCAGCCAATGTGCAAAAGAAGACAAACTGTACAAAAAAAATAATAATAATCACTAGACATTTCCCGAGAACCATGCAAATCATTTTCCCTCAAGTGCCCAACCAATTCCCTTTTGGGAAGACTAGCATTGAGTTCAAGATGATAAGAATTGCGGCATATTTAAAAAAAAATATTTCCATCATGTCACCCTTGTATGAGACATGGTAACTGCCCTGGGTGCAATCAGCTCCCATATAGAACAATGTATTAATGATCAATCAGTTTTTGTGATTTTACTTGAGGATTAAGTATTGAAATTAAACATTTGATGTCCATTCAATAGAGCAAATGAGATTCTTATTTTAATGTTAAAGGACAGCAGATTTTTTGAGATATTTAGGATACCACATTATTAAAATATTTATTGTTATTTAGAGATACAGCTTGGTAACAGGCCAATATGGATGGTGTCAGCCCCAGGGTGCTCAAAGCCTGTGGCCCCCAGCTATGTGGAGTATTTCACCATGTCTTCAACCTGAGCCTGAGTCTCCAGAGGGTTCCTGTGCTGTGGAAGATGTCCTGCCTCATCCCTGTACCAAAGATGCCACGCCCCAGTGGCTCCAATGATTACAGACTGGAGGCATTGACCTCCCACATCATGAAGACCCTGGAGAGACTTGTTCTAGAGCAGTTCCGGCCTATGGTTAGGCCACACTTAGACCCCCTCCAGTTCACCTACCAGCCCGGACTAGAAGTTGAGGATGCCATCGTCTACCTGCTGAACCATGTCTACACCCACCTGAACAAGCCGGCGAGCACTGTAAGGGTTATGTTTTTTGACTTCTCCAGTGCGTTCAACACCATCCGCCCTGCTCTGTTGGGTGAGAAGCTGACAGTGATGCAGGTGGATGCTTCCCTGGTGTCATGGATTATTGATTACCTGACTGGCAGACCACAGTACGTGCGCTTGCAACACTGTGTGTCAGACAGAGTGGTCAGCAGCACTGGGGCTCCACAGGGGACTGTCCTGTCTCCCTTTCTCTTCACCATCTACACCTCGGACTTCAACTACTGCACAGAGTCTTGCCATCTTCAGAAGTTTTCTGATGACTCTGCCATAGTTGGATGCATCAGCAAGGGAGATGAGGCGGAGTACAGGGCTACGGTGGGAAACTTTGTCACATGGTGCGAGCAGAATCATCTGCAGCTTAATGTGAAAAAGACTAAGGAGCTGCTGGTGGACCTGAGGAGGGCTAAGGCACTGGTGACCCCTGTTTCCATCCAAGGGGTCAGTGTGGACATGGTGGAGGATTACAAATACCTGGGGATACGAATTGACAATAAACTGGACTGGTCAAAGAAAACTGAGACTGTCTACAAGAAGGGTCAGAGCTGTCTCTATTTCCTGAGGAGACTGAGGTCTTTTAACATCTGCCGGACGATGCTGAGGATGTTCTACGAGTCTGTGGTGGCCAGTGCTATCATGTTTGCTGTTGTGTGCTGGGCAGCAGGCTGAGGGTAGCAGACACCAACAGAATCAACAAACTCATTCATAAGGCCAGTGATGTTGTGGGGGTGGAATTGGACTCTCTGACGGTGGTGTCTGAAAAGAGGATGCTGTCCAAGTTGCAAGCCATCTTGGACAATGTCTCCCATCCACTCCATAATGTACTGGTTTTAGGCACAGGAGTACATTCAGCCAGAGACTCATTCCACTGAGATGCAACACTGAGTGTCATAGGAAGTCATTCCTGCCTGTGGCCATCAAACTTTACAACTCCTCCCTCGGAGTGTCAGACATCCTGAGCCAATAGGCTGGTCCTGGACTTATTTCCACTTGGAATAATTTACTTATTATTATTTAATTATTTATGGTTTTATACTGCTATATTTCTACACTATTCTTGGTTGGTGCGACTGTAATGAAACCCAATTTTCCTCGGGATCAATAAAGTATGTCTGTCTGTCTGTCTGTCAATGAGCCTGCACCACTTCTGTGACTATTTAACCTATTAAACCGTACACCTTTAAAATGTGGGGTGAAACCGGAGCATGCAATGGAAACCCATGGAGACTTTTGGAGAACACATGGACTCCTTACAGACAGTAGCAGGTATTGAACCAGGGTCACTGGTGGTGTAATGTCGGTTTTGCTAACCGCTACGCTTCCGTGGTGTACAGGTTTGACACTGAAAAATACGAGAGTCTATTATAATATCTAACAGTGCAATAAACATATCATCCATAGTAGGATGAATCAAATAAATGATTCACTTTCAGAGTGTCAATTGTGACTCAGTTGGCAATGTTTCCACATGCAAGCATGTAAGTTTGTAAACTATTCTGGATTACAAATTCCACAGCAGTCCTCCCACAGAGCATTGTGCTACTTTCCAGGTGTAACATTGAATGGAGCTGCTCGCTGCCCTGCCCTTTGGTTGTAAGATATCTTACAAAATCTATTTAACAGAGTCATCTTTATCCCTGTCAGAATGACACTATGAAGGAAATTATCTCAATGCCATCTTTAATTGTGCAATCTCCCTTTGTAAAATTTAGCTCTCACTTTCTACGTTACAGCAATAATTACAAAATTCTTCTTTGTCAGTGAGACATTTTGAAATACTCTTGCTATGTAAGTTGCAATGTACTGCTAGAATGAAGGACAATTCTTTTTCTCAGTGCAGTTTTAGATTTGTTGTTGTCTGAAACAATTTAATGCATGCCTTTTCTAAAATACTAAAGAAATTTCAGACAAAAATGCAATGTCAGAAGTGAAAGTGAGTCTGTTAGTGCTGAGAGCACTTACAATAGGATGACACCAACAATGGAATTGAGTTATATTCATCCCTGTTCTTACATTAACCGTTTGATGTTTACTCAGCTCTGCACTGAACTAAGGAGATGAACCTCAAGGTTGTATAATGTATACATACTTCAATAATAAATGTACTTCAAACTCTGAACTTTTTGACCAGAAAATTCAGCGTTTAAATCCTAATGGGGTGGCCTGGTAGTGTGGTGGTTAGCATAACACTATTATGGCAGCAGAGGCCTGAATTCAATTCTACTGCTGCCTGTAAGAGGTTTGTTCTTTCTCCCTGGTTACCATGTGCATTTTCTCCATGTGCTCTGGTTTCCTCCCACATTCCACAGAATGCAGGAGTTAGTAGGTTAGTTGGTCACATGGGTGTAATTGGGCGGCACAGGCCCATTGAGCCGGAAGGGCCTGGTATCATACTGTATCTCTAATTAATTGTGCTTTGTTTCAGAACAAAACTCGCAATGGACATACGATTAAATGAATCATGTCTTTTGTGCTGCATTTAATACATGCCCCCTGGTTACATCGATACTGTACAAACAACAACCTCAGCTGCTGAGTTTAGCTATATTTCTTACATTATATAACTGTCAGTAGGAGTATAATACAATTCTGGGAAAAGATTATTTATGTGTATAGCCTGTGAAATTGTGTTCGTGTTCACATGGCCATTTTGAGGCATCCTTTATGCATTTTAGAAGAATAAAGTTCAAACTTTTAGTCCTACTGCTATTTACTCCCTATTTAATTATAATTCTAAACTCTGAAATTATCAGACTGGCAGATTATTAATTTTATAAGCTGTGAGAAACTTACAAACACTTCTGTTAATATTAGGGTGCTATTGTAGATCAGGAAACCTGTAGAAATTCATATTACTGTACTGCGTATTGGGCTATCAATCAGCAATATATTTATTCATTCCAACAATTTTTTTCCAGTGTGTTAAATTCAAGACAAGGCAATGAATTAATCTTTAATTGCAGGCAATATGTGAGTTTGTTATAGCAATTTCTCTTCTGTGAATTTCCAATAAAGTATTATTAAGGAAAAGAGGCCTTTAGCAAATTAAGTCCATCACCTTATTTTGATTTAAATGTTAAACAGTCTGCCGCACCTCTTATAAATAGTTGAGTGGATTGTCCAGAAAAAAAAAACCCGCTTCATGGTTCAGCCAGAGACTCCTCCGGATACCATTGCAACAGCAGTGGCTGTGATGTTCAATAAGCTTGGTGCTATAAAATGAGACAGAGCAGATTATGTTAGCATAGCTGGATGAACAAGATGCTACTTCCTTTAGATTGATAAGCAGAGGACAGAGATTTAAGGTAATTTGTTGGATTATTGGACAGGAGTTGGGGAAATATTTCTTTGCCCAGAGCATGGTGAGCATCCGGAACTCTATACTAGAGAGGGGCATGGAGGCAGAAATCCTCAGATCATTGCAAAGGTATTTGGATGAGATTTAGATTTATCATGATCTTCAATGTTATAAACTGATTGTGATTAACTTAAATAACAATTCAGCGCCAGCTGGATTGAATGCTGATTTCTGTGCTGTAGATTTGGAAACAGTATGGTAACAAACTCTTTGCCCAGCCACTAACAACCCATTCACACTAATCCTATATAATCCCATTTATTTCTTAATTCCCACTTTCCCATCAACTCCCCACAGATCCTATTTACAGTAACCAATTAACTTACAAACCCACATGTTTTTAGGATGTGAGAGGAAACCAAATCTCCCAAAAGAATCCTATGCGGTCACAGAGAGAATAGGCAAATTCTACATAGATAGCAGCTGAGGTCAGGTTTGAACCTATATCCCTGGTGTTGTGAGACAGCAGTTCTACCACCATACCACTGCCCTCAATGTAGAAGCTGGTGGAGCACCAAGGGTATCTGGATCCCCCAATGAATTATGGGATCAACAGCTTGCCTTGTCATCCATAAAACCAATAGACATAGCAGCAGAATTATTACATTCAGCCCATCTCGTCTGCTCCACCACACCTTTATGGCTGAATTATTATCCCTCTCATCCCCATTGTCCTGCTATCATCCTCTCCCCGAAACCTTTAATGCCCTTAATAATCAAGAACCTATCCGATGAGAGTTGATCGAGAAGGAGTTGAATCAGAATTAAATTAGACAGGGAAAGAAAAGAAGGGCAGGGAAAATAATCTGGAAAATAGTGGTGACTTTGAGGGCAAGATGTTGGTCTTGCATGAGAAATAGGGGAGAAATGCAAATCAGGGTCTAAAGATTGGCAACTCAGAAGGTGGTGTCCTAAATATTTAGAAGGGCACCTTTCACATTCAACACCAAAGTACTTGTCTCCCCGTTATCGCTGAATGTGGATGACATTGCCTTTGCTGGGTGATCTAGAATGAGATCATTCATCCCATCAAGTCTATGCTAGTTGTCAATCTCATTCAGCTTCCCTTTCTCTGTAAACTACTTTCTCTTATATACTTTGACAATTCTTCTGCCAACAAACTAACATTAAGGGTATTCTCCAAAAGACAATTAACCTAACAGCACACAACTTGCTGGAGGAACTCAGCAAGTCGACAACATCAATGGAGAGGAATAAATAGTCGTGTTTCGGGCTGAGATCCTCCATCAGGATTGGAAAAGAAGCAGAAAAAAAGCCAAAATAATAACATGGATGAGGTGAGGGGAGCACGAGCCGGAATGCAATAGGTGAAGCGAGGTGAAGGAGAAGGTGGGTGGGTGGGGAATGGGGGTGGTGGTGGATGAGGTGATGAGCTGAAGAAAGAGGAATCTGATGGGAGAAGAGAGTAGAGTAGACCATGGAAGAAAGGGAAGGAAGAGAAACACTAGGGAAAGTGATGAGCAGGTAAGAGGAGAAGGAGTAAGAGGGGAGTCAGAATGGGGAATAGAAAGAGAATGGAAGGGGAGGTGGAGAAATTACCATAAGTTAGATTCTTGGCAAAGAGTATTGCTCTGACTATTAATTCCTCCATAAATGCTGCTTGATAGGCTGAGGCATCCAGCATTTTGTGTGTGTTCCACTGAATTTCCAACATCTGCTCTTGTTTTTATAATCTAATGGCGCATCTTTTGGTGTGGCAGGAAGCTGAAGCACCTGAGGAAATGCACATTGCTACATGGGGGATGTGCAAACTTTGCAGGAATAGGCCAGAATCAAGCCCGAGTCCCAGGAACCGTGAGGAAGCTGCACCAACTGCTGGACTGTCATAGCCTCAATGCAACACGTTATAGCAGGGTGATCGCTCACGCTGCAACATCACCCATTAACTGAAGATCTTCTAACTGATCACCTTTGAAGCCATCATCCCGATTCTCCCTCACACTCCCTGTCTGCTCCATTGCCAGTAAAGAAAACCATTATTTTAAATGTTATGTACCTCCAAATGCCATAAACAGCATGTATTCAACAGTATGAAGATATGAAGATAATTATCTGGTAAGCAATATGAAAATGAAGTATTAATTAAAACTAATAACTTTCAGGGTTAATCCATTGGGTAAGGTTATCATGACATATAATCACCACAGACATTATATATAGTAACAGAGTAATATAGAAAGGAAAAAGGCTCTTCAATCTAACTTGTCTCTGCCCACCATAGTACCCACCAAACTAGTCCTATATGCCTGCATTTTGTCCACAGTTTTAACCTCTCCTATCCATATACATATCCAAATGACTCTTATATCAATGTATATTGTTGGCTTGGATTGGGTGTTCAGTGGTGGGTGGAAACAACCCACAATCCTACAGCATGGAAGATGAGTGGACAAACTGAAGAAATAGGCAATAAAACCCAGGGTAAAAAATGCAATGAGACCTAAAAATAATTGAGATCATAGATGCTAAATTAATGGAGGTACAAGGATGGAGGCACCTCATAGATCTGTGCACATTTCTGTGATATAACAGTGCAACCAGGGGCCGATGTCAATGTCAAAATCAAGTTTATAATCATACGCACACATACATGGATGCAATGAAAAATTTACCCACAGCAGCATCACAGGCGCATAGCATCAGATACATAGTGACAAGAGTAAACATTAATTAACAATCTAAATTATGCAAAATTACACAAGAAAGAATTAAAATAAAAGAAATTCAGCATAATGAAAAGTGGCTAGTTATAGTGTTGCTAAACTATAGTGATTAGAGTTCTGCTGGTTTCTTCAAGCGTTGTGACACTTCAGGCTTCTGTACTTCCTGCCGAATGGCAGCGCTAAGAAGATGGCATGACCTGGATGGTGGGGATTTTTGATTATAGGTGTTGTCCTTCTAATACATAACGTATTGACAATACATTGAGCATGTTTTGGGATAATGAAACAACAAGATCCTGGGTTTTATAAATCAAGTATGAAAGGTAGGAAGGTATGTTAAACCAACAAGAAAACCATTGTCCAATTTTGAACATCGTACTCCAGGGAGGGTGTGAAGAGTGTGGAGATTGTACAGAGAGATTTACTGAGATTATTCCAAGTATGAGAGGCTGCAGTTTTGCAGATGAACTGTAGAAGCTGGTATTGTTCTGCTTGAAGTGTAAAAGATTTGAACGATCAGCTTGAAATCTTTAAGGGCTTAGATAGAATAAATGAAAAGAATGCTTTTGGTAGCAATAAGATTGATAAAGAGAGGAACAGATTCAGAAATGCACTGAAAGGTGACAGGAAAAAAATCACATTGCCCTGTGATGCTCTACCTGATGTATAAATTTCATAGGAAAACAGAAGCTGGCACATTCTTCTTGTGACATTATCAGTCTAGGAGCTTCAGTGAAAATGGATGCCACATCCTAAAGATATGCAGTTTAGTAGATTAATTGGCCAGTGCAAATTGTTCCCATTGTGTGGATGAATTTGTCTGGTCCATCCTGTAGATTGAGAATCCCTCGGGCCCTCTCTGCCTTTGTGCATCCATCAACAAGAACCTCCACCATCCAAGCCATGCTCTCTTCTCGCTGCTACCATATGTGAAATGGAGCATGAGTTTTAGGTCCCAGACAACCAGGTTCACAAACAATTATTACCCTACAGCTATCAAGCTCCTGAACCAAAGTGGGTAACTTCACTCAACCCAACACTGAATTGATTCCACAACCTATGGACTCACTCTCAAGGACTCTACAACTTATGTTTCCAGTATTTCTATATACTTGCACAATTTGTCTTCTTTTATTCATTGGTTGTTAATTATTCAAAAATTCTATGGTATTTCTTAATTTTTTCTGTAAATACCTGCAAGAAAATTAATCTGAAGATAGCATAAGATAACATACACATACATTGATAATAAATTTACTTTGACTTTTAGTGGTAGCATCTGCAAAGAGTTGATATGGGGAATAAAAATCAAAATTTGCATAGGATAAGTGTAAATAAGAGAGAATGAGGGAAAGGGGAAGGAGTGGAATTAATAATATTTCTTCTGGAGCGAACTGAGACATGACAACAACCTAACTGGCACATCTCAATTGATGTTATTTCTGAGTCTAATTCGGATTAACATCTTGTATCTCCAATGCACATCCCCTGCACTCCCCCACCCACCGTACAACCTACTGACAAAATATGCCAAAGATAACAGACCTGCTCAACCTCCCTGATTTCAAAATGGTGTTTTGCAATTTATATCAGAGTATAATCAGAGCAGCTGGGGACAATTCTGCAATAGTCATTCTATGTTCACCTCATCACCCTGTCTAGAATTGAGGGGATGTCCCACTGGCCTAACTGTATTATAACACATTCATCAATGAAGACTTAAGTACTTACCAATATTAGACAGAAATTGAGCTGTCCACTTGTATTCTCCATCAGCTGCACGATTCTGTTGGTATCACTGCTCTCAGACTTCTTCTTGACGTGGTTTGTAAGCAGAAGAAACGGATTTTCTACTTGCTCTGGTCATAAGAGTGAGTCAGAATGTATTAAAGCAGAGGGAGGGGAACATGTAGAAAATAGTCATCTATATTATAAATTAATATGATAACTGAAAAGGTGGTCAAAGACAGGATAAAATGTCAAAAAGATAAAGATAGTTTAGAGGAGCTAAGTGTAGAAGAAGACACTGGCTCCCCTCTTACCTCTTCTCCTCACCTCTCCCTGGTGCCCCTCTTCCTTCCTTTTCTTCCATGGTCCACTCTCCTCTTTTATCAGATTCCTTCTTCTTCAGCCTTTTACCTTTTCCATCTATCATCTCTCAACTACTCACGTCATTCCCTCTCCCAGCTACCTGGCTTCACATTATCTCTCGGCTTGTACTCCATTCCCCTCCCCTCCTCACCTTCTTATTCTAGTTTCTTCCCCCTTCCTTCCCAGTCCTGATGAATGGTCTCAACCCAAAACTGTATATTCCTTCTCATTGACACAGCCTCACCTGCTGAGTTCCTCCAGCATTTTATGTGTGTTACTCTGGATTTCTAGCACCTGCAGAATCCCTTCTGTTCATGAATACTAAAAGTCTGCTGTGGTCTCATATCTTCAGTGACCTGAGGTCAATCCCTGTATTTTGTGTGGATGCTGTATCAGATGAAGAAGTCAGCTTAGTTGGTTTCTTGGCCAGTGTAAATTACCCTTAATGAGTAGGTGGGTGGTAGGGTCTGTGTGGAGTTGATAGCAGTACTGGGTAAGTAAAATGGATGAGTATAAAATGAATAGTTGATAATGGTTAGTGGGGACACAGAGGCCAAAGGATTTGCTTCTTTATCATCCATCTCTAAGAACAAAGTAGAATCGTAAAGGTAATTATATCAAAGCCTGTGAAAGTACACTCTGTGGCCACTTTATAAAGTTCTAGAATAGAACTCGGCGTGGACTTCTGCTGCCGTAGCCCCTCCACTTCAAGATTTGATGTGATATGCATTCAGAGATGCTCTTCTACACACTGTTACCTTGAACATCTGACTTCTCCAATTAACAAGGCTTTTCTGCCCACAGAACTATTCAGTGGACGTTTTTCATTTTTCGCACAATTCTCTAGGGACTGCTGTGCGTGAAGATCCCAGGAGAACAGCAATTTCTATGATACTCAGCCACCGCACCTGGCACCAACAATTATTCCATGGTCAATGTCACTCAGGTCACATTCATTCCCCATTCCGATATTCGATGTGAACAACTGAACCTCTTGACGACGTCTGCATGGCTTTAAGCGTTAAGTTGTTGCCACATGATTGGCTGGTTGGATATTTACATTAATGAGCGAGTGTAGAAGTATAAATAAAAAGTGGCCACAGAGTATATATACTAGACGGAAAAGGAGGGTAAAACTCTAAAATGATATGTCGTGAAAGAATAAAAGCATAGGAGAAACATCATAAAGAAAGAGTACATGGATGTTTGGGACAAGGTAGAATACAATGTGACTTGGCTTGGAATGAAAGTAAATCAAAGAATATAAAGGAAAAAAGCATATAAATAAGAAAGAAGTGTTGAGATGGTGATAGGAATATGATAATATGATTGTCAAGAAACAAGGTTTGATTCCAGATACCAACAGACAAAGTTGGATATAAAGTTAAATAATTGCTTTGCTTCAATAAATAGAAGAGATCAGCTAGGCTTGACATCAGAAAATGATGATTACTCTTAAAGCAAAGACAATAAGAGAATAAAGCCCTTTGTCCAGATCGATTGCACCCACATATTGTAAATAAAACATAGGCAAGAAATAAGTGAAAGTTACACTGTTACACATACTGTAGTTAATAATTCATTAAAACTTGATGATTTCAAAATATAATACCGATATATAGGAAAGGAGATGGTAGTACAGTACTGTGCAAAAGTCTTGGGGGGGGGGGTGGTGTGTGTGTGTGTGTGTGTGTGTGTGTGTGTGTGTGTGTGTGTGTGTGTGTGTGTGTGTGTGTGTGTGTGTGTGTGTGTGTGTGTGTGTGTGTGTGTGTGTGTGTGTGTGTGTGTGTGTGTGTAACTAAGACTTCTGCACAGCACTGTATATAGGAATCTAAAGAACAGCCAGATTAAAAGCAATGATAAGAGAAATAAATGCCCACACCATAACACCATACTGGAATTGACTAGTATTGATTCAGTCCATTTACTCAGAACAAATGTTCATGCTGGGGACTCCACGTATTTTGAAATTTGTTTTGAAATTAAGACCCCACAATCCTGCACAAATGTTTAATATCATCTTCTCAAAACCAAAAAAAAAAACGACGCAATCAAGGGTTAACATGGAATCCTATCTGGAAAGTCTCACATGACAAATCTCATGTAATTCTTCCAAAAAGGTCATATAAAAGGTAGAATATATATCAATTTCCAAAACGCCTTTCAGTTTTAATATCAGACATAGATAAGAATGCAACATGCAGTAGAGAGCAAGTTTGATTCAAAGGTTAAAAATAGAAAAGGAGTCAAGTGAAGCTTGTCCAAAATGATGCAAAGTCAGAGCCCACAAGGATCAATACTGAGACCGCTAATGTTCACAATTTATTTAACAATTTAGACTTTAAAATCAGAAAGCTGATTTATCAAAAATGTGGATTGCAAGAAATTGGGTAAGGGATAAATATTACTGACAAGAACTGTGTATTGTTAGATTTCAGAGTGAACACATAATTGGCAACTGAAACTTTTATGAGGTGACATGGCATTTGCTGGAAGTTTGGGGAACTGCTGGTGATGTACTCTATTTGGGTCAGCTTCCACACTGGCACATTGCAACATGAACTGAGAAATGTGCTTGAGGTTAAAATCTAATCTCCTGCCTTGCTGCTGATCTCTCACTGAGTCCAAAGGAACACAGACATCCTGAAATGAAGGGCAGTGTGCACTTTGTACATGCATCACCTCCCTGAGGTTTCTGTCACAGATGGCTAATATCAGTGCCACAGTCCTTCAGTGACCTTGGTTGAGACGGTAAGTAAAGCAAAGCAGTTTATTTACAGTGCCTTGAAAATGTATTCAGTACCCCAATCCATTGTTCACATAAATGAATGAATACTACAACCAGGGATTTTGATCAACTTAACTGAGAATAGTGAATCATGATAGAGCCCCAAAATCATGGAAAATTATGAAGCAGGAAAAATTAAAAATTCAAAAACTGAAATGTCTGCAGTTCAAAAGTATTCATTACATTTTGCTCAGTATTTAATTGAACCACTTCTTGCAACTGTTACAGCCAGTAGTTTCTACGGATAAGTCTCTATTAGCTTTGCACAACATGATGGAGCAAGATTTGCCCGTTCCTCCTGGCAAAATTGCTCAAGCTGTGTCGGCTTAGTTGGGGTGGTGGTGGACAGCAATCTTGAGGTCTTGCCAGAGATGCTCGATCAGGCTGAGATCTGGACGCCGATTGGTCCACAAGGACATCAACTTTCTTTACTTGACACCAATCCATGATTGCTCTAGCAGCATGCTTTGGGTCGTTGTCCTGCTGGAAGATGAACTTTCTCCCCTGATTAAGATTTCTGGCAAAGCTAGTAGGTTTTTATACAGGATTTCTCTGTATTCATCATCCCGTCAATTCTGACCAGATTTCCCGTCCCTGCTGCTGAAAAGCATCCTCATAACATGACGCTATTTCCACGAGACCTTACAATAGGGATGGCATTACCTAGCTGATGTGCAGTATTATGTTTACACCGCATATACTGATAACTGTTGAGGTCAAAAAGTTCCACTTTAGTCCCATCTCTTCCACATCATTACACTAAATTCTAAGTGATACCTTGCAAAGTCTTTACGGGAAATGATACACCTTTTTTTTTTATCCAGGGCTTCTTTCTTGCCATTCTTCCATAGATATCCTTCTTTGTTCAAGGCCTCAGAGATTGTGGAGCCATGAACTTCATCTCCAGTTGCAGCCACTGACTTCTGCAAGCTCACTCAGAGTGACTGTTGGTGTTGCAGTTGCCTCTCTTACAGGTGCAATTCTTCTCTGGTGACTAAGGTTAGAGGGGTGGCCTGGCCTAGGCAGTGTGGATGTGGTTTCACATTTTTTCCATTTTTTCATGCTGGACTGCAATGATGGACTGCTTTGAATTTGTCTTGTACTCTTCTCCAGAATTTTGCTTTACTATTTTCATTTCCTTGACTTGTCTTGAATGCACTTTTGTCTTCTTCTTGGCTTGGTCTGTTGAAAATCTACCGTACTGTTGGACCCTACATGGGGGAGGAGGGTACTTACACTATTCCATGAATTCATTGAAAACATCTTATCCTCTAATCTTCTACATCAACTAATAGGGTGAGCTGATAAGGTAACATTTTTTACTCTCCTCCCATCCAGTAGGCACTACAGGAGCCTCCACTCCCACACCAGCAGGCACAGGAAGAGCTTCTTCCCTGAGGCTGTGACCCTGATGAACCTCACATCACAGTGCTAAGCAGTATTGCACCCATATTGTACTGTCTCAGTACTTTTATATTTGTGTGCTGCAGCACTTACTTTTTATTCGCAGTTATTTTGTAAATAACACTATACTTTGCATTTCTGGTTAGATGCTAACTGCATTTCATTGGCTTTGTATCTGCACTCGGTACAATGACAATGAAGTTGAATCTAATCTAATCGAATATCGCACCTGCAGAAAATTAGCAGAGTAATTACAAAGGGGACGAATAGTTTTTTAGCCTCACATTTTGGTTTCTAATTTTTAGTAAATTGTTTTGAAAGTTTTATTTTGATACACAATGTTTCATAGATTAATTCAAAATATCCTACTGCAATATATTTTAAACTTAGAAGATGAGATGGTAAAATGTGAAAATAGCTGTGGGGGCTACATACTTTTTCAAGGCACTGTATCTTAGTTTTATGTAATGTTAATGGTTAATTAATTTATGACAATTGAAATACTTTTTCCTTAATTTATTTATTGTTTTGTGAACTATTTTTAAATGGTTCTGATCATTGAATATTTCAAAAGTAATTCAAGAACGCTTTGACCTTGGACACCCTAGGTTGGCTTAAGAACCTACATCGTGAGGCTTACTCAGTTGTTTGAGGCATGACTGTGGCGCTGAGGCTTGAAGCTCAAAATGGACCTGTGAAGCCACAAGGAATAAATGCAATCATGGGAACAATCACAAGTGGCAGACTAGGTTGAGAACTGACCCTATGTATTACTTGGGAAATAAGAATCTAAAATGCACAGAAGAACAAATAAAGTTGGGAGTAAAAGTGCACTAGAAGTAGAGCAATATGCCTTAAAAAAGAAAAAAAACTCTTAAAAATTCTTTATTAAGGTGTCCGCTCAGAACCTGGAGGAGGCTAATGAAGAAATTGCAGGGGTCTTAGCAGAGATATTTAAAATATCC
The DNA here is from genome assembly GCF_048418815.1 of Hemitrygon akajei. Classification (NCBI taxonomy): domain Eukaryota; kingdom Metazoa; phylum Chordata; class Chondrichthyes; order Myliobatiformes; family Dasyatidae; genus Hemitrygon; species Hemitrygon akajei. The sequence continues at coordinate 25,968,052 of NC_133144.1, forward strand.
TTAGTCACATGTGTGGTGCCAGAGGATTGGAGGATAGTTAATGTTGTTCTGCTCTTTTAAGAATAAGCTAAGAAATTATAGGGCGGTGAGCCAGGCATCAGTAGTGGTAAAGTTAGTGAAAAGTATTCTAAGGGACTAGATATTTAAGTATTCGGATAGATAGAGATTGATTAGGGATAGTCAATATGACTTTGTGCATGGAAAATAATTTCTAACCAATCTTACAGAGTTATTGAGGAAGTTACCAGGAATGTGGGTGAAGAAAAGGCAGTGGATGTTGTCTACATAGTTTTTAGCAAGGCCTTTTACAAGGTCCCACATGGGAGGTTGGTCAAGAAGGTTCAGTGAATTGGCATTCAAGATGGGGTAGTAAATTGGATTAGATATTGGCTTTGTGGAAGAAGACACAGCGTGGTTGTAGATGGTTGCCTCTCTGACTGGAGCTCTGTAACCAGTGGTTTGCCACAGGGATAGCTGCTGGGTCCTTTGTTGTTTATCATCTATATCAACGATATTGATGATAATGTGGTAAACTGAATCAGCAAATTTATGGATGACGCCATGATTGGGGGTGTAGAGGATAACGAAAAACACTACCAAAGCTTGAAATGGGATCTGGACCAGCTGGAAAAATGGGATGAAAAATGGCAGATGGAATTTATTTCAGACAAGTGTGAGGTGTTGAACTTTGGGAGGACCAAAGAGGGTTGGTATTACATGATGAGCAGTACAGCACTGAGAAGTGTAGTAGAATAGAGGGATCAGGAAATATAGTTCCATATGATTATATGATACATATGTACAGTATCTGAAATACATCTTATGGAAATGTTTGTTTGATGATAAACTTCAATGAAAAATAAATTACAAAAAAAAGAAAAAAAAAGAAAATGGTGTCAGATTAAGATAGAGTCAAAAGAAAGTTTTTGACACGTTAGCCTTCATAAATCAAAGTACTAAGTACAAGAGTTGGGATGTTATGTTGAAATTGTATAAGACATTGGTAAGCTTAACTTGGAGTATTGTGTGCAGCTTTGGTCACATGCCTGTAGGAAAGATGTAAATCAGATTGAGAGAATGCAGAAGAGATTTACAAGGATGTTGCTGGGATTTGAGGACCGGAGTTATAGGGAAAGGTTGAGTAGGTTAAGACTTTATTCCTAGAACATAGAAGATTGAGGGGAGATTTGATAGAGGTATACAAAATTATGAGGAATATAGATAGGGTAAGTGTAAGCAGACTTTTTATACTGAGGTTGAGTAAGACTGCAACTATAGGTCATGGGTTAGGGATGAAAGATGAAGCGTTTATGAAGAACATGAGTGAGAACTTCTTTGCTCAGAGGGTATTAGGAGGGTGGAATGAGCTGCCAGCACAAGTGGTGGATGTGGGGTTAATTTCAACATTTAAGAGAAACTTAGATAGGTGCATGGATGAGAAGGGGTATGGAGGACAATGGTCTGGATGCAGGTTGATGGGACTGGGCAGATTAATGGTTCAGCAAAGACTAGATGGGTTGAAGGGCCTGTTTCTGTGCTGTAGTGTCACTATGATTCTGAAACAAAAATCTATTTTCTACAATATAAGAGCAAACATTAAAAATTGAAGCTAAAGAAATCAATCCTTGGCTATATTCTGTAATATTTTGTATAACTTGGTCACTGTACTTTAAAAATGTTATTAAGGCATTGAACAGGTTAAAAGTATGTACCAGAAATGTAAGGATATGCCATTAGGGGTAAAATGAATTAGCTGACTTTTTAAAACTAAAGAACAAATACATTAATGGGCTGAGAATGAACATTTCCATGTGTTGAGAGAAAATGGCTAGGGATGCGTGTGGGGGAGGGTGGAAGCAAAATACTAAACTACTGATATAAGAGGGTCCAAACAAATAAATAAGGGATTGAGAAAAAGCAGATGTAACTACAAATGATGAGGGTGTGAAATTTGATAAATTATGAGTAATTGAAGTGCACAATATCAATATATTTAATGGGATGATAATAGAGTTTGGGAGGCAGAAGGGAATAGAGAGCTGTGCTAATTGTTAGGTTCGACAAGATGGTAGAATTGTCTCAGCTGAATAGCTTGTTGTGTCCTGCATTTTCTATAACTGTATGCATGCGAGTGCAAGAAGAAAGGGCTATAAACAATTCCCATGGTCTGCTAAATGTGGAATATATCAGTGTGAGTTGTCAGGGGAGTCAGTATTGCCCATGATTTCCTGCTGCTAACTCTCAGTTTTCCATTGTCTTTAAGCTTTATACTTCATGACAGCTGGCCATGGTGAGCCCCAAGCAGATATTTTATATAGAAACCTTGCTTCAGTGATGTCATGATGACATAAACTGGGCCAGATGCCCACACTGCCTCTTCCCCAGGCACAGCACTGGAGTAAAATCAATTGCTGCAAGTTCTCCATAAATTGACCAGAGGTTTTAAATGCAACTCAAGATATCATTGTGAAGTATCAAAGGTCATATCATCTTAAATGCGAAACTGAATAACAATTCAAAATGGATGCATTCAGCTCGAAGGAAGATTACATCACTGTAAATCCAGATGATGTTACCCAGCCCGTATGTTCAGAGGGTTTTGGTTCATAATACAGGTACCCCTCTCTCCTTAGTTACTGGAGGCAATGCAATCCTGAATGTATCATTCGATAATCATCACATCAAATGGCAAAGCTGGGGTAGGCAACAGAGAAAACTGCACTACTGTGGAGAACTTGATATACATTGGTAAAATATTCAAAATCTAAGTTACTGCAACACTTGGAGCAAATCCCTTCAGTCCTGTGTTAAAACATTTAAGGTCTCCATTATTTTAAGCATTGACTTCATAATTTCTCATTGTCTACATAAATAGTTTCATTACTGGAGGTCAGTAGTATTAACAATTATCAAGAGGCTAAAAGACATCCTTAGCAACCTTTCATACCCTTCACAAAATGCTCAGTAGAGATTTTAGAAAATGTCATAAAATAGAAAAATGAAACAAGATGTAAGGTTCAAACACGGCTGTACAAGGCCTGTTCTCTATACTTTAGCACTGGCTGTGATTTTTGTACACTTGGTATGCCATTTCCTTTCCCCTCTTGTGTGTCATTAGTTAGCCAATCTTCAAATTCTGGAGCCAAAGCATGACTTCAACAAACTTAAAACTTCAGTTGACCCAAAGATAACTGTGATCCTCTAAATATCAAAGTTAACAATAACACCTGTGGTTGTAAAATAGAATGATAACAATAAACCATTGTCAAGTTCAGCTTTAAAATATCCTTCTTGAAAAATATCTGTCACACAGTGAATTATTCTATGCCACAAAGAATTCTTCTTGTTTTATGAAAATGGTTAAAATGCATCTGATTGTTAAGACATTTTGGTTTTAGAAGAGATAGGCCAGACTAGACACATTTTCCTAATACAGTAGAAATAATATATAACAGTCTGATTTTTCTTGAGATATGTGCAGGATTAAAATACATATTATTGACACCAAAAGCACTAAATTTCATTCATATTTCAGCTGTCAGAAGAGTATTATTTCCAGGCAGTTTATTTACTCACTCATACATTCATCATATTCTTGCACTTTTGGGTGAATTACATTTTATATATTTATCTGTGCTTTTCCCTAAATTAACCTTGGAAACTCAACATGTATTAGATAAAGTAGACACTAATTTATTGCATCAAATGAGTCAATGTTTTGTGTTAACCAAAAAAAATACAATATCACATACAAATGAAGACATGTAAACATTTTTTTCCAAGCATATTGCTTCACAGTGCCTTTCAAAATAAAAAAAACTTGGATGAACAAAATATCTTTCTGCAAACCACTCTTCTTTATCAAATATGTAAAACAATAACATTACAAATTATCATTTTTTGTAGTGGTTAGGATAATCCCCAAGTGCACACTTAAAGTAAACTTAGACGGTCCTACTGAATATTTTGGAAACATTTATGCACATTTTAATTTTAAATAAAATCTTTTTCAAATGGCGTAATTCGTATTAAGGTTGCATTAACTTTCTCCATTCATTTTAACCTCCATCTGATTCCCAGCGTTATGAGATAATATGAAAAGTGTTAATGTTGCACGTAGTGCCATATACTCCGAATTTAAAAAACATTAATAAGTGGGAACGTTGAAAAAGAACGAACCAATTAAAACTGGGACAGACTGAACTGCATTGGAATTCAAAAGAAAATCTAATGAAGACCTTATCAACCGTAGGACATTGCCAGAGAAAAAAAGCAGAGCACAGAGACAGGAAAGGCTTGCTTGGAAGCACGCTCTATTTACAAGCACAGTACTCAAGCAAGATTAAATAATGCGATTTAAGACAAAAATAAAAGCCTCCTAAATCTTGAAGGTATCAAGTAAAATAAAGCTTAAAAAAGTAGATCCTTAAAGTGCATTTTCTTTATGCAATGAGTCAATGGTGCAAAATCTTGGAATCTACCTTTTTTTTGTAAAACATTTTTATTTTATCGAAAATCCCTGAGCCTCGTGATGCCACTAGGTAGTCAAGCAGTTTCTTTTCTGGAGTGGGGTAAGGGGGAGGGGTTGGGCGGTGGCTACTTTGTATCTCCTTTCTTTGAGTCCGGTTGCAGTTTAGAGGGCCCATATGACAGGAGCGTCTGAGTGCCTTTGTGGGACACCGTCTGTGTGCTGTTATTCCTCATGACTTTTTTCCGAGTCGAGGGATTGCTTTTGGCTGTTACTGGGGGCGGGTGGCTGTGCTGGCGCGGGTTGGGGACGGAGGACGGCGTTTTGAGGGTCTCTCTGCCCACCCTGTCAACACCTTCACCCGTGGTGGTGGTGGCAGTGCTCGAGGTGGCTGTGTCCTTTTGCTGTTCCTCCTCCTCCTCGTCATCGCAGCAGAGGGCGTGATAGAGGACCTTGTCGCTGAAGCGCACCCTCTCCCTGGTGCCGGAGCTCCTCGAGAGCGACTTGTGACAGGGGGCACCACTGATAGTCTCCTCGCTGGATGAGTCAGGACCACAACCTGCTGGACCGTTCGGGATTAACCCTCCATTCATCAACCTGTAGTCCGGTTCTGACGGGGTGGCCGGCAGTTCCTTGTCTTCCCCTCCTGGGTCACCCTTGGGTGCCTCCGGTGGCGGCTCCAGAAAAGAGCAAAACTCCCAGCTGTCCGAAAGGATGTCTGGTGTGAGGAAGCCCAGCTGCCCATAGTCCGAAAAAGCCCCACATCGCTCATGGTTCCTGGCCGTGTCACTGCTGGAGGTGCTGCTTACTGTGGCAATTGTCCAGTCATCTGGCTCCAACTCAAAATCAAAATCAGATGTCAGCTTGTCAATCTGTTTCACTACCTAAAGAAATCACAACACATTACCCTGTGGGAAAAGTGCATGTACACAGAAGATAGCAAAGTACAGCACGGGAACAGGCCCTTCGGCCCATGACGTAGTGCCGAACTAATCAGGCTATTAGTTAAATACCAAACTAATCTGGTCCCTTGTACCTACACAATATCCCCTCCATTCCCTGCACATTCAATAAATGCCTCTATCATATTTGCCTCCAGCCCTACCTAGAACCCGCCATTCTCTCTCTAAAATATCTGCCCTGAACATTTCCCCAGTTATAGTGTTCACTAAACCTACCTCTGAAAATACTAATTGATTTAACAAGATGGAAAATGCATTAAATATTTCACTCATTACACACATTTCCCAATGTTCTTCGGGTCTACTGACAACTGGTTAACCATAGAAGGCCGAAAATAAATGGCATAATTTGCACACAACACACAGTTAAATCCAGAGAAGAGAATGTTTGCCAAACGCTCACATACGTGGTTAAAAGTAGCAAAGAGCCTTTCAGTGATATAAAGCCTCTAGATTAGAACCATTCAACCTACTTCAGTTAGCAGTATGCATTATACTATGTGTCTGTCGTGTGTTTACATTTAAACCTGTAAACTAATGACTGTGATTAAAAATGCTAATATGCCGTTAGTGTTCAGTGAGAGGTGATTAACGGCCAAAATGCAACAACCGTGTCTAGGAAACAGAATCAACAAAGTACCATAACGATAAGCTCCTTGTGTGTTTAAACATCAACGTTTGATATTAACTGCACGTCAATAATTATTACGTGGGCAACCGGGGAAATGAATGAGATCGCGCGCTTTACCCTATAATAATCCGGTTTTGGGTTCGCGTTAAAATAATGCCTGGATGATAGTTAAATAGAGTTTTAGAGAGGGCTAAGACTGGGAAGAGAGAGTGAGATAACCTTCTTCGGGGAATGTTACAAGAAATCGGGCGCTTCGTTTACCAAGGACCCTGTGTGTTCCGATATAATTTGTTCTGCAAGGTGGAGAACGAAGTTCAGGAGCGGGCACAAGGTCTATCCCCTCATCTGAGAACCATGGCCCCCTTCTTTAACCCTTCGCTTAGACCTCCTCTCATTTCAACCTTTTGCGCCTAGTTTTTTTTAAATTATTGTTTTGCAACTGCAAAAAAAACTGCATAATCTGCAAGATTAAATCGCAGTTTAATTGAAAATTTAAGGAAATAGTATTGGGTGCTAATTTTAAAGGGTATTAATCTGGTTCACAGAGGCGGGTTGGAGGGGAGAAAGATCTGCCTACCTCCTTCAGCTCCTTTGCCACCGCTTTCAGCTCCGCAAGGATAACTTCCAACTGATCGATGACCATTTTCATGCGGTTTCGGATCGCTTCCCTGACCGAGGGCTGTGGGGAGATCTCATTGGACTCCTGGGGAGCACCGACCCTCGATGACATTATTCAGAGAGGTGGCAAACGGCGGCCCACACCGCCCATCCTCCTCGCCGTTTCGCTCGCTGATCTTCCGTACACTTGCCAGTGTCTGAGACACAAGGGGAGGATTCACCATCTTCACGCCAAAAGTAACGCCGCTCGGGGATCTCGCTCTCGCTTCCCCGACCTCTTACATGGCTGTTCAGCACAGAGTGCTGGCGACCGGTTGGGACCTTCTGTAGGGTAGAACAAGTTTACCCCCAGTCAGTCCCTATTTATCTCGTATACCAAATATATCTCCCTCCCTCCCTCCCTCCCTCCCGAGGTTTAAGAGGTGTCTGCTCGGTCACCTGGCGCTTGCGCAAATGCAGGGCAGCCCAGACAACTTTGAGCTCCGAAATTCAGGACAAACATCGCCTCCAGTGTCCTCGTCCCATTTCCCCCCTCGCTTTAGCCCGAGGAGAGAAGCATAGCCGCATACAATTACACATCCTTGCGCATCTGGCCCACGGGCGCCCCTCTGCCGAGTCAAGCGCGCTTTAAGCATTCAAGCGAGCGTCGGAAATTACAATATATAACACAAGAAAGAAAAAAAAATGTACACATCTCCTCGAACTCCCCACCAGCCCGCTACTAACTCAGGCGCCGTGCGATGCTGCGGTTATAGATGCACTTTAAACAGCCAGCATCGTCAGACGATGATGAGGTGAGTTTTTCTCCTTACCAACCTCTCTCTCTGCATGCATGTATCTATAAGTACTGATAGGGGAGGAAGGTGAAGATAATTCTCGTAGAACATCATAGATACTGACGCGAGCGTGCGTACGTGTGCCCTGCATTCCACACACACACACACACACACACACACACACACACACACACACACACACACACACACACACACACACACACACACACACACACACACACACACACACACACACACACACACACACACACACACACACACACTCATGTGCCAGTTCTAAGAACATTATGCTACCGCCTGCATTTAGTGTGCCAAATGATGGTACACAGTCTTACCTCGCGACATCATGCCCGCTGTTTGGAAATGCGAGTCTCCGCTTGCAATGGGATCGGGAATGGTGAGAGACGTAAGCAATCATTGCAGGCTCGCTTTGCGGATTCTCCGGCGTGGTAGGGAATCGAGCGCTTTTCTATCGACCATGCTGCCGGTTGCGCTGCGTCAGTCCGAGGTTCCTTCTCGGCTGTTGAGTAGAACACCACTTTGCCAAGCAGAGAGAGTAGCATGTCCACGTCGCCACTAACGTTGCAAGAAAGAATCAGCCTGATTGATTTAGTGCCCCTGTGCGTATTCGCTTGCCTAACCCATAACCGAAGAAGCAGCGTTGTGTAAACATATACCCAGATCGCTGCTTCTCCTTAGAACTCGCTGCAGGATTATTTTGGCCAAATTAAATCGCGGGAGACAAACTCACTCTACGTAGATCAACAGGCGAGGACAAGGTTTTCTCCCATCCCTTTGCGAGACTTCACATCCAACAATAGTAAGTTAATATTTTAAAGTAAATTCCCCAACCGACCCTCCATCCCCAGTAATTTCCAAGGGTCGCAGCCAGCACAGCTTCAGTTCTTGAGCATCTGGTGGTTAAATAGTTGATCGAGAGGATGTGCACATGTTATTTAACGATTGCCAGTGCAATGTTAGAAGCTGGTAAGAATGCTGAACAGCATGCGGTCAACACACGGTCCGGAAGGGAGCTGCTATGAGTTTTATACCCACATCCACAAATGTTTTGGAAGCCGATGGATGATAGTTTTGTGTGTGTGTGTGTGTGTGTGTGTGTGTGTGTGTGTGTGTGTGTGTGTGTGTGTGTGTGTGTGTGTGTGATTTTTACCTGCTTGGGCTCCGGAGTAACCTCTAGAGGAACCGATGTGTTAACTTGGTGCTTTTTTTTTGTTGGCAAAACTTAAGAAGAGGGAGATTGTGAGGCCGGTAAACTCCCGATCACCGACAGCTTGATGTTCTTCCTTAACAGGTTGTGGCCTCGTAGCCAAGACCAGAATTAATTGCCCCTCTTATACTCCCTGCAGTCCTTCTGATGGAGGTGATCCGAGAGAGGTATGAATCAGGATTACCACTGACGTGTGTGGTGAAATTTATTTTGACACCGCAGTACATTTAAGACGTAAAATTGCTTTTAGGTTATAAAAAAAGTAAATTGTGCAAAAGCGGAACAATGAAGTACTGTTCATGAGTTCATGGACAGTTCAGAAATGGGATGGTAGAGGACACCCTGTTATGTTTTCCAGTCAGGGTGGTGTGGGAAGCCAGGGGGAGCAGGTATTCCTGTGGGTCTTGCCCTTGTCATTAGTTGTAGAGGTGATGGCTGTGAGAGACACTCTCTAAATAACCTGGGTGAGTAATACCAGATAGTACACACTGGTGAATGAGTGGTTAGGATGAATGCTGGGATACCTGTCAGGCTTCTATTTTGTCCTGGACAGAACTGAAGCCTTGATTGTTGCTAGAATGGCATTTTTCTGAACAACGGTATTCTACGCTGCTCCTGACTAGTTCTAATTTGGACAGGGGGATTTTTATTTTAGAGGGGCACAAAGTTCAAAGTAAATTTATTATTGAGGTGTTTGAGATTCATTTTCTTTTGGGCATTCACAGTAAAAAAACAAAGAAAGATAACAGAATCAATGAAAAACTGCACACAACCCAAGACAGACAAACAACCAATGTGCAAAAAACAAATTGTGCAAATACAAAGGAAAAATAAATAAACAAATAAAAATTGTAAACATGTGTTGTAAAGACCTTTGCAAGTTGAAATCAGTTTTTAGTTCAGTGTTGGGATGAGTAAAGTTATCCACTCTGGTTCAAGAGCTTGATGGCTGAAGGGTCATAACTGTTCCTAACCTGATGTTGTGGGACCTAAGGCTCCTGTACCTCCTTCCTGATGGCAGCAGCAAGAAGCGAGCTGGTGGGATTCCTTGATGATGGAGACTGCTGGTGCTGGAATTTGTGACAACACACAAGATGCTGGAGGAATTCAGCAGGTCAGGCAGCATCTGTGGAGGGAAGCAAAGAGTCATCATTTCAGATTGAGATGAGAAAGAAAGAAAGAAAGAGCGAGCAGAAAGAATAGAAGGCATAAGGAAGTGAGGGGATAGGGTGGTGGTTGCCATGCTATAATGCTATTATAACACTAAGACTCAGCACTGATCTTCTAAGGCTCCACACATTTAATCAGTGAAGTTATAAACATTACAAATTTTGCTAGAATGTAAATAATATGTGAAGCAAAAGCACTTTATGCTTTTAATTGAATAAATGCAGGCAGATAATACATATAATGGATAAAAATATGTATCGTCCACAATCCACAAACAGTGATATCTTGAGGCAGTTGTAAATATTTCAGTCCCTGCATGATTTAGATTGATTTAGTGGCTGATGTTTCATGCCCTTGAGAGTCAGGTTCAAGGAAAGTCACAGATCATAAAGTAAATGTTTAGAGTGGAAAATGCAACTTTTTAAAGTTTGCTTTTCAGGAGCACTCTCTCTTTTATAATGGAACTCCCTGGAGAACAAACAGTACAAGATTATAATGACAACAGGCACAGTGAAAACCTCTGTGGTCATAGGTAGTCTGTTGTAAGTCCCTGAAGACCAATAAATAACGCCATCTCTCAGTTGACCATATGTGCACTATTTCACAGGGTCTCACTCATTTTGGGGTATTAATCTAATGCATTGTGCAAATTTAGCCAAATGTTGTCATTTACAAAATTGATTTGTAAAAGCTTGTGGTTTGGCCACTGTCAGTTGAAACTCTCATTGCTTCCATACCAAATCCCCTTTCTTCTCATGTGGAATGGAGCTGTGTTCATGAATACCATTTCTTTCACAAAATGTTATGTGGTTTGATCCTTGCTCTCTTGAGTTCAGAATGAGAGGTTATTCATTGAAATTTTTGAAATGTATGAGGATTTGCCAAGGTGGATGCTGACAAAATGTTCCTTCAAGCTGAATCAAGGTATACATTCTTGAGATAAGTAGCTGAGATAGGAGAAATGTCTTCACTCAGAGGATGTGAATTTGCAATTCTCTACTCTGGAAAGCTAGTACCGATCCATTGTTGAGTATATTGAAGAATGAGATTACTTGTTTTAAAGTGCCCAGAGACCAAGCAATGTGAAGGTTGGGACAGAAAGCTAAGGTATTGGTAACGTTGTGTTAACTTTGGGCATATTGAGTACAGCTTTGAATTTAAGATAGTGTTTACTCGAGATACAGCATGATAATAGGCCGTTTCAGCCCAAGAAGTCCACATGTCCCAATTACATTCGTGTGACCAATTAACCTACTAACCTCTGTGTTTGTAGAATGTGGGAGGATGCAGAGCACCCAGAGGAAATCCACGTGGTCATAGAGAGAATGTAAAATTTCTTATGGACAGTGGCGGAATTGAACCCAGTTTGCTGGCGCTGCAAGATTGTTACATTATCTGCATTCCTTCATGCTGAGGAATAATTAGGAATAGGAAGTATTAGAAAATACGGAAAGCAGTAAAAGTTGTTATAACCATCTCTCTGCCAAAAGTTGTGTACTATCTGCAAGCAGAAGAGAATGCTGAAAATAAGTTGGATCATGCTGGTTTAGCGGTCAGTCCGCCTCCCCTCTTCGTCTATTCCCCACTCACGCCTCATACCATTTCTCAGCTGCCTATCACCTACCCCTGGTGTCCCTCTTCCTTCCCGTTCTCCTATGCTTCACTTTCCTCTCCTATCAGATTCCTTCTTCTCCAGCCCTTCCCACCCATCTGGATTCACCTGTCACCTTCTAGCTAGTTCTCTTTCCCCTTCCCCCACCCTTTTAATCTGGCGGCTTCTCCCTTCCTTTCCCATCCTGAAGAAGGGTCTTGGCTGAAACGTTGACTGTTTTTTCATTTCCGTAGATGTTGCCTGACCTGCTGAGTTCCTCCAGCATTTTGTGTGTGTGTTGCTCTGGATTTCCAGCATCTGTAGAAATTTCTTGTATTTCTGTTTGTGTAGATGGGGATGTGGGGGTAGAGCAGAATTGAGGTAGAGTTGATAAGGATGGAGCAATGAGACTGATAGGAATGTTCTGAGATCCAGCATGGACTCAAAGGGAAGAATGGCCTTCCGCAACAGCTGTCCACAATATTGAAAACTTGGCACTATTCATGAATTAAGGAAACAAACTGCTAGAGGAACTCAGCAGATCAGACAGCATCTGTAGACACAGAGGAATGTGGACAATTCGAGTTGAGACTTTGCACCAGTTCTGATGCAGGGTCATGATCTGAAATGCTGACCATCCCTCTGCCTCTCCAGATGCTGTCTGACCCACTGAGTTCATCCAGCGGTCTCCTGTGCCTGGAGGCCTTCTGTCAGCTACTGCAATTGGAATGTCATAGATAAGACATGAAGTGAAACTGCAGCAAAACAGGCCCCTCACCTCAACTTGTCAATGCTGATCAAGTCTACCTGAGCTAGTTCCATTTGCCTACATTTGGTCCATATCCTACTAAACCAGGGGTTCCCAACTTGGCATCCGTGGACCTCTTGCTTACTGGTATTGGTCCATGGTATAAAAAAGGTTGGAACCCCCTACGCTAAGTCTTTCCTATCTATCTAACTACCAGTCCAAATATCTATAAAAACACTGTAATTGTATCTGCCTCTGCCCTTCCTCTAGCAGCTCATACCACATACCGACTACTTTCTGTGTGAAAAGGTTGCTTATTGGGACCCCTTTAAATCTTTACCCTCTCACCTTAAATCTATGCCCTCTAGTTTAGTCTCCACTATGCTAGGAAGTTTATAGAATCACACAGCATAGAAACATGTCCTTTATTGCATCAGTGACCATCACCCACCCTTTACACAATGCCCATTTATTCTCTGCACATTACAATTAACCCTCCCCAGGTTCCTACGTACCAGGAACATCTTCGGGATATGAGAAGAATCTGAGGGACCAAGAGTAAGTCCGTGTAGTCACAAGAAATGTGTGAACTCCTGGAGGAGGCTGAGGGTGACAGAAAAGAGGTTTATAAAATCGCGATCAGAATTATTTTCCCCAACACAAGGAAGTCAAGAACTTTAAGATGGGTTTAAGATAAGTGAGGGATATTTAAAAGAAAACTGAAGAGCAAGCTTTACGCACAGTATGATGGTTATCTGAAATAAGCTGCCAGACGAGCTAGTAGAACTAAAGTTCAAAGTAAATTTATTGTTGCCATATACTACTCCGAGATTAATTTTCTTTCACATTAGGATGAAGGAATACAATAGAATCGATGAAAAACTATTGGACACACAAACAAAAACTAGCAAACAGCCAATGTGCAAAAGAAGACAATCTGTGCAAATGCAAAACAAAGATTACAAAGAACTAATTTAACATTAAAATCACAAGGTTTAAGGGGCATTCAAGCAGGTGGTTGGAATGGAATTGTGGATGGGGTCCAGCCTTAATGCAGGAAAACACACTGTGCAGCTACTTTATTAGGCATGCCTGTTCAATTATGCAAATATCGAATCAACCAGTCACCTGGCAGTATCTCAATGCTTAAACGCATGCAGACATGGTCAAGAGGTTCATTTGTTGTTCAGACCAAACATCAGAATGGGGAAGAAATGTGATCTAAGTGACTTAGAATAATAGTTGGTGCCAGAGTATGGGGTGGTTTGAGTATTTCAGAAGCTGTTGATCTCTTGGGATTTTCATGCACAACAGTCTATAGAGTTTACAGAGAATGGTGCAAAAAACAACAACAAAAAAATCCAGTAATGACAATTCAGTGGGTGAAAACACTTTGTTAATGAGAGAGGTCGGAGGAGAATGATAAGATTGGTTCTTGATGATAGGAAGGTGACAGTAGCTCCAATAACCATGTGTTTCAACAGTGATGTACAGGATGGCATCTCTGATGCTCAACACATCTTTCCTGAAAGTGGATCGGCTACGACAGCGGAAGACCATGAATATACAGAAATACACTCAGTGACCACTTTGTTAGGTACGTCCTGTACCTAATAAAATGACCACTGAGTGTAAGGTTAGCGTAAATGGCCAAGATAGTTAGTATGGATGAGGTGGGCCATAAGGATCCATTTCAGTGTTGATAGTTTCTATGATTTTACCATTTAGAAACAGTTGCTGAATAACAAAACTTTTGAAGAAATTTAAAATATCAATGGAGAATAGTGTTTTTAAGAATATATTGAACATACATGAACGATACAATGTCAACCCTAATAAAAAAGTAAGGAAAGTAAACTTATAAATATCATTGTGAAGATTCAGAAAAGCCTATGAATGAATGAGGGCACATTTAATGAGCCAGCTATGCCTGGTATAAGTGGCAGATATAAAGTGCACCCAGCATCTCAGGTTGGATTCTTATTGAATGTCAGTGTGGAGCAGAGGGTCAGAAGAGCCTGCATTTTGAGCTCCGTAATTCCAGGAAGCGGAAGTACAAAATGCAGCAGCACAAGGGGTGAACTGACTAGTGCTCTCCAAGTAGCCGGCAGTGTGAACCAGCTCATTTGTTTCGGGGGGCTGTGCAGCTGACTGATTGGTTTTCAGTCATATCCAATGATGAGAGTGAAACCCGCATGGAAGAGTTTCTAAAAGAGAAGAGCCATTGTTTCAATGGATGACCATGACTTTTGTGCCTTTTCATGCCTTTTGCTCTTCAAGAAACATTACAGAACCACCTTCCTGGCTGTAAGATCTTACTGTTGTTCTTATCCACTTAGTCAACTGGAAATGTCTTCACATGTCAGAATAGGCACATTCCTATCTCACCAGGGTATGAGGCCTGCCGGCTAACTTCACCTGGCTTAGCCCGCCTGTCGAAGCGGTCTACTGGGTGCGGCTGCTGGCGCGTGCAGATATAGCTGTTTAGAGCCACAGGTAAGGCATAGGGTAGAAGTGAGTATCTGGTGGTGACCAAAACTGAGTGGACATGACAAGCCCCTTCACCAGAGGTGCTACCCCTCTCCTTGTGCACCCTATACACCCCACAGTGTAGATGGGAGATTGATATTTGGAGATAAATAAATGAGTATATTGGTAAACTGTTTTATCATTGTCACATGTACCTAGATAGTGGAAAGCTTTGTTTTCCATGTCATCCACATGGATCATTTTATCACATCAGTACATCAAGATGTTAGAGGGGAAAATAACAACAAAATGCAGAATAGTCTTACAGTTACAGAGGAAGTGCAGTGCAGTCAGACAGTAAGGCACAAGGTCGTAACAAGTTAGACAGTCCAGTCAAGAGTTCATTCTACTATTTTAGGATATCTTTCAAAATTCTTATAGTGGGATAGAAGATGTCCTTGAGCCAGGTGGAACATGTTTTCAGGCTTTTCTCTTAGAGTCATACAGCACTGGTCCAAGCCAACCAAGGTGCCCCATCAATGCTATTCTCATTTGCCAACATTTGGTCCATAACCTTCCAAACCTTTCCTATCCATGTACCTCGCCAATTGTCTTTTAAAAGAAATATGGTTGACAGAAGAGTATTGGTATTGGTTTCTTATTGTCACATGCACCAAGATGCAGTGTGCTTGTCTAGCATGCTGTTAATTTAGATCAAAACATTACAGAGTAATTGAAGTAGAATTTTTGTATCTTCTGCCTGATGAAAGAGGGGAAAAGAGAGATTATCCATAGTGAGTGGAGTACTTACTTGCATTGGCTGCTTTACCAAGGCAATGAGAAGTGTAGTATGTGATTATGCTGAACTCTGTCCACAACTCTTTGCAGTTTATTGCAGTCCTGGTGTACCAAGTTGTGATTCATCTGGAGAGGGTAGTTTCTATGATGCATCAATATATGTTTGTGAGGATCACAGAGGACAGCTGCAAGACCCTGCAGCAGATAGTGAGGTTAGCTGAGAAGATCACTGGGGTCTCTCTTCCCGCCATCATGGACATTTACACTACACACTGCATCCGCAAAGCAAACAGCATTATGAAGAACCCCACACACACCTCATACAAACTCTTCTCCCTCCTGCCATCTGGGAAAAGGCTCCAAAGTATTTGTGCTCTCACGACCAGACTATGTAACAGTTTCCTCCCCTAAGCTATCAGACTCCTCAATACCCAGAGGCTGGACTGACACCTTACTGCCCTATTGTCTTGTTTATTATTTATTGTAATGCCTGCACTGTTCTGTGCACTTTATGCAGTCCTGGGTAGGTCTGTAGTCTAGTGTAGTTGTTTTTTTTTGCTGTGTTGTTTTTTACATAGTTCAGTCTAGTTTTTGTATTGTGTCATGTAACACCATGGTCCTGAAAAAGGTCTCATTTTTACTATGTACTGTACCAGCAGTTATGGTTGAAATGCAATAAAAGTGACTTGACTTGACTTGACATGTCAGATTTCTTTAGCTCCTGATGAAATAGAGGTGCTGGTGACCTTTCTTGGTTGTGGTGTCACTGTGGCTGGACCAGGACAAGCTGTTGGTGATGTTCACTTCTGGAAACTTCATGCTCTCGGCCTTCTTGATGTCAGTGCTATTGATATGAACCAATACTTAACCAGAATTATTCTATATTTACAATTACAATGTTGTAGCAGTAAATAGTTAAGGAAACATTTAATAAGCAGATGATTTCAAGCTTCAATATCTTGTACTTATGTATGCCTTTAATATTGTGAAACATGTAAAAGTGCTTTTTTTAAAAACTTTTTTTATTGAGTTTTCAAATGATTACAGAAAGAAAAAAAAATACCCTTCCCCCTCCCCTTAGCCCCTCCCCCTAACATCCCTATAGAAAAAAAGAAAAAGAAAAAGAAAAAGAAAGAAAGAAAGAAAGGGTGCCTGGATATCGGAAGATCGCCACATGCTCCACGGAGTTCGTAATAACTTTAGTATATATATATTTATTTCTTTCCCCAAATAACCAATTATTTTACCTTTGGAGCACCTATATATTTAATCCTGTCTTTTGTAAATAAGGGCGCCAAATTTTCAAAAATGTTTCATATTTATCTCTTAAATTATAAATAGTTTTTTCAAGTGGAATACAGCTGGAAATTTCATTCTTCCAATGATCTATACTTAAGTATGAATCCGATTTCCAAGTAACTGCAATAGCCTTTTTGGCTACTGCCAGTGCAATTTTTATGAATTCTTTCTGATATTTATTCAATTTGGGTTTCGATTTTATCCCTTCAATATCACCTAATAAAAATAATATGCTTAAAAGTGCTTAATAGGGAATTAGAAATGAAAATTTGACACTGAGTCATCGGTGTTTAGAAAGATTATTAAATACATGGACAATATTATAAGAAGTATCTTAGAAGAAGTGAAAGGACAGCAGGAACATAGGATGGGGTCTCAGTTTAAAGCCTTGTTACCAGAGTTCAGGTGAAGTAATTACAGAAGCAGGCTTTTCAGCCCAACAAAACCACCAGATCATCAAGCATCCATTGTTGCACTGAACTTACACTAATCTCATTTTCCTCTCCCTACGTTCCAATCACCTCTCTTTCAGATTCTACCTCTCACTTACAGTGGCCAATTAATTTAACAGCCTGCATATTTTTGGAATGGGGAAGGAAGCTGGTGCACCCAGAGGAACCTCCATAGTAAGAGGTAGAATATTCTTTAGCCAGAGAGTGGTAAATCTGTGGAGTTCTTTGCCACAGGCATTTGAGGAGGCCAAGTCTTTATATATATTTAAGGCAGGAGTTGATAGGTGATTGATTGGTCAGGGCATGAAAGGATATGAGAAGGAGGCAGGAGATTGATGCTGATATAAAATTGGGTCAGCCATGATGAAATGGCAGAGTAGACTCAATGAGCCAAATGGCCTAATTCTAATCCTATGTTTTACGCTCAAATATGCAGATTCCACACATGCAACACTGGAGGTGAGGGTTGCAGTGGAGTGTGTGTGTGTGTGTGTGTGTGTGTGTGTGTGTGTGTGTGTGTGTGTGTGTGTGTGTGTGTGTGTGTGTGTGTGTGTGTGTGTGTGTGTGTGTGTGTGTGTGTGTGTGTGTGTGTGTGTGTGTGTGTGTGTGTGTGTGTGTGTGTGTGTGTGAGAGAGCAAAATAAGAATTGCAAGAGATTGAAATGGCCTACATTCTGGTGTGCAGAATGATTGAGAATAGCAAACCGTGGATGATGCACTTACTAAAGATGTAAAACTTGCCCTGCTGAAAAGTCCATTACTGATGCCCAACAGAAAAGGAAGATTCTGAAATGAGCAGACTTTGCTGGACTAAGCCACACCTCACATTCATTGCTTGTGTGACATTGTTTCCACGCTAACTTTCTGTGACTCCATACATCTCAACTCTTGGAATTTTTTTTCACTCTTAAAATCAGTACAGGCTGCCTTGTGATCAACACTTCATTTGCTCTGGAAGGGACTGCAATGAGCATAAAGTTTCAACAGAATACTGAGACATGATTTTTTTTCCCCATGGTTGTACTGTATCTGGATGGTCCTTTCTTAGCCTTATGTATACTTTTATCCTGGCAACCATAGAGATAATTCTGTCATCACCTATGGGATTAATGTCAGATGGTTTGTTTGTAAGAGCTACCTGGATATTTTAGAGGGAGGTCTGGCCATTAGTGTCAAAGTGTAAATAGTGTAGCACTGTCATTGTTACTGATTAAATCTCAAAGATAGCCTCATAAAGTTTAAATAAATATAATGCACTGTGTGTCCACTTTATTAGGTACAGGAGTGGAACCTGGTGTGGTCTTCTGCTGCTGTAGCCCATTCACGTCATTGTTTGATGTGTCGTGCATTCAGTGATGCTCTTCTGCACACCACTGATGTAATGCTTGATTATTTGAGTTACTGTCACCTTCCTGTCAGCTTGAACTAGTCTGCCCATTCTCTTCTGACTTCTCATTAACAAGGTGCTTTTGCCCACAGAACTGCCACTTAGTGGATGTTTGTTTTTAATTTTGGTGTCATTCTAAACTCTATAGACTGTTGTGTGTGAAAATCCCAGGAGATTGACCATTTCTGAGATACTCAAACCGCCTTATCTGGCACCATTAATCATTCCACGGTCAAAGTCACTTAGGTCACATTTCTTCCCCATTCTGATGTTTGGTCTGAACAACAACTGAACCACTTGACCATGTCTGCATGCTTTTAAGCATTGAGTTGCAGTCACATGATTGCTTGATTACTGAGCAGGTGTACAGGTGTACCTAATAAAGTGGCCACTGAGTGTACAGCTTTAGTACATTTTCCAAAGTGCCATTCACACATCATCACCATGCAATTTACAAAATCCATTATTATAATGGAATACATTCATATCCTGCTGTGCACCAGCATCTTATTCATAAGTTCACACACAGCCCCGACTCTTCATCCCTCCACCTTTCTAATTTACAAGCTTGCAACAGCCGACTTCTCAACGGAGTCATATTTTTTTGCATTTTTCAGTTCATGCAAGTTTTATTAGCTGTAAGTGAAGATATTTAATCAAGTAACTAGCACGAGTTTTCAGGAGTCAGATCTAATTCTGGTGTGTCCTTCTGAATCTTACCTATAGCTTTCTAAATATAGACCACACGTGCACTTGCTGCTGTATTCTCTATCTGTGTGTCAATTTCAAAAATAAGGTGTGTGTGTGTGTGTGTGCGTGTGTGTGTGTGTGTGTGTGCGTGTGTGTGTGTGCGTGCGTGCGCGCGCGCGTGCGTGTGTGTGTGTGTGTGTGTGTTTATCTTTGACTCTTTATATCATCCCTACTCGTATTTTATGTTCCTGTGTTATTTTATGTGTGCCTATTGTGAAATATTCATGCTATTATCTAAATGTGGTGATTATTTTTGTGTATGGTATGTGTGTATTAACTCTGATGATTTTCTTGATGCATCTTTCTGAATGTGCTGTATATTTGAAATCGGGGAGTGCTTTTCTCTGTGTGTGCATATTTATTTGCTAGCTCTATATGTCAATAACTATGCTGATGTGTGCTTGCGTGCTACATTAGTGTGTGCATACACGTGTGCTGTACATTCACTCTGTGTGCATTTTATATGTTTTGTGCATGCATGTATGTGCAGCAGGCCTGTCATACTGTTTTATAAGGAGACAACTGAAAGGCATGTTTGACATAATTCTCCTCAGTATCGAGGGTATAAGAAACCTTGTTGTTACAGGAACAAGTTCTTAAAGACAATAGATCTCCTGAGGCATTGCCCACAGTGAGCTGTAGGATCGTCTGTTTTCTAACGTCAGGGGTAATGACAGAAAGTGACAGGAGCGTGTTACAGCAAGTAACTGTGGCACTTACAGGAATTGTGCCATAGAAACAAGATTGCTAATTTATTGTTAGCAGATCTAATGTGGCACTGCTCAGTGTGAGTTGGAGGTAGCACTGTTTATAAAATAGAGGAATTATCAGCAAAATATGGTGGTGAATGTTTGACACAATGCAGAAGGTCTAAACATATGGTGCTGATGTGTTAAATACAAGGCTGAGCAACAAAAAGAGAAGGTGAGAGAGAGAACAAATGACCTGTTTCATCACATAAACAGGCTCATCTCGAGTACACACTAGATCGGTGGGTGGGCGTTTCTATGAATGCCTTCTTCTTAAGCCCTTCACCCCTACTGGGGCATAGGCCACAGTCAGCAGCTCACCAGAGTCCTCTGGCCTGGGCCGATAGAAGGTTGATCGGCCCTGTGGCTTTCACCACACAACGCCACACGTCTTTGAGGTGAAGATCCTTCCCCGCCACCCTCCCCCCAGGGGTGAGGTCGTTCACACTTGTATTGCGTTCTGTAACTCTGGGTTTTACGGAATGGCGATGCTAGCCCCATGCCCAGCCCTCCCCCTTTCCCAGCTGGGCTTGTGGCTGTGCATTGCGACACTTCTAAGAATACTGGATGGTTAATATTTCAAGCGAATGATAATCATCAGAATGTGAACTCCGTCAGTCTGAAATATTCAGAAGGATCGCAGCTGACCATTTCACTCCACAAATGCTGCCTCCAGCGCCTTGTGTGTTGAATCTGAAATTTTAGCAGTTTCTCTGTACAGATACTGCCCGACCATCTGAGTATATTTCTGCCCTTGATTCCTGGCAACAGCAGCATTTTACATTGCTGCGTTTACTTGGAGCCTTTTACAAACTATCAGTGTTCCAACACACCTTGCTGTCAATAAAGCACCAGCAACAACTTGCTCCTCCGCTGATCTTTAAAAGGTTGCAATTTTTGGGGAAGATGCAACACCTGAAAAATAACTAGTTTCCTCTATTTCATGGCAATTGCTGTGCGTGTGCAGCGAATGTTACCACAGATCAAACGACGGAGATAGTAACCACTGGCATCAGTAAAGAGTCTTTGCAAAGCCAATTACAAAAATGTTTCTCAGATACTTTGGCATGGAAATGTGCCATGCATCAAAGGTGAATTGTCGCACCCAGGGCATTTGCTGCACCTCTGTTTTCAAGCACATCTCCCCCAGTGATTAATGCTCACAATCCAGGAGCTTTTATCCAGTGTGCATTTTCTTAATTGGAAGTCTGCTTCCGCATGTTTAATAAATAAATGTTGATTTTGATACAACAAGTTAATGCACAGTGAGATGGGAAATGAAAGTGACCTGAAACCTTGGCTATCAGTATTAAATTCCATTGCTCATTTCAATTGTTCCTCCTCTTCCATGAGACTAGCAAAACCAGTGTTTCTGGCCCATCGGTAATTCTCCGGAGAGGCAGCTTGACCCAATGTGGCGAAGTGGAGGAAAAATGAACCCTGCAGATGATGGAAATCCAAAATAAAATCTGAAGCCGCTGGAAACACACAGCAGCTGCGGAAGGAGATACTGAGGAAGTGTTTCAGGTCTGGGACCCTACATCAGGACTGGAATCACAAGAGTAATGAGGCCAGTGAGATAACTAGATCGTATAACAACATGGCTATCTGCTGGTCACCTATACAGGCATAGAATTATACTGCATGGAAACAGACCATTCAGCCCAACTAGTCCATGCAGATCAAGTTGTCCACCTGAACTAGTCCCATTTGCCTGCATTATATTTTATTTTTGATTTTGGAGATACAGCATGTAGCAGGTCCTTCCGGCTCAATAAGCTGATGACGCGTAATTACACCTTTGTGACTGTATAGGTAAGTGTGTAGTGTATGGCTAGAGTGAGTGGGTATGAAAATGGATATGGTAAAGAAATGGTTTACGATTTGAAATTTGTGGGCCTGTTATGTTGTTGGGCAAATTGATCCTTGATGCTAAATAAAGGGAGGACAATATATGACCCTGCTATACCGGATGACAATACATGAAAACAAGCTAAAAAGTATTGCGTTGCGTAAAAGCCATCAATTACCTTGTCTCTAAAAACTTTTTTTTGATTGTTTGATTGTAGGTTAATAGGATGCATTGTCCCTGGGGAGGCAGAGGCCGACTGTTGAAGGTCACCCATTTGTGGGATTTGCAGGCGTGGAGGATGTATGTTAGCTTAATACATGAATGGGACTTGGATTGGCTAAGTTGGGGTCGTGTAAGCGTTGGATTGGATGCCTAGCCCCTTCCAGCTGGACTGGGAGGTGGCAATAATGTTATAAAGGTGGGCAAGTCCCTTCTTGGACAGACCACTCGCCTGTGTCCCACCTTTGGGCCGAGCAGCTGAACTGGCGCCAAGGACCTCCACTCTAGCAAGTCCGCGGCCGATTGCCTGCTTCAGGAACCACACAGATGTTGCTAAGTATACTTGGCAGTGTAGACTACTAGGGGTTGCTTAAGTTATCCCTACCTATTAGTGGTGTAGGTAGTGTACAATATAAAGTGTTTCACGCAACTCTCTATTTTCTTCTCTGTATTAACAATAAAGTGGGTATTGAAGAAACTACCGAGTTTGGGTCCATTTGTTCAAGCGAAACCAAATAGTTGCAGCATCCACCCATTACGATTATTCTATTTGGATCTTAGATTTGCGGAACAGTGACCAATTAACCAACTAACAAATACATTTTTGGAATGTGGAAAAAAACACAGAACACTCACCGTCATTAGGAGAACGTACAAGCTACTTATAGGGAGTGGTGGGAATTGAACCCAGGTCACTGGTGCTGTAATTTATTCCTATTTCTTGTCTTTTATATAAAAATAAAAATTGATTCAAAATCTCAATGGTCGTCATGAGATTTGATCTCAGGTTACACACACAAGATGCTGAAGGAGCTCAGCAGGTCAGGCAGTATCTATAGAAATAGATAGTCAATGTTTCTGGCCAAGACCTTTCTTCAGGACTGAGAAGGAAGGGGAAGATGCCGGAATAAAAAAATGGCAGGGGAGAGGAGAAAGAGACTAGCTGGAAGGTGATAGGTGAAGCCAGGTGGGTGGGAAAGGTGAAGGGCTGGAAAAGAAGGAATCTGATAAGACAGGAAAGTGGACAATAGGAATAAGAGAAGGAAGAGGGGACCCAGTGCAAGGTGAGGTAAGAGGTCTGAGTGAGGAATAGAGAAAGGAGGTTGGAATTTGTTTCCTGGAAGAGAAATTGATATTCATGCCTTCAGATTGGAGGCAACCTAGGTGGACTATATGATGTTCCCCTCCATCTTGAGGGTGGCCCCATCTTATCATAAGAGGAGGCCATGGACCAGCATGTCGGAATGGGAATCGGAATTAAAATGTTTGGCCATTGGCAAGTCCTACTTTTGGTGGTTGGAACAGAGGTGCTCAGGTTCTCCATATTACTTGCTAACAAATCATTTGCTTTTATTCTTAAAATGTTGTCAATAACTTCAACACCTGTGCTTTAGGTGTTACATGTTTAGTTAAATCTCATTTCCGTCTATTTGGTTTGAAGTGTGATTAAACACAGCCAGATTGTTAGTCATTGCTTCTCTTACCTTTCACAGTAAGCCACCAAGGAGAGAGGAAAAGAGAACCTGAACTCCGAGAGACAGATGAAAGCAAAATAAAATACTGTCTGTCTTTTGTGTCGCCATTATGGGTATGGATCAGCATCCATAAACATGACTTAAGAGAATTAAACCAGGTAATAGTACAGATAGATCTACCAGGATCTATTATCTTGGATGAGCTAAATAGGCTCTATATACATGATAAAGACTTCTATGAATCAGTGCTTCTGTATTAGTTATCATTAATATTGCTATTCAATAATATGTATTGTTTATTGTGATCCATTTGCCAAAGAGCCAATCACTCTCTCCAGCTCAAAACTTAACCTGTCACCTCTTGCCAGTGCTAACACAGTACCATGCAAAAGTATTAGGCTTTGTATATAGCTAGGGTTCATTAGACTTTTGCACAGCACTGTATTCATCAACATGGAGTAGAGAGAGAGTTTGTAAATCTGGCAAGAACAAAAGATGTTGGGAATGGTGAAGGTAGAATGATGCAGGAGGGGTGTGCGATAGGGGGCAGAGAAGGAGTGCCTGGAACAGGTGCAGGCACACCCAGCCTTGAGACACAAGACAAAGTTATTTGATTCCAATCATTTAGTTTATTGATCATTGCAGTATGTCGCTCTGGTGCTTCCCACTTCCTTCCTTCTCCTTTTCCTTTTCCCAACCATGATTTCCCTCTCCCTGCTCCTTTCCCACTCTCACTCCACAACAGAGAACTATATTAGAATCAGGTTCATCATCACTCACATATGCCATGAAACCTGTTATTTTTGTGGCAACAGTACAGTGCAATACATAAATTACTACAGCACTATGCAAAAGTCTTAGGCACCCAATCTATATATGTGTCCAAGATTTTTGCACACTACTGTATATTTTCTTCCTTCTTCTCTTTTCCTCCCCTAATCCACCTTGCTTTCTATTTATTTCTCTTTCTGTGTGTAAATAAGTTTAATTCACCTTTTTCATCTCAGACATTAAGTTCCCAATTAAAGTGTGCTTGCTAACCAAACACAGAGCATTTATACATCCTTTTCTTCTTGGAATTGCTTTCAAATTAGACATTCCTCTATTAAAGATCAATGTATTATCAAGGTGAAGCATGATTAGACGACCACATAATGTTTTTGTATTGTGAATCTTGTGTTGCTTCTCTGCACAGAATGGGGTTAGAATTTTCAGCTTATAATCAAACCTGAGTTTTGTCATATCAGGATGTCAGCCACCTTACTATTTATGTTGCATCTTTCTAATCAACTAGGCACAGGAATTCTCTGCACCAAAGCAAGATACTCCCAGAAATAGATTTTAATTAGAGCTGTCATCAAAAACAATTATCACTAACTTTAGGTATAGTATATTTATATATCTGCTACATTTAAAAATTAGGAAATGATATGCCGGGTGTTGACACCTTTGGAACTAGCTGCCAGGGAGAGCAACTCAGGCACTTGCAAGAGCACCATTTAGAAGATATTTGGTTGAGTACATGGATTGGAAAGGTTTAGAGCAATGTGGCGATATGGCAAGCAAATTGAACTAGATTATGTTTGACATGGACAGTTAGGCTAAAGGGCCTAGTCACAGGCTGTTTTACTCTATGAGTCTCAAAAACTACAGTGTGCTGTTCCTTCATCGGTGCCTCAGCAGGCTTCTGAAACACCATCAAGTCCTTTTGTCTCATGTGCAGCTGGGATTTAATTTGAAATAGTTCAATCATTGTAAATAACAGGACATCATCACCCGTTAATCAGACTATCCATATGTGAAATACCACAAGGTTTTCATATTCATTTTAATGAAAATTTAGCATTTGTCACTCATTGTGTCTGACTTACTTTTCAGTCAATAGCACATTCTGTTTTGTGGTGTGCACCACAGAAGCCTCTTCTTACAGTCGCTCACCTGACCACACCACCAAATAACTTTTTTCGCTTATGTCATTTTCTCTCACTCTGGGGAAAGAGATTTCCCCAACACTCTCTGCTGAATCCATTGATGACAATCTTATATTCATGGCCCATTGTCTTGTTCATGGCCACAAGTGGAAACACCTCTACTCTAGCAAACCTACTCCTGATTTCTAATGGGTCACCTCCTTAACCCTACCTTTTACTGAAAGATTTAAGATGGTCTGCATAATTCCAAAAATCTTCCAGCATTTTGTCCCAAGGAAGACTTGCAGGTATCTTCTGGAGGTGTCTGTAAATTTCAGTTTTAATTAGATCTTTCCGGAAAATTTGTGTAGCTTAGACTGTGATAGTTAAAATGTTCTGAACTTGACAATAAACCGGTAGTGGATGAAAATATTGAATTCAGTGAAATTTATTACAAGGGAACATTGGTATATCTGTCTGAGCAAACCAGCAAAAGGGGTCTAGTCTCTATAACAAAGATTTAAAGATTAGCTTTCTTTGTCATATGTTGATCAAAGCATCGAAGCACACAGTGAAATGTGGCATTTGTATCAAATCAGAACGGGGTGGTTTATGTTGGGTGTAGCTCACAACTGGCAGCTTGCTTTCAGCGCCAACATTGCATGTGCTGACGGTAGCCCTAACTCACCCCAACCCATATGTCTTTAGAATGTGGGAAGAAACCAGATTGATTTCTGGGATGGCAGGACTTTCATATGAAGAAAGACTGGATCGACTAGGCTTATACTCACTGGAATTTAGAAGATTGAGGGGGGATCTTATTGAAACATATAAAATTCTAAAGGAATTGGACAGGCTAGATGCAGGGAGATTGTTTCCAATGTTGGGGAAGTCCAGCACGAGGGGTCACAGTTTAAGGATAATGGGGAAGCCTTTTAGGACCGAGATGAGGAAAAACTTCTTCACACAGAGAGTGGTGAATCTGTGGAATTCTCTGCAACAGGAAACAGTTGAGGCCGGTTCATTGGCTATATTTAAGAGGAAGTTAGATATGGCCCTTGTGGCTAAAGGGATCAGGGGGTATGGAGAGAAAGCAGGTACAGGGTTCTGAGTTGGATGATCAGCCATGATCATTCTCAATGGCAGTGCAGGCTCGAAGGGCTGAATGGCCTACTCCTGCACCTATTTTTTTATGTTTCTATGTTGCACTTCATGGTTTTGTATGCTTGAAGCATGTTGTCAACCAGCTGCACGTAGGTTGGTGCTCTGTATTTGCTAAGCAAAATTTCAGCAACATCCCTGAGTGCCTTCCATTCTCCAATCCCACTGAAGTTCGTTGAATTGCTTGTCACAGATATTCTATTTGTTTTGTGGACCAACAAAAATGCTTTCCTTAAACTTGGCATCAATTATTCTAACTTGAATTATGAATTGAAATAATAAATATAGGTGATTTCAAAAAATTGGTGTGTGATGGGCAAATTTCATGGTGAGTTCCATGATCAGCAGCCCAAATTCCATAAGGTACACCCGAAAGTATTCTGGAAGCAAAATACTTGTTGTCTAGCGAAATTGAGCTCTGAATGGTGATTGGTGGCACTGTAAAGTGATTGTGCTAACCGCCCCCCTTCTGGTACTCTTGCTCATCATGCGTTCCATCTCTCAGATCCTCTGTTTACTGTTTGCTTCTTATTTAATTATTCATGAGTTGTTAAGCATCATTGGTGACTCTATTATTCCCCATCTCTAATTGCTTTTGATTTGGGAGATTATTCACACTGTTGGGTCAGCAGTCACATAAGACATTAGACATAAGACTAAAGACATAAGATATAGGAGCAGAAGTAGGCCATTTGGCCCATCGAGTCTGCTCTGCCATTCAATTATGGGCTGATCCAATTCTTCCAATCATCCCTACTCCCCTGCCTTCACCCCATACCCTTTGATGCCCTGGCTAATCAAGAACCTATCTATCTGCCTTAAATACACCCAATGACTTGGCCTCCACAGCCACTCATGGCAACAAATTCCACAGATTTACCACCCTCTGACTGAAGTAATTTCTCCATATCTCAGTTCTAAATGGATGTCCTTCAATCTTGAAGTTGTGCCCACTTGTCCTAGACTCCCCTACCTTGGGAAATAATTTTGCCATATCTAATCTGTTCAGGCCTTTTAACACTTGGAATGTTTCTGTGAGATCCCCCCTCATTCTCCTGAACTCCAGGAAATACAGCCCAAGAGCTGCCAAATGTTCCTCATATGCTAACCCTTTCATTCCTGAAATAATTCTTGTAAATCTTCTCTGAACCCTCTCCAATATCAGTATGTCCTTTCTAAAATAAGGATATAATGACATGGTAAGGAAACAACTACGCATTTCCTTCCTCAAAAAGCAGTGACGAATCAGGCAGGTTTTTATAACAAGTTTCATGGAGACTATGTGAGGTATGATTGGGTAGCTGTAAGTATGATGGTTGTTGGTTTAGCCATGTGTGTGTGCATAGCAGGATGAAGGTCAATAGATTATAGATGCGTATGATCTAGGCAATAGAGGTTTGCCTGAGATGAAGTTTGAATAACAGCAGAGAGAATGTGGAAACAATAAAAGGGAATATAAAGCTGTTTGCAAAAACACAGGTGAAGGTTTCACTGGAAAGTGTTCAACTGGAACAGGAGTGATGAGTCGTTTTATCGAGGTGAATCAATGAATGCTTTGTGATGAATGGGTTATGGGCAGGAATGCTAGACAGAAAAAGGATTGACTGAGGGCGGGTAAACATCCTCTCCAGATGCATCAAGGCTTGGTATGGCAACTGGTCTGCACGTGACTACAAGAATTGTTGTGGACAGAGTTTAGCACATCACAGAAATCAGCCTTCCCTCCACAGGCTCAGCTTTTGCTGCCTTGGGTAAAACTATGAACACAACCAAAGATCCCACCCACCCTGGACATTTTTTCTTCTTCACACTTGTGATCCCCCACCGGGCAGAAGATACAAAAGCCTGAAAGAAAGTACTTCTACACTCAAGGACACTTTCTATCCTGCTGTTAAAAGAGTATTGAACGGTTCCCTAATACAATAAGATGGACTCCTGACCTCACAAAATACCTTGTCATGACTTTGCACTTTATTGTCTATCTGCACTGCACCTTCTCTGTAACTGTGACACTTTATTCTTCATTCTGCTATCGTTTGTCCCTTTGTACTCCCTCAATGTACTGATGTGATAAAATACCCCGGAACATAAAACAAAGTTTTTCACTGTACCTAGGCGCATGTGACAATAATAAACCAACTTACCAATTGGCACAAGAAGGAGGGGAACAGGAGCTGTAATAAAAAGTAAAATCACTGCAAATGAGGTATTTTTAAATGCAAGGACTAAAGTGCAGATGTGAGGAACAAGGAAGAATGAAAAATTAAACTAAAATAAATACAGTACATTGCAACTAAACCCATTACTTAAATGACCATTGCTCTGAGGTAAGATTCAAAAGCCATGCAAGTAATAAAATATGCAAGGTGTTTTTTCCTGACTTTTAGCAATTTATTACATATGTAGAGAGGCTGGATCATTTCCCTCTCATGGCTTACTTGCCCATTTATAATTTTGTCATTTTATGCAGCATCAGAGCCAAACACTGCCCCAATATCTTACTTACAGCAACTTTGCTGGTCACTTTGAGAATTGCAAGTGAAACCTCCCACACACAGCAGTTCCTCTTTTGCCCAGCAGTGTCACTCTTGAGCACCACTCACAGCAAAGACCAAGTCTCTCGAATCACACTTTGCAAAACAAAGTCGTCTTGATTTTTTTTCTTTTTGTTTGATGAAATATTCATGAGTTTGAACTGTCTTCCAGTCTGTTTAGAATTGCTCATCTGCATGACATCTTATGAAGATTTTCTGTTAACAATCACAATTAAGTGAAAATGAATATTCAAGCAGCTGTGTTCCATCTGCAGGTTCGACCTTGAGGTTCTACTTACTTGTTTGGCATTTTGATTGTCCACCTCATTCCTTCTCTGCCGGTCCCAACATAAACGTTTAAGCTGACACTCCAGCACAACACCAAAGGAGTGCTCTATTAATGGGTGCTTCTCATCGCCAAAGACCCAGGTCCAATCCTAAACTGCCTGTGTGGAGTTTGCACATTCTTCTAATGGCTGCATGGTTTTCTTTCTGCTGCTCTGGTTTCCTTCAATATCCTACCAAACCTCAAGGACATGTGAGTTGGTAGGTTATTGGCCACTGTAAGTGGCAGAAATGAGGAGAGAAGGTGGTGTGATGAGAATGTGGGAACAATAAATAAAATGGGATTAACAGGGGATTTCTTCCCCTCAGGTTGGGTGAGAAGAGAACCAGAGGTTATAGTTTTGGGGTGAAAGGTGAAATATTTAAGGGGACTCCGAGGGGAAGCTTCTTCACTCAGAGGGTGGTATGAGTGTGGAATGAGATTCCTGCAGAAGTAGTGGGCATGGGTTCAACTGTGACATTTAAAGGAACTTTAGTTACATCAATGGGAGGGGTTCGAAGGAATATGGCCCGCATGCAGGTAGATAGGACTAGGTAGAATATCAGGTTGGTATGGACTAGATGGGCCAAAGGGTATGTATCTGTGCTTTAGTACTATATGACTCTAATGTAAGTGAGTGGCCTATGGTTTGTCGGCCAAAGGGCCTGTTTCTAAGGTGCTTGTCTCTATGATTGTACAAATGTTTGTATTTCAGATAAGACCATTAGTCCAGGCCTCAGCTGCTGTCTCAGGAAGACATAAAAGATCACATGGTGCCATTTTGAACAAGAGTTTCCCATGGTCTTCTGATCAGTATTCATCCTTGAATCAACAGCTCAGCAAAAAGCAACCCTAGAAATCTTCGGCCCAGAAGAAGGTTGTACTTCCCACCACTGGCCAGAATTGGGCATAACGTATATTAATCTCACTTTCCAACTATTGGTCCATGGCTTACAGCCCATCAAGAACTTTATGAGTATACAACCATCACTCTGGTACCCTCCAGGATCAGCCCCTGAAGCCATTATGTAACCTGGTTGCTTAGCATCAGATACACCAGATTTATATCATGACATCTACTTGACTTTTAAACTTGGTTCATCTAACACACCACTGAAGAAACTCAACGTATCTATTAAAAAGGGTGTTCATCATGAGGGGTGAAAGTGGTCTACTATTCTGGTAAAACAAAGATTTCAGCAGGGCTTCTACCAAAAAATATCAGTAGTTCCATCCTCCTATCATCCCCATAGAGGCTGAAGTTCCTCCAGCAGTTTGATGCTGCGAATTCCAGCATCAGCATTCACTTGTGTCTCCATCTTAAACTTGATTTCCTGATCCTTAAACCACCTACTAATGCAATCATTGTTACTAAAGTTTGAGATCCTTAGTTAGATTTGAACTCACAATGCCAGAACATTAATTAGCTACTGCACACTAACCCTGTAAGTTAACGTCTAAGCCTCCATAGCCAAGTGATAGCATTGTTTATGGGACCATATTCTGTGGAAATTGGTTATTATGTTGAACATGTCTGCACTTGAGAAATCTTGAGGTTGTTTATGATTACTTAAATGCTCTTTCATGGGTACGCTAACAGTAAACTGCTAGGATTGAATTTGGTTTCTTTCATGACCTTTAATCAAATGTTCCTGCTTGTTTTACCAGAATAGTAGACCACTTTCACTCCTCATGATGAATACCCTTTTTAATTTTTGTGCAGTCCCTGCTCATTCATCACAGATTTTTCTCATTCTATTTATTACATTGGAAAGGCAAGGACATCCATTTCCAAGATGTAGATGCTGATTTGTTTTAGAAGGCATGTTGATTGTTTCTACCCATTACACAAAGGTTCAATCATCTGTTTACGTTTACTACTATTGTACTATTGAAGATCAGTGACAAATCTAGTAACCTGCATCACATGATCTCAGGGAAGACAACTGATGCTTTCCTTAACATGTTCTTGATACTTTTTTTATTGAGAGGCAGATGATTAGAAGAATGTTGCACCAAGACATATGGGAGAAAGATTTAATAAGGGACATACTTGAAAGCAGTTCAGAGAAGATTCACTAAGTTGACTTTGAGGTTGGAGGGATTATAGGGCAGGTTGGACTGATACTCATTGGAGTTAGTAGTTCTCAAGTGCTACATGACTTGTAGTTTTCAGTTTGAAGCAAGTAATATCTTGAGGGAGCTTGACAAGCTTAATGTTGAGAGGGTAGGACAGCCCCATTTAAAAGTGCAAACAGGAAGAATTCTTTACTGAGTGGTGTGAATGTTAGAAACTCTCTGCTGTAACTTCAGTTCAATGAATGTGTTCAAGCTGAGATGGGTGAAATATTGGACCCAGGGGAAGTCAAGAGTTGTGACAAACAGGGAGGAGAGTGGAACTGGGGCCAAGAGCAAATCAGCCGTGGTCTTACTGGATGGCAGAATATGGTCAAGGAGACTTTCTGGTTACTCCTGCTCCAATCTCTTAAGTGTTTTAGATTTTTTTATTCCTCCTGCAGAATCTGCAAAAATGTACTTATTTTTATTGTTTATGAAAGAGTAAGTTACCATCTTTGGCACATTGCAACACACACAAAATGACTTTCCTTTCGGTTAGTCCTGACGAAGGGTCTCGGCCCGAAACGTCGACAGCGCTTCTCCATATAGATGCTGCCTGGCCTGCTGTGTTCCACCAGCATTTTGAGTGTGTTGTTATTTGAATTTCCAGCATCTGCAGATTTCCTCGTGTTTGATTTTTGGCACACTGGTTGTTTGTAGGTCTTAATCTGTGTGTAGATTTTCATTGATTCTATTGTATTTCTTTGTTCTACTGTGAATGCCTGCAAGAAAATTTCAGGGTAGTGTATTGTGAAGTATACATACTTCGATTATAAATATTTTTTGAACTTTGATGATTAAATAGCATTCAAAAATTCACCAATGGTGTTCTTCACCTTATGTTGACGATCTGTATTACATGGACTCAGAGAAGGCAACTGATGCCTTGTTTAATATTTGGTAGAGATTGTATTTTATTCATTCAGGCTTGAACAACATCATTCATTTTGCAAAACGAGAATGCAGTAGATCAGCGTTTTTTTTTTACTGGATTGCTAGTCATATTTCAGTATCAAATCAGATTTATAAACACTGAAATATGTCATGAAATTTATTGTTTTGTGGCAGCAGTACAATGCAAGACAAATATTACTACAAATTACAATAATAACTTGTAAAAAATAGTAATAGAAAAAAGACCAAATTAGTGAGGTAGTGGTCAATGTTCACGGACTGTGTAGAAATCTGATAGCAGAGGGGAAGAAGTTGATCCTAAAACATTAACTGTACATCTTCAGGCTTCTGCACCTCCTCCCTGTTGGTTATAATGAGAACAGTGAGTGTTCTGGATAAAAGGATCATGGTGGATGCCGCCTTCTTGAGGCATTACCTTCTGAAGATGTCCTTGATGGTGTGGAAATTTGTGCCCATGATGGATTTGGTCGAGTTTGCCACCCTCTGCAGCTTTTTCTGACTATCCGGAGGCTTGAGCCCCAATCTTATCCTGACAGCTGGGCAGTGTGTATTCAAACAATAAATAAAGCTGTGATTAATCCCAACAATGGAGCCTTCAGAATGCTGTAAAAGCCAGCCTGTTCACTGACATGCTTCAAGAAAGGAAATCTGCCATCCTAACCCAGTCTGGCCAATACATAAATAGGATTATTGTTGTCACATCTATCAAGGTACAGTGCAAAACCTTGTTTAGCATGCCATCCATCACATCAGTCCATTGAGGTAGAACAAGGGAAAGCAATAACAGAATGCAGAATAACGTATACGGTTACTGAGAAAGTACAGTGCAGTCATCCTTTTGGTAAGATGGCAGTGCGCTTAGTCACAGCGTCCTCTCCCCGATTCAACAAATAGTGCAAATGTGTGTCTTAAATTTTATTCTTGTGATCGCAAGACCCTGTTGGACATTGATAGTGCAAAATACTGCAAGTCTGGTGTGCTGGTTCACTGCTGCGATGGACGCCAGGGGAACTGCGTGGCCTGGTTGTTGTGCGAACAAGGCCCTCACACTCTGGCCTCACTGCTCTTTCCCCTCAGGGGAGGAGACACTGGTGACGATATGGATTCCATGCAACACGCACAACACACTGGAGGAACTCAGCAGGTCGGGCAGCATCCGTGGAAACAAACAGGCAATGTTTCGAGCAGAGACCCTTCATCAGGACTGAAGAGGGAGGGGGCAGGGGCCCTATAAAGAAGGTGGGGGGAGGGTGGGTAGGAGATGGCTGGTAGGTGCCAGGTGAAAAACCAGTAAGAGGAAAGATCAAGGGGTGGGGGAGGGGAAGTAGGGAGGGGATAAGCAGGAAAGGTGAAGAAGGAATGTAAGGGGAAAGCACTATGGGTAGTAGAAGGAGGCAGGTGAAACTGGGATGGGGGGAGGGAGAGGGAGGGAATTACCAGAAGTTGGAGAATTCAATGTTCATGCTGTGTTTATGAAATGGATTCCATGCTGGGTTAGGGCTACGCCCTGGCAGTGTTGCTGTCTGTTCTCTCCCTGGAAGACAAGCTGGGTTGTGTTCATCTGCAGAATACCCAGCACGAAATGAGGAACTGTTGCGTGCTTGTTCTTGCAAAAGCATGGCAGTGCGACAAATCCCAATCATCAGGCCATGCCAAACAGTGCCATGAGCTTTCATAACTATATGTGCTGTCTACTGTGTTTTGACCCAGAGGAGCATTATTTCATTTAGTTGTATCATTTGTATGGTTGAATGACAATTAACTTGAACTTCAATTTGAACAATAAGGTGCAAGGCCATCATGAGGTAGATTGTGAGTCTTGTCTTCTTGTACAAGATTTCCATTCAGTAGTCAGAAGCTGGTGGCACATGCTTCCAGGCTTTTGTATCTTTGGGTTGATAAGACGGGAGAAAAGGGAATATCCAAAGTGGGTGGGGTCTTTGATTATATTAGCTGCTTTATGAGGCAGTGAGAAATGCAAACAGAATCCATGACTCCAGACTCAGTAGTATGGATGAGTTCCTCCAGGATTCTCCCTACATTCCTTGATGCCTCTAGCCATAAGACCCCTCTCCCTCTCCCTCTCTCCCTTTAATTGTATGTACCTAATCATTTAGTTATATCTGCTTCCAGTGGGGGGAGGGAGGAGAGGGAGAGAGAGAGAGAGAGAGAGAGAGAGAGAGAGAGAGAGAGGGAGAGGGAGAGAGAGGGGGAGGGAGAGAGAGGGGGAGCGAGAGAGAAGGAGGGGGAGAGAGAGAGAGGGCGAGAGAGAGAGGGAGAGAAAGAGGGAGGGAGGGGGAGAGAGAGAGAGGGGCAAGAGAGAGAGAGAGATATATATATAGAGAGAGAGACTTTTCTGCTATCAGGATTCCGCTATCCCACCTTGTGTCCAATCGAATTCCCGTTGGTGGGACAGTGAAAACCTGATTGGATGAGAACTAACCATCAGGAGGGATGGATGATGGGGTATAAATTCCAGCAGACTGGACATGCCTAGGCATCATCCCTGATGAAGATGGCTGAGTTTGTTATCAAAGCGTTGGTTAAAATCGATACCTGCACCCAGGGGGAAGCCTGAAAAGAGTCAAATAGTTTTTTTTATTATTATTGTCACATGTACTGAGATACAGTCAAATTCCTGTCTTGTGTACTCTTCATAAAGATCAATTCATTGAGGTACAACAAGGTAAATAATAACAATGTAGAATAAAGTGTAACAGTTACAGAGAAAGTGCAATGCAAGTAAACAATAAGGAGCAGGATCATTGTGCATATTGGACACTCTGTGAGGCCGGTTCATCTCCCTGCACAGGCTTCCACGCGGAAAGGCCCATCCTAGGCCTCATTGGCCGATACCATCTGAGTCCACCGGTCAGGTCGGTAGATCACATCCTGGAGCTGGAAGATTGACGGACCTGTTAGAAGTGAACATTATTAATAATTTTTAGAGGCAGAAAACTTAGATTTAAAAGTGTAGAATAAATAAAATAGAAGTAATGTAGCTGCTAGGGAGCAGCTTGCAATGAGTGGTCATGCGCTGGCACCATCTTGTAGAGAATGCATGTGGCCTCCTGTGGGTGATGCAAAATTTCAAGTGTTTGAGAGGCTTTCATACAGGCCTTTCCCCCTCAATGTTTAGTGACAGAAGGACCTTAGAGTGCAGTTCTTCTGGATGAAATCTTCCTGTTTGGTCCATAAAGCTTCAGTACATCCCTTAGCACATACTCCTGCAGCTTGGATGTTCCATTTGGTAGCAATCCCTTACAGACATCTCACTGTGCTTGAAGACCAACAAGTTCAGTGGTTTTCACCAAATTCATAATCGTATAAGATGTATATAAGATGATGAGAGGCTTTGATTGAGTGGACAGCCAGCATCTTTTTCCCAGGGCGTCATTGGCTAACACGAGAGGACATCCTTTTAAGGTGAGTGGAGGAAAGTTTAGGGAGATGTTCGAGGTATGTTCCTTACACAGAAGGTGGTGAGTGTGTGAAATGCACTACCGGTGTTCGTGAACATTGCTACCGATCGAACTTTTACGCTAATGCATTTTGAAAATTTTTAGGACCAGATAGGGGGTGCTAAAAACAAGAACACATAGGTTTAAGATCAGAAGTGAGAGTTTAAAAAGGGATACAGGGGCAGCCTCTTCATGCAAATGGTGGTAGGTATCAGAATAAAATGTCAGAAATAGTGTTTCATGGGGGCAGATTAGCAACACTTAAAAGACAACGAGACAAGTTCATGAACAGGGAGGTTTAAAGAGCTATGGGTCAAATGCAAGCAAATGGGACTACCCTGCTGGCAACACAGTCTGCATGGACAAGTTGGCCTGAAGGACCAGCTTCCATGCTGTGTGATTCTATGACTTCTTTGAATACTATTAGAAGGGTGGCTATTTCAACACAAAAGAATGTGCAGATGAGTTTCCAAACCTTTATCTGAAATAGGAAAAACTTTAAGGTTTTATTTGTGGATGCTATCAGCATTCTCAGTCTATTGGATGACATGAAGAGTTGCTTCAAGTGTTTTTAGGTGGAGAGGATGAAAGCCCGTTGAGAGGGAGCACCTAGTGAGATTAATTTAAGGTTGCTCTAAATACAAACCAGCACACACAGGACGTAGTGACAGGGTGTTCTACAATGTTCATTTTAAACTTCTGTCAGCGGTAGCCAAGCAAGGCCGTTTCCATTACCAGCCCTTCAAGTCAAGCTAAAGCATCTGCCACAGCTACCCTTTCTAATCCAACAAAAAGCGTAACCACTGTTGGAATCAATTGTAGGTGTTTGTTTTTTATGGGGTTGCAACTAGGGAAAAACAAGACCAAGATCATGCATACAAATTACAGACGTGGAATGCCATTTTTCCATTATTTAGCCAAGCAAACAAGTGAACTACAGTCTCTGCTTCAAAGTCCACTGACCCTTCACCTTAAGAATAGGCTGACAAACAAATGGTTCTACAAAAATACAGCTTGTTTAACAGAACAAATATTTGGGGATAAGGATGTGAAAATAGAGGCAAGCTGTCAGCATTCTGACTGGTTACATCACCACTTGATATGGAGGCTCCACTGCACAGAATCGCAAGAGGCTGCAGAGGGTTGAGTCAGCCAGCTCTATCACAGACACAAACCTCCCCACCATAAAAGGCATCTTCAAAAGTCAGTGCCTCGAGAGGTAGCATTCATTTCCAGGGACCCTCACCATCGAGGACATACACTCTTCTCATTACTGCCATTGGGGGAAGCGGTACATGAGCCAGAGGACACAAAATCAACATTTTAGATCTTCCATCAGATTTCTGAATAGTCCATGAACACTACCTCAATATTCCTCTTCTCTGCATTTTATTTATATATTCTGCATCAGTTGGAACCACTCACACATCTTATTTCTTTAAAATATTGGGTTCAAGGATTCCCTAGAGATGGACACAATAAGCCAGGCTGATGCCTTGGTGCAGTCCTGAAGCAGTTAGTCATTGTCGGGTGAGAACATTCCCAGCTGGAACATTAAACCAAGATCCTATCTCAGATAAAGTTGTAGAGTGGGAGAGTTAGTCCTGTAACCTATCCCACACTCAATATGTCAAGAAGCAGCAGAGCAAAAGTAACATACTGTAGATGCTGGAAAACTGAAATAAAACCAGAAACTGCTGGTCATACTCAACAGATCATTCAATATTGGTGGACAGAGGAATAGCTCTAACATTTTTGTTGATGGTTTTGAAGGAAGTTCATTGAGCTAAAAATTAGATCTGCTCTCAGCATTTCTTGGTTTATAAATTTTCTATTTGTTTTCATTTTATTGTTGGTGGGCACTTGCTTTGCACAAATTGACTACACCTAATTTATAGTCTAAATCTAATGTTCCTCTTCATCTTTTTTCTTAATAGTTTCTGAAGCATTTTAGGTAGATCTAGAAGGCATGTAAAGCACTATATAAATGTAAGACTTTTTTATATAATTAAGAATTCAGAACCTCACGTTGTTGGTGGGGAAGCCAATTTCAGATTATGTTTTGATTACAGAAACTCTTTAAAATTCAGTGATAATGCACCTTCTGTCTCTGGAGTCTTTGGGTTTTCAGGGTGAGCAGATTGTTTCACTGAGTAGTCATGAGCAGAAAAATAAAATCATTTCAGATGACACCAACTGGAAATGAAACAGATAATGTTGAAAGACAGAGTAAAGTAAGAGGAAAAGAGTGAGAGATAATGGGCCAGATTGTGCTAGTCCTTGCCCACAATATGTTATCTATCTACAGTATGTGATCCCCACCAATTGTATTACCAATATTTACAGCCCTATTTAATTTATTTAACTCCTTACTGCACTGTTGTGGCTGTAGGTCCATCTCTACCCTGACTGCTATTGATAGCTCAGTCCTAGGTGGATGAAAGAAGGAAAGAGGAAGAGAGGAAGGAAGAAAGAAAGAAAATAAATGAAAGTGAGAGAGAGAAAAATAAAGACAGAAGCAATGGATGGAAGAAAAAAGGAAGAGCATTTTTTAACAATCAAAATACCTGATGAAAATTAATCAGTTACAAATTTAAAGGAACACGCAGGAAAATGCTATGTTTTGAATGAACATTGACAAATTCATTCAACTGAAACATGTTCCCAGCTCTATTACCACCCTTCACTTGGAATGGTCCAATGACTAAGCAGAAAATCAGCTTCCAGGGATTTTTCCAGATCCTTTGTTCCAATCCGTAGAACAAGAGGTTGAAGGTGAACCAAGCAACAGACAGATGGCGGTTTGTTTGGGACCAATGTCATGGGTCAATGAAAGAGCATTTACCTAACCATTCAGACTCTACATTAGATGGTTATAGAGTCATAGAAATATACAGCATTGAGATAAGCACGTTGGCCCAGAGACCTCTGTTGACTGTCAAACACGTATTAACACTAATCCAATTTTATTCTCTCCTCGTTCCCACACTGCCTCATTCCACTACTTGCTTGCAATTGGGACAATGTTCAGTGATTGAGTAACCTACCAACCTACACAACTTTGGGATGTAGGACAAATCTGGAGCACACAGAGGAAACTTGTGCAGTCACAAGGTGCTCTCCATCTAAAGCCCCCTCAACAAAATGATCACTGGGATCATCCTAAGTAGGTTCTACCCATCAGGGTCATTCAATAAGATCATAATTGATATTTTACTTTAATGCACGGGTTCCCAACCTTTTTTATGCCATGGACCCTTATCCTTATCATAGGGGTTCACGCACCCCAGGTTGGGAACCCCTGCTTTAATACTACTCTCCTGCACTAACACAAGCATCCATTAATTTCCCAAATGCCTAAGTAGGGCTTTAGGGTGGCATGGCAGCATAGCAGTTAGTGCAATCGATTTTCAGTGCCAATGATGAATGATCAGGGTTCGATTCCCATCAACATCTGTAAGGAGATTGTAGATTTACCCTGTGAACATGTGGATTTCCTCTGGACATTCCAAAGACATATAGGTTAATCGGTCACATGGGTGTAATTATGTGCTGTGGGCTCATTGGGTCAGAAGGGTTTGTTACCATGCTGCATAAAGGCGCCATGTTAATGCAGCAGTTAGTGTGACCCTATTACAGCTCAAGGCTGGAGTTCAGAGTTCAGTTCTGATGCCAGTCTGTAAGGAGTTTATATATTCTTCCCGTGACTGCATGGGTTACCTCTGGGTGCTCTGGTTTTCTTTCACAGTCCAAAGATGTACCAGTTAATAAGTTAATTGGTCATTGTAAATTATTCTGTGATTAGTCTGGCATTAAATAGGTGGGTTGTTGAACGGTGTAGCTCTTTGGGCCGGAAGGACTTTTCTGGCTGTATATCTAAATATAAGAAAAGAAAATATTTTTAAAATATGATTTTTTATACACTCAGTGGCCACTTTATTAGGGACTTTCTATACCTAATAAAGTGGCCGCCGAGCATAAGTACTCAATAACTGAAGTTTCACATCTTCTTGAGTGGATAATTCCTTAGAGTAAAAAAATTCCTTCTCAGATGAACACGATCCTTCTCCTCCCTGTCCTGACTGGACAGCAACTTATTTTGAGTGTAATCCCTGGTTTTGGACATCCAAGCCAAGGGAAATGTCACCACTGCATCCACCCTGTCAGGCCCCTTAAGAATTTTGTTTGTTTCAAGCTTAGAATAACAGATCAAGTTGTTCTAAACCACAGAGAAGAGACCTAGTCTTCTTAACCTCTTTTTATTGAACAACTGCAGGTAAGTGAACCTTCCCAGTAAATGAAAATATTTAAAAATCTAAAGATTTCTATTTATATTGTGCTGTTTTAGGCAACACAAGGCAATGTACATGAACACATACGAAGTGCTAGAGAAATTCAGCAGGTCAGGCTGCATCTATGGAAAGGAAGGAACAGCTGACGTTTCAGGCACCTAACAGCCCACACAACTTTGGGTTGTAGGACAAAATCAAACTCCACCATGGACAGTCCCAAGCCTGACTGTGAAAGGAGGGCTGGGCATGGGGCTAGCAATCCCATCCTGTAAAATCTCAGTTTTACAGACCAACAGAAGCTCCAAGGAGCTCACCCCAGGAGAGAAAAGGTCTTCTGATATGGGCTGCACCTAGGGATAATGAAAGACTATCCCAGGTCAGAGCTGCTGTCAATGGCCTATGTCCCTGTGGGGTTGATGGGATGAAGAAGAAGATTGATGCTGCCTAAACTGCTGAGTTCCTCCAGCATTTTATGTGTGTTACTCTAGAATTCAAGCATCTGCAGATTCTCTTGTGTTTGCAACCAAATAAATTCTTTCAGATAGCTACTAGGTTGAGCAGAGCAAGCTTCCACAAACAGCAGTGTTATAACTACCAAACAATCTGTTTCTACTGCTTAAAATTTAGGAATACTGTAAATATTAATCAAGGCATCTGGAGAATTCCTTTACCCTTCTTCGAAACAGTGCTCATAATCATTATTTATGTCAACTAAGGAGGCTGGATGGATCCTCAGTTTAATTCTTCTGCCTCAGGATATTTTAATTAGTACAAACACCTGAGAAAATCATATATTATGCTGAAGATAAGGTAGAGAAAAAAACCACTGGGGAGGCAGAAAGTAAAGACTCAGAATCTGTTTTGTTATCACTGACTTACACTCAGTGGCCACTTTATTAGGTACACAATACCCCTGTTCGTTAATGCAAGTATTTAATCAGCCAATCATGTACCAGCAGCTCTAGGCATAATGTACCTCATGTGGTCAAGAGATTAAGTCATTGTTCAGACCAAACATCAGAATGGGGAAGAAATGTGATCGAAGTGGCTTGGACTGTGGAATGATTGTTGGTGCCAGACAAGGTGGTTTGAATATCTCAGAAACTGCTGATCTCCTGAAATCTTCAGAGAATTTAAGAGAATGGTGCAAAAAGAAACATATCCAGTGAGCGGTAGCTCTGTGAGCAGAAACAGCCTGTTAATGGGAGAGATCAGAGGAGAATCTCAGACTGGTTAAAGCTCTCAGGGAGCTGACGGTAACTCAAATAGCCACATCTTACAACAGTGGTGTGCAGAAGAGCAACTCTAAATGTACAACACATTGAACCTTAAAGTGGACAAACTACAGTAGCAGAAGTATAGAATGTACATCGAGTGGCCACTTTATTAGGTTTAGGCGGGACCTAATAAAGTGGCCACTGATTGTATGTCATGAAATTTGTCATTTTTGCACCAGCGTTCCTTCTTTAATATATAAAATACTTCAAATCTGTGTGCAGTGCCTCCATGCACCTTTAACATGGAAAGGACCTATGTAAACATTTCACGGTACAATTCCGCCCCCTGCCGATTGTAACACATTACACCAACTTTTATTTATTTCTTCAAAACAAAAACGAATGTCTGGTTGTTGGTTCAAATACTGCACTATCCCCAGTTTAGCAGAAAACATAATCTAAACTCTACACACCAATGAAAAAAATTGCACAACAGTTAAATCAATAGAAAATTCTTAAAAGGTAAATCAAGTAAGTACACTCGGTGGCCACTTTATTAGGTATCTCCTGAATCTGAGTGTGTGTTCACGGTCTTCTGGTACTCTAGTTCATCCACTTTAAGGTTTGACATGTTGTGCATTCAGAGATGCTCTCCTGCACACCATTGTTATAATGTGTGGTTGTTTGAGTTACAGTCGTCTACCTGTCAGCTTGAACCAATCTAGGCATTTTCCCCTGACCTCTCTAATCAATGTGGTGTTTGCGCCCACAGAATTGCCATTGACTGAACGTTTTTGCACACCATTATCTGTAAACTCTAGAGACTGCTGTGCATGAAAATCCCAGGATATTAGCAGTTTCCGTAATATTCAAACCACCCCATCTGGCACCAACATTCATTCATTAATCAAAGTCATTTAGGTCACATTTCTTCCCCATTCTGGTGCTTGGTCTGAATAACAACTGAACCTTTTGTCTATATCTGCATGTTTTTATGCATTGAGTTACTGCCATGTGGTTGATTGATTTGCATTCATGAGCAGGTGTACAGATGTACTTGATAAAGTGGCCTCTGAGTGTATGATATTTAAAGAATTTATTTTGGTTTACTGTCTAGAAGATTAAAAGGCACTCTTGGGATTGGATGCTGTTGATGGAAGCCGAAATCCTTTTCATAATAACACCTTTAAACGATTTCAGTGGTCACAGATGTTCACTCATGTTGTTGAAATCGCTTCACTGATAGCCATGCTTTTAGTTCCAAATCATTAAACCTGGAATTCCCTCCCTTAATGTTCTTTCTCCCTACAGCAAAGCCCTCCATTAAAACCAACCTGTTCTGGTCATCTAAATATGACCTGGAGTCAGTTATAGAATACAGAACAGTGTGCCATGATAAATCTAACCATTCCCTCCTACATAGCCCATAAACCTTTTTTTACTTTTATCCATATGCTTAAGAGTCTCTTTAATGCCCCTAATGTATCTGCTTCTACCACCAACCCTGGTAGTACCTTTCAGGCTCTTACCACTCTCTGCGTAAAAAAAAACTCTTTAACCCCTTACCTAAACTTTCTTTTGGTATTAATCATTGCCTTCCTGGAGAAAAGGCACTGGCTGTCCACTCTGTCTATAATTCTTATAATCTTATGCTCCACTCTCAAGTCACCCATCATACTTCATCACTACAAAGGCAAAAGACATAGCTTGCTCAACCTATCATCATAAAGCATGTTCTCTTATTCAGGCAACATCCAGGTAAGTCTCTTCTCCACCATCTCTAATGCTCCCACAGCCTTCCTATAAGGACGTGACCAGAACTAAACACCAGAATATACCAAGTGTGAACTAACTAGAGTTTTATAGAGCTGCAAATTTGTTCACATCTCTTGAACTCATTCCCCTAAAAATGAAGGCCAATACACCGTATACCTTCTTAACCACCATATCAACTTGTGTGGCGTTGTGACTGATTAAAACTGATAACACATAGAAGCTGCAACTGTGAATATAAAAGACTTTATTCACATGGAAAACCTTCAAGAGAGAAAGATTCCTGGAGAATTCAAGAGAATCTCACTCTCCTGACACAGTTGTATTCTTCTTCAACACAAAAATAACGATAAATGATTATAAACACAAGAGATTCTGCAAATGGTGAGAATCCAGAGGAGCACATAAAAGTGCTGGAGGAACTCAGCAGGTCATGTAGTTTCCATGTAAAGAATAAACAGTTGGCGTTTCAGGCTGAGACTCTTCAACAAGCCTGGAAAGGAAGGGGGGAGGTCAAAAAAGAAGGTGGGAGGAGAAGAAGGAGAATAGGTGAGAAGGTGATAGGTGAAGGCAGGTGGATGGGGGAGGGAGATGAAGTGAGAATCTGGGAAAAGGTGGAAAAGATAAAGAGCTACTGAAGAAGAATTCTGATAGGAGATGAGACTGGACCATGGGAGGTGAAGCTCAGAAAGAGGTGATGAGCAGCTGAAGAGGAGGGGAGCTAAAATGGGGAATGGAAAAAGAGAGAAAGGGAAGGAGGAAGAAATTACAGAGATCAAATAAATCAATGTTCATATTATCAAGTTAGAGGCTTACCTTGACAGCATACGTGGCGTTGCTACTACAGCCTGAGAGTGGAATCATCATAGTAGTAGAGAAGACCATGTCGGAATGCAAATTGGGAGTGGAATTAAAATGGTTGGCCACTGGGAAATCCTGATTGTTATGGACACAGAACATGAGGTAGTACTCTTCCAACCTGAGTGTCAGATATGACGTGCTGTGATGTCTTAAAGATGCACATTATTTTTTTCAGAAAAATTATTTAAAAATGGTGGGACAAAGGATTTGTAGCACAGATTTAAAGCTTCAATTGAAGGTATCAGGGAGAATATAATGGAAATAAAAGAATTTCCACAAGAATCCAGAACATTGCCTTTAGGGTGATGGGAATAAGATTAATCAGTGCCTTCAAAAACAATACAAAAGCAAAAATGAATTTGGAGAGTGCTGCAAACAGAAAGATGCTCAGTTGCACATATGGTCTGGATTGCATTCATCAACACATCTGTGGATCTGAATGATTACATCATGGTTGTCACAGACTTTATTAAAACTCCTGTAGACAAATGTGTCCCTACAAAATCATTCCGTCTTCCCCAACCATAAGCCCTGGATGAACCATAAGATCTGCAATTTGCTGAGGGCAAGGTCAGAGACATTCACATCTGGTGACCAAGAAAGTCACAAAAGGCCATCTCATGAGTGAAGTAGCAATTCTGGACTAAACCTGAATCAATGAAGGATGTTTGAAAGATGCAGCAGGACC
Source organism: Hemitrygon akajei (assembly GCF_048418815.1). Lineage (NCBI taxonomy): Eukaryota > Metazoa > Chordata > Chondrichthyes > Myliobatiformes > Dasyatidae > Hemitrygon > Hemitrygon akajei. Next base: position 26,012,969 of record NC_133144.1, read on the forward strand.
TGACCTCTTATAAAGTAAAATCAAGTGTCATAGCCGATAAAAGGGATTCACTTCCAGATAAACTCATTGCCTTCTATGCCCACTTTGATGGTCAAAACATGGATGAACCATCACAAACTCCCACAGCCTCTGATTATCCAGTGATTTCAGTCTGAGGTCCATGTCAGAGCAGCCTTCAGGAGGGTGAACGTATGAAAAGCATCTGACCCAGCATGAAAGACCTGTGCTGATTGACTGGCTGGAGTGTTCACTGAGATCTTTAACCTCTCACTTCAGCAGTCATGAAGACCCCACCTGCCTCAAGAAGACTTCACTTATATGGTGCCTAAGAAAAACATAGAAACCTGCCTCTGACTATCATCTAGTTGCACTTACATAATGATAAAGTGATAAGGTGCTTTGTGAGATTTGTGGTGAAGCATATTAACTCCTGCCTGAGAAGTGATTTGGATCTACTTCAATTTGCCTAGCAGAGCAAAAGGTCAACAGCAGATGCCACTTCATTGGCTCTACACTCAACCCTGAAACATCTGATCAGCAAAGATGCATACATCAGGATGCTCTTTATCAACTACAGTTCAGCATTTAATACTATCATACCCGCAAAACTAATCAATAAGCTTAAAGACCTTGGCCTCAATACCTCTTTGTGCAAATGGTTCCTCGATTTCCTCACTTGCAGGCACCAGTCAGTTTGAATTGGCAACAACATCTCCTCCTCAGTCTCCCTCAGTACAGGTGCACTACAAGGCTTAGCCAACTTTTCTACTTACTTTGCAATCATGACTGTGTGGCTAAGCACAGCTCCAATGCCATATTTGTTTGCTGACGATAGCACTGTCATAGGCCGAATCAAAGGTGGCGATGAATCAGCATGTAGGAAGGAGATTGAAAATCTGGCTGAGTGGAGTCTCAACAACACTTCTTATTCAATGTCAGCAAAGACCAAGGAGCTGATATTGAATTCAGGAGGAGGAAAATGGAGGTCTATGAGCCAGTCCACTTTGGAGGATCAGTGGTGTAGAAAGTCAGCAGCTTTAAGTTCTTTGGTGTTTTTGGAGGACCTGCTCTGGGCCTAGCACGTAAGTTCAATTATGAAGAATGCACAACAGTGTGTCTTCTTAGGAGTTTGTGAAATTTGGCATGGCATCAAAAACTTTGACAAACTCCTATAGATGTGTGGTGGAGGGTATATTGACTGGCTGCATCACAGCCTGGTATGGAAACACCAGAGCCCTGGAACAGAAAATCATACAAATAGTCTCCTGATTAGGGAGTCGAGAATCCAGATGCAGAGGGAAGTACAGAGACCCGGGTCCCATAGCTTATTGACAAGAAATGTAGGAATGAAGGTGTTAAATGCTGTACCAAAGTCAACGATCAACATCCTGACATAGGTGTTTGTATTGTCCAGGTGGTCTAAGGCCATGTGAGGAGCCATTGAGATAGCACCTGCCATAGACATATGGTGGCGATAGGCAAATTGCAGAAGGTCCAGGTCCTTGCTGAGGCAGGAGTTTATTCTGGCTATAACCAACCTCTCAAAGCATTTCATCACCATAGATGTGAATGCTACTGGATGATAGATATTAAGGCAGCTCACACTACTCTTTTTGGTATAATTGTTACCCTTTTGAAGCAGTGGGGACTTCCAACCATTGCAATGAGATGTTGAAAATATCCTTGAATACACCCGCCAGTTGGTTGGTACAAGTTTTCAGAGCCTTACCAGGTACTCCATCGGGGCTTGCCACCTTGTGAGGGTTCAAACTCCTCAAACAAGGTCACCGGGCGCAGCAGGTATCTTTACAGCTCTAGTTATATTCTCCCTTTCAAAGCAGGCATTAAAGGCGTTGCGATCGTCTGGTAGTGAAGCACTGCTGCCATTCAAGCTATTGGGTTTCACTTTGTAGGAAGAAATGTCCTGCAAACCCTGCCAGAGTTGACATCCTTCCAATAGTGCCTCCAACCTCACTCAGATTTGTTTCTTCACTCTTGAAATAGCCCTACGCAAGTCATAGGACCAAAAAGCTGATTGTGGGCTTCAGAAAGGGTAGGAAGAAGGACCACAAACCAATCATCAAATAGGGATCAGAAGTGGAGAGAGTGAGCAATTTCAAGTTCCTGGGTGTCACGATTTTGAGAATCTAACTTGGTCCCAATATATCGATGCGGCTAAAAAGAAGGCAGGAGAGTGGCTATATTTCATTTGGAGTTTGAGGAGATTTGGTTTGTCACTCAAAACACTCAAAAACTTCTACAAATGTAACATGGGGAGCATTCTGACAGGCTGCATCACTGTCTGGTATGGGGGGAAGGTTTACTGAACAGAATCGTAAAAAGTTATAGAAAGTTGTAAAATTAGTCGGCTCCATGTTGGGTACTAGCCTCCATAGTATCCAAGACATCTTTAAAGATTGGTGCCTCAGAGAGGCGGTGTCCATTAATAAGGACCCCCATTATCCAGGACATGCCCTCTTCTCATTGTTACCATTAGGAAGGAGGTACAGAAGCCTGAAGGCATACTTAGCGATTCAGGAACAGCTTTTTCCCCTCTGCCATCCAATTCCTAAATGGATATTGAATCCTACCTCACTTTTATTATATCTGTTTTTGCACGATTTTTAATTTAACTATTTAATACACACATATATATACTTACTGAAACTGAAGTACTTATTTATATTTTTCTATATTATCATGTATTGCATTGTACTGCTGACACTAAGTTAACAATTTTCACAACATATGTTGATGATATAATACCTGATTCTGATTCAGATTCTGAGATAGTGGTTTAAGGCCCAGTCCATCACCGGTAAAGCCCTTCCTACCACTGAGCACATCTACATGAAGCTTTCTCGCAGAAAAGTAGCACCCGTCGTCAGCTGAGCCATGATCCTTTCTCGCTGCTGCCATTAGGAAGAAGGTACAGGGCCTCCGGACTCACACCTACAGTTTTAGAAACAGTTATTGCTATTTATTTATGTATATATTTTTATTATTTATTTATATTTGCATTCATACAGCTTGTTGTTCATTGATTCTGTTTACAGTTACTGTTCTATAGATTTGTTGAGTATGCCCGCAGGGTAAACAATCACAGGGTTGTATGTGATGACATGTATGTACTCGTATAATACATTTTATTTTGAATTTTGAACTTTGAATGTTAAGTTATTACGCTTCAACCATCATACTTTTGAACCAAAAGAGATGACTTCTCTCAACTCACTTCCCCCATCACGGAAATGTTCCGCAACTTATGGACTCACATTCAAGGACTCTTCATCTTATGTTCTCAATATTAGTTGCTTATTTATTTATTATTATTATTTATTTCTTTTTGTATTTGCACAGTTTGTTGTCTTTTGCACACTGTTTGAATGCCCTAGTTGGTGCGGTCTTTCATTATTCTATTATGGATTTATTGAACATGCTCACAATAAAATGAACCTCAGGGTTCTATATGGTGATATTTATGTACTTTGATAATAAATTTACTTTGAACTTTTGAACTTTAAACTTTGTGAAAAAGTTTTCATTCACTGGTTGAAATTATACCTCTTTTTCTCTCTCCATAGATGCTGACTGATCTGATGTGTATCTCCAGCATTTTCTGTTTGTCTTTATCTTCAAAGGGGAATTGGATAGACATCTGAGAGAAAGAGAGAGAGAGAGAGAGAGAGAGAGAGAGAGAGAGAGAGAGAGAGAGAGAGAGAGAGAGAGTAATTTGAAGGGCCATGGGGAAAAAAATGAGGGGTAGTGTTGTGTAGATGAGAAGAATTCACACAGTGTCCATGGTTTACCTTCAGAACAAACCTCTTTATTACAAGCTGACATTAACAGGGGAGTCAATCAACCTCGAATAAATTTTTCTAAGTACAAATTACATTCAAGTTTGCATACTTTATACAACCTTGAGATTTGTCTCCTTACAGGCAAGAAGACTGTCAAACATCCACTATACAAAAAAAGAACAAATCATGCAAACACTAAAATGTAAGCACATAACTTTCAGAGCCAACATTCACAAAAGTGAGTTTACAGCCATGAAGCCAGTCAGTGCCGATTTTGGAACCCATTATTTGCAGGCCAAAGTCTCAGTTCAGCACAGAGATAAGTAAACCTCACAGAACAACGAGCTGAATGGGCCCATCCCTCTTCCCCGGCTCTGACTCCTTGATCTTTCCATTTTAGCCTGGCGCTGAAATCAGCCAAACCTCTGCTCATTCTTCACTCTTGTACACAGGCATTGACGCTTCGATACACTCTCAGAACTGGATCCCACTGCTTTAATTCAACCCATACCTGATCTTTCCATTCTGGCCAGGTGCTTAAATCAGTCAAACACCAGCTTGTTCCTCGCTCTCAGGCATGGATCCCACCTCCTCGACTCTGCTTCGTCTTAGATCTGCTGCTTCAAATTAGTTCCAGTTCCACTCCCGCAATGACCATACACTGGTTTGTATCTCATTCTCGGGCCCGGGCTCTGTCTCCTCGATTTGGCCCGCACAGGACATGCCACAACTATCCTGCACCTTTGAAACTTCAGTTCATACCACAAAAATGCCAGGCAGTTCAAAAGCTTCAAAAGGGAAGCTACAGGCTATTGCTGCAGTGATCATTTTCCAGAAAAAGTGTGATTAAAAAAGTAGTTTGTAGTTTTGTTTGCTGCCAGCAAGTTGTTGCTGCATCTCACCAGTGCCATCTTCATTATTCTCACCTTATTTCATACATACGTTCACCTCACTGCCTCTATCCCACATGCACTGTGTATACATAAAGTGAGGTAAGCCTTTTGCAGTGTTAAGCTTCAATCTCTATGTGTTATGTGAGCTGTGTGCAGTTCTGCTTTTATGTATAATGGTGATCTGCCTAGGAGTTTTATGAAGCCATTGCTAGGCTAGTTACCAGGCATGAGCTTATGATAGTTCACTTCAGCCTACAGTTTTTGGCTCAGGCCAGTTGAAACAGTTACAGACTTTAACTGAGTTGTACCAATCCTGCAGTAGCCTCTCTTAATCTCTATTTCTTGCTCACACCTTCTATCTCTCTCTGCTGTGCTACAGAGCCAAGCATTCACTGTTCCCTACTCTGCTGTCCAGGATACTTAAATAGGAACTAGCATGGGAAGAATGGACTGAATAGCCTCCTCCTGTGCCATAACAATTCTCAGATCCTGTGAACTCACTATTAAAATGTACTGTAAATGGTTTGGAACAGCTTTATTCTCAAGCTCAACCATCAGTTCACGCTAAAAGCATTTATCCCACAATATCATTTCATTATTGGGAAGAACTCTAACCATTAATGTATAAATCTCATGTATAAATCTTGCTTAGAAATTAGTTCTCATACTGATCCCCTCATAATCCTTTTCTCTAAAATTGGAACGCGTCCCTTAAATAAAAGGAGGAAGAGAGATTTATAAAACATCTTTCAAGCTGCTTTCAGATGTCATGAAACACTTTACAAAGTGCTTTTGAAATGCAATCATAGTTACAGAATAGAAAATGCACTGTTTAATTTAGATGGAACAAGCTCCCCAGAACTGTGACGAGATCATCTCAAAATTCCTTCTGCCACAGCTTGAGGCCATTGAGCCCATCAAATCTATGCTTGATGCTGTAGCATTCCTATCAATTAAATTCTCCCACTTATTTTTCTATAACCCTTTAAAACTTGCTAAGTATTTTGGTGCAGCAGTTTTCATAACATTAGCGTAACACTATCACAGGGGCAGCGACCTAGGTTCAATTCTGCTGCTGTCTGTAGGAGATTTGTACATTCTCCCTGTGATTGCGTGGGTTTCCTCAGATGCTCTGGTTTCCTCCAACATTCCAAAGACATACAGGTTAGGAGGTTAATTGGCCACTTGAGTGTAATTGGGCAGTGCAGGCTCATTGAGTTGGAAGGGCCAATTACCTTGCTGTATCTTTAAAAAAAAAGAAGAGGAAAATTAAAATAACCCTCTCCCATGTCCATCCTCTCCCCTTGATGTACCTACCTAATACTAGGGGTAAGTTTTGATGCCAATTAGCCGACCAAACTCTGATCTCAAACCTCCGCTGCCTTGTGGCTATAACCATTCCTGGGGAAGGCTTCGGGAATAAACCCCAAGGAAAGGTCTGCAGCGGGATTCCCTAGTAGTCCTACATTGACTTCAACTGTCATACTGTTGATGCAAAACTCCATCTGTCTCCGCTGCTCCTTTGGATTTATCAGTTGTGTGGCCAGGGGGAGCATTCTGTGTGGGCAACAGTTTGCTCTCCATAATGTGCTGACCTGCCTTGCATACTGGCTCGAGTATCACCCAGACAGCTAGGACACAGCATCCATGGTTGACCCCAATCAACTGAGGGCCTCAAGTTTACCAATGGATCTTCGGAATGTGGGAGTAAACTGGAGCAGCCAAAGGAAGACTGTGGAAGCTCAGAACAGACAGCAGCAGAGCTCAGAATTGAATATGGGTCACTGGAGTTCTGAGGCAGCAAAGCTATCTCCTGCACCACTACTCCCCTTTTCTGTGATGTTGATAGCAGGTTAAATATTGACCAGGATACCAAAGAATACTGAGTTGCTGCTTTTCAAAATATTACTTGACAAATATATATAATTGAATATATACATTCATTTGCTTGTAGAGATGGAGCTCTGGTTTAGAAAGCCATATCTCTAACCTAGCAGCGCAGCCTTATATATTCCTCCAGACCTCAGATGCTGTCTGCTGAATTCATCGCCTCTCGACCTCAGATTGAGCCAAAGCCATTATCTTGAATATTAGAATTGCATTTCTAACCTAAAATGATAATTTAGAGAATGGTCAGCTCTAAAATGCATCTGAAGTGAATTTTGGACATAATCCAACTGTAAGTAGGCTTGGCTGAACTCAAATATTTTAATTACTCTGCAGATAAAAACAACATTTATCATCAGCCATTATTTTGATTTTTTATTGAATGGAGTTTTCAAAATTGAACATGATTAGGGGTGTTGGGCAGAAAATATCAAAGGTATACCATTAAGTACTCTATATCATCTTCTGTCAAAATATATAATGAACCTATGCATAAAGCAATAACATAAATCTTATCTGCCCTAGATCATTTAATTGATAAGTAATAATTGTGATAACTTTGAGCTCTCTGCTCCATTTTAAAGAGTTTCTTTGTTGGTAAAATTATGAATAAATTCTGATTATAAAATGATGACAGTGTTCAGTTACATTGGGATTGCTGTTCACCTACCCCTGGGGCATGTTGTGAGTTCCAGTGCAGACTCTCAAAGGAGATGGGTTCCCAGTACTTTGATGCAGCTCAGTGTAGGGACTGTGTCGAGGGTCAGCTCTCTGCTCTCCCACGATGGCTCCAACCGCCAGCAGGACTTTACCACAAACTCTCTGGCTGACATGGCTTTGCACAAGTCATTGTAAGACTTAGGACCTACTAACTTAAAACAAAATTGAAATAATGAAATTCAGCATGTCCCAGATGATTCTTATCAATTTTTAACACATGCATCATGGAAAGCATTTTATCCGGATGCCTCACAGCTTGGTATAACAACTGTTCTTCCCGGAGACTGCAAGAAACAGCAGAGAGTTGTGGCCATAGCCCATCAGGCAAACCAACTCCCCTCCACTGACTCTCTTTGTACTTACTGCTGCCTCGAAAAGGCAGGTAACATAGTTAAGGACCCCTCCCAACCCACTCATTCTCTTTTTTTTCATCTTCCAAGGGGATGCATATAAAAAGCCTGACAACACATACTACCAGACTCATGGATAGCTTCGATCCTGCTGTTATCAGACCCTTGAACTGATCTCTCATATAATAAGGATGACCTCCTGATCTCAAAACCTACCTCATCATGTCCTTTGCACTTTATTTGTCTACCTGCACCACATTTCCTCTGTAACTGTAGAACTATATTCTGCATTCTGATTTTTATTTTTAACTATCTCAGAGAACTTATGTATAGAATAATCTGTCTAGCTTCTCACGGCATCTTGGTATATGGGGCATAATCAAGCAAAACCAATGCTAAATAATAAATTTATTTCCTGAATATTTAGTAAGACTCAATTAAAGGTGTTGATGTTAACAAAAACAAACTACTGCGTTACCCGGGCATCCAGAGTCTTCCATCATTTGAGTGGGGTTCCAGTGTTTACACCTGACTTACCCTGGTCCAGGGTCAAGGGAAGATTGCCCTGCCTGAGAACAGCAACAAAGGCACAATTTACAGTGGAACAGAGAATTGGAGTAGTATGGTAGGCTCACATAAGTATGGGACACAGCATTTATCTGTGGATACCCAGGTCCCATGAGAATTTGAAGAAGGCCTCATTTCTCATCCACCTATCTGTGAGGGGAGTGTGGATGCGTCTGGTACCAATAAATTGTGCATCTTATTAAGTCTGTTGTAAGACACATGCCCCATTTGATGGATGCAGTGTTTCATCAGATGATGTGGGTGATGGTAAAGGAACAGGCCAGGAATATGATGTGAAAATTCATCACAGTTCTTACCCACTGTTTTCTCTCTTACATTGAAAACATCAGATGTGCATCACAGAAAAAGGACATTCAGCCCAATCAGTACATACCAGCATTCTTGCTCCATTTCAGCCTCCTTCCATCCTTCCTAAAGTGATAATATAGCTCTCTATTCCACTCCTCTCAGTTGTTGGTGTAGTCTTCCGTTTAATGCACAGGAAGAAAAATGGGTGGTAACAAGCATGAACGGTTTATGTGAGGAAGATGATCATCCACTGTGGCCAATATTAACATTGTACCAGAACTTACCTTGGTGGAGCTAAAGGGTAAGCTAGATTCTTCAGTGGCTAGAGCCATTTTGACACAGAAGCCATAGAAATCAATTGTGTTTTGTATGGGCATCTGAGACACAAGGGACTAGATGCTGGAATCTGGAGCAACACTCAAAGTGCTGAAGCAACTCAGTTGGTCAGGCAACAGCTGTGGAGGTAAATAGAGAGTTAATGTTTTGGATGGAGATGCTTCGATTAGACCAGTCCTGATGAAAAGTCTGGGCCCCAGAATGTCAGCTTCCATTTCCTGCCACAGTTGCTGCCTGACCCACTGTGTCCCGCTAGTACTTTGTGTGTTGATATGCAGGACCATTAATGGAGTGGCCTTTCTCTGAGGGCTGGGAGGTCATAAAAAGACAGAAGAAAGACTCACATAGGCTTAATGACTTTGCCAGAATGCAAGACTGAGAAAAATAAGATAAATACAACATCTCCAAACCACTCCTCAAATCAAAGAATTTGGGCTAACTATTGATTGTTACATGCAAACCTTGCACTTAATAAACTTGATCCTTTTTCAGAAAGTAAAAGTTTTATTCCTTTTGACTTGTCCATGAGAATTTACAGTGTTACATTTGCTTGTTTCCATGAGACCACTGAGGATAAAATCAGAAACCTGTACTTGGCTGGAGAGCTCAAAAGAGTGCTTTAGGTGTGGTTTTCATAACTACAGGGAGTGAAGAGGGCATCATATAGAAATCATCCTAGATAATAGTGGGAGGTGGGTGGTGCTGTGGTAAAAATCTTGCTGGACCATAGAGCCAATGGATTTTCATCTGTGATTTCAATGTGATACATTGTACAACTGCAAGATGAAGAAAAGTGAAGACCCAAGAAATGGCTGCAGCTGCAAAACTGGAACAATGCAGATAATACTGGAGGAACTCAACGAGTTGAGCAGCATCTATGGAGAGACATCAATTCGAGCTGCGACCCTTCATCAGATACCAGTTGTCTATTCTGACTCTATTGACATAAATCATAAACACAAGATTCTGCAGGTGCTGGAAATTCAGAGCAACAAACAGAAAATGCTGAAGGAACTCAGCAGGTCAAGTCCAAAGGCAGGGACCCAGGATCTTCATCCTGAGGTTTATTTGCTTCTTGGAGACAACATTACATTAACATTAAGGGTCATAAATGCATAGAGTCATAGTGAACAGACAGGCCCATCAGTTCCACTGGTTCGCGCTGACCATCCAAGCTAGTTCCATTTGCCAGCATTTGGCCATAAACTTCTAAATCTTTCCCGTCAATGTAGCTGTTCATCTGTCTTTTAATGACCAAAAGATAAAGGAGCAGAATTAGAACATTCATCCTATTAAGTCTGCTCCGTCATACCATCATAGCTGTTCCCACTCAATCCCATTCTCCTGCCTTCTTCCTGTAACCTTTGATGACAATAATCAAGAACATATTAACCTCTGCTTTAGATATGCCCAGTGACATTGCCTCCACATCTGTTTGAAGCAATGAATTCCACAGATTCACCACCCCTTGGCTAAAGAAATCCCTCCTCATACCTGTTCTAAAGGGACGAGCTTCCATTCTGAAGCTGTGCCCTCTGGTCCTAAACTTCCTTACTAAAGGAAACATCCACTTCACATCCAGTCTATCAAGGACTTTTAATATTTGATAGGTTTCCATGAGATTTCCACTCATTCTTATAAACTCCAGCAAGTAGATGCCAATAGCCATCAAGCACTCCTCATACATTAACCATTTCATTCCCAGGATCATTCTCGTGAATCCCCTCTGGACATTTCCCAATGCCAGCACATCCTATCTTAGATAAGGGGCCCAAAGCTGCTCACAATATTTAAAGCACATTCTGCACAATGAGTTATAAAACTTTAGCATTGCAACCTTGCTTTTAGTTTCTAGTCCTCTTGAAATGAATGATAACATTGCATTTGCCTTCCTCACCACCAACTTAACCTACAAATTAACCTTTAGGGAATACTGCATGAGGAGTCCCAAGTCCCTTTGCACCTCTGATGTCTGAATTTTCTCCCCAATTCAAAAATAGTTTTCCTTTTATTTCTTCTGCAGTAGTGCATGACCACACACTTCCCTACACTTTATTCCATCTGCCACTTCTTTGCCCATTCTCCTCATTGGTCTAAGTCCTTCTGCAGACTCCCTGCTTCCTCAACACTACCTGCCCCTCAAACTATCTTTGTATCAACCACAAACTTGGCCAATCTATTCTGCCAAACAAATCATCGACATACAATTTAAAAAGAAGTAGTTCTAATACCATTCACAGCAGAACACCACTACTCACTGGTAGCGAACCAAAAAAGGTCCCCTTTATCTACTATCAGCCTACAGACTTTCACAGCTACCTGGACTATTCCTCTTCCTACTCTGTCTCTTGCAAAAATGTTATCCCCTTCTCACAATTCCTCCGTCTCCGCCGCATCTGCTCTCAGGATGAGGCTTTTCATTCCAGGACGAAGGAGATATCTTCCTTTTTTAAACAAAGGGGCTTCCCTTCTTCCACCATCAACTCTGCTCTCAAACTCATCTCTCCCATTTCCCGCACATCTGCCCTCACCCCATCTGCCCGCCACCCCACTCGGGATAGAGTTCCCCTTGTCCTCACCTACCACCCCACCAGCCTCCAGGTCCAACGTATAATTCTCTGTAACTTCTGCCACCTCCAACGGGATCCCACTACCAAGTACATCTTTCCCTCCCCCCCTTCTGCTTTCCGCAGGGATCACTCTCTACACGACTCCCTGGTCCATTCGTCTGCCCCCCCACATCCCTTCCCACCAATCTCCCACCTGGCACTTATCCTTGTAAGTGGAACAAGTGCTACACCTGCCCTTACACCTCACCACCATTCAGGGCCCCAGACAGTCCTTCTGGGTGAGGCGACACTTCACTGTGAGTCGGCTGGTGTGGTATACTGCATCCCGGTGTGGCCTTTTATATATTGGTGAGACCCGACACAGACTGGGAGACTGTTTCGCTGAACACCTATGGCCGGTCCGAAAGCAGGATCTCCCAGTGGCCGCACATTTTAATTTCACGTCTCATTCCCATTCTGATATGTCTATCCATGGCCTCCTCTACTGTCAAGATGAAGCCACACTCAGGTTGGAGAAACAACACCTTATATACCGGCTGAGTAGCCTCCAACCTGATGGCATGAACATTGACTTCTCTAACTTCCATTAATGCCCCTCCTCCGCTGCTTACCCCATCCCTGACATATTTAGTTGTTTGTTTTTTTTCTGTCTCTCTGCCCATCGCTCTGCCTGTTCTCCATCTCCCTCTAGTGTTCCTCCGCCCCCTTTCTTTCTCCCGAGGCCTCTCGTCCCATGATCCTTTCCCTTCCCCAGCTGTGTATCACTTTCGCCAATCACCTTTCCAGCTCTTAGCTTCATCCCACCACCTCCGGTCTTCTCCTATCATTTTGCGTTTCCCCCTCCCCCCACTACTTTCAAATCTCTTAGTATCTTTCCTTTCAGTTAGTCCTAACAAAGGGTGTCGACCCAAAACGTTGATAGTGCTTCTCCTTATAGATGCTGCCTGGCCTGCTGTGTTCCACCAGCATTTTGTGTGTGTTGTTTGAATTTCCAGCATCTGCAGATCTCCTCGTGTTTCCCCTTTATTCTCACTCTTTACCTCCTACCAATCAGCCAGTCCTCTATCCATGCTAGTATCTTTATCTGCAATCTTTCCTCATGTGCCACACCCCTGTGAACCTAACGAGTCTGATAGAAAAATAACAGATTAAAGACTAGCTTTATTTGTTACAACTACTTTGAAACATCGAAACGTACGGTGAAATGCGTCCTTTGCATCAACAACGAACCGTGCGAGGATATGCTCGGGGAAGTCTGCAAGTGTCACCATGCTTCCAGCACCAACATACCGTAGGTTGCGTACAACTTATTAACTCTAACACATTTATATTTGGAATGTGACAGGAAACCAGAACACATAAAGGAAACTCACACATTTAGGCGGGGAATGTACAAACTCCTTACAGACAGCAAACAAGAGAAAATCTGCAGATGCTGGAAATCCAAGCAACACACACAAAATGCTGGAGGAACTCAGCAGGCCAGGCAGCATCTATGGAAAAAAGTACAGTCGATGTTTCAGGCCGAAACCCTTTGACAGGACTGGGGAAAAAAAAGCTGAGGAGTAGATTTGAAAGGTGGGTGGAGTGGAGAGAGAAATTCCAGGTGATAGGTGAAACTTGGAGGCGGAGGGGCGATGCAAAGAGCTAGGAAGTTGATTGGTGAGAGAGACAAAAGGCCATGGAAGAAAGAGCACCAGAGGGAGGCGATGGGAGGGCAAGGAAATTTCATGAGAGAGGGACAAGGGGATGGGAAATGGTGAAGGGGGGGGGGGGGGGTTGGGAGCATTACTGGAAGTTTGAGAAATCGATGTTCATCCCATCGGGTTGGAGGCTACCCAAACGGAATATAAGGTGTTGTTCCTCCAACCTAAGTGTTGTCTTATCCTGACAGTGGAACAGGTCATGGATGGACATAACGGAATGGGAAATGGAATTTAAATGGGTAGCCACTGGGAGATACCGCTTGTTCTGGCGGACGGAGTGCAGACGCTCAGCAAAGCTGTCTCCCAATCTAAGTCGGATTTCACTGATATACAGGAGGCCACACCGGGAGATCTGAACACAGTATATGACTCCAACAGACTCACAGGTGGAGAGCTAACTCACCTGGAAGGACTGTTTGGGGCCCTGAATAGTAGTGAGGAAATGAGGTGTAGGGGCAGGTGTAGCACTTGTTCAAGGATACGTGCCAGGAGAGAGATCAGTGGGGCGGGATGAATGGACAAGGGAGCTGAAAGCAGAAAGTGGAGGGGGGAGGGGAGAAGGAGGGAAAGATGTTTCCATTCTAAATAATTTCTCCTCTGGGTCCTCCCATTTCCTTCAAACAAAAGGGGTAGCCATGGGTACTTGCATTGGTCCCTGCCTCCTGCACCCGCTGAACTCGTCGATTTCATCCACTCTGCCCTCAAATTCACCTGGTTCATTTCCAACACTTCCCTTCTCTTTCTCCATCTCACTGTCTCCATCTCCAGAGACAGCTTATCCACCAATGTCTATTATAAACCAATGGACTCTCACAGCTAACTGGACTATACCTGCTACTTGTAAAAACACCATCCCCTTCTCTCAATTCCTCTGTCTCCGCCACATCTGCTCTCAGGATGAGGCTTTCCATGCTAGAATGAAGGACACATCCTAAGAAAGGGTCTTCCCTTCCTCCACCATCAACGCTGCTCTCAGCCACATCTCTTCCATTTCATACACATCTGCTCTTACCCCATCCTCTAGCCATGCTACCAGAGATAGGGTTCCTCTTGTCCTCACCTACCACCCCATCAGTCTCAGCGTCCAGCACATAATTCTCCAAAACTTCCACCACCTCCAACTGGATTCCACCACCAAACACATCTTTCCCTCCCCCCACATGACTCCCTTGTCCACTCATCCCTCCCCGCTGATCTCCCTCCTGGCACTTATCCTTGCAAGCGGAGCAAGTGCTACACCTCCTCCCTCACTACCAGTCAGGGCCCCAAACAGTCCTTCCAGGAGAGTTGGCACTTCACCTGTGAGTCTGTTGGGGTCATATACTGTGATTAGTGCTCCTGGTGTGGCCTCTTGTATATCGGTGAGACCTGATGTAGATTGGGAGACGGCTTCACCGAGCTTCTGCAATCCATCCACCAGGACAAATGGGATCTCCCAGTTGCCACCCAATTTAATTCCACTTCACATTCCCATTCCATTATGTCTATCCATGGTCTCCTCTACTGTTGGGATAAGGCCACACTTAGGCTGAAGGAACAACACCTTATATTCCATTTGGGTAGCCCTCAACCTGATGGTATGAACATCGATTTCTCAAATTTCCAGTAATGTCCCCCCCCCTCACCATTTCTCATCCCCTTGTCCCTCTCTCATGTAATCTCCTTGCCTGCCTATTGCCTCCCTCTGGTGCTCCTCCCCCCCCCCTACTTTTTTCCTTTCTTCCATGGCCTTCTGTCTCTTTCACTAATCAATTTCCCAGCCCTTTGCTTCATCCCTTCCCCTCCAAGTTTCACTGAACACCTGGCATTTCTGTTTCCACTCCCCCCGCCTTTCAAATCTATTCCTCAGCTTTTTTCTCCAGTCCTGCTGAAGGATTTTGGCCCAAACTTCGACTGTACTTTTTTTCCATAGATGCTGCCTGGCCTGCTGAGTTCCTTCAGCATTTTGTGTGTGTTGCTTCTTGCAGACAGTGGAGGGAATTGAATGCCTATCATCCCATTGCTGGTGCTGTATAACATCATGCCAACTGCTAAGCTACCGTGTCACCACCAGCAGTGAAACATAACAACTCTCAATCCATTTCATAACAGTGTTCAGTCATGTTCCAAATTCATAACCTGAGTAAATGCACTCCCTAACAAACATCCAAAAACAGAATTAATCCCAGAATGTAGAGTAACTGTGAAGAATCAAGGTGAAGAAAGACGTAATGAGTTTAATGCAATCTGTAATGTCACAGAGGGAACCACAATCTATTTGTGGATGTTGTTATGAGTGGCAAAATGAGTGACAGGATAGCTATAAATGAGAAATATAAGAATCTTTATTGTAAACAGCAGATCTTTTGGAGAGAATAGAATCCCAGCCTGGCACAATGATTTATGCTTTATGACCACAAAGGCAACAATAAATGATTAACTACTGTTTCAATACCTATAATCACCTACTTAACTTCAACGTATTGAATACAGACAGGAAAGTTGGTTTAATTGCATATTTACAATGGAAGCACGTCTCAACTAGCAGAATCCATGAGAAAATACAATACAGATTACTGGCCTCAAAGCTTCTGGGCTCAAACCCGAGACACTCAAAATATACCCTGCCGATGACAGAAAGATTGGGGGTGTAGTGAACATCAAGGAAGGCTACCAAAGCTTTCATCTGGGAAAATGGGCTGAAAAATAGCAGCTGGAATTCACTGCAGATAAGTGTGAGGTGGTGAACTTTGGGAGGACATAACAGGGTAGAATTTATGCGGTGAGTTGTAAGGTACTGAGGAGAGCGGTGGAACGGATGGATGTGTAAATACCGATTCATAATTCTTTGAAAGCGATGTTACAGGTAGATATAATCATAAAGGAAACATTCAGTAGATTGGCTTTCATAAAACAATTCATTGAGTACAGAAGTTGGGATGGTATGGTGAAGTTGTACAATATGTTGGTGAGGCCTAATTTAGAATATTGTGTGCTGTTTTGTTCACTTACTTACAGGAAAGATGTCAATAAGATTGAATGGGTGTAGAGAAAATTTACAAGGTTGTTGCAAAAACTTGAGGACCTGAGTTAGAGGAAAAGGTTAAATAGGCTAGTTTTATTCCCTAGAGTGTAAGAGAATGAGAGATTTGATAGAGATATACAAAATTATGAAGGGTATAGATAGGGTAAATGCAAAATAGACTTTTTTCTGGAGGTTGGGTGAGACTAGAACTTGAGGACATGGTTTAAGGGTGAAAAGTAAAATACTTTAGGGGAGCATGATGGGGAATTTCTTCACTCAGAAGGTGGTGAGATTGTGGAGTCAGCTGCCAGCGGAAGTGGTGAATAGGGTTCAATTTCAACATTTAAGAGAAATTTGGGTAGGTATATGGATGGAATGTTTATGGAGGGCTATGGTCTGGGAGCAGGTCGATGGCACCAGGCAGATTAAGAATTCAGCAAAGACTAGAAAGCCTGAATCTGTGTGCTTTATGGCTCTGTGACTCCCTACCTCTTCGCTACATTGTTGAGGGACGCCACCATGAATACACAACAAGCCAGAATGTAAAGTGACAGAAGAGACCTGTGCTGAATAGTATATTAAATGGCAGGGATACATGAGTAGCAATGTGTTAACACAGAAAAAGCCCACTTAATATGTACTCTGGTCACACTCTGAAGGTTAAAACAATCATCAGTTAACATGAATATTTATCTAAACACAAAAGAGTCTGCAGATGCTGGAAATCCAGAGCAACACACACAAAAAGCCGGACCAACTAGGTAGGCAGGAGCATCTAGGGAAAGGAAAAGAGTCAATGGTTCGGGCCGGGACTCTTTATCAGGACTGGAAAAGAAAGGGGCAGAAGCAAGAATAATAAGGTAGGGGGAGGGGATCTGAATCAGAAACAGGTTTAATATCAGCAGCATATGACGTGAAATTTGTTAACTTAGCATCAACAGTTCAATGCAATACACAATATAGGGAAAAGTAAATACATAAATAAATCAATTATGGTAAGTATATATATGTGCATTAAATAGTTAAATTAAATATGGTGCAAAAACAAAAATAATAGAAGTGAGGTAGTGCTCATGAGTTCAATGTCCACTTAAGGATCGGATGGCAGAGGGGAAGAAGCTGTTCTGCTGAGTGTGTGCCTTAAGGCTTCTGAACCTCCTTCCTGACAGTAACAATGAGAAGAGGACATGTCTTGGGTGATGGGTGTCCTTGATGATGGACACTACCTTTCTGAGATACCGCTCGTTGAAAATGTCTTAGATACTACAGAGGTTAGTATCCAAAATGGAGCTGACTAATTTTACAACTTTCTGTAGTTTCTAGTAATCCCACCCCCATAACAGACAGTGATGCAGCCTATCAGAGTACTCTCCACGGTACCTCTGTAGAAGTGTTCGAGTGTCCTAGGTGACAAGCCAAATCTCTCCAAACTCCTAATGAAATATAGCCACTACCTTGCCTTTTTTATACCTGCATTGAAACGTTGGGACCAGGGTAGATCTTGAGAGATCTTGACATCCAGGAACTTGAAATTGCTCACTCTCTCCACTTCTGATTGGTGTATGAAGGTTGGTTCATGATCCTTCGTCTTGCCCTTTCTGAAGTTCACAATCAGCTCTTCGGTTTTACTAACATTGAGTGTAAGATTGTTGCTGCGACACCACTCAACTAGCTGGTACATCTTGCTCCTGTACACCCTCTTGTCTCCATCTGAGATTCTGCCAACAATGGTTGAATCATCAGCAAATTTATAGATGGCACTTGAGCTGTGCCTACTCAACATACTCATGGGTGTAGAGAGAGAAGAGCAGTGGGCTAAACACATATCCCTAAGGTGTGGCAGTGTTGATTGAGAAGTTGCCGAAGTTGCAGAACTTGGGCCTCTGTACCTCCTCTGCAATTGGATCCTTGACTTCCTAACTGGAAGACCACAGTCTGTGTGGATTGGTGATAACATATCCTCCTCGCTGATGATCAACATTGCCGCACCTCAGGGGTGTGTGCTTAGCCCACTGCTCTACTCTCTATATGCACATGACTGTGTGGCTCAAATACCATCTATAAATTTGCTGACAATACAACTATTGTTGGTAGAATCTCAGGTGATGACGAGAGGGTGTACAGGAGTGAGATATGCCAATTAGTGGAGCGGTGCTGCAGCAACAGCCTCGCACAGTAAGACGAAAGAGTTGATTGTGGACTTCAGGAAGAATAAGACGAAGGAACACGTACCAATCCTCATAGAGGGATCAGGTGGAGAGAGTGAGGAGTTTCAACTTCCTGGGTATCAAGGTCTCTGAGTGTCTAGCCTTGTCGCAACATATCGATGTAGTTATAAAGAAGGCAAGACAGTGGCTATACTTCATTAGGAGTTTGTCATGTCAACAAATATACTCAAATACTTCTATAGATGTACTGTGGGGAGCATTCTGATAGGCTGTATCACTGTCTGGTATGGGGGAGCTACTGCACAGGACCAAAAGAAGCTACAGAGGGTTAGTCAGCTCCATCTTGAGTGCTAGCTAACAAAGTACCCAGGACATCTTCAGGGAGTGGTGTCTCAGAAAGGCAGTGTCCATTATTAAGGACCTCCTGTCTCCAGGACATGACCTTTTTCACTGTTACCATCAAATAGCAGGTACAGAAACCTAAAGGTACACAGTCAGCTTCTTCCCCTCTGCCATCCGATTCCTAAATGGACATTGAATCTTTGGACACTACATCACATTTTTTAATATACAGTATTTCTGTTTTGTGCACTTTTTAAAATCTATTCAATATACACATACTGTAATTGATTTACTTATTTTTTATTATTTTTTTCTCTTCTATATTATGTATTGCATTGAACTGCTGCTGCTAAGTTAACAAATTTCACATCACATACTGATGATAATAAATCTGATTCAGATTCAGATTCTGATTTTGATTGTCAGTGAGGAGGAGTTATTAATACCAATCCACACAGATTGTGGTCTTCTGGTTAGGAAGTTGAGGGTTCAATTGAAGAGGGAGGTACAGAGGCCTCAGTTCCGTAGCTTATCAATCAGGACTGTGGGAAAGATGGTGTTAAACGATAAGCTATACTCAATGAAAAGCATCCTGACTAGGTATTTGTATTGTCCAGGTAATCTAAGGCCATGTGAAGAGCCATTGAGATTATGTCTGCCGTAGACCTATGATAATGGAGGGGTACAAGCTAAAAGATGAAATATGAAGCCAGGTTAGGGGGAAGCTTGGTGATTGGTGGAATAGAAGGGAAGAAGTGAGAACTGGGAGGTGATAGGTAGAACCAATAAAGGGCTGAAGAAGAAGGAATCTGTTAGGAGCGGACAGTGGACCATTGGAGAAGGGAAGGAACAGAGGCACCAGAGGGGCACACAGGTAAGAAGATGAGAGGAGTTAAGAGGGGAGCCTGAATGGGAATGGGTAATGGACATTCATCTATTGTCTTGCCCTGTGTACTTTCAATGGGACAGAATTAGAATGTCCCACAGCCAATGATTGGTTTTAATAGCCTGAACATGTCAATTTAAATTAATTTGTGAACATGTTTTATTTCCTTAAGACTGGTTCTGCAGTCTTCCGTGTTCTCATATTAATTACTATCTACAAAATAATTCCATAATTCCACAATAATTCCTGACAGAAGTAATTGGGCTATAGTTGAAAGAAGAGCTTTTAAAACTTTTACAATGTGTAGACGCATTATGTGGAAGGAAGCTCAGTCATCTCTGCATGGGCACATGTGACAACCAGAAAGGTGAAGGTTGGGAGGAGTTTGTGGACCGAAATTACTGGAAGTTAGAGAAATTGATTTTCTTACCTTCAGGTTGGAGGCTACCCGGGCAGAATATGAGGTGTTGCTCCTCCAACCAGACTTTGGCCTCAGCATGGTAGTAGAAGAGACCACGGGCAGATTTGGCAGAACAGGAATGGGAAATGAATTGAAGTGGGTGGCCATCGGTAGACCTTGCCTTTTGAGTACTCAATGAAGTGGTCCCCCAGTCTGTGTCCGGACTCATCGATATAGAGGAGAGCACTGGATACAGGAGACAGCTCCAACAGACTTATAGGTGAAGTGTCGCTTCACCTGGTAGGACTGTTCCAGGCCCCAGTTAATGAAATGGGAAGAGGTGTAGGGGCAGCTGAAACATTCATCACACTCACAGGGATAAGTACAGGAGGGAGAATGGTGGTGAGGGACATAATTCCTGTAATTTCTGCCTCCTTCTCTCTTTTTCTATTCCTCATTCTGTTTACCCTCTCATCACCTATCCATCACCTCCTTCCAGCTTCCCTCCTCCTTGGTTTTCTTCCATGGTCTGCTGTCCTCACCTATCAGCCTTTTATACCTCTATCTATCCTTTCCCAGCTTGTTACTGTATTCCCTCTCCTCCACACACTGTCCTTCCCTCTCACCTGATCTCACCCGTCACCTGTTAGCTTGTGTCCTTTCACTCCCCCCACCCTCTTCTTCTGCTTTTCTTTCCGCTTCCTCTCCAGTCCTAAAGAAGGGTCTCAGCTGGTAACGCCGACTGTTTATTCCCCTCCACAGGTGCTGCCTGATGTCCTGAGTTTCTCCAGCATTTTGTGTGTGTTGCCCAAGATATCCAGCATCTCTAGAATCTCTTGAGTTAAGTATCCAGATAAGCTGAGAACTTTAATGTGTGCAACATAGGAGTACGCTGCCTCATTGCAATTGAAGGACAGTTCAAAATACACATCCAGAGGGATGAAGAAAAAACCCTCAGGTTATTGCTTACAGCTCCCAGAGTGGTGACATTTTGAACGTTAAATCGAATGGTACTTAATGATCATGATCCGATATATTCTGCCCTCTTTTTTGTTAGTGTGAACGCACATGCTTGAGTGTGTATACATGTGTTTACATATGTGTGCATGTGCATACAAACACACATGCATATGTATTGCATGCATTCTTGCCCATGCATTCATGTGCATACATGCATGTGTGTGTGGGCTCGCAGATTCTGTCACTGCATACATGTATATATATGCATGTACATGTATACATCAGCAGATATATGTGTATGTGTGTATTTACAGTATGTGAATGGTTGCATATACATTTTTTCCTCTTGTCAGTGACATTCTGCAGCCTGGGCAGAAGATGGGGACCAGACTGGAGGCAGCTTTATGACCACTATAATCAAGCAGGGTGCCACAGCAGAGTAGCAGTTCATGTAATGCTTTCCAGCGCCAGTGATCACCGAACAGGGTTTGATTCCCGCTGTTGTATGTAAGGAGTTTGTATATTCTTCCAATGACCATACGGGTTTCCTCTGGGTGCTCTGGTTTCCTCCCACATTCCAAAGACATATAGTGAGTGGTGGACTTGCTATGTTGGTGCCAGAGTGTGATGGCACTTGACAGCTGCCCCCAGCACAATCCTTGGACGGTGTTGGTCATTGACACAAAATGGCACGTTTCAATGTATGCTTCAATGTTCTGAATATACTGACAAAGCTAATCCTAAATAAGATCTTTAATCTTATTGCAATACAACTATGGGAGGATCTACCCAAGAGGGATAGAAATCACATCTGACAGGCCTCATTTTCAGCTGTGGCTCAGTGAATAGACCTTCTCCTCTAAATGATAGACTTCAGGCTCAAACCTTGTGCACTTTAATCAAAATCATCTTAGCTGATTCTTCGGTGCAGTGGTGAATGAGAGATGAACACATGGGAATGTTGGCTTCTATACATGATCTCAATCAGAGACTGTATAGCCTGTCTCCTGGCTGCCAATACTATAAAGAAACATCTCTCTTATCTTTTCAAGTACCATCACTTAAAACAGATCCTGCTTGAAATACCTAGCAAGTCAGGCAGCATCTGTGGGAAGAGAAATGGCTAATGTTTCAGAACGGGGATCCTTTATTCTTGGGGTGCGGTTATTATTATCTCCCATACTGACATATATATATATATATATGTACAGACTTTGGAGAGAGGTCAGTGGAGTCCCGAAAGAACATCTGTAAACTAGATGAAATTTTCACAATAAACCTATAGCTCTGTGGTAACTATTACTGACTGTCATGGGAAAATTTGACTTCATCATTCAGGATTATTTGCATAGCAACATGCCTAATTTATATTCCACCACCCTTGTCCATTGAAAGAAAACTGCCTAACTATGTGAGTGGGTAACCTGTGATTTGTGGTTCCTCACAGTTAGAACACTGTCACTTGAAACTAGTGAGCAATTAATTCCTTCGTAACCCTCAACCTCTTCTTCTATTTCCTCTCCTGTCAGAGCCCAACAGAACACCACTAAGATGAGACACATAGACAGAGGGTGATGAAACATTGAAAGAGACCATTCATTCCAATTCGTCAATACTGACCAAAGTGTCCATGACAGCTAGTCCCATTTGCTTGCATTTGCCACACATCCCTTTAAACCTTTTCTATCCATGTGCCTGTCCAAGTCCTTTTTTAAAGGTTGTTAAAATACCTAATTGCCAGTTGCCTTGTTTGGCATTTTTGCCTCTAAACCGTTTATATCCATGTACCTATTCAAATGTTATCACTGTATCTGTCTCAACCGCTTCTTCTGGCAGCTCATTTAATATATGTGACACCCTCTGTTTTGCTCTTCAAGTCTCTTCTAAATCTTTTCCCTCTCCCCTTAAAAATCATTCATGACTGGATACTATATCCCCAAGTTCCGATTGCCAAGGACCTCAGTCCTTCATTATGTGTGACTCTTGTATTATCTCATCAAAAAGCTTTGAAGACATTGGCAATGCAATCAAAGGAAACCTGATAAAAAGGTCTTTCATTCTGTCTGCCAGTATTGCATAAAATTGATTAGTAAATTACAAATTCATTATCAACCGCATTACATATATTGGTAGGATGGAAATGGAACTTAAAATGAATTAGTTAAGGAGATGAACATACTTTATAACAAATATTATTACAATCCATATCGAAAAATCGATTAGACCAAAGCCATAATTTTCCATGCAGAAAAGTCAAAATTATAATTGTTGAACTCCATAAATATTACAGATTATCACACCTCATAATCAAGGGCAGGTCTCTTTGTGCACTTCAGGGCTATCTTTCTTACTGCTCTCAAGGTTTGATGATATTTGGTGATATTTAAACTATTTTATCCCTTGTGTGTGCCTAGAGGAAAATATAAACAGATGAGCAGTGTACAAAGAAGTCATCTTCTTTTTGTTTGTTTTGATATATATCCACTGGTTTCTCAACTATTCCTTCATATGTTGACCTTCCTCCAAGTTCTTTGGTCTACAAAGAGTCACTTGGACACTTTTTCTCCCCCAAGCCCAGACCTTGCAAATCAACACAATAGCTGAGACAGGAACATTTCAGGAAACCGTAAGATTTCAGGAGGCATGCATTTTTGTGACTCTTAAGATTCTTACTGTTTTTTAGAAGATGTGTGGTGCAAGTCATGCCATGCAATATGCAATATAAACTAGAGGACACCAATCAGATAATGTAAATTTGAGGATATAATTCTCGCAATATAACTAGAGATTTCAATCTAAGTAATATTAACCAGAGGATACAAACCATTTAATGTACATTAGAAAGTGCTATTTGCTAATGTAAGACCGTAAGATGTAGGGGCAGGGTTAGGCCATTCAGCCCATCAAATTTGTTCTGCCATTCAATTGTGGCTGAATCTTATTCAACCCTATTCTTCTGCCTTGTCCCTGTAACCTTTAATCCCTTTACAATGAAGAATCCATCAATCTCCTCCTTAAATACACCTGAATGATTTGGCCTCCACAGCTCTCTGTGGCAAAGCATGCTACAGATTCACAGATTCACCATGCTTTGGCTGAATAAATTCCTCATCACATTAGGTTGAAAGGGACAACCCTTTATTGTGAGGCTGTGCCCTCAGATTTTAGAATCACCAACTAATGGAAGCATCCTGTCTATCTCCACTCGACCCAAGCTTTTCAATATCCAGTAGATTCCAATCAGATTCTCCTGCATTCTTTGAACTCCAGCAAGCGTTCCTTTTACATTGGAAGATAATGTCAATTAGAGGATATAGTCCATGCAATATAAATCAGACGGTACAATTATGGTAATATAAACTAGAGAGTGCTGTCCTAATAATATTAACTAGAGATACTACTCAGCTAATACAAGAGAACACAAAGTAAGAAATATGAATTGGAGATTGTGAATCTGGACAAAGTAATATAGTTCTAAACAATTTAAGTAAGATGAAGAAGCTACTATTAGGGAGAAGCAGCTATAATCAGGAGTTACAGGATTGTAGACATTAATAGAAATGAAAACCAGTTTCCAAACTATTTTAAATGTCTAATATCAGTATCAGCTTTGAAATTACAATACAACTAATGATAAACGGGAAATCATTAACACAAGAGATTCTGCAGAGGCTGGAAGTCCAGAGCAACGCACACAAAATGGTGGAGTAACTCAAGAGGTCAGGCAGGACTGATGAAGGGTCTCTGCCCAAAATGTTGACTCTTTATTCCTCTCCATAGATGCTGCCTGACCCGTTGAGTTCCTCCAGTGTTCTGAGTGTGTTACTCTCATAACAAACAGGACTGTCTGTGAAGCAAGCACACTGCTGGCTCACAGTGGAAGGCCACTGAAGAAATATGGTTTGGAAACTGACTTGACCATGGGACATTTTCATTTCAATTGGCCTAACATTGTCAATTGGACCACATCGATCTAGACCTCAGACATCACTACAGTGGCAGAGATCAAGGAAGGTTCCCATTTTGCATATTTAGGAAGATCATGGGCATATTTATTCTGCCAATCAATACTCAAGGTATTTTGTATATCTGGAGAGCTGATCTCAGTTCAATGATAAAAGAAGGCAGTTCTGGGGAATTTGATTCCCATCAAAGTTGTTTGATAGCCTCGTCAGTTGAGTTGAGCTCCCATTGTACATCTACATTTTTTCTATGCACAAAAATATTGAAGTAAATTATGTAATAGTAACTATTGAAAATTGACTCAATCATCTGCTGTTATCTTTATGCGTAAAGTGTATAAAATCTCAATGTACTTTGAGTTTGGAATGATTCCATCGACAGATTCTCTCAGGAGCTCTCCCACTTTTTGTGTACTTGTGCCAAATATAGATCTTTGACATTCTCAGTTCCTCCTGTCACTCATTCAAAGTCACAACAGGTGCAACTCAGTTAATATAAAGAGTGCCATTTCATAGAGGATGCAAATCAGGAAATGTAAATTACAGGATACAAATTGGGCAATATATATTGTACATTACATGGAACAACTCATTAATATAAACTAGAGGGATTAATTCAGATAATATAAACTGGAGAGTATCAATCAGGTAATGTGAATTAGAGCATACAGTTCAGTCAATATAAACTATGTGCTGCAGTTGAAAAGAGTGTAAAGGAACAGGGACATCTGGAGGCACAATGCCTAAGTTATAGGAAGTGGCTGGATGGGGTAAGAATGAGACTGCTAGTGGGACTCTGTATTTAGACAGTACAGGAACAAGAAAGTAATGAAGAACCTTTATAAAATGCCAGTTCAAACTCAAGAGTCAAAGTTGAGTTTATTGGCATACGCACAAGAACATGTATGTTCAGGTGCAATGAAAAGCTTACTTACCACAGATATATAGTAATAAACTAAGCAGCATTTGCAAGAAAAACATAAATTTTACAAAAAATGCAATTAAAGTCCATTGTAGTGCAGAGGCGTCAAAGCGATTATAATGTTGCTGAAGCAGTGATTAGGTTTGTTCAATTGTGTTCAGGAAGCAAATGGTTGAAGGGAAATAGCTGTTCTTGAGCCTGGTAATGTGGGACTTCAGGCATCTGTGGCTCCTGCCTGATGGGAGATGTGAGAAGGTGACATGGCCTGGATGGTGTGGTTATTTATGGTGAGCTTTCTTGAGGCAGCGCATCCTGTAGACACTACCTATGGTGGGAAAGGATTTGTCTATGAAGTATTTGCCTCACTTACCCATTGAGCCAATCACAACTGGAGTATTGTGTCCATTTCTGGGCACCGCATACAAATACTTCAGAGAGAGTGCAGCAATAATTTATTGTGGAGCATGTTACAAAACTCAGAAAATGCTGCAGTTGCTCAATTGGCCAGGCATCACTTATGGAAAGAGAAACAGAGTAGATGCTTCAAGTCAAAGACCTCTTGTTGGACCCAGAAATTTAACCCTGCTTTTTACTTCCACAGGTTCCGTCTGACCTGCTGAGTGTTTGCTGCAATTTCTGTTCTTGTTTCAGGTTTTGAAAATATGCAGTACATTTTGACTTTTCTTTTACAGTTAATATGGTTAGATGGACAAAGAAGGGATACTGGGGTATTTCAATAGGACAGTGTGGAGGCTAAGAGAGAATCTGATGGAGGCATTTAAAGCATGAAAGGTCCAGGCCACAGGCAGATGGGTCAAATGGTGATTCGGGAGAGAAAACAGAAACTGTGTGAAGGAAAGCCTTTTTTTTCCCTACCTCTTTCAATATTTTTATTAATATTATATAAATTGCATGGATATAAATGCAAAAATCAGGATACAAGTAATACGAATTACATTACATTTAAATCACAGTAATATGATCACAGTATCCCATATTCCAAATCAATCGTGTAGAAAAATGACTGAACTATGAAATGAAATAAAGTAAAATGATTGTACTTTATTAAAAAAATCTACCCCACTACCAAAATGAGCTGGTTGGTGAAAAAAGTAGAAAGAAAAAAACCTTACCATATAATATTATAACAATAATGGCTCAGAACTATACTTTAATAACTGTTGAAAGATTATGAAACTACCTCAGAGAGGGTCCCCATAACATTAGAAAATCATGTTCAGAATCAGAAATCGAACAATGAATCTTCTCTAGATCAAGGCACAACATAACTTCAGATAGCCATTGAACATGGCTCCTTTCACTTGAGCAAGATCGCCCTCCTGGCTATAAAAGAAATAAAGGCCAATACCTGCAAATTAGGTGGCTTCAGTTTTGTAATACAATCCTCGACAATACCAAACATGGCAGTCAAGGGATTGGGCTTAAAACTAAAATTGAAGTTTGAAATACATCTTTTCAAAATTTTTCAAGGCGCAGACATGTCCAAAACATATGAATTAGTGTGGCCACTCCATTAGTACATCTATCACAGTAGGGAGAAGTATCTGTGTAGAAATGAGAGAGTTTGTCTTTAGACTTATGAACTCTATGTACCACTTTGAATTGTAATAAAGAATGACAAGCACATAATGACGAAGAATTAATCAATTTTAAAATAGTTTTCCAGTTCTCTTCAGACACGAGAATCTGTAAATCCTTTTCCCAGTCTCCTTTAATTTTATCTAAAGAGGCCTTTTTCAGTCCCAACAGCAGACCGTAAATGTGAGATATTGAACCGTTGTCAAAGGGTTTCAGAGTAAAAATTGTATCTATTATATTCTTATCTGGACTTGTAGGAAATGTATGTAGTTGGGATCTTTAAAAATCTCTAATCTGTAAATATCAAAAAAGTGAGTATTGGAAAGGTTAAATTTTGTTGAAAGTTGCACAAAAGAAGAGAGATTCCTTCATCAAACAAATCCTGAAATCGTTTAATACCCAATCTATCCCATTCGTTAAAAGATGGAGATTCTTTAAAGATGGTTTAAAAACAACAACTGGAAAAGATGGGACTCAAGAGGAAGAATCTTAATAAACCAAAATGTTTTCAAAACTGTAACCAAATCATCAAAGTATGTTTGACCACCACATTGTCAGTTAGTTTATTTAAAGTCAGAGGAAGTGAGGATCCAAGTAAAGAAGTATGCAAAATTTCATAACAGAATTGACTTTCAAAGAAACCCATATACAGCAATTCTCATGGTTAATGCAATATCCAGAACGTAATATTTCGTATATTAACTGCCCAATAATATAGTCTAAAATTGGGTAAGGCAAAGCCTCCATGCTGTTTGGTTTTTTTGAAGGTGAACTTTATTTATTTGATGTTTTTTATTCTTCCATATATAGGAAGGAAGAATTGAATCCAAAGAGTCAAAAAAAGATTTAGAAATAAAAACAGGCACAGTTTGAAAAAAGTATATAAATTTAGGTAAGATATTCATTTTAATAGAATTAATTTGGCCAACCAGTGATAAAGAAAGGGGCGACCAATTAGAAAGTGTTTTTTAACATAATTTCATAAAGTTAAAAGATTATCCTTAAATAAATCTTTATAATTCTTAATGATTATTACTCCTAAATACGTAAATTGTTTTCTTAAAATTTTAAAAGAAGGGTTAATATCAGGTGGTATTAAATTGTTTAAAGGAAACAGTTCACTCTTATGTAAATTTAATTTATATCCTGAGAATTGACTAAAATTAGTCAGTAAACAGAACACAAATGGTAAAGAGGTTGTAACATTAGATATAAAAAGCAATAAGTCATCAGCATAGAGTGACGCTTGATGGATAGTACCTCTCCTTAAGATATCAGTAATCTCTTTAGACTCTCGAAAAGCAATTGCTAAGGGTTCTAATGCCAAATCAAAAAGCAGAGGGCTCAAAGGACAAACTTGTCTAGTTCCACATTGGAGCTTAAAAGGTTTAGAATTCTGAAGATTAGTAAGAATCCGAGCGGAGGGAAATAAATAAAGTAATTTAATCCAATGAATAAAATTAGGTCCAAAATTAAATTTTTCTAAGGATGTAAAAAGATAATTCCATTCAACTCTGTCAAAGACCTTCTCTGCATCCAAAGATATCACACATTCCGATATTTCCTTAGATGGAGAATATATTAAAATGGGAATATCGATTATCACCATATATTAAAATGGGAATATCGATTTTTAATAAATCCTGTCTGATCATCTGAAACTATAGAAGATATAATATTTTCAAGTCTGCTTTTCAAGTTAACTTTAGATAAAATTTTAGTATCAAAATTGAGTAAAGAGATAGGTCTATATGAAGAACATTCAGTAGGAATCTTACTCTTTTTGAGAATAAGCAAAATGGAAGCTTCGTAAAAAGACTGTGGTAATCTTCCTACCTTGAAGGAATCTATAAGGGTAGAACATAAGTGTGGTATAAGCAAGGAGGAAAAAGCCTTATAAAACTCTCCAGAGAATCCATTGGGTCCTGGGGATTTCCCAGAATGCAATTCTCGAATAGCCTGTGCAATTTTCTCCTGGGAAATGGGTTGATCCAATTGTCCACGGTCATCTATTGAAAGATTAGGAATACTTAATTGATCTAAAAATTATTCATTGCAATATTATCACTAACAGAGTCAGAACTATTCAATTTGGAATAAAATTCCCTAAAAGTGTAATTAATTTCAGTTGTCATATCCCCATTAATTTTACTTACTTCTTTAATTTGCCGCTTGGCTATAAATGGCTTCAATTGATTAGCCAGTAGCTTACCAGTTTTATCTCCATGAATATAAAATTGACTTCTATCTTTTAAAAGCTGGCTTTCAATTGGATAGGTTGAAAGGAGATCATATTTAGTTTTGGTTTCAATATGTCTCTTATATTTTTCAGAATCAGATACCAAAGCATATTTACAATCCAGTTGTTTTAGCTGATTAGCTAGTTCATTTCTCTCTTTGTTAGCTGTTTTAATGATGTTTGTAGTATAAGAAATAATTTGACCCCTGATATATGCTTTAAAAGTATCCCATATAATAAGACTAGACGTCTCTTCTGATGTATTTTCTTCAAAAAAAAGTGTAATTTGATTCTTCATAAATTTAAAAAAGTCCTCATCGGATAACAGAGTTAAATTAAATCATCAAAATCTACTCATAGGGATAGGACCAGGAAGATTTAGAGATAGAGGTACAGGAGAGTGGACAGAAATAGCAATCTCTTTATATTCGATCGATCAAATCAGTGGAATCATATGACTATCAATAAAAAAATAATCAATCCTTGTATAAGAATGATGGACATGAGAGAAAAAAGAATACTCTCTGCCCATCAGATGAAGAAAATGCCAAGCATCAACCATACCACATTTAGTTAAAAAGGATTGAATAAACAAAGCTGATTTATTAAGTGTGGCTGGTTTGACAGATGAGCAATCTAATACTGGATCTAACCAGCAGTTAAAATCTCCTCCCCATTACAAGAAAGTAAATACACAAATCTGGCAGAAATGAAAATAGATATTCAAAAAATCCTGGATTGTCTACGTTGGGGGCATATACATTAGCAAAAACAATCAATTTACTGTCTGAACTCCCTGATACAATAAAAAATCAACCATTAGGATCTGAAACAACTTTATGCTAAACAAAGGAAATTGTATTATTACAAAAATTGAAACTCCACGTGATTTTGCATTAATCGAAGAATGGACTTGCATGCCCTTCCACTGAATAAAAAAACGTAAGCTATCACAGATGCGTATGTGCGTTTCTTGTAAAAAAAATTAATGGGTGCTTTTAATTTTTTAATATAAGCAAACACTTTGTTCCGTTTAATGGGATGATTCAGCCCTTTCATATTCAAACTAAATGAGTTAATATTTCAAACCATTTTAAATACAAATCATCATGTAATTAAAAGATCTGGCCATAAATTATTAAAACTAGAAAGCAAATCGTAAGGCAAGGTAGTCAAACAGACAATCATATAATCAACCCAACACAGCTGCCAGAACGAAATGGAGCCTAGCCCCTCCCCCAACCAAAGCCAGAAGGCTGACCAATAGGCAGTCAGCAAGCTAAGAGTGAGGTGCTACATTTTGGTAGGACTAATCAAAATAGGACATACATGGTAAATGGTAGGGCATTGAGGAATGCAGTAGAACAGAGTGATCTAGGAATAATGGTGCATAGTTCCCTAAAGGTGGAATCTCATGTGGTCAGGGTGGTGAAGAAAGCTTTTGGTATGCTGGCCTTTATAAATCAAAGTATTAAGTTTAGGAGTTGATAAAATTGTACAAGGCATTGGTGAGGCCAAATATGGAGTATTGTGTACAGTTCTGGTCACCGAATTATAGGAAAGATGTCAACAAAATAGAGAGAGTACAGAGGAGATTTACCAGAATGTTACCTGGGTTTCAGCACATAAGTTACAGAGAAAGGTTGAACAAGTTAGGTCTTTATTCTTTGGACCGTAGAAGGTTGAGGGGGGACTTGATAGAGGTATTTAAAATTATGAGGGGGATAGATAGAGTTGACATGGATAGGCTTTTTCCATTGAGAGTAGGGAAGATTCAAACAAGTTGGCATAAGTTGAAAGTTAAGGGGCAAAAGTTTAGGGGTAACATGAGGGGGAACCTCTTTACTCAGAGAGTGGTAGCTGTGTGGAACAAGCTTCCAGTAGAAGTGGTAGAAGCAGGTTTGATTTTGTCATTTAAAAAAAAATTGGATAGTTATATGGACAGGAAAGGAATGGAGGGTTATGGGCTGAGTGCAGGTAGGTGGGATTAGGTGAGAGTAAGCATTTGGCACGGACTAGAAGGGCAGAGATGGCCAGTTTCTGTGCTTTAATTGTTCTATGGTTATATGGTTAAGAACTAAGTTCCCTCCCCAAAAATTCTTGTTGTCGGAAACTCCGGTCCTTCAGGGTCAAGTATGTCCCTACCAAGACACAACATAGAAAGAAAAATAACTCAGTATTCAAAAATATAAAAGGGTCAATTTAAACAAATTCAAAGAAAGCTATATTAAAATAAAGCCTTAAAATGTGATAAAATAAAAAAGTATCAATAAAATATAACAAAAGACAGTATATGAACAGCCAAAACGTAAACTTATTGAAAACTTATTTCAGATTCATATTAACAGAAGAAAAAAATTGATGAAATATGAAATATAAGTATTAGACTTCCACCTTCAGAAACGCTTTTGCATCATCAACCGACTTTATTCTTCTTTGCAATCCGTTCTTCAAAACAATACTCAGACGGGCTGGAAACCGAAGGGATGGTTTAAATCCTTTATCATAAAGTTCCGACATGACTTCTTTGTATTTCATATGATCAGCCATGACTTCAGGCAGATAGTCTTCCACAAATCTGACCTTGTAACCATGGAAATTGATCATTCCCAGTTGACGGGTATGGCAAATTAAAAGGTCCTTAATACGAAATTCATGAAAACTTAGAATGACCAACCCGGGTCTCACTGCCGACGATAATGGCTTCGAAGTTGGCAAGCGATATGCTCGATCGAGCTTTGGCTCGGAAGTGAATAAAATAGGGAATAACTGTTTCAGAAAGTTTGTCAAGTACTTCATAGGGTCAGCATCTTCAATTGATTCTTCAAGACACAGAATTCGCAATTATTTCTCCTGCTATTTTCTAGACTGATAATCCTTTTCATCATTTTTTCATTGGATAAGGATAACTCTTTGTAGAGTTTAATTGTATCTTCAACATCCTCTTCAAGTGTCGCATGCTCAGTTAAAGTTAGTTGGATTGTATCAGATTTGCCATTAAATCATTGAAACTCCTCAGAAAATTCTGATTTTTGCCGTTTAAGGAAGTCGCTGATGGAATCCAAAGTGACTGGGGATTCATCTTCTGTTTCCCTTTCTTTTGCAAAATCTTTTGTTCTTTTCCCAGCCCTAGTAAAGCAGTATTGAAATATTATAATAAGGTTTCAAAAAAAGCTGGTAGGAGACAATAAAGTAAGTAGGCTAGGAGCAATCTAAGACAATGTTACTCCATCGGCTGCCAACAGGGCTCTCCAAAAAAATCCTTTTTAACTCAGCATGCCGTGTTGGGGTAAGGGGTGATGCAGCTTGTTAGAATTGGAGGCAGACTTAAGCCATCAAAAGGGAACTGATTTTGTACTCAAGAATACTCAAAGGACATTGTCTTCATGCAAATAAAGAAAAGTTTAGGGGAGATATCAGAAGAAGTTATTTTTCACACAGGAATTGGTGACTACCTGGAATCCACTGCTGGGGGTGGGTGTAGAGGCTAATTCAGTACATTAGGAATATTTAAGAAGTTTTCTTAGATAGTCACCCTATAATCATCAGGTTCCTGAACTAGCGTGGATAACTTCAATCACCATAACTCTGAACTGATTCCACAGCCTAGACTCTCACTATCAAGGACATAAGTTCTCAGTATTATTTATTTGCAGAATTTATCTTCTTTAGCATATCAGTTGTTTGTCAGTCTTTTTTATGTTTGGCTTTTCATAATTTTTATTGTATTTCTTTGTTCTCCTGTGAATGCCCACAAGAAGGTGAATCTCAGGGTTGTATATGGTGACATATATGTACTTTGATAATAAGTTTACCTTGACTTTAACATGGACGAAAGGCAAATGGAGAGTTAATATCTATGTAGGAAGAAGTGTTGGATTGCTTGCAGTGTAGGTTAAAAGGTCAGCAAAACATCATGGGCCAAAGGTCCATACTGTGACCATATGTGTCTGTATGTTCTATATTGAATTCCTCCAGCATTTAGTGTGTATTGCTCTGAATGGTCTTCTGTGCAGTAGATATCTGTGGTTCTCAGATTTTGTAAAACATCAGTGCTTCCCAATAGTCAATATAAGGAGCAAACCCCTGTCAAGTATTCTCAATATTCAACCATTTTCTTTTCAGAATTGATCCCAATATTTAAGCAGTGTAAGATGGAATTTCTTTGGACAGGTGGGTCACCAGCACTCACTGACAGCCACAGTAAAATAGTTGTTAGCACAACGCTTTACATTACAAGCAACCTGGGCTCAATTCTTGCCACTGCCTTAGGACTTTGTACGCTTTCCCTGTGACCACATGGGTTTCCTCCGGATGCTCTGGTTTCCTCCAGCAGCCCAAAGATGTACCAGTTGGTAGGTTAATTCGGCCCATGATTAGGCTCGGATTAAATCACGGGATTGCTGTGCATTGTCGTTTGAAGGATGGGAAGGGCCTATTCTGAGCCATATCTCAATAAATAATAAAAGCTGAACCAATTCTTAGCTTGACTGGACCATCTAGCAACAGCCCCGTGACTAAAACTGGTTAAGATCTTTATCAAATCTGCACAGAAACCCTTTCACAGCCAGTTAAGCTGTTCCCTCGCCTCCAACATGATCAAACATCTTCAACATTTCCAACATTTTCAACAATTGCCTATTAAAAAGCATACAATTAAATATTTAAAAAGACAATTGGATTCATGTGAATTCACAATTAAGCAAAAGTTATATAAATTACCTGTAACTTACCTTTCTCCTTTATGACCATTCCTCTCCATTGAAATAATAGAAGATGCTGAATGTTTGACTGATTAATTTAGCAGTAAGATTCCCCCGTCTAACTGGAAGATGTTATTGTGCTGCTGGTATCCATGAAAGGTTTACTGCAATAACGGCAACGATCAGTTAAGAAGTAGTTTGGGACTTACACTTCTGTACTTTTAGTCTGAGTGCTCTGAATTTCATGACAGCTGCTGAGGTAACTGCCAACAGTTCCATGTAAAACTCTTACTTTTCTAGGGAAAATTGAATCTTCAATTCCCATAGGACAGATTCTCAGCAAAGTCAAAAAGTCTAAAATAAATTTATTACCAAACTATGTACATATATGTTATCATATATTAACTTGACATTCATTTTCTTGCAGTCATTTATAAGAAACTAAAATGCAATAGAATTTATGAAAAAACTATACATAAATGATGACTGACAATCAGTGTGTAAATGAAGACAAATTGTACAAATAAAAAACAAATACGTAATACTGAGAACATGAGTTGCAGAGTCCCTGAAAATTATTCTGAAGGTTGTTGAATCAGTTTAGAGTTGAGGACCTGGTGATACACGGCCATGTTTTATGGACTGCACACACAACTTCTAGCTATACCCCTTCTGCACTACTATCACTGCAATCTGCAGCCTGTATCTTCCCTTTAACATACTTTTTAACCATCTTAGTGAACTAACAATTTTACAATATCCTGAAGGACTGTGGTGAACTACATATACCTGTCTGGACTGCTCCTGTGGCTCCTCCCACAGACCCCTGCTGACTGCTCCTGTGGCTCCTCCCACAGACCCCTGCTGACTGCTCCTGTGGCTCCTCCCACAGACCCCTGTATAAAGGCGATTGAGGCCTGAGGCCTGAGCCCAGCCTCATTCTCCAGGATGTAGTGTTGTTCATTCTTCCAGTCAATAAAAGCCGATATCTTGTTTCTTACGTCTCAGAGTGAGTTATTGATGGTGCATCAAGGGCACAGCAGACTCAGCTCTCAGGAACTTTTAAGTACACAATGGAACAGCACCAGGGCTGGAAGAGAGGTTTATTCTATTGTTTGCACTTTTGTGTTTTTTCTCTCTTTCTCAGCATATTAGAGGTTGGTCTTAATTTTTTTTAAATTCAATTCTTTTTGGGTTTCTTGCTTTGTTGCTACCTGGAAGGTTGGGTAATTTATACATGCTCTGATAATAAATGCACTTTGAAACTTTGAATCTTTTGAGGAAGGAGGGGTAGACTCCAAGCCAAACTAAAACAGTGGGCAGTAAGCTTCCTCTATCTAGGATCTTGTTAGCAAATTTTCAGTCTATAGAGGAGAAGACCGAGAATCTAAGGGCAAGATTGCTGTATCAGAGAGAAATAGGAATTGCTGCATTCTCTTTTTCACGGAGACATTGTTCATCTCAGATACGATTAATATGTTGGTTGCTGGACTTTAATTAGGTTTTCTTAAAAAAATCTCTGCTAATTACCTGGAGCATATCATCTGCAGCAACAGGATTCCCAAAACACTCGACCGCTGCTATTCACCCATAAGGAGTGCCTACCATTCCACCCCTAGACCACATTTTGAGAAATCTGATTATCTTGCTGTCCTTTTCATATCTGCACACAGACAGAGGCTGTGGTGGATATTCACTTTCTAGGCCAGTTGACCTCTTGCTAATGCTAAGCTTGCTTTCTAAACACAGCAGCTGCAACTTGTAAGAGTAAACATTTGTGAGAAAACTTCCACTGTCCTTAGTTTCAGGCTGTAAATGGGAGTCAGGCTTCAGTACATAAAATATAAATAGCAAGCAGTAATCAGCTTAAAATTGAAAACATAACTTTGCATTCGAGCTCTGTATATAGCAGATGCTCTGTCTGTGGGAAGTATGATGCAGTTCACCTCACTTGCTTTATTGCTACTTAGAGGTATAGTATAAGACAATGGGTTATTTAATTTGGCTTGCTTCAAAACAGACAAGCTGGCTAAGACGGTTAGTTCAAGGAAGTCTGGAGACCAGATAGATGATATAATTAAGAAGATCAATTAACTGCTGTGTTTATAGGTGGAAGGTTTTACTTACTTAAGGAAGTTAGCTTCACAGCATTCATGTTGAGAACTGAGAACTATGTCTCCAAGATGTTTTTAGACCATTTGTGTGAAAAGGTTATCTGAGGAAATATCATATTTCAGCCAAGTCAGCCAAATGGCAGGAAAAGAGGATAAATGTAGGGAGTAGTTCAGACTTCTTAAGAATGGGGTAAAGAACATCAAGAAATGTGTAGCAAACATAGGGTGAACTAGAATTCATTCCTCTGGCTTCAGTTTCTGCGACAGACAATTAGTTTGTTGGCACAGCTGTTATGTCCTCTCAGTTTATAGGAATTGTACCTTTGTTTTAGAAGTCTTTGTGCTTTAGAACTGCTTTGTGTTTTAAAAAATGCTTTGTGTTTTTGAAATAGTTTGTAACTTCGAAATGTTTAAGATAGAAATCCTCGGTGAGTTTTAAAAGTGTTTTAAAATGTTGTTTGGATTTAAGTGTGTATCACTGAAAATCAATGAACTTTGTTTTAAACTAATTTGTTAGCTGAAAGTATTTTACCCTTGATAGGGAAAGGAGACCCCTCTCTCAAATAGTGGGGAAAATTGCCCTGAAAAATAAACAGGGATGTAAACTAGTCTTTGAAGATGAGGTTATGACAGTATAATCTCCCCTTAGTGAGGGTACTCATTGGCTAGTTATATCTGATAGGCTTAGGATCTTTGGTTGAGTTTAGAACTTCACAGTCAGCAAACCCAATATCATCACAGTTGGTTCCTGATGTGGTCACTCAATAGCAAAAATATTATTTTAGACAGAATTATTATTTAGCAGTCATCCAACTCGGAGAGCTCTTGACAAGTGCCCATCATGGCACCATAAAATGGTTGACATCCTGGTTTCCAGCAGTTGCGCAGGCAAATGCTAGTCGATATTATAAATGCATTGATGGTATAGCAGAAATATAGGATTATACCCTGACTGCTTCTCAGATTGAAAATGATCAATGTTTTATTCTTCATGTCAGAGACTAGAATGATGAAGGAATAGAACATAGAGCAGGATGCAGATTAGATAGACCAACCCCGGTGTGCAACCTGCTGAATTCAGACCATCCCAATTTGTACTTGATTGTAACAATGTTACAATAATTTGTACCTGAAGACAACAGACTGACCTCTTTTTAGATAGAAACCTAGCACCCAGGTGGGGCTAGATCCTTAAGAGATGGAACATAGTGACCCAGATCTTAATCCCAATGCATGGGAATATCGTGAACACATGAGGTTACACTCACATCAGTATACCCTGGAGGGACTAATGAAGCCTGGAGAACAGATGATTGAGAAAATATAAGGACAGGGGACAGGGCAGCTTCCTTAGTCCAAGCGTCTCATCAGGTTTTGGCTGTTCAGCATTTTCAGGCAGAATATGCCACGCCTTCAGCTGATGCTGAAGGAATTCTGAAGTGGCTACTTCAGAATGCTGGGAGCTTACAGACCTTCTGGGCTAGTCATGCTCTCCAATGTATTCAGCAATCTTTATAAATGTTATTTCCCATAGTCTTGATGCCACCTCCACCTGAGTGTGGAAATCCATATCAGCTATACGGGTAGATTTATAAACAAGTAAATGGTGGAGATCTATGCAGAGGAGTAGTACTGTATTGAATAAGACAGATGAAAGCAGGGCTTATTTCCAATTTGTATACAGTGATTTTACCCCAACAGAACAGAAAATCTACTGCCTTAGAACAATGTCTTGATATGGTATTCCATTCTCTAAAGCATCTGCAAAGGGACAAGCCAACTATTATACGAGCAGAGTTTGTGGCTTTGAAAAATAATGACAAATTACCAACAAATTAACAGAAGGCTTCCATAATTAGATATGGGGAATGGCAAATACTTTTACAAAATGACATGTTAAAGTGGGAATATGTTCCTGAGAGCTGTGACTTATAATCCTCACCTATCATGGAAAATGCAGAACTATCTTCTCCAGGATCCAATATATCATCCTATTCTTTTATATGGTCCTGTGATAGACCAGAAGTATGGACCACTCAATTATAATCCCTGCTCCTGATTACAAAAGGAGATATTTTAATCAGAAACTGAATTTGAACCAAATGATAAACAAAGTGCTGGAGGAACGCAGCACATCAGGCAGCATCCATGGAAATGAACAAAGAGTCGATGTTTCAGGCCAAGAACCTTCTTCAGCACTAGAAGGGAAGAATAGAAAGGTGAGGGAGGGGAAGAAGGATAGCTAGAAGGTGAAAGGTGAAGCCAGGTGGGTTCGAAAAGTAAAGGGCTAGAGATAAGGAATCGGATGGGAGAAGAGCGTGGACTATAGGAGAGAGGGAACAGCATGAACTGCATGAGATATGTACAAGCACATCCTTCAGAAAATCGAACAGCTCAGTTTGTAGAAGCTAAAGCCCTAGAACAATGTCTAAAACAAGCAAATACAATAGAACTAGTCTTGTCATATACTGACTCTAATTCTGTTAGAATGGGTTAGACAGAGATCTTCACATTTGGGCAATTACTGGATGGAGAACGAACAAAAGGTAAACTGCTTCCATATTTATCTATGTGGAAGAATATTTACGAATTACTATTGACTAGACCATTAGTACAGGTGTTACACATCCTAGGACATACTGCTGGCCTTTTACATATCTAGCTGATAAACCAGTAATAAACAAGTAAAACAAGCTGTCGTAATGGGAGGCCGGAGTCTCCAGAGGGTTCCTGTGCTGTGGAAGACTTCCTGCCTCGTCCCTGTACCGAAGACGCCGCGCCCCAGTGGCTCCAATGACTATAGATCGGTGGCATTGACCTCCCACATCATGAAGACCCTGGAGAGACTTGTTCTAGAGCAGGTCCACCCTATGGTTAGGTCACACTTAGACACCCTCCAGTTCGCCTCCCAGCCCCGACTAGGAGTTGAGGATGCCATCATCTACCTGCTGAACCATGTCTTTGCCCACCTGAACAAGCCAGCGAGCACTGTAAGGGTTATGTTTTTGACTTCTCCAGTGCGTCCAACACCAACCGCCCTGCTCTGCTGGGTGAGAAGCTGACAGTGGTGCAGGTGGATGCTTCCCTGGTGTCATGGATTATTGATTACCTGACTGGCAGACCACAGTACGTGTGCTTGCAACACTGTGTGTCAGACAGAGTGGTCAGCAGCACTGGGGCTCCAAAGGGGACTGTCCTGTCTCCCTTTCTCTTCACCATCTACACCTCAGACTTCAACTACTGCACAGAGTCTTGCCATCTTCAGAAGTTTTCTGATGACTCTGCCATAGTTGGATGCATCAGCAAGGAAGATGAGGCTGAGTACAGGGCTACGGTGGGAAACTTTGTCACATGGTGTGAGCAGAATCATCTGCAGCTTAATGTGAAAAAGACTAAGGAGCTGGTGGTGGACCTGAGGAGGGCTAAGGCACCGGTGACCCCTGTTTCCATCCAAAGGGTCAGTGTGAACATGGTGGAAGATTACAAATACCTGGGGATACGAATTGACAATAAACTGGACTGGTCAAAGAACACTGAGGCTGTCTACAAGAAGGGTCAAAGCTGTCTCTATTTCCTGAGGAGACTGAGGTCCTTTAACCTCTGCCGGATGATGCTGAGGATGTTCTATGAGCCTGTGGTGGCCAGTGCTATCATGTTTGCTGTTGTGTACTGGGGCAGCAGGCTGAGGGTAGCAGACGCCAACAGAATCAACTGTTACGCCTGTGCCCCAACTCTGAGGGGCTGAAAGGTACCAAGTAGCCCCCTCCTTTTTGAGAATCACAAGATCGCTATTAATTCAGGTCAGGAGACCCAGGAAATGAGAGAGAGAGACACAAAATCCTCAAGGGGTTTGGAATGTCCTGGCCCCTCAGTGATACAAAGCCACGGAATACGGCCATTGTCTCTTGGAGATGTAATTGTGTATTGAGTACTGTACTATTTATTTGAAGCCCTCAGGGAATGACCAGAGTGGGCTGGTTGAGGGATTGCATCATTCCAACCTGATTGACATCTGAGACCCCGTGAGTAGGATAAAAGAAGGTCTGGGGAACAACCCCTTTAGATGCACCAGGAGAAACGCTAGAAATCCCGTGACAGCGTTTAGTAGCGACAGCCGATGGAGGGCCCACGTGTGTCCTTTCCTGTTGCCTGGGATTGGGGCCTTACCACGGAAGACGGCTTAGCTAAAGAAGAGATCACCACCGACGACATTTCGAAGGATCGACATAATAAAAAGGAAAATGGGCAAGTTCTAAAAATCCATCTCTCTCTCCAGCCAAAAGCTGCAGCCTGAATGAACTGAAGTGACTTTTATATTTCCATTGGACAATACATTATCCCCTAGACAACGACAGAGCTATTTCTTATTGATTATTATTATACCCGCGCTTTTAGATTTAGTATTGATGACGTATATTATCTGTATGTTTGCATTGATATTATTTTTGTGTATTTTTATCAATAAATACTGTTAAAAATAGTACCATCAGACTTCAACGGACCTCTCTATCTTTGCTGGTAAGTGACCCAGTTACGGGGTACGTAACACAACAAACTCATTCGTAAGGCCAGTGATGTTGTAAGGGCGGAACTGGATTCTCTGATGGTGGTGTCTGAAAAGAGGATGCTGTCCAAGTTGCATGCCATCTTGGACAATGTCTCCCATCCACTCCATAATGTATTGGTTAGGCACAGGAGTACATTCAGCCAGAGACTTATTCCACCGAGATGTAACACTGAGCGTCATAGGAAGTCATTCCTGCCTGTGGCCATCAAACTTTACAACTCCTCCCTTGGAGTGTTAGACACCCTGAGCCAATAGACTGGTCCTGGACTAATTTCCACTTGGCATAATTTTCTTATTGTTATTTAATTATTTATGGTTTTATATTGCTATATTTCTACACTATTCTTGGTTGGTGCGACTGTAATGAAACCCAATTTCCCTTGGAATCAATAAAGTATGTCTGTCTGTCAGAGTTTTGGTAGTAACTGAGAAACCAATAAAAATTAGCCAGGATGATGTTTTAAGGATTTTCCTTCATACCACTAAACCCAATCCCAAAGGATTTCCAACAAGGTACAAATATGAAACTGATGGTGACGGTAAGATTTGGACATGCCACCCTGAAAAAGATAAGGAACAAGTACTTCTTATCAACAAGCAGGAAGCACTGATTCAACAAGCCCACCAAATATCAGACACAATCATGGTGGTGGACAAGACACTCATGTGAAATTGGCCATGTTATACTGGTGGGCAGAGTTTGGGACTTTGTCTCTCCAGGTGATGCCAAGGATGCGGAGAAGGCTATGCAGGTGAAAACTATTGAGTTTCCTCTCCTGTTTGGAGTAGATGGTCCAAATCTCGCTACCATACCGGAGGGTGCTGATAACGCATGTATTGTACATGGCAGTCTCGGTCTTTGTACCGAGTTTCGGATTCTCCCAGACCCATGAGGACAGCTGAGCAAGGATCGATGTTGCTTTGCCAATATGCCTATTGATTTCAGCATCGAGGGAGAGTGTCACTAATGGTCGACCCCAAGAAAGTGAACTCGTGGACCACTTGTAGATCATAATTGTCAATGGTAATGACTGGTGTCTCCACTATATTCTGGGCAAGGATATTTGTTTTCTTTAGGCTGATGGTAAGCCCAAAGTCCTTGCATGCCTTAGAGAAGCGGTCCATGAGAGTTTGTAGTTGCTGTTTGGTGTGCGAAGTTATAGCAGCCTCATCTGCAAAGAGCATGTCATGTATTACGATCTTTCGCACCTTTGTTCTTGCTCTCAGGCATGCAGGGTTGAACAGCCACCCATCAGACCTGGTGTGCACGTAGATGTCTTCTGTCGACATCGCAAACGCGTGTTTCAATAGCATAGAGAAGAAGATGCCGAATAATGTTGGGGCCAACACGCATTCTTGTTTGACTCCACTACGAATAGCGA
The DNA here is from genome assembly GCF_048418815.1 of Hemitrygon akajei. Taxonomy (NCBI): domain Eukaryota; kingdom Metazoa; phylum Chordata; class Chondrichthyes; order Myliobatiformes; family Dasyatidae; genus Hemitrygon; species Hemitrygon akajei. Next base: position 26,055,355 of record NC_133144.1, read on the forward strand.
AGGGTTCTGATGAGCTGCCATCGTACTGAACAGTAGCCCTCGTGTCGTCATGGAATGACTTGATGATACTTTGGAGTTTCAGTGGACAGCTGATCTTGAGGAGAATCTGAAAGAGCCCATCCCTGCTGACAAGGTCGAATCCTTGGTCAAGTCTATAAAAGCAATATAGAGGGGTTTCTGTTGTTCCCTGCACTTCTCCTGGAATTGATGGAGTGAGAAAATCATGTCGACAGTTGACCTCCTTGCGCAAAAACCACATTGGGACTCCCTGGTAGACCCCTACTGCCAGGGTTTGTAGCCGTGCCAAAGCTACACAAATGAAAACTTTGCCAACAATACTCAGGAGGGAGATACCCCTGTAGTTGTTGTAGTCACTCCTATCACCCTTGTTCTTGTACAAAGTGGCGATTTTGGAGTCGCACATATCCTGTGGTACGGCTCCTCATGGAGGACTTCCTGTAAAGATTGGAGGAGTGAGCTCTTGCAGTGTTTGATCAGGTCTAGTGGAATCCCATCATTGCCAGGAGCTTTCCCTGGGGCCAGACTGTCAATTGCCTTGCTGAGGTCCTCAATGGTTGGTTCGGAGTCGAGTTCATCCATGACTGGTAGACATCAATGGCTGAGCTAACAACAACATTTTCCCTCGAGTAGAGCTCAGAGTAGTGTTCGACCCAGCATTCCATCTACTTGCTATTATCGGTGATTATTTCACCGCTGGATGATTTCAGGGGTGCTGTCTTGTTCTGCGATGGGCCAAGGACCTTCTTGATACCATCATACCTCATTCTGATGTCCCAAACTCTGAGGTCCTTTCCCGCGCTGGACTTCCCACAATGTTCATGCTTTTAAGACAATGCAGACTGCCTGGCTGGGTTACGTCCATTGTATGAAGGATGGTAGACTGTCAAAGGACATCTTCTACAGAGAACTAGCAACAGGCAAGGGGAACGTTGATAGAGCCCAGCTTTGCTTCAAGGACCTCTGCAAGCGTGATATGAAAGCCTTAAAAATCAACACAGAGTGCTGGGGGATACAGCAGATGACCGCAACAAATGGCGAGGTACTCTTCAGCAACACCTAGAGCAAGGCGAAAGAATGATCCTGAGTCAGTTTGAGGAGTGGAGAGCTAAACGGAGAGCACAGAGGACAGTCGACAACAATTCCATGATGCCCTACACATGCAGCAACTGTGGCAGAGCCTACCGTTCCAGGATCGGCCTCAATAGCCACAGTCAATACTGCTTGACAAACCAGTTGCTACCAGAGGCACAGTACCCATGGTCAACCACGACTGACGGAGGCCACACTGGTGGTCTTACAAGTTGAGTGGTTGTAAGTGATTAATTGCAAATTGTGAAGAATGTCTGGCCTATCATAAAGAAATGGTCACAAGATCATCTCCTATAAGATAGATAAAACCAACTGCTCTAATCCAGGCGTGTCAAATAGATTATATAGGCCTATTTGTGGTATGCCAAGGCAACGCACCTTATCGGCTAACTAATAAGTATATATTTGTGATAACTAATCTATATTAATCTATAATCTATATAATTGATTATAACTATTCTATAATCGGCATGGACTAGAAGGGCCGAGCTGGCCTGTTTCGGTGCTGTAATTGTTATATGTTATACGGTTATATGGGATAGATACAGTTCATCATTGTGACTTCTTGTAGTGAGATCGCCACTGTCACTGCATTCCAAAACTTTATATTAAGTATGCTGGCACCCCCACCTGCATACACGCTGACTGAGTGTCTTCCTTCATTTGTAAAGGCTTTCAAGCTGCATGTGAACAAACAGGCATACAAATAGAGTACAACACTCCACTTCAGCAGCAATTGAATAGCATGGTGCAGCAAAGGAATTGAGAGATTAAGGAGGTCTGTCAAAACCGGTCTACTATAGAAGCAAAGTAGGCTATACATATCCCTGAAGTGCGAAAGTTGGTAAGCAAAGAAACCCAAAAAGACAGTTTGGAGACCATAAAAATGGGACTGGGTCCTAGAAAGTAAATTCTTTAAAAATAAGAAAGTAAATTTTTAAAAAGTAATTCTGACTCTAATTTCCATCCTGAATGGACACATCCTTGTCTAGTTACCCAGGATATCAACGACAGGACTTTGGTAATTGAGACTTTGAGGGGAAACAAGACTGTAAGCAAAACTGTCCTCATAGATAACATCAAATCAGACACAGCAGATGTTATTCCTCTACCCCCAGCATGAGTGGCGCTCTTGTAGAAGACCAGTACATGGGACCAATCACAGAACCTGTACACACCGCTGGGTGGAGAGGGGTTGAAATGTATTATAAAGTTAAAACACATGTTTAGATCTGAAAAGAAATGTAAAAATTCCTCATACTTAGATTGCCCAGGGATAATATGTCCAAAATGCATTGCCATTTTCAGAACAAGAGAGACTCAAATTCCAGGAAGAAATGTTGCTTTTGCGGTATTTTACGTTTCAGATTCGTGCTTTTAATGATATTGTCCTGTACTGCCTTAATTAGCATTTGCTTTATCATAGACAAAGTTGCATTTACAATGGAAGTTGTCTCATCTGGCTTGGACACCACTAAAACTTAATGACATGGAGAATAAGGGAATCTGTGAGCAATGATGATTCTAATTTAAATATCACTAAAAGGCCCGTACCTCTTGGTCATATGTGAACTAATACACTGGAACCCTTAAACGTTGCCTCTGGCAAAGTGATTGTTTCTGTCCACTTAAACCTTCACTCTAACCACACTGCAGATGGAATGAACATAGATACACAGAAAAACAAAGAATCACTTGTGGAAATGATTAATGACACCCCAGCAAAAATGAAAAGATTTCAGCCCAGATATTGAAGGCAAACAAATAGAGAAATTCTCTACACATGTAGAATAGTATGGACACTGTAATGCCATTGAATGGTTCCACTCATGGGCAGATGACATTGAAGCCATTAGAACAGAACATTGTGAAAGACGGTTTTTTAAAATGAAGACTTCTACATTAGACAGATATCTAATTGCACTTTCCTTTTATGACCAACCAATAAATGAACATACTTATTACGAAGATGTTAGATATTTCTATTTCTCTAATTATGGCCACTATTCCACTGCATTGTTAAATGTCAAGGAACATGACAATTTTCTGCATTGCTGAGAAATGTTCTAAACAGTTCAATGAAGCCCTTGATCTGTGTTTTTGCATGGGAAGATAAGATAGAAAGATGCACTGAAGCAGAATGTAAGATAAAACAAAAATGTTTCCCTCCCTGGTCAACTGAAATTGATAAATCCAATAAGCCTTTTATAGATTTTAGTCCTAGAGACAATTTTATCAAATCAGATATCCTATTTGTCCTTAATCAAACAGTCGTGAATAATTCAAGCTGTGGTGTGAATATTACCTTACAAAGAAAATTACTTCAAGATTGTTGGTGTCCTTAAGAATTCAATTACATTTCAGATAGACTTTAACTACAAGTTGAAAAACATGGGGGCGGGGGAAGCCTATGACTAATTTTACATCTTAATAAGCTGGTAAGGAAGGCGGGCTCTGTCGTGGGCACAGAACTGGAGAGTATGACATCGGTAGCAGAGCGAAGGGCGCTGAGTAGGCTACGGTCAATCATGGAAAACCCTGAACATCCACTGCATAGCACCATCCAGAGACAGAGAAGCAGCTTCAGCGGCAGGTTGCTATCGATGCAATGCTCCTCAGACAGGATGAAGAGATCATTACTCCCCAATGCCATTTGGCTTTACAATTCAACCGCCAGGGGTAAGATATGTTAAAGTGCCGGGGTTAGGATTGAGCTTAAGTTACCATTCAATGTATTTTAGTAAACTATTTAAGAACTTTTTAAAAACTATTTATTAATGCTTTTTGAGAGGGCGATTTTAGATGCATATCATATTTATACTGAGTTAAGTATTGTATGTAATTAGTTTTGCTACAATAAGTGTATGGGACATTGGAAAAAATGTTGAATTTCCCCATGGGGATGAATAAAGTATCTATCTATCTATCTATCTATCTATCTATCTATCTATCTATCTATCTATCTATCTATCTATCTATCTATCTATCTATCTATCTTTTACTGTTGGAGACTAGTTGATAATGCTAAATTTTGAGATTACACATATAACATCACCCTCCAAATAGATAATATTACATACACAGACAAGCTTTCAATTATTGCTGTGTATTCAGATGCATGGTGTTACCATCAACAAATAGAGAAAAGAAAAACATGAATTGGCCCTAAACAATTTTCATGATATATAACAGAGTGAAGCAGCCTGTACATTCATGAATTGACAGGGCTCACTCTCATAATAGCACTGAAATGCTGAAGTCAGCAAGAATGGAATGTCATAGGCTCTTTGCTCAACCTTGGAATATCTGGACACTGAAGATGCTTACGCAAACAAGAGAAAATCTGCAGATGTTGAAAATTCAAGCAATACACACAAAATTCTGGAGGAATTCAGCAGTCAGGTCAAAACACTTCAACAGGACTAGAGAAAAAAAGATGAGGAGTACATTTAAAAGGTGGGGGGAGGGGAGAGAGAAACACAAGGTGACAGGTGAAATCAGGAGAGGAAGGGGTGAAGTAAAGAGCTGGGAGCTTGATTGGTGAAAGAGATACAGGGCTGGAGAAGGGGGAATCTGATAGAAGAGGGCAGAAACATGAAAGAAAGAAAAAGGGGAAGCACCACCAGAGGGATGGGATGGGCAGGCAAAGAGATAAGGTGAGAGAGGGAAAAAGAGATGGAGAATGGTGAAGGAGTAGGGGCGGCATTACTAGAAGCTTGAGAAATCAATGTCCATGCTATTAGGGTGGAGGCCATCCAGACAGAATATACGATGTTGTTCCTCCAACCTGAGTGTGACTTCTTCACGACAGTAGAGGAGGCCATGGATAGACATATCAGAATGGGAATGAAAAGTAGAATTAAAATGGGTGGCCACTGGGATATCCTGCGTCCTCTGGTGGGCAGAGCGTAGGTACTCAGTGAAGCGGTTTCCAAATCTGTGTCGGGACCCATCGATATACAGGAGGCCACACTGGGAGCACTGGACATAGTGTATGACCCTAATAGATTCCCAGGTGAAGTATCGCCTCACCTGAAAGGTCTGTTCTGGGATCTGGATGGTAGTGAGGGGGGAGGTATAGGGACAGGTGCAGCACTTGTTCCATTTGCAAGGATAAGTGCCAGGAGGGAGATTAGTGGGGAGAGATGAATGGACAAGGGAGTCACATAGGGAGTGAACCCTGAGGAAAGCAGAAAGTGTAATGATAAGTGCCAGGAAGGAGATGAAACTGCTTACATCAGAATGGTCTTTATTGACTACAGCTTGGCATTCAATACTATTATCCCCTTAAGACTAATCTATAAGCTCCAAGACCTTGGCCTCAATACCTCCCTGTACAATTGATTCCTCACTTTCCTCACTTGCAGATGCCGGTCAGTTTTGATTGGCAACGTCTTCACAATCTCTATCAGCACAAGCACACTGCAAGGCTGTGTGCTTAACCCCGTGCTCTACTCACTTTACACTTATGACTGTGTGGCTAAGCACAGCTCCAATGCCATATTTAAGTTTGCTGACAACACCATTGTCATTGGCTGAATCAAAGTTAACACTGCTTTTTTATTTCTGTTTTTGCACTACTTATTTAATTTTACTTTATATATATATATATATATATATATTAATACAGCTGCTACAATGTTAAAAAATTTAATGACATTCCAGTGATATTAAACTGATTCTGATATAGGAGGGAGTTTGAAAACCTGGCTGAGTGGCGCTACACCAACAACCTCTCACTCAATGTCAACAAGACCAAGGAGCTGATATAGGAAGAGGCAACCAAAGGTGTGTGAGCCAGCCCCCATTACCGGATCAAAGGTTGTGAAGGTTAGCCACTTTAGATTATTTGGTGTTATCATTTCAGAGGATCTGTCCTGGGTTCAGCATTTAAGTGCCATTATGAAGAAAGCATGCCAGTGCCTCTGCTTTCTTAGAAGTTTGCAAAGATTTGACATGACACCTAGAATTTTGACAGACTTCTATAGATATGTGGTGGAGAGCATAGGTACTGACTGGTTGCATTATGGCTTGGAATGTAAACACCATTGCCCTTGAACAGAGGAGCTTATTAAAAGTAGTGAATACAGCCCAGTTCATCACAGGTAAAGACTTCCTCTTCATTGATCACATTTACAAGGAGCACTATCAGAGGAAAGCAGCATCCATCATCAAATAACTCCACCATCTAGGCCATACTCTTTTCTGACCGATGCCATTAGGAAGAAGATACAGTATATCTAATCCCTTTTTGAAACCAATTATATAAAAGTTGATTATCCATTGTAAAAGTAATAAGTCTATTTTGAATTAAAGATCTCTTTGCTAATAAAGATTTCTTTGTCTCATCATCAACATTTATCTTATTCCATAAGTCAATCAAATGCTTTAATATAGGAGATTCTTTCTTTTTCCATATCCATTTAGATTCCCATTTATATATAAAATCTTCTGGTGTATTTTCTCCTATTTTATCTAGTTCTATTCTAATCCATGCCGGTCTATCTCTCTCAAAAAAAGATGCAATAAATCTAAGTTGATTTGCTTTATAATAATTCCTAAAATTTGGAAGTTGTAACCCTCCTAGATCAAATTTACATGTCAATTTTTCCAACGATATTCTTGACATCTTACCTTTCCAAAGAAACTTCCTCACATATTTATTTAACTCTTGAAAAAACTTCTGGGGTAGTTGTATTGGTAGTGATTGAAATAAGTATTGTAGTCTAGGGAATATATTCATTTTTATGGTATTTACTCTACCTACTAATGTTATTGGTAATACCATCCATTTATCAAGATCTTCTTGAATTTTTTTCAATAATGGTAAGTAATTTAATTTATATAAGGATTAGATATATAGGAGATTGTTTTGAAGGAGGTATATTAATGTCATTTGATCAATTAAAGAATAAATATAAAGTATCAAACAACACTCTTTTTTTGTTACTTCCAATTAAGGGCTTATTTAAGAGAAAAATTAGGTCAAACAATGTTATTGCCGAAATCTAATGAAATAGAAACTTTAATTCAAAAAGGAAAGACTAAAAAATTTATTTCTTGTATGTATAGCTTGATTCAAAAACAGGCAATTAAACAAGGAGTCCATAAGTCAAGACACAAATGGGAAAGTGACTTGAATATTAAAATTGAAGAAACAAATTGGTCAAGACTATATCTTGATCGTATGACAAATACAATAAATGTCCGGTTAAGATTAGTGCAATATAATTTTTTACATCAATTATATATTACACCACAAAAAATAAATAAATTAAACCCAAATTTATCCGATCAGTGTTTCCGATGTAACCAAGAGATCGATACTTTTTTACATTCTACTTGGTCTTGTTCTAAAATTCAACCTTTTTGGACAAATGTAAGCGTTGTTTTGGAACAAATTATTGGAACACAACTTCCACATAATCCAATATTACTTTTATTAGGTGACATTGAAGGGATAAAATCGAAACCCAAATTGAATAAACATCAGAAATAATTTATAAAAATTGCACTGGCTGTAGCCAAAAAGGCTATTGCAGTTACTTGGAAATCGGATACATACTTAAGTATAGATCGTTGGAAGAATAAAATTTACAGCTGTATTCCACTTGAAAAAATTGCTTATAATTTAAGAGATAAATATGAAACATTTTTGAAAATTTGGCTCCCTTATTTACAAAAGACAGGATTAAATATATGGTTACGTACCCCGTAAATGGGTCACTTACCAGCAAAGATAAGAGGTCCATTGAAGTTTGATGGTACTATTTTTAACAGTATTTATTGATAAAAATACACAAAAATAATATCAATGTAAACATACAGATAACATACATCGTCAATACTAAATCTAAAAGCGCGGGTATAATAATAATCAATAAGAAATAGCTCTATCATTGTCTGGGGGATAATGTATTGTCCAATGGAAATATAAAAGTCACTCAAGTTCATTCAGGCTGCAGGTTTTGGTTGGAGAGAGAGACGATTTTTTTAGAACTTGCCCGTTTTCCTTTTTATGATGTTGATCCTTCGAAATGTCGTCGGTGGTGATCTCTTCTTTAGCTAAGCTGTCTTCCATGGTAAGGCCCCAATCCCAGGCAACGGGAAAGGACACACGTGGGCCCTCCACTGGCTGTCGCTATTAAACGCTGTCATGGGGTTTCTAACATTTCTCCTGGTGCATCTCAAGGGGCTGTTCCCCAGACCCTCTTTTATCCTGACTCACAGGGTCTCAGATGTCAATCAGGGTGGAGGGATGCCTCCCCTCAACCAGCCCACTTTTGGTCATTCCCTGAGGGCTTCAAATAAATAGCACAGTACTCAATACACAATTCCGTCTCCAAGAGACAATGGTCGTTTCCCGTAGCTTTGTATCGCTGAGGGCCAGGACATTCCAAACGTCACTCTCTCATTTCCTGAGTCTCCTGACCTGAATTAATAGCGATCTTGCGATTCTCAAAAAGGAGGGGGCTACTTTGGGACCCTTTGGCCCCTCAGAGTTGGGCACAGGCGTAACACCCCCTTTCTTCAAAGCGTTTTTACCATCGGTAAAAACAAAGTAATGCAGAGTCTTACAGGATTTTAGAATCTAACGCAATAGAAAAGTTTTTTTTTTCTCTACAGAGTAATACAGTTATACATTCAATTCAGTCTCTAGATAGTAACCGGTTACATTGTCACTTCCTTTAATATCTTAACATCTTGTACCTTACTAAAGTCTTGCAGCATCAGACTCCAATTTAATAACCACCTATATTTTAGTTCTTATTTTTCTTTAGCAAACAAAACTAAAGAGTTGTGATCTTAGCTTATGGGTATACTACAAAAGTTCAGGCAAATACTAATCTTTAAGTTACTTTCAAACTTAACAGGCAGGCTTCCATGGGGGTTGTCTTTTATTATTCACATGCTTTGTCAAAATCCCATAAAACCGGCTTCGACTATTTAAAAATGGCGTCCCCATTAACCCTCGCCTCTTTTCTGGTTAATTCCCATGTGGGGAGCTTGCGCACCCTGGTGAAATAGGCTTTCGTCCGCTCCTTTCATAGGAGTTATTTTATCAACAATGTGTTCCAGAATTAGACCATTTCCCGAATTTCTACCCAATTCTTTAATTTTACGCAAGTTGCTAGTTTTCTCTTCAGGACCCTTCAGGCTATTAGTTTTCAGCTCTTTGTTCAAACAGCATTTCAAATTCTGCCTTTTTACACCACACTATGGAATAACAATAGTGTGTGGGGCCCCTTTACCTTCCAACTCAACCTGTAATTGATTCACAGGCTTTGTGGTACCGAGCCATTGTCTCTGTAGCCTGGCTGCTGCTTCTGATATCAGTCCAGCCTTTAAATTTTCTTCATTCAATTTGGGAACTACACATTTCCCTTTTCCTTCAATAATAATATTCACCCCACCACCTTTGATCCCTCACTAACTTTTACCACACCTTCGAGCACAAACACCTGGGAACTCTCACTTCCCACTATTACCAAGGTTAACCCTTTCTTCACTGAACCAAGTCCATCTGACCCACAAGGACTGCATTCCTTTTCAACTGAATCAAATACCTCAGACTTTTTCTGAGCTCCATTACTAGGTTCAGTACCACGTGCATCCACATCTTGGACACACTCAAATGGGACATTTGCCTCTTCCAGGCTTTCAATACCTGTACCTGGTCCAAATTCTAAATTCCCCTGATCCTCCCACCTACTCTCTGGGCAACTCCCTTCCGGAGTAAACTCAACCCCGCGGGCTGAAACAACCTCATCTGCCAACCCAACAGCCTTCTTCAAGGTAAGGGCACCCTTTTCATCTAGGACTGCCCTCATTTCATTATCGGGAACACCTTTAGAATTTTTCACTTCTTCAAATAGTTCTGCCAAACCAGACAGATCATCCATGTCCAACCCTGGACCTTTTAACAGCTTTATCTGTTTCTCATCTTTATTTCGTGCCTCTAGAACTTTTCTCCTCGCTAAGGGAAGGTCTACCTCCTCTCCCTTACTCTCTTTCACTTTACTACTCTTAGTTTTACCACCCTCTAAACCCTCGTGGTACAGGGTCGGTAAAAACATCTCGGCCAAATCGATATCGGCCGGATTTATACTGCTCTCGTTCTCAGCTGCCTTTCTCGACATGCTGCGAGTGATCGCGCATGCGGGATAGATCTTGGAATCTAGGGGCGGGGCCTCCACTGGCTGTCTCATCAGCGTCATTGCTGACCAAACCTTACCACCGGCTAAATCATCACGCAGAAGGACGTCCGCATCAGTTCTCAGGAACTCTGATCGCACCCCCATTTCAACTGGTCCAGAGACCAGCTCACAATTCATAATGATCCTATGCAAGGGCACCATTTCCGTCCCTTTTCCTATTCCTTTCACAGCTACCATTCCCGTCTTGCGACCAAAATCTAGTACCTTACTGCTAATCAATGACAGTTCAGTGCCCGTGTCTCTCCAGATCTGCACGGGAACTGGTGGGTCTCCCTCCCTCACAGACATGGTTCCGTTTGACATACAAGTCTCAGACCCTTCTCGCACTCTGTCTACCCGGGGATCTCTTGTCGATTTACTGATTATCACGGCACATCCGATAGGGACTGCTGCTTTCCCTTTTCCTGTCTCCTTCCTTGGAGCAAAGCACCTAGATGCAATATGTCCCCCCTTTCCACAATTAAAACAGGTCAAGCCCGGAAATCTCTGACCGTCTTGCCTTTCCCTCTCAATCTTACCACTAGCTCCCGGCGGGACCTCTGCCTCAGCCGGCGGGCTTTCTCTATCATTCCCACTGTCTCTCTGGGAACTTTTATTCGAGGAAAACTTTGTCTTGTGGGTAGGGGAATATTCATCTGCGAACCTAGCAAATTCGGAGATGGACTTATTCGGCTTCTCATTCAAATACATCCGGATATCCTCCGAAACACCACTTTTAAATTCCTCAATCAGAATTAACTCCCTGAGACGCCAAAAATCCTCTTCCACTATTTCTGCTGTACATCAACGGTCCTAGAGCACACCCTTCTCATAGGCAAACTCGGTATATGTCTGATTCCACCCTTTCTTCAAATTTCTGAACTTTTGTCTATACGCTTCACGTACCAATTCATAAGTCCGGAGAATGGCCGCTTTTACTTTATCATAACTCTCCGCCTCTTCATCCTCCATGGACAACACTGCATATGCTCGTTGTGCCTTCCCTTTTAACACACTTTGTAACAACGCCACCCACTGCTCTTTGGGCCACTTCTGATTCACTGCCACCTTTTCAAAAAGCAAGAAATAACTATCAACATCTGTCTCCTCAAACGGAGGTACTAACCTCAACTCCCGACTAACATTAAACCGCTCCTCTCGGTCTGACCCTTGATCTCTTTGCTCTTGCCTCAACTTCTCCATCTCCAAGTCATGTTTCCTCTGTTTCTCTGCCTCCCTCTCCTTCTCGGCTCTTTCCTTTTCTTTCTCAGCTCTCTCCCTCTCTTTCTCGGCCCTCTCTCTCTCCTTTTCAGCTGCTTCCAGCTGTTTTAACTGAATTTCATGCTCCCTTTGTTTCTCAGCCCTGTCCTGCTCCCTTTTCACCTCCAACTCCATTAGCTGGAGCTCATGCTCCCTTTTCACTGCTAACTCTTTTAGCTGGAGCTCATGCTCCCTTTGTCTCTTGGCCCTTTCTTTCTCTTTCTTTTTCTCTTTCTCGGCTCTTTCTTTCTCCTTCTCAGCTGCTTCCAGCTACTTTAACTTAATTGCATGTTCCAACCTTAATTTCTCCAACTCTAACTGAGCCGTCCCACTAGCTGGTACCTTTTCAGGGATATTTTCCAATACCTCAGCTGCAAACACATTCTTCTCAATGTAATACTGAGTTATGGCCCCTCGCACCTCCTGCTTTTTCATTGACAACCTCACCTCTGCGAGGTTTAGCGCCTTCGCCATATTTATCAAGTCCAATTTGGTGGCTGCCTCTAGCACCTCCAGAGTCGGGTTTTCTATAAATTCACCCATGTCCATCTTTGCTGGTTTCCCGTCTGGCTACCTGCGTAACCAGATCCAAGTTTGGACTTACAAGCCCGATTCACTGGCCTCCCAATTTGGTGTCAAATCCCGAGACGAGAACCCCAATTGTTACGTACCCCGTAACTGGGTCACTTACCAGCAAAGATAGAGAGGTCCGTTGAAGTCTGATGGTACTATTTTTAACAGTATTTATTGATAAAAATACACAAGAATAATATCAATGCAAACATACAGATAACATACGTCATCAATACTAAATCTAAAAGTGCGGGTATAATAATAATCAATAAGAAATAGCTCTATCGTTGTCTAGGGGATAATGTATTGTCCGATGGAAATATAAAAGTCACTCAAGTTCATTCAGGCTGCAGCTTTTGGTTGGAGAGAGAGACGATTTTTTTAGAACTTGTCCGTTTTCTTTTTTATGATGTCAGTCCTTCGAAATGTTGTCGGTGGTGATCTCTTCTTTAGCTAAACCGTCTTCCGTGGTAAGGCCCCAATCCCAGGCAACGGGAAAGGACACACATGGGCCCTCTACTGGCTGTCGCTATTAAATGCTGTCACGGGGTTTCTAGCATTTCTCCTGGTGCGTCTCAAAGGGGCTCTTCCCCAGACCCTCTTTTATCCTGACTCACAGGGTCTCAGATGTCAATCAGGGTGGAGGGATGCCTCCCCTCAACCAGCCCACTTTTGGTCATTCCCTGAGGGCTTCAAATAAATAGCACAGTACTCAATACACAATTCCGTCTCCAAGAGACAATGGCCGTTTCCCGTAGCTTTGTATCGCTGAGGGCCAGGACATTCCAAACGTCTCTCTCTCATTTCCTGGGTCTCCTGACCTGAATTAATAGCGATCTTGCGATTCTCAAAAAGGAGGGGGCTACTTTGGGACCCTTCGGCCCCTCAGAGTTGGGCACAGGCCTAACAATATATAGGTGCTCCGAAGATAAAATAATTGGTTATTTGGGAAAAGAAATAAATATATATACTAAAGTTATTACGAACACCATGGAGCATGTGGGGATCTTCCGATATCCAGGCACTCTTTCTTTTTTTTTCTTTCTTTCTTTCTTTCTTTTTTTATATAGGGATGTTAGGGGGGAGGCGTTAAGGGGAGAGGGAAGGGTATATTTTTTTTTACATATTTTCATTTTCTTTCTGTAATTATTTGAAAACTCAATAAAAAAAAAGATTAAAAAAAAAGAAGAAGATACAGGAGCCTCAGGACCCACGCTACCAGATTTAGGAAAAGGTGTTATCCCTCAACCATCAGGCTCTTGAACCAGTGGGGATAACTTCACTCAACCCAACACTAAACTTTTCCCACAACCTATAGACTCAGTTTCAAGAATTCTTCATCTCATGTTATCAATAGTTATTGCTTGTTTATTTCTTTGCATTTGCACAGTTTGTTGTCTTTTATACGTTTGTTGTTTGTCCATCTTGTTGTATTTGATTTTTCATTGATTCTGTCATGTTTCTTTGTATTTACTATGAATGCCTGCAAGAAAATTAATCTTGGGGTTGTATATGGTGACATTTATATACTTTTGAAATAAATTAATTTTGATTTTTTGGACTTTGAGTGAAGTGACTATAGACTTACTGTCTAGTAATTCATTTGGTCCATCTCGGACACTTTTCTCCCCTTTCTCCACCTCTTGGTCTCCATCTCTGGAGACAGACTGTCCACTGACACCTTCTATAAACCCACTGACTCTCATAATTACTTCAACTATACCTCTTCCCACCCTGCCAAATGTAAAAATGCTATTCCCTATTCCCAGTTCCTCCGTCTCCGCTGCATCTGCTCCCAGGATGAGGCTTTCCATTCCAGGACATCTCAAATGTCCTCTTTCTTTAAGTATCGTGTTTTTCCTTCTGCCATCATTAATGATGCCCTCTCCCGCACCTCCTCCATTTCCTGCACTTCGGCCCTCACCCCATCCTCCTGTTACCACAACAGGGACCGTGTTCCCCTTGTCCTCACCTACCACCCCACCAGCCTCCGGATCCAGCATATTATCCTCCGCAACTTCTGCCACCTTCAACAGGACCCCACTTCTAAGCACGTCTTTCCTTCCCTACCCCTCTCCGCTTTATGCAGGGATTGTTCCCTCTGCGACTGCCTGGTCCACACGTCCCTTCCCACAGATCTCCCACCTGGTACTTATCTCTGCAAGCGTAAGTGCTACCCCTGTCCCTACACCTCCTCTCTTACCACCATTCGGGGACCCAAACAGTCCTTCCAGGTGAGGTAACACTTCACTTGTGAGTCTGTTGGGGTCATCTATTGCATCCGGTGCTCCCGGATCTACATCGGCGAGACCCGACGCAAATTGGGGGACCGTTTCATCGAGCTCCTCCGCTCCGTCCGCCACAACAGACAGGATCTCCCGGTTGTCACCCACTTCAACTCTGCTTCACATTCCCAATTGGATATGTCCATACATGGCCTCCTCTACTGCCATGATAAGGCCAAACTCAGGTTGGAGGAGCAACACCTCGTACACCATTTGGGTAGTCTCCAGCCTCTCGGTATGAACATTGAATTCTCCAACTTCTGGTAATTCCCTCCCTCTCCCTTCCCCCATCCCACTTTCACTCTGCCTCCTCCTCCAGCTGCTCATCACCTCTCTCATGATTCTGTCTTCTACTACCCATAGTGCTTTCCCCTTACATTCCTTCTTCACCTTTCCTGCCTATCCCCTCTCTGCTTCCCCTCCCCCACCCCTTGATCTTTCCTCTGATTGGTTTTTCACCTGGCACCTTCCCACCCTCCCCCCACCTTCTTTATAGGGCCCCTGCCCCCTCCTTCTTCAGACCTGACAAAGGGTCTCGGCCCAAAACGTTGACTGCTCGTTTCCACGGATGCTGCCCAACCTGCTGAGTTCCTCCAGCTTGTTTGTAACTGTCTAGTGTGTGTTGCCCATTAAATTACAAAGTATTAAGCATCTGTGGCTAATTTGAAATTCAGATGTGATTAATTACATTCCTGATTATTAAGTTTTTAAATAAAAGGACACAGCATTGGTCCTTCTTTTGGTCCACAACCTTTCCTTCATTTGATGGTAAGAGAAAAAGACACATGAACTGGGATCTAGAACAATCTGCTGGAGGAAGTCAGGTAATTTAATCCACTCTCAGACCTGATGCAGCATCTCAGCCTAAAACATCAGCAATTCCTTTCCTCCCACAGATGTTGTTCGATCTTCTCGTTCCTCCAGTCAACTGTTATGTAGTTGATTTAAGGAAGTGCTTTTTTATATAAAAAGGCTATCTTTACTTATCACATGTACATTGAAATATACAGAGAAAGGTGTCAAAGCCAATGCTGTCACAGGGAGAAGGTGCAAACTACTTATAGATAGCAGTGGGGTTTGAATCCTGATCTTACATCTGACTCTGTGAAGTGTTGTGCTAACAACTACTGTACTGTGCCAACCAATCTACCTCTATGATTACTGCTATCACATGCAAAAGATGGACTGTGAAGATGCTGTGGCAAAGTGAGTGCTTATTGTCAGTGATGAAAGAGTGCGGTAGTTTAGTGGTTAAGTTACTAGACTAGCACCCAGAGTTCTGGACTATAGATTCTCTCATTGGAAATGCACTTTTGAATCTCACCACAGCAGCTGGGGAACTTAAATGCAAGTAATTAAATAAAATTGAAATTAAAAGAAAAAGTCAGTCTTTATAACAGTAAGCAGAAAACTAATGGGTTGTTGTAACGACCATCTGGTTCAGTAATGACTTTCATAGAAAAAAATCTATCATCCTTACCTGGTCTGGCCGATATGTGACTTCATACTCACCAATTCAGAGGTAATTAAGGATGGATAATAAATGTTAGCATTGTCAATGATATCAACATCCTGTGAATAAGTAAATAAAATTTAAAAATTACATCTGATCATTCTGGATGGATTGCATGTTTATTAATTGGTGTAAAGGAAACTCAGCTCCTTCAAAGTCTGAGTTTATTGTCGTATGCACAAGCACACGTGCAGTGAAAAGCTTTGGGTTGTGCAAGTTGGTTTAAAACTGAATGGTTGGAGGAAAGTAGCTATTCTTGAACCTGGTGGAGTGGAACTTCAGGTGTTCGTACCGCTTGCCTGATGGTAGCTGCAGGAAGATGACATAGCCAAAGTAGTGGGGTTCTTTAATGACAGATGTTGCCTTCTTGAGGCAGCGTTTCATGTAGGCTCTTCTTATGGTGGGGTGAGAGGTGCCCATGATGCACTGGGCTGAGCGCACTACTCTCTGCAACTTCTTAAGTTCCAGAGCATTTAAATTGACAGACTGCAAAGCAACCAGTCAGGATACTTTCAACCGCACATCCATGTAAGTTTGTTTGAATGCTGAACCTCCTTAACTAAATTAACTAAAAATGTACAGTGATATAAGCTCTTTAACAGAAGTATTGTAGGTGACTAATGATTAGTTGTTTTAATGAACAAAATATTGATAAATTTATTGCAGTTTCCAGAAGCACAAACATCTCCCATCTAGCCAATAACTGTGATGTCACTCCCTTTGAGTTTTTCAACAAATGAGGAAAATTTGGTGTTTTATTGTTTTTTTTTAATTAAAATTCTGTCCTGGTCAATTACAAAAGCAATCTTTTACCTAATGAGGTGTATATTAGAAGATACCCAGATAGAGGTGCAATTAGTCATTAGAAGCAGTGCTACTTGAAATGCATACTTATGTACTGTCAAAAAGCATCGAAGGGGATCCCATTATTTCATGATCATGAGAAGGTATTGTTTAATAATCAGACTGGTTCTGCTTCAGCAGAAAAGCCATGAAGTTGACTGGAGGTCCACAGAATAAGAAGCAATTGAAGAAATTAGAGTTTATACATAATTTCCCATTGTATAAAACTTTAGTTGGCCGCACTTGGCATATTGTGTGCAGTTCTGGTCTCCCCATTCCAGGATGGAAATGAAGGCCTAAATGAGGGTGAGGATGATGTTTGCCAGGATGCTGACCAGATAGAAGGTGTGAGCTATAATGAGAGGGTGGACAAACTTGGGATGTTTTCTCTGGAGCAGTGGAGGCTGAGGAGACATCTGATAGAGATTTATAAAACTATGAGAGGCATAGATAGGACAGACAATCAGAATTTTTTTCCTAGCCTAAGAATGTCAACAACCAGAAGACATAGTGTTAAGTTGTGAGAGGGAAAGTTTAAGGGAGCTATGTACGGCAAGTTTTTTCACACTCAGTGGGAGAGCCTAGAATATTTTACCAGGGGTAGTGGTGGAAGGAGGTTCAATAAGTGCAGTCAAGAAATGATTAGACAGAGAGACACACACATAAATATGCAGGGACATGGATGATGTGCAGGCAGAAGAGCTTCAAGTATGTTCAGTCTCACTCCCAACACACGCTGCCTTCAGGACAGCTGTGATGAGAACACCTCTTTATGGATTGTGTGCTTGCTAGGAAGGTCTGAAAAAGGATGCAAGGGTCCTTATCAAGGGTCGCCTTGAGCAGCTGTGTCAAAGTAATCTCCCAGGGACACATAAAACAGAAGCATTAAATGCCACTGGAAGATCATTTGCTCTGAAAACAATGTACTTTGGTCTGCCCAAAATTCATTGGTCGTCCAGCGCATTGAGATGTCCACAAGTGAATGCTGCTGACTGGTACATTCTAGGCTGCAGGAGAACATGCTGAGGATGTACTGAAGCTCTAGACAGACAATACAAAGTCTCTGTGAGGAAAAACTGCAATTCAAGACCCTGCCATCAGCATATAATGAAGGTCTGCTTCCTGAGAGACATCCTTAGAAACAGTTGAGAGATGCATTGTTCAAGGAGGTCAAATGAATGACATTGGTGCTTTGTCATAACTTGATGAATACAACGCAAATAATATATAGACCTGGTGATAATATAAATGCTTGCACTATTTTATATTTTCTGTATATAATTTGTACAAAAATGAAGTTTATTTTTGAAATAAATAAAATTGACAAGCATGTGCCAAAAAATGTGAATTGGTTCCGTTAGGCTATAAAAGACTAAGGGGTGGGCCATTTGGGATGGAGCTAAAAAGTTAATGCTCTATCAAACACTACCTTATATGATGGTTGGAAATTGCATGATCATGCACTTTGGTAGTAGAAATAAATGTGCGGACTATTTTCTAAATGAGGAGGGAATCCAGGAATCTGAGGTGCAGAGGGACTTGGGAGTCCTTGTGCAGAACACTCTGAAGGTTAACTTACAGATTGAGTCGATTGTGAGGAAAGCAAAAGCCACGTTAGCATGTTAGAGGTCTAGAATACAAGAGCAAGGATGTGATGCTGAAGCTTTATAAAGCACTGGTGAGGCCTCACCTTGAGTATTATGAACAGTTTTGGGCTCCTCATCTTAGAAAAGATATGTTGGCATTGGAGAGGGTCCAGGTGAGGTTCACAAGGATGATTCCAGGAATGCAAGGATTATCATACAAGGAACATTTGATGGCTCTGGTTCTGTACTCACTGGAATTCAGAAGGATGAGGGAGGATCTCATTGAAACCTTTAGAATGGTGAAAAGCCAAGAAAGAGTAAATGTGGAAAGGATGTTTCCCATGGTGGGAGAGTCTAGGACAAGAGGGCACAGCCTCAGGATAGAGGGGCACCCTTTCAAAACAGAGATGCAGAGAAACCTCTTTATCCAAAGGGTGGTGAATTTGTGGAATTTGTTGCCACATACAGCTGTGGATGCCAGGTTGTTGGGTGTATTTAAGGCAGAGATTGATAGGTTCTTGATTGGACATGGCATCAAATGTTACAGGGAGAAAGCCAGGAATTGGGGTTGAGGGGGATTAAAAAAGGATCAGCCATTATTGAATGGCAGAGCAGACTCGATGGGCTGTATGGCCTAATTCTGCTCCTATATCTTATGGTCTTATGATCAGTAAATCATGAACACAAGAGATTCTGCAGATGCTGGAAATCTTGAGCAAAACACACTAAATCCTGGAGGAACTCAGCAAGTCAGGCAGCATCTATGGAGAGAAATAAACAGTCGATGTTTTGGACCAAGACCCTTCATTAGGATATCTCTTTCGCTCTTTCAACTTGCGTCGTTATTTCAATTTTGTCATGTACATATATGTCTTGGTATAGTCACTGTGTCAATGTAGTCTTTGTCTTGGTGTAGCTCCCCTGTCTCAGTGCAGCGGTGTTCTCCATGTAGGTCCTGTCACAGTGTAGCCTTTTTCTCAATGTTGTCCCTGTATTGTTTTAGCCTGTCTCAGTTTTAGCTTTTGTTTCAGTGTAGTCCCTGCCTGGTGTAGCTTCCACTGGTCTGGCCTTGAGATATTAAAACAGATCCATTCAAATGCATTTGTCATTATATTTGATTTTCTACACTAAAGTACTCATTCAGATTTGTACATAATTACATTCCTTTCTATTTCTTATATTTAATATATTCTAGTGCAACATTGATTAAGGTAAAGCCCTGTCACATTTACAATCCCACCAAAGTGCTCGGTAACCATGGACAGGAAATGTTGTCACCTTTGTTTTACAGGGAAGAATGGGAAGCAAGAAGACAGTGTCTCAAGTGTCGATCTTGTCTCAGTGTAGCCTTTGTATCAAGGTAGATTGTGGCTCAGTGTAAGCAATCTCAGTGGAGCCTTTGTCTCACTGTATACCCTGTCTCAGTGTATACCTTGTGGCAGAGCAATCAATCTCAGTATAGCCCCTGTCTCAGTGTAGGCCCTGTCTCAATGCAGATCATGTCTGAACTCTCCTGAACTAAGCAATCTCAGTGTGGTCCTTGTCCTTGTGTAGCTTCTGTCTTGGTGTAGCCCCTCTCTCAGTGTAGTTCCTGTCTTGGTGCAGCTTCCACCTCTGTTCTGGCATAAATTTTGGCTGTTTATAACATGTCTAAGTCATTTTTAATTTTTGGCATTGAAAACTCAGGATTCATCCAACAGACAACACTTTCATTCCAGGATCTTCTGGAAGGTGACTTGGAACTCTATCAGTTGAGGTGCTGCATTGCATCAAGGTGACAATCTGGGAAATGTGTTTCTGAAGAAGGAAGCAGATGCTGGAAAGAAAGTTACAAGGTTTCTTTTGCCTCTTGCATTTGTGATAGTTTGACGCCATCCCCAGACCCGGGCACATTTAATAGTATCTGTGGGCTATCTTTTTCTATTGTTAGTAGAGAGAGGAAGGTGTTGAAATCGCCCTGCAAACAACAATCAGTGTAGTGAGGTGAGTTTCACTGTAAACTTTGATCACCATAATCCAGAACATTTATTATTCTAGTTTGTTTATGCAAATACAGAACACATTACATCCATCTACTTTGAATAGACAGCACAAAAATAGGATATTTTCCCCACCTGCATTTCTGCTCCCCAGGAGCCTCTTCATTAGCATAGCCACCTATTGCTTTCTGCATCATATTTATCTACATATATAACTGAGCAACCATTAGAAATCAGCATTATGCTTCAGTGAAACCAACTAAAATATGTAAGTCTCTAAAGTATTCTTGAAACAACAGTTTGCCCTAATTGCAAATAAAATGGTGGATCATATAGAGATGTCCACGAGGAAACAACTATGCTTTAGGGATGAAATGTTAAATAAAGGTTGCATCCACTTTCCTTCATGCCCAACAATATTTACCCCTCAATTGAAGTTGAATTTAAAGTTAATAACTCATCGGGGTGATTGATAAGTTTGTGGCCTAAGGTAGAAGGAGATGAGTTATTGACTTCACACTTCCTGCATAATCACTCAAAGTGTTGACGTGCACGTGCATGTAACGAGAGCTATATAACTGTGGACACTTTCTGGAGGTCCAAGGTCCGTATGCTCCATGACCGCTGGACTAAGTGTGTAAATGTAGGAGCTGACTATGTTGAAAAATAAATGTGCTAGGTTTTCTAAAATTGACTCCTTCTACCTTAGGCCACAAACTTATCATCACCACTGTTTTATCACTCTCAAATCCATTCTCCTGCCTTCTCCCTCTAGCCTTTGAGGCCCTTATTGATCAAGAACTTATCAACCTACACTTTAAATATACCCAATGACTTGACCTCCACAGCTGTCTTTGGTAATAAACCCCACAGATTCACCACGCTCTGGCTAAAGAAATTCCTCTTCATCTCTGCTCCAAATGTATATCTTCCTATTTTGAGGCTGGGCCCTCTGGTCCTAGACTGCCCTACTATTCTCCACGTCTACTCCATCAGGACCTTTCAAGATTCGGTAGGTTTCAGTAAGTTCTCTGCTCATACTTCTAAACTGCATGCTTAACATAAATAGCTTTGGTATCAATGACAAGTGTACAAATGGAGTCTCCCAGAGCTTGCATACTTACAGCAGTGTGGGTTTGCAATTGTTCCTAGCTCCAGAAGGAATAGTAATACATGAATATCAGATTTTTTTACTCTGTAGTCAACTAACTTCAATTGAGGTTAAGGGATTGTAAGAATCTTAATGTAGCGACCAACATTAGGATATCCTTTCTGAATCTCCACACATCCTTGCTGCAAGTTATACCTTACATTAATCTCATAGCTGTTCTGGTAGTCAATGCAACATCAAATCCCTCAGAAATTTCTTCCCAATCATGACCTATTCTTCAAGGACAGCAACTCCTGTTTTAGTGGCATGACAGTCACAATGTAATTCTAGTGTTAGGTTATGGTGTAATATTGTAAATTGACTTTAGTATGTTTGCTAATAATTTTATATAATTGCCTATATGGTGTAATTGGTTAGTGAATTTTCAGAAAGTGTAATGTAACTGATTCTGCATTTTTCCGGAAGTTTCTTTGCCGTCTGTGTCACATTACAGAACATGACTATTTCATAGGTTAGCTCTTATCACTGAAATGTGCTTTGTTTTTCCAGTGAACTAAATTTTGGTTAACTCTTTCTTCTATAGTGACAATTTCTTCACTTTACTGGGGTATGCTTTCATTTGGGTTTTATGGTGTGTTCTTATCAGATTTGCGGATGCTTGTGTGTAGTGCTGAATCCTGTATCATAGATGAAAATATACAGTATCTTTAGAAGTTTAATCTAACTGTTGTGTACATTTTTAAAGTCTGATATTCTTCTTCCTCCATCTGTCCGAGGTAGTGTTAATCTAAGTGTGTTTGTGTGTACATAGTGTTTTCTAAAATATGTCTTTTTAGTTCTTATTTTTCATAGTAAATTTTTCAGATCGGTTTTGGACAAAGATATGTCAAAAGAATACGTTAATATGGGTATAGTGGAATTGTTTATTGATGTGTTATATTTTTACTATTCAGCTCTGTTTGGCAGATTTTCTTAAGCCTCAAAGTAAATTGTGACGAAAGTTTGCTGAGTCTCTGGCTAGGATCTTTATGTCCTCGTTGACCATGGGAATGGTACCAAAAGATTGGAGGGAGGCAAATGTTGTCCCCTTGTTCAAAAAAGGTAGTGGGGATAGTCCAGGTAATTATAGACCAGTGAGCCTTACGTCTGTGGTGGGAAAGCTGTTGGACAAGATTCTTAGAGATAGGATCTATGGGCATTTAGAGAATCATGGTCTGATCAGGGACAGTCAACATGGCTTGTGAAGGGCAGATCGGGTCTAACAATCCTGATAGCGTTCTGTGAGGAGGTGACCAGGCATATAGATGAGGGTAGTGCAGTGGATGTGATCTACATGGATTTTAGTAAGGCATTTGACAAGGTTCCACACGGTAGGCTTATTCAGAAAGTCAGAAGGCATGGGATCCAGGGAAGTCTGGCCAGATAGATTCAGAATTGGCTTGCCTGCAGAAGGCAGATGGTTGTGGTGGAGGGATTACATTCAGATTGGAGGGTTGTGACTAGTGGTGTCCCACAAGGATCTGTTCTGGGACCTCTACTTTTCGTGATTTTTATTAACGACCCGGATGTGGGGGTAGAAGGGTGGGTTGGCAAGTTTGCAGATGACACAAACGTTGGTGGTGTTGTAGATAGTGTAGAGGATTGTCGAAGATTTCAGAGAGACATTGATAGGATGCAGAAGTGGGCTGACAAGTGGCAGATGGAGTTCAACCCGGAGATGTATGAGGTGGTACACTTTGGAAGGACAAACTCCAAGACAGAGTATAAAGTAAATGGCAGGATACTTGGTAGTGTGGAGGAGCAGAAGGATCTGGGGGTACATGTCCATAGATCCCTGAAAGTTGCCTCACAGGTAGATAGGGTAGTTAAGAAAGCTTATGGGGTGTTAGCTTTCATACATCAAGGGATAGAGTTTAAGAGATGCAATGTAATGGTGCAGCACTATAAAACTCTGGTTAGAGTACACCTGGAGTACTGTGTCCAGTTCTGGTCGCCTCACTATAGGAAGAATGTGGAAGCATTGGAAAAGGTACAGAGGAGATTTACCAGGATGCTGCCTGGTTTAGAGAGTATGGATTATGATCAGAGATTAAGGGAGCTAGGGCTTTACTCTTTGGAGAGAAGTTGGAGGGAAGTTCAAGGGGGATATTAGAGGAAGGTTTTTCACTCAGAGAGTGGTTGGTGCATGGAATGCACTGCCTGAGTCAGTGGTGCAAGCAGATACATGAGTGAAGTTTAAGAGACTACTAGACAGGTATATGGAGGAATTTAAGGTGGGGATTTATACGGGAGGCAGGGTTTGAGGGTTGGCATAACATTGTGGGTCGAACCGCCTGTAATGTGCTGTACTATTCTATGTTCTATGTTTTCCCTTTATCGCAGTATGATCTATTTTCTTTGCTTGTTGCTATCCCAAATACTTAAGTTTCATATACATCCATCGGTTGGATTGTACCCTGATGCTCTGCTTTATATTCCGCTAGCTCTATTGCATCTTTCTTTATTTTAATGTTCTGCATTTATCCAGTCCAAAGTTTAAGTTTATATCTTTTGAAAATAGTTCTATTATTTGAATTAATTGCTTTAGCTCTACTGATGAAGGAGCATATAATTTCAAATCGTCCACGTTTAGAAGGTGTGTTGATGCATAATTCATTTGGTTGTTTCTGATCTGATACCCCATTTTCATCTGATTCAGTAAATTAGAGAATGGATTTAAAACTAGACAGAACCCTAGTGGGCTAAGTCTTGCACTGAAAAAAGGCCTCCGTTTATTTTGATATTGGTGATTGTCCTCTTCTGGTTATTAATAGATATGGTGATTTTACTATGCCAGTGCTTCATCAAATGTTGTAGGAATTTCACAAGTTTTGGGTCTATCTTATATATATTAAAAGTTTCTATTAACCATGAGTGTGGGACAGAATCAATATAACAACATAAATTATTTCTGTATTTGTTCCAGGCTTGTTTTAGAATTACAGAATCTATTATCGGTCATTCTTTAAATTCTTTTATACACTTACGGCATTCTTTCTGCTCTTTTATAAGTACACTATGGTTATCTAAGTGAGTGGTGATTAGTGGCAAGGTGCATGATATTACAATTTTATATATAGTTTGTAAACAAATACAGATAATAGGATGATATTTTGATGGGACATTTGTGATTTCTCCTTTACCTGTCAATAATTCAGGCATTCTTTCAGGATTTTTAAGAAAATTGTTGAAATGTATTAATAGATATAGATGAAGTCAAATAAGTTTACTATGCCGATAATTATGTACATTATCACTGCAGATACTTTTCCAGTTGTACTTTTTTATAACTGTTTTGAGCATATCCATTAACTTCAGGTCTTCAAGTGAGTGCATTCTTTTCCTCCCTAATCAAGCTTGCTTCAGGATTGTGAAGAAAGAAGGCGAGTGGCGGCATCGGGATGCCATCATGACAGTGTTTTTTTTTAGCAGGTTTTCTTATTTTTACGAGGCCAAGTTGCTAGCTCGATGCTCAGCTCAGCATGAATGGAAAGCGTGCGAGGGAGTCGGTTGGATTCGAACTCGGGAGCCTTCGCTCCGAAGTCCGGTGCTGATGCCACTACGCCACCAGCTTCATGATTGTGCATTTCCCTATTTGACCAGATATTAGACCAAAATTTCATTATCTCTGTGCTTGTTGGTAATTCTGTGCTAGGGTTGGTGACATTTTAGTGCAGAGAGTTTAGTTTCAATGTCCTGTATAAACCTTCTTTCATTGTTCCTGAACAGATAGTTCTGATTTCTTCATCTGGCATATTTCATGCATCCATCTAGATTGGCTCTGAATGTACCAAGCTTTTCTTTTAGTGTATCTAAAAATTCTATAATGTTTTTGTTGGGTTGATCATATCTTGAAAAGACCTTATAATTCCTTTGTATTTTCTTAGCTTTCCTCTTAACTTTCTTGCTCAGGTTATCATTTTATACTCCATTAGGCAGACTACTTGTGCTCTTAAGATTTCAAATTTGTTTTTTAATCTCTTCTGCCATTTCAGTGTTCTCTTTTCATTACTCAGTTTTGGGTTTCTTTTAATGAGTGCCTCTATTTTGGAGCCATTGCATTGCACTGCTGTTAATGCTGCACAGTATGTTATTGCGTGCAGTTCTTCAAATGTTCCTCAATATTCTGGTAATATAATATTGCTGAGAGTAATAAACATCTGGAAGTTTTGACGACGTGGTTTGTTTTGGCATGTAGAGTCCCTTTGTTGGGTCAGTGTCGATGTATTCTGTCAGTGTGATGTTAAATATCAGGATAATTTTGTCTGTAGGCTCAGCTTCACCCTCAGCATTCTGTGGAGGGTCTACATCTGTGTTGTAGGTTGAGGACCAGTTGTTGAAGTAATTCTACCTTCTCACTGCTTCAGGGGGTGGCATCTTCATTATTTTCTTGTATTGCATTGTTGTCATCTTTAGGTTGGTTTCTTTCTTACTCTTGTGCAACTTCATGCTTTATTTGGTTTAACATGTCTATAGGAATTAAGTTATTTTTTATTATTAATCTACTTTGTTCTGCTTTTCATTGTGCATTTACGAATAGCAGATCAAAGTAGAGGTTTATTGCACCTATAAACTGTTGATGAAGTTTGTCCCTGTATGCTCTCATGTCAATCACAAGTTCCATTACTGGATAATATACACACATTATCTTCATGTTTAATTCTAATGACCATTTCATGCGTGCCTTTCCTCTCTTACCTGCTTGAGTGGTCTCAGTTGTTAGTGAACTGCTCCCCTGAGAAACAGCTGCACAAGTCACAGCCTGTGGTGTTGATGGGCTACTTTGAATGCTGGCTGCACCTTTTACAGGTTTCCCAGTGCCTGCCGGCCTATTCAGTAGAGCACCACTAGCTGTTTGATGTTTATTATTATCATTATTTTTTGTATTTGCACAATTTGTCTTCTTTTGCACTGTAGTTATTTGTTAGTCTTTGCTTGTGTGTAGTTTTTCATTGACTCTTAAGTATTTCTTTGTTCTACTGTGAATACTCACAAGAAAATGAACCTCAGGGTAGTATGTGACATTCACTTACGTTGATAATAAAATTAATTTGAACTTTGAACCCTACTCTTTGTTACATTTATTTATTCTTGATTGGAATTTGTGCTTTGACCACAAACACTTTTCTCACCACTGTCCCCATCCTGACCTCAATCTCTATCCTGGAGAGTTGCCCTTGTGAGAAGGGCAGCTTCTTTCCTGATGGCAGTTTTTGCGACTTGTGTGGTTCCACTTTGAAGGCAAAATCCCACTGCCACAACCAATTGAAGCTGCAGTTTTTTTTCTCTACACTCCCTGCTGACCTGAGCAGACAATTCTTCAGCTCTCTTCTCCTTCCCTGCCTGATACCTGTGTCAACTGAATTATACAGCAGGACAAATTACACTGGCAGCACCTTTCAAGTGAAGAAATAAAAGCCTTTCAATTTCCTAGCACCTGTGGCTTCCAGGGCCTACCCAGTGCTTTGTGATAACAAGCAATTTCTGCATGTCACTATTTTTAAAAGCTTCTTAAAACAAAATTCAGATATATGGCGTGCTGCTTTGTATTATGAAGAATGTTCCTTGGATATTAAAAAAACATGATGTAGCCTGACTTAACTTCCTCACCTGATGTACACTCAGTGGAAACTTTATTAGGTACACTTCTCCACATGCTCATTAATGCAAATATATAATGAGCCAATCATGTGGCAACAAGTCAATGCATAAAAGCGTGCAGACATGGTCAAGTGGATCAGTTGTTGTTCAGACAAAACATCAGAATGGGGAAGAAATGTCATCTACTTAGACCGTGGAATGATTGTTGGTACCAGATGGGGTGGTGTGAGTAACTCAGAAGCTGCTGATCTCCTGGGATTTTCACGCACAACAATCTCTAGAGTTTACAGAGAATGGTGTGATAAAATTTAAAAAAAAATGAAAACACCTAGTGGTCACCAGTTATGTGGGAGAATGCGATAACAAGGGATGTCAGAGGGGAATGGCCAGATAAGCTCAGGCTGATTTGAAGGCAACAGTAATTCAAATAACCATGCATCACACAGCGGTGTGCAGAAGAGCACTTCTGAGCACACAGCACATCAGATCTTGAAGTGGATGGGCTACAGCAACAGAAGACCACACCAGGTTTCACTCCTAAACCTAATTACGTGGCCACTAAGTGTATACTGTATCTCTTTTGTGTCTCGCATCTGCCTAGTCTGCATTCAAAAACTTCTGCATTTATACAGCTTTGAAACAAGCCCTTCAGCCCATCTCTGCCATGCTACCAAAATTTCCATCTGAACTAGTCACTTGCCCATGTTTTGCCTGTTAGAGTTTATTTGGGGGTTATAAAATTATTGATAATAAATAATAGCTAAAATATGAACTAATCTTCACAAAATACATCAAACCTGTTTGCAATTTAACTAATAATTTAATTTATTGAAACCAGTACAGGATATGGGATGTTCTGACTCTATCCCATTAAAGCCATTAAAGCTGTTTGCTGCGTCTGTGAGGCTGAGTCGGGCTGCGCCGTGGAAGTCCATAGTGGGGGTATTCCCTTCAGCTGCCGGCGTGGGATGGCGAATCTGTCGGGACCCTGGGGACTTGTGGAAACTGTGTGGTGACTTCTTTTGAACTTATAGTCCTTTAACATCTTTGGACTATTTTTACTGTGCCCATGGTCTGCTTTTTATCAATTATGCTATTATTTGCACTGTTGTAACTATATGTTGTAACTATGTGTTTTTGTGCAGGTCTTGTAGCCTTAGTTTTTGGTCTTGTTTTTCTGGTGGATTTGGAGCTCCTTTCCAGGGAAGGCGCTAAGACAGTAGCGCAATATTAATATGCAGCAGCCTCTCCGGACTCTGGATTGCCAATGTTATGTGGATTTTCTAGTGTAGTCTGTTTTGTCATATGCTTTTGTGATATCATTCTGGAGGAACGTTGTCTCATTTTTTAACTGCATTGCATTTGTGGTTTCTAAATGACAATAAACTGAATCTGAATCTGAATCTGAAATTCAGCAGGTCAGGCAGCATCCATGGAGTGAAATGAATGGTCAGCAGTTTGGGACAAGACCCTTCATCAAGACAGGAAAGGAAGTTAGCAGAAGCCAGAATTTTTTTTAAAAAGTAGGTTTTACTCCTCCACCTGTGTTTGGTCTCATTGTGACAGTAGGGGATGCATTGGACAGACATACCCATGTGGGAATGGGAAGTGGAGTTGAAACAGGTAGCCACTGAGAGATCCTGGATGTTCATGATAAACAGTGGTCATTGAATATTTCTGGATGAGATCAGGAAAGACATTGTGGCATCTCTTGTGTTAGCACATTGTTACAAGTGTTTCCCAGCCATTTAATGCACTTTTAAGTGACAAGTGACAAGTTAGATTTGTCACTTAATGTCCTTGCTAGTTGTATATTTCAGGAGCCATCCCTCCACACTATAAAAACAGAGGTTTATTTTGGGTGAAAATACTAAGAACCAACATTTCAAGACAAGAGCCTTCACCAGGACTGACAAGGAAGGGGGCGAAAACCAGAAGCCAGCAGAGACCAGCTTCTGCACCCTTTCTTTTAAGTCCTGATGAAGTGTGACCCATTCCTTTCCAGTCTTCATGAAAAGTTTTGGCCCAAAACATAACTTTTTATATCCCTCAGTAGATGCTGCCTGACCTGCTGCGGCTCTGCCAGCAGTTTGGATGTGTTGCCTGTATTTCTCATAATTTCAGAAGAAGTGCTTTAACCAAAGAAGTGCTTTTGATGTGTTTTGCCTGTTGTAACACAGGAATTGTGCATCCAAATTCCGCAGCAGAATAAACCAATGTCAGTTTTGTGATTGCATTTTTAAAAATTTGCAGATGCTGGAAATCTGAAACAAAAACAGAAAATGGTGGAAACACTCAGCAGGTCAGGCAATATCTGTCGGAAGATTTATGCTTCAGTTCTGGAACCCTTCAACATTGAGAGTAATGCAAAGTAAGTCACTTGGTAACAAAGAAGGTAAGGAAGAGCTGTGTGACCAGTGACATGTTAACTATGCAACTCCTCAAATCCACTGTCCATGTCCCTCCATGCATGCTTTCTAACTCAAAGAATTCCTTAATTTTCTCTGCTACGACTGCCACTGGTGTTACCCAACCCGATGAACATGGATGCTGTGGCCTGGAAAGCACACCAACACCTTTACTTCACCAGACTGCTATAGGAATTCACTTTTCCTTGGTGACTATAACCAATTTTAACAAATGCACTATAGAAAGCATCCTATAGATGGATCACAGCTTGCTATGGCAACTACGCTGCCCAGCACTATGAGATATTGCAGAATGGTGTGGATATAGCCCAGTCTGTAACACAAACCAGCTTCTCTTCCACTGACTCTGTCTAGAATCCTCACTGTTTTAGGAAAACAGCCTACATAATCCAGAACCCTCCCATGCTGGTCATTCTCTCTGCTCTCCCTTCCCTTCAGGTAGAAGAAACTAAAATTTGATATCACATACCATCAGATAGTTTATATCCCACTGTTACAAAACATGAATGGGCCTCTTTCAGAGATAAAGATTAGCTTTATTTGTCACAGGTACATAGAAACATATAGTAAAATGTATCATTTTATGTACACGACCAACACAATCCAAGGAACTTGTTTGGGGCAGCCTGTAAGTGTTGTCATGTTTTTTTGGTGCCAACATAGCATTCCCACTTTTTAAGACAAGTTTAGATAGATTTGTGCATAGTAGGGGAATTAAAGATTATAAAGGTAGGTAGGTGAAGATGAGTCCATCGCCGGATCAGCCATGATCTTATTAAATGGCAGAGCAAGCTCGATGGACCAGATGGCCTAATCCTGCTCCTATTTCTTATGTTCTTACTAACCCTACCCTGTACAATTTTACAAAGTGGAAAGGAATTGAAGAACCGAAGAGGAAACCCATGCAGTCATGGGGAGACAGTGCAAACTCCTTACAGACAGTGCAGGAATTGAACCCTGGTTGATGATCAGTGTAATAGTGTCATGCTAAATGCAACGCTACTATGCACCCCTTATATAATAAAGATGAACTCCTGATATCTCTTACCACCTTATACTTTATTTTTCTACTTGCATTATATTTTCTCTGTAACTATAACACTACACTTAATGGCCACTTTATTAGATATATCTGTATACCTGCTTGTTAATGCAAATATCTAATTAGGCAATCATGCGACAGCAATTCAATGCATAAAAGGATGCAGACATAGTCAAGAGGTTCAAACATCAGGATGGGGAAGAAATGTAATCTAAGGGACGTTGACCTTGGAATAATTGTTGGTGCCTAAAGGGGTTCAAAATTCAAAGTAAATTTATTATCAAAGTACATTTATGTCACTATATACAACAGAGATTCATTTTCTTGTTGACATGCTCAATAAATTTTCTAAAATAATAACCATAACAGAATCAATGAAAGACCATCCAACTTCCCAACCGCTCAACAGATGACGCCATTGCTACCACTCTCCACCTGGCCCTAACCCACCTGGACAAAAAAGACACATACGTTCAGATGCTGTTCATAGACTTCAGTTCAGCATTCAACACAATCATCCCTCAGAAACTGATTGGAAAGCTGAGCCTACTGGGCCTGAACACCTCCCTCTGCAACTGGATCCTAGATTTCCTGACTGGGAGACCTCAGTCAGTCCGGATTGGCAGCAGCATCTCCAACACCATCTCACTGAGCATGGGGGCTCCCCAGGGCTGTGTGCTCAGTCCACTGCTGTTCACTCTGCTGACCCACGACTGTGCTGCAACACACAGCTCGAACCACATCATCAAGTTCGCCGATGACACGACCGTGGTGGGTCTCATCAGCAAGAACAACAAGCCATCTTACAGAGTGGAGGTGCAGAGGCTAACAGACTGGTGCAGAGCCAACAACCTGTCTCTTAATGTGAACAAAACAAAAGAGATGGCTGTTGACTTCAGGAGGGCACGGAGTGACCACTCCCCGCTGAACATCGACGGCTCCTCAGTAGAGTTTGTTAAGAGCACCAAATTTTTTAGTGTTCACCTGGGGGAGAATCTCACCTGGTCTCTCAAAACCAACTCCATAGCAAAGAAAGCCCAGCAGCATCTCTACTTTCTGCAAAGGCTGACGAAAGTCTATCTCCCACCCCCCATCCTCATCACATTCTACAGGGGTTGTATTGAGAGCATCCTGAGCAGCTGCATCACTGCCTGGTTCAGAAATTGCACCAACTCAGATCGCAAGACCCTGCAGCGGATAGTGAGTTCAGCTGAGAAGATCATCGGGGTTTCTCTTCCCGCCATCACTGACATTTACGCTACACGCTGCATCTGCAAAGGAAACAGCATTATGAAGGACCCCATGCACCCCTCATACAATCTCTTATCCCTCCTGCCATCTGGGAAAAGCCTCCGAAGCATTCGAGCTCTCACGACCAGACTATGTAACAGTTTCTTCCCCCAAGCTATCAGACTCCTCAATACCCAAAACCTGGACTGACACCTTGTCCTATTGTCCTGTTTATTATTTATTGTAATGCCTGAACTGTTTTGTGCACTTTACGCAGTCCTGTGTAGGTCTGTAGTCTAGTGTGGCTTTCTCTGTGTTGTTTTTTTACGTAGTTCAGTCTAGTTTTGTACCGTGTCATGTAACACCATGGTCCTGAAAAATGTTGTCTCATTTTTATTATGACCAGCAGTTATGGTCGAAATGATAATAAAAGTGACTTGACTTGACTTGACTCAAACTTGGGGATTCAACCAAAGTGCAGAAGACAACAAACTGTACAAATACAAGAAGAAATAAATAATAGCCATAAATACATAAACAATAAATATTGTGAACATGAGATGAGGCATCCTTGAAAGTGAGTCCATTGGTTGTGGAAACATTTTAATGATGGAGTAAGTGAAGTTGAGAGAAATTATTCACTTTGGTTCAAGAGCCTGATGGTTGAGGGGTATTAACTGTTCTTGAACCAGGTGATGTGAGTCCTGAGGCTTTGATACCTTATTCCTGATAGCAGCAGCAAAAAGAGAGCAGGCTCTAGGTGATGAGGGCTCCTGATGATGGATGCTGTTTTCCTGCGACAGCATTTCAAGTCGATGTGCTCAATGGTGGGGAGTGGTTTACTTGTGATGACTGGGCTATTTCCGCTGCTTTTTGTTGCCACGGTCCCGACGGTTAATTCACCATTTTTTCCTAATTCCCTTTGATTGTGCCACAGTCCTGATCATTAATTTCCCATTTTCTCCTAATTTCCTTTGATGGGGTGCACACCTGGTTTTCATCAAGACCTGCAGCATAAGAACCCTGGCTTTGCACCCACTAGTTGCCAGATCGTTGGTTTTGCCTGTGTGGTAATTAACTTTTTCCGGCTGCTTAGGACCGTGTGTTCTAAGTTTTGCTTCAGTGCCAAGAATTACCTGTGCAACTCAGTCTCTCCGAGTCAAGATAAGTTTTCTAAGTTCAACTCCAGTTCCGAGGTTTAACTGTGAAACTCAGTCTCTCCATGTTAAGAAAAGTTTTGTCTGCCACTTCCCTTTCTATGTTTCGTGTCAAGATAAGTTCTGCCTGCCTCCTGCTTTCCTGCACTCCCTCCTGTTTGCCGTTCAACTCTCATGCCCACGTCTGCATCCTAACTCAATCTCCGTGCCTGTGTCCTGCGTTTGGGTTCACCTCATTTGTTGCATCATTTGTTGCATTTTCCATTCAAGGGCATCTGTACCAGGCTGTGATGCAGCCAGTCAATATACTCTCCACCAGACATCTATAGAAGTTTGTCAAAGTTTCAGATGTCATGACGAATCTCTGCAAACTCCAAAGGAAGTAGGGGCACTGAAGTGCTTTCTTTGTAATTGCAAATATGTTCTGGGCCCAGGAAAGGCCCTCCAAAATAATAGCACCGAGGAATTTAAAGTTGCTGTTTCTCTCCACCTCTAATCCTCCAATGCAGACTGGCTCATGGACCTCTGGTTTCCTTCTCTTGAAGTCAATAATCAGGTGTTTGGTCCTGTTGACTTTGAGTAAGAGGTTGTTGTTATGGCACCACTCAACCAGATTTTTAATCTCCCTCCTTCATGCCGATTCATAACCACCTTTTATTCGGCCTATGACAGTGGTGTCATCAGAAAACTTGAATATGCCATTGGAGTTGTGCTTAGCCACAGAGTCATAAGATTAAAGTGAGTAGAGCACGGGGCTAAGCACACAGCCTTGTGGTGTGCTTGTGCTGATGAAGATTGTGGAGGAGCTGTTACCAATCCAAACTGACAGGAGTCTGCCAGTGAGGAAACCAAGGATCCAATTGGACAAGAAGGTATTGAGACCAAGGCCTTGGAGTTTATTGGCTAGTTTTGAGGAGATGATGGCATTGAATGCTGAGCTGTAATCAATAAAGAGCATCCTGATATTTGCATCTTTGCTGCACAGATATTCCACCATTGAGTGAAGAGCCAATGAGATGGCACCTGCTGTGGACCTGTTATTCCAGTAGGCAAATTGGAGTAGATCTAAGTTTCTTCTTAGGCAGGAGTTGATATGTTTCATCACTAACCTTTCTAAACACTTCATCACTGTGAATGCAACAGCTACTGGGTGGATAGTCAGTGAGGGTGGTCACCACGCTCTTTTTGGGCACCAGCATAATTGGAGCCTTTTGATGCAGATGGGTACCTCAGACTACTGAACTGAGGGGTTGAAGATCTCAGTGAACACTCTAGTATGTTGATCAGCACAGGTCTTTAGTACTTGACCAAGTACCCTGTCTGGGCTGGATGCTTTTCGTGGCTTCATTCTTGTGAAGTTTCTTGCACATTGGCCTCAGAGACTGAAATCATAGGATCATCGAGGGATGTGGGAAATCGTGATGGCTCCATCATGCTTTGACGGTCATAGAGAGCATAGAGGGCATTGAGCTCATCTGGAAGTGAAGCCCTGCCGTCGCCTGTCACTTAACTTTGAAAGAGCTGACGGTATTCAAGCTGTTTCTCACCTTTTGAGCATCTTCCATTGATTCAAGTTTAGTTCTGATTTACTCAAGATATGATCATTTCAGAAACTGCTGATCTCCTAGAATTTTCACGCACAGGAGTCTCTAGAGTTTGCGGAGAATGGTGTGAGAAACTAAAGAAAACAGTCAGTGGTAGTTCTGTGGGTGACAACACCTCGTTAATGGAAGAGGTCAGAGCAGAATGGCCAGACCGGTTAAAACAGGAAGGTGACAGTACCTCAGATAATCACACATTACAACAGTGGTGTGCAGAAGAGCATCTCGGAACTTGAAGTGGAAGGGCTAGCACAGCAGAAGTCTGTGAATATACACAGAGTGGCCACTTTATCAGGTACAGCTTACTGAATGTATATTCAGATACTGTTTTTTTATTTTCACTTTTTGAACAACTATTCTGATGTAATTATGCTTGGAATTATTTGTCTGGATGGGATGCACACAAAGACATTTTACTGTATCTTGATACACGTGGCAATAATAACCCATTCCCTGTCTTACTTTGGCTGGCCTGGATCCACAGTGATTTGCTTTCAGTTGCTTAATGCCTGAAATGAGTTAAGTTCATTCCCACACACAAACTCACTTATCCTGATGTAATGAGTAGGGGCCTCCAAAACATTGGCAGCTGAAACCTGTGCTCTTGATTGTCAGGAGAAATGGATAAAATCCAAATCTAATTTCCTGTAATGCATTCTCTGCAAGAAAGAAAGGCAAAGAGATACTGCATTCCTAAATCTGTAGGATAAAATACATATTATATGTACATATTGAAGCCTGTCATACATCCATAAACCACATAGCGTGTGCTCACAGGATGTTGTGAAATCAGATACCAATTAGCTTCTGGAGTAGGCAAATATTGCCTCTGCTAGTGATAGGCAAGCATTAGATGTGGATATGTTCTTATTGTTTATCCAGCTGTGTACACGTGTTTTTTCAACCATCAGCCACACTGAGTCCTGTACTTGTGCAGCAGTAGAAATCAACATCTCTGTACAATATAGTGGGTGAATCAACTTAGTATTTTCATAAGATTATAAGGTATAGAAGCAGAATTAGTACATTCAGCCCCACTGAGTCTGCTCTACCATTCTATCATGGTTAATTTATTATCCCTCTCAACCCCATTCTCCTGCCTTCTCCCTGTAACTTTTGATGCCCTGACTAAACAAGAACCTATCAACCTCCACTTTAGCATCTAAACCTCTGCCCCCCACTCTCAAAGAACTAACAGATCACCCACCCATCAAATGGTCACAAGAAAAAAAACATTGAAAAACCAAAGGAGACCAATATAAAGTAGAATCCAATCACATAAATCTCAGATCATCAAACAGTCAACATGGCTCAGAACTCACACATTTGCTTTCCTTACCACCAACTTATATTGCAAGTTAACCTTTAGGAAATCCTGTATGAGAACTCCCAAATTCCTTTGCACCTCAGACTTTTGAGTTTTCTCCATGTTCAGAAAATAGTCTATACTTTAATTCCCTCTACCAAAGTGCATGACCATACACTTCCAGACACTGTATTGCATCTGCCACTTCTTTGCCCATTCTCCTAATATGACAAAGTCCCTCTGCAATCTCCCTGCTTCCTCAACACTACCTGCCTCTCCACCTATATTTGTATCTTCTGCAAACTTGGCCACAAAGCCATCAATTCCATCATCCAAATCATTGATATACCTTGGAAAAAGAGCGGTATGAACACCATCCCCTGCTGAATGCCACTAGTCACCGGCAGCCAATCAGAAGAGGCTGTCAGAAAATTCCCATTCTTTGCCTCTTGCCAATCAGCCAATGTTCTATCCATGCTAGGATCTTTCCTGTAATACCATGGGCTCTTACCTTGTGAAGCAGGCTCATATGTGGAACACTGTCAAAAGCCTTCTGAAAATACAAGTAAACATCTTCCACTGACTCTCCTTTGTCTATCATGGCTGTTATTTCCTGAAAGAATTCCAACAGATTTATGCAACGAGATTTCCCCTTAAGGAAACCATGCTGATTTTAGCCTATTTTATCATGTGCCTCCAAGAACACTGAAACCTCATCATTAACAATGGATTTCAATATCTCAACTAATGGACTTCAACCAATATATTGAACTTAATATAGTAATTGTCCATAATATTGGTAGCTAATCAATTGCTAATTAGTGTTTGCATTGTCTACTCCTGATTCTGTTCTTATGATTTAATTTGTGATTGGTATATTTATTTAGATCAAACTTTTGAATCTGCTTGCTTCACCAATGGAAATAACATGAGGACAGTTTTAATAACTCATACTCCAAGCATCAAGGAATGGGCTGACAATTTTCTCTTCATGTCCTGGATACTTTTACTCCTGGTTTCTTTCAGAGGAGTAATTAAAATTACTGCAGTGAAGTGCCGCTGGTAAAGTCTTACTGAATTGCAGAGTAATCACAAGTGTGAATAATCTCCTTCTGCTTCTGTTTCCTGCTTCCTTAAAGTAATTGAGTCAAACAGGCCATTCAGCCCAGTATGACCATGTTGAAAATTATACTTACTTATATTAATCCCACTTATCCATATTTGCTCTGTAGACTTCTCTACCTTAGTGATCCAGGTGTGTGTCTAGATGTATATATGCTGTGAGAACCTATTCTCCACCCCCTTCTCAGGCAGCACGTTCCTGATTCGAACCACTCTGTGGAAAAATTCCCCTCAGATGCCCTCAGAACTTTCTACTTTCTATCTCTCACCCTATACCTATGCCTTCTTCCTGAAGTCAACTTCATTAAGGAAAAGACATTCTGACTATCTATGCTTTTTAATTCTGTATACTTCTATCAGTTTGCTTCTTCGCCTCTTTTTCTCCAAAGAAAGCAAGCCAAACCTATCCAATCTCTTCCGCATAACAGGGTGGCATGGTAGCGTAGTGGTTAGCACAAAGCTTTACGGTACATGCAGCCCGGATTCAACTCCCGTTTCTGGCTGTAAGGAGCTTGTATGTTCTCCCTGTGACCACATGGGTTTCCTCCAGGTGCTCTAGTTTCCTCCCACAGATCAAAAAACTTACCAGTTGCTTTGGTCATTTAAAAAAAAAATTGGATTGATATATGGACAGGAAAGGAATGGAGGGTTATGGGTGGAGTGCAGGTTGGTGGGGCTAGGTGAGAGTAAGCATTTGGCACGGACTAGAAGGGCCAAGATGGCCTGTTTCCGTGCTGTAATTGTTATATGGTTAATTGACCATTGTAAATGGTCCCCTGATTAAACAGATTAAATCGGGGTATTGCTGGGTGGCATGGCTTGAAGGGCAGGAAGGGTCCTTAATAAATAAATAAAGAAAGAAAGAAAGAAAGAAAGAAAGAAAGAAAGAAAGAAAGTTGTCTCATTCAGTCCTTAATGGTGATTATTGATAGTCATCATCAGTATCGTCACTATGTGCTGTGTTATATCATGTAGGTGCTCATGGTTTTTGCCCATGTTTGTACTTGGTAAGTTTTTCTACAGAAGTGATTTGCCATTGCCTTCTTCTAGGTAGTGTCTTTGCAAGACAGGTGACCCCAGTCATTATCAATGTTACTTAGAGATTGTCTGCCTGGCGTCAGTGGGCGCATAAGCAGGACTTGTGATGTGCACCACCTGCTCGAATGGCCATCTACTGCTTGCTCCCATGGCTTCGTGTAACCCTGACTGGATGGTGGGGTGGGGGGGTGGGGGAGCTAGCAGGTGCTACACACCTTGCCCAAGGGCGACCTGCTGGCCAACAGAGGGAAGGATCGCCTTACCCTCCTTTGGTAGAGACATATCTGTACCCCGCCACCCAACAATGATAGTAACTAATGATAATAAGGTGCACTGAATTAGAAATTTTCAGAATGAGAAAGAGTGGGGACATCTTTAAGTACAAGGCCTTGATGTATTGAAGGGAGAAGGAGATAGTAGATTCTCAGTGGCTTATAGTCAAACTATGGCTGAATAGGACATCTGTGTGACTGGTTAAACTTCCCTCTAATTTCAATCCACAGCTACAATGCCACAGAGTTTGATGGATGAGAAGAAACAAAGTAACAGGTGTTTTAGACTGACAGAGACAAAAAAATCAAACTGCTCTTCTGTGCCTGTGGTGAAGTCATCCCCATATGATATCCATTAAATATCCAGAGCTAAAAATAAATTCTGTCTTGTGCAATTTCTTTATCACAATTACTGCAAAACTCTCCACATCTATCCATCATACTCTGTATAGTATTAAAATTATTGTGAAAAATGGATGATGATCCATCATCTTTAAGATATTATTACAGTTTAAACACAGAAAGTGTACAACAATACAAAACAGGGCCCTCCAGTTTGCAGCAATAAGCTTCAATTGATGTTGCATCACCTCCTAATGTTATGTTCTGTAGTGTTCCTTAAAAGTCAATTTAATAAATCACTATTAGAAATCAAAGGAGTTTACTCAATTACTTGTCAAAACATCCATTGTGCTGCCATCATGGCACATCAAAAAGTCCACACACCATGAAATATTTATGTAACTAAAACTCAGCTCCAAAAACTGGAAATATTCTTCTGATGAAATAAACAGAGGAAGAAATGCATTTGTAAAGAGCCAAAGGAGAGTTTGAGTATTTTCATGAATATTTTTCAGTCTATGCTGTTACTGCTAGTTCTAGATTCCCAGAGAAGGGGACATCCCCTCTGATCATCCACCATGCCAAGGCCTCTGAGATTATCACATGCTTCAATAAGATCATCATTTTTATCAGAAGGATTAAAGTGTCGGTATTTTTAGTTAGAACATAATACAGTACTAAACAGAAACAGGCCATTCAGCTCACAACATTTTGCCAGACCAATTAAACTAATTACACTAATCCATTCTGCCTGAACATGGTCCATGGCCATTGTAAACCATTTGCCTAGCTATGAGCCTCATAAACACCACCGTCATATCTGCCTCCACCGCCTCCCCTGCCAGTATATTCCAGGCATTCTGTCAAAAAAGCTTGTTTCACACATCTCCTTTGAAGTTTCCCACTCTCTCCATAAATGCATGCCTTCTAATGTTAGACATTTTGACACTGAAGGAAAGATACCAGCTTTCTATTCTCTCTGATTCTCATAATTGTGTAAAACCTCTTTTAGAACTCCCCTCAGCCTGCACTACTCCAGAGAAAACAACCCTCTTTTGAGTTACTTATTTTCTTAAAACTGTCTTTATTTAAAAAAAAAATTTGTTTGAACTTTAAACTTTATTTTTCAATATTTTAAATTACATTACAGATGTTCTATTAACTCGATATCATTTCCATAGTTTTGAATGCTTTTGTGAAGAACATTTAGACATAGCTAAAGATTTCGGTAGCTTTGGTACACAGATGAGCCAGGGACTGTGATTCAGCCAACTACCAAAGCTTTTCTCAGCAGTTGTAAAGGCGGGGCTTGTTCAGCATCCCCCTACCCCCTTACAAATAGAAGAACTTCATGGTACTTTGCAGCAAATGTCAGCACAGATGTGTAGAAGTAAAGCTGCTGCCTCACAGCTTTCGAGACTCGGGTTCAGATGTCCATTGTTGTCAGAGTGGAGCTTGTGTGTTCCCCGTGTGACCATGTGTGTTTACTCTGGGGGCTGTCAGTTCCTCTCTGATCCCACAGATGTGCGGATTGGTTGGTTAATCGTCCGCTGTAAGACTCCCCCAGTGATAGAATCTGAAGAAGCTGATGAGAAAGTGGGGAGAATGAAAAAAAATAACAGTGTAATTGGATGCTTTGTCGTCAGTATAGACCGTGAGCCAGAGGGCCTGTTTCCATGCTGTCTCTCTCCCTGACTCTTGGAATCTGTGTGTAGCTGCGAATAGCAAGAAAGAAGTGTAGTCCTCCCCTCATCCAGTCCATTCCTATTCCCTCATAAAATTAAACCTCTTCCCTTGATCTTCCCAAATCTACTGCATCCTGGGTCAAAATATGACATCGATCTAGAAGGAAGGGATGGCCAGAGCAGAGGGGAAGGTCATTATCTATTGCTTGGAATGAGGTTAGTAACAAGAAGCCTGACTACAAAGAGAGGAGACTGCACGAGTTGATGATGTCTGTGGGGTCTCGTTTCACAGAGAAACAGATTCAAAGACAGCCTCCTATGACAAGCTGAGGACCTTCCAGTGCAGTTTGTAGCTCACCCTCTGAAGTAAAAAATATTACTGCAGATCTCACAGTATCCAGTACTGCATTCAGCATGACAAGTTGCTTGTTTCTGAAAGATTGCATTGAACAGAGCATGGTTGTTAGGAGGCTTTATTAATCTCCACAATGGAGTTAAACTTTGTTATTTTTTCCTTCACCTTTTCTGTTACTTTTGTGGCTGGTTAACGAAAAAGAAACAAGCTTTTTCATTCTGCTTTGTATCACAACATAATCCTGATTATTGGCTTAACACAACTTTCCTCCAAAGTGAAGATCTTTCCCTGATAATTCAGAGGAACAAATGATTGAAGACTACACATCAAAGTTCAAAGTAAATTTATTGTCAAGTAACATATACAAGGGGTGATTGATAAGTTAGTGGCCTAAGGTAGAAGGAGTCAATTTTAGAAAATCTAGCGCATTTATTTTTCAACATAGTCCTCTCCTACATTTACACACTTAGTCCAGCGGTCGTGGAGCATACAGATCTTGGACCTCCAGAAAGTGTCCATAGCAGGGGTGATTGATAAGTTTGTGGCCTAAGGTGGAAGGAGATGAGTTATTAACTTCAAACTTTCTGCATAATCACTCAAAGAGCTGGCCTGCATGTGCATGTAACGAGAGCTGTATAAATCACCCTGAGATTGATTTTCCTACAACTTTTACAGTAGAACTAAAAAAACAACGGAAGCAATGAAAAAATAAGCACAATCAATGTGCAAAAACAGACAAATTGTGCAAATACAAAATAATAATAACAATAATAATAAAAAATAATATTGAAAACATGAGTTAATAAATCAAGTTCTGTCATTTTCACAAGTACAGTGAGTTCCAGATACAATGAAAAACTTGATTACAGCAGCATCGCAGGCAAATTGATACAGACAGCACACTGAATAAAAGTTATAGATAAATTGCACAAAATACTGAAAGAATATTTAATCTATATGCAATAAATAACAATGAACATGACAGGAGGAATATCTTATATGAATGCTAATGTCTTTCATAGTATTCTATCGATTGAATTTGCAAATACATTGTCCTAAGTGAATTACTTTCTCTTATTTCTCTTGTATGCAATACAGCATGGTTACTCTTACAGGATGGCCACATCTAAAACTGACATCATCAAGAATGATGGGAGAAGTAGGCTCAAGGAAGCACCACCCTCTGTAGATGCTTCACCAACTCAATTTGGAAATACACTGGCATCCTTTCAACCTCAGTGCGTATTAATCCTGGAATCCTCTGCTCAACCGAAGTTCCATTATCTGAAGGTCTAAACCAGTACAAAAAGAACAATTCCTATCTTCTGAAGGATAATTCAATAGGTTCAAAAGGTATACTTAATGTCAGAGAAATGTATACAATATGCATCCTGAGATTCTTTTTTTTTCGCAAATATCCACAAAAACAAAGGAGTGCCCCAAAGAACGAATGACAGTTAAATGTTAGAACCCTAAGCCTCTTCCCCCCCTCCCAGCTTCACCCTCCCACGAACAAGCAGCAGCAAGGTATTGACCCCCCTCCCCCCACCAGCAAAAAAAGCACTGGCACCCCCGACCAAGCACTCAGGCGTGCAGCAAAGCATCAAAAAAGCCACAGACTTGCATTACCCCAAAGACTACTTGTTCACCTGGTAATTTGACATACCACAGGCTCTCTCTCTCCCTAACAAGGGAAAAAGAGATGTCCCCATTTTTCAGTGAGAAGGAAGGCACAATAAACAACTCGCTGATTTATGATGTTAAAAATCTGTTGCATCGCTTTTTCCAAGTTCTGCATCCAGAGAATTGGCCCTGAGATTCAGATCTCTGGACACGCAGCCAGCAGCTAACCCGCTGCTCCGGATGTTCTGTGTTCTCTCGCAATGCCTCAGTGAGGGGCACCAGCCTTGAATCAGCCTATCTCCATAGCCATGAAAATCCGACATCCTGAAGGTACATTAGTCTTCCAGGCCACGTCTTGGGATATAAAAAAGCAGCTGGTCATGAGGTCCTGAGAGTGAGTCCCATTCGCGCAAAGAACCAAAGTCACAGTGTAACTCCAGGTCAGGGTCTTCAAAAGAACTTTGAAAAGGGAAAAAGAAAGAGATATCAAAGATAGAAATAGAGCTATTTCTGAAGATGGAAACGAAGGAGTCACCGTTTAGCACCATCTTGACTTTGAAAATACACCTGAAAATTGGAAAAAAAGACATGGATTTGTAAGTTATGGATGGGTAAATTATGACCCATCTTAAATCTTTTAAATGCAAGATGGCTTCATTCAAATTTTCCCCATGATGTTTTGTCATAGAGAAGGTGCATTATTGTTCATTATTTGCTCCTGTGCTACCTCCCTGATGGTAGCAATGGAAGAAAGATGCCCTGAGTGATGGAGGGTCCTTAATGATGGACACCGCCTTTTTCAGCCATTGCCTTTTGAAGACTCCTTGTGGTAACATGGGTTTCCTCTGGAAGCTCCAGTTTCCCAAAGACATATGGGTTGCGAGGTTAATTGTCCATTGTAAATTGCACCAAGTACAGGCAAGTTATAGAATCTAGTGAGGTAGTGGGGAGTTGAAGGAATGTATATGGATGTTTGGTAGCATGGACTCAGTGGGCTGAAGGTCTGTTTCTCTGTTGATTTGCTCCATAAATATTATCATTTACTATACCAGGGACACAGAGTACCCATATGGTCACACAGAACCTGCAAACTCCACACAGGCAGCACCTAAGATCAGAATTGAACCCAGGTCCCTGCAGCTTGTGGCAGCTGCATTGCTAGCTATGCCAACTTTGAAGGATCTTACATCTGAACTGTAGGAGGCATTCTAATACTGCGATATCTATGGTAACATTTCAAGTTCAAAGTAATTTTTATCGAAGTTAACAGGTTGCTGTATACTACTTCAGATTTGTTTTTTGCAGGCATTTTTGGGGTAAAAGAAGTACCATAAGATCTAGGAGCAGAATTAGGTCATTTGACCCATCAAGACTGCTCTGCCATTTCATCATATCTGATCCAATTTTCCTCTCATGCTTTCTCCCTGTATCCTTTCATGGCCTGAACAATCAAGAATCTATCAACTTCTGCATTAAATATACATAAAGATGGCCTCCACAGCTATCTGTGGTAAAGAATTCCACAAACTCACCATTCTCTGGTTAAATAAATTCCTCTTCAGCTCCATTCTAAAAGCACACCTCTTTATTCTGAGGCTGTGTCCTTTAGTCTTAGACTCTCCCACCATAGAAAACATCCTCTCCATATCCTCTCTTTCAAGTCCTTTCATCATTTAATGGGTTTCAATTAGATCACCTCTTGGATTTCTGAATTCTGGTGAATACAGGCCCAGAGCCATCTAACAGTCTTCATATGACAAGCTATTCAAACCTGGAATTATTTTCATGAACCTCCTTTGAACCCTCTGCAGTTTCAGCACATCCGTTCTAAAATAAGGGGCCCAAAACTGCTCACAATACTCCAAGTGAGACCTTACCAGTGCTTTATAAAGTCTCAACATTACAGCCTTGTTCTTACATTCTAGTCCTCTTGAAATGAAAGATAATATTACATTTGCCTTCCTCACCACAGACTCAACCTTCAAATTAACCTTTAGGGAATCCTGCACAAAGACTCCTAAGTCCCTTTGCATCTTAGTTTTTATATTTTCTCTCCATTTAGAAAATAATGAAACCTTTCATTTCTTCTACCAAAGTGCATGACCATACACTTCCCGACACTGTATTCCATCTGCCATTTCTTTGCTCATTCTTCTAACCTAAGTCCTTCTCTACCCTCTCAACTTCTTCAAAACTACTTACCCTCTACCTATCTTCATATTATCTGCAAAATTTGTCACAAAACTATTAATTCCATCAACTAAATCATTAACATATATTATAAAAAGAATTGGTCCTAACACGGTGGAACACCGCTAGTCACCAGCAGCTAACTAGAAAAGGCTCCCTTTATTCCCACTCTTTGCCTCCTGCCAGTCAGCCACTGCTTTATCTATGCTAGAATTTTTCCTGTAATACCCTGGGCTCATAGCTTGTTAAGCTTCATGTGTGGCATATGTGGCACCTTGTCAAAGACCTTCTGAAAATCCAAGTACACAACATCA
Organism: Hemitrygon akajei; assembly: GCF_048418815.1. Classification (NCBI taxonomy): domain Eukaryota; kingdom Metazoa; phylum Chordata; class Chondrichthyes; order Myliobatiformes; family Dasyatidae; genus Hemitrygon; species Hemitrygon akajei. The sequence continues at coordinate 26,100,158 of NC_133144.1, forward strand.
ACTGATTCTCCTTTGTCTAGCCTGCTTGTTATTTCTTCAAAGAATTCCAACATATTTGTCAGTTAAGATTTTCCCTTGAGGAAACGATGCTGGCTGTGACCTGTTTTATCTTGTTGGAGTACTTCGAGTCCTCATGCTTAATAATCGACTTCAACATCTTCACAACCACAGAGGTCAGAGTAACTGGCCTCTAGTTTCCTTTCTTCTGCCTGTCTCCCTTCTTGAAGAGTGGAGTGACAGCTACAATTTTCCAGTCTTCCGGAATACAATAGAATATAATAGAACTTTATGAAAAATTGCGTAGTCAGACAAAAACTGACAAGCAACCAATGTGCAAAAGAAGAGAAACTATGTAAATAAAAATAATACTGAGAACTTGAGTTATAGAGTCCTTGAACGTGAGTCTGTAGGTTGTGGAATCTGGTCAGAGTAGTCATGAATGAAATTATCCATGCTCTATCAGGAACCTGACAATTGTAGAATGTGGGACCTAAGGCTTCTGTACAATGTGCAACGTACTATGTATGAGTCTATATATATTGATCATTGGGAGTAGGTTAAAAGTTCGGCATAACTTTGTGGGTAATAGACTGAGAAGTAACCAAGCTGCAAAAAAAGACAAACTGTGTAAATTAAAACTTATATATAGGTAAATAAATTAAACTGAGAGTTCTTGAAGGTAAGTCAATGAATTGTGTAAACAGTTCAGAGCTGAGGCGAGTGAAGTTATCCGTGCTGATTCAGGAACCTACAGGTGTGGAACCTAACTCTCCTGTGCCTTCTATCCGGTGTCAGTAACAAGAAGAGAGCAAGGCCTGGATGGAGGGGTCTTTGCTGATGGATGCTGCTTTCTTGTGGCAGTGCTCCGTGTAAATGAACTTAATGGTGGTACTCCCTGATACTCGAGAAAAAAATGGCGCTAGCGCTACGTGGTAATGTTTTGTGGGCAACTCACAGAAAACATTTTTCAGGCAAGATGTTAAAATAACGGCCCTCTCAGATGAAGGTAGAAGATCCTGTGCCACTGTTTTGAAGTAGTGTATTGGAGCTCTCCCCATGAGATCTCAATGCCATGATAGAAAATGACATCATCACTAACCACATCCATTCTGGAGAACTCCTAACCTCTGCCACCAAACTTACAGTTCTCTTATCCTGCACTGCTCACTTCTACCTCCTACCCAAGATCCACAAACTGGACTGCTCTGGCAGGCCTATTGTTCTGCCTGCTCCTGCCCTACTGAACTCGTGTCCTCTTATCTCGATTACATTCTAACTCCCTTGGTTCAGTCCCTTCCCACCTACATCCGTGACACTTCTCATGCCCTTAATCTTTTCAATAACTTTCAGTTCCCTGGCCCTGACTGCCGCATCTTCAGCATGGATGTTCAGTCTCTGTACCCTTCTTTTCCAATTAGGAAGACAAAGCCCTTTGCTTCTTTCTTGACAAAAGTACCAACCAACTCCCCCTCCATCACCACCCTCCTCTGTCTGGCAGAACTTATCCTCACATTGAACGAATTTCCTTCAGCTGCTCCCACTTTCTTCAAACCCAAGGTGTAGCTATGACTCTTGTATAGGCCGAAGTTATGCCTGCCTCTTCATCGGCTTGGTAGAACTGTCTATGTTCAAATCCTTCCCTGGTTACACTCTCCAACTCTCCCTCTGCTACACTGAAGACTGCATTGACACTGCTTCATGTACCCATGCTAAACTCATCAATATTATCAATTTTGCCTCTAACTCCCACACTGTCATAAAATTTACTTGGTCCATCTTTGACACGTCCCTCCCCATTGTTGATTACTATGTTTGCATCTCTGGAGGCCATCTGTCAACCGACATCTTTTACACACCTACTGATTCCCATGGTTAACTCGACTATACCTCTTTCCACATTCTCCTGCAAAAAGGCTATTCCCTTTACTCAGGTTCTTCACCTCCACCGCATCTGTCCCCAGGACATGGCTTTCCATTCTAAGACATCAGAGAAATCCTCCTTCTTTAAAGAGCAAGAATTCCCTCACTCCACTATTAATGCTGCCCTCACCCGCATCTCCTCCTTTTCCCATACATCCATACTCACCCTAGCTTCCTACCACCAATACAGTGATAGGGTCCATCTTGTCCTTATCTACAACCCAATCAGCCTCCAGATCTAACACATTACCCTCTGCAACTTCTGCCATCTCCAAAGGGGCTCCACTACTAAACATATCTTTACCTTCCCCTTCCCTCCGCTCTTTGCAGGAATCGCTCCCTTCATGATTTCCTTGTCTGTTCGTTCCTCCCCACTAATCTCCCGCCTGACACTTCCCCTGCAAGTTGCCTAAGTGCTACACCTGCTCATACACCTCCTTCCTCACCTCCATTCAGTGCCCCGAACAGTCCTTTCAGGTGAGGCAACCCTTCACCTGTGAATTTGCTGGGGTTGTCTATTGTGTCCGATGCTCCTGATGTGATCTCCTCTGCATTGGTGAGACACGTTGTAAATTGGAGTGCTGTTTCGTCGTACCTCTGCACCATCTGTCACAAGTGGGACTTGCCAGTGGCCAAACATTTTACATTTCGACGTGTCGATCTTTGGCCGTCTCTTATGTCAAGATGAGGCCACCCTTATATTCCAACTGGGTATCCTCCAACCTGGTGGCATGAATATCGATTTCTCCTTCTGTTGCAATTTTTTCCCCTCCACCTTCCTCTAATCCCCAAATTGATCTTCCACTTCTCTCCTGCCTAGTACTTTCCTCAGTTCCCCTCCTCCTCGAAAAAACGACGCAATGGACTTTTTAACGTCGTAAAGCAGCGAGTTGTTTGTTATGTCTCCCCTCTCGTTGTCAAACGGAGACACTTCTTTCTCTCTTATGAAGGAGAGAGAGAGCCTATGGTAGTTGAATACCAGATGAACTAGTAGCCTTTGGGTTACTGCAAGTCTGTGTCTTTGCTGTTGCTTTGTTCACACTTGAGTACTTGGTGGTGGGCATTGATTTTTTTTTGCCAGTGGTGTGGGGGGGGGGGATTGTTGCTTGCTGCTGCTTATGCATAGGTGGGAGGGGAGCTGGGGGGGGACTTTGGAGTCATTCATTCTTTGGGGCACTTCTCTGTTTTTGTGGATGGTTGCGAAGAAAAAGCATTTCAGGAATGTATATTGTATACATTTCTCTGACATTAAATGTGCCTTTGAAACCTTCAATTTCGCCTATTATCCACTCTCCTCTCCTCACAGATTCTTTCTTCTCCAGCCCTTGACCACCTACCTGGCTTCACCTATCACCTTCCAGCTAGTCTCAATCCCCTCCTCCCACCTTTTTGTTCAGGCATCTTCTCCCTTCCTTTGCAGTCCTGAAGAAAGGTTTCAGCCCAAAGCATTGACAGTTTACTCTTTTCCATATGTGCCACCTGACCTGCTGAGTTCCTCCACCATTTTGTGTGTGTTGCAATAGGAAATGTTGCTAGATAATTTCCTTATGAAACCATTTGATTTTATACTATTTAAAAAAAAGCATAAAAATGCAACCTGTCATTCTGTCCTGAATATTCACTCAAGTTTTTGCATTCAAACAAAAATTCTTCCTTCATTAGAAACAAGCTGAATAATTACCCAAGGGGAGACAAAAGTGGAGTAATTAATCCAAACTCAGGTGAAATTCTTATGACTAGTTCAAAATTGGACTGAGTATAATGTGCTTGCCACATTTTAATAAGAAATGATGCATTCTATTTATCATCTCCTGGCTTTCTGCATAAAACAATCATCTGAAAGCCAGGATAAATTTGTGCTGATTGTATTGATTCATGCCATATCCTATTCCTAACACATGAGGAACTCTAAGCTGAAATATGTCAATTTTTTGAGGGATCATCTGGATAACTGCAATGATCCAAGAATAATTCATGATGCACAGACTGTAATATCTGCTTGGAAAGAAATCTCAGTTTCAATCCCCTCTTGGTTCCAGCTTTTCCCAAAGATTTAATAACTCATATTGAATGTTCAAATAAATATTTTGAAGCATCTCCAGTAATGGGCTATTAAATTTTAAAGGAGGACAGGAGCTGATCAAAGTCCTGCTTTTGTTTGTGCATTACAATAATGTTTTATCATTCTGACAAATAAACAAGAAATTTAATAATATTTTGATGAAAAGGCAATCCAGGGTTTTAATATTGCATCTTAATATCATTGAGAGAATATTTACTGACTTTTCTACTTTGGCAATATATTACATTTACTGCATATTTCCTGTACCTCCTGTTCTGCTTCCCATTAGGACTTCCTCACTTCCTGCTATACTTCCCACCAAGTCACAATCGTTTCCTGCCTGAGTTGCAAGTTCAGATTTAATAGTGATTAAACCATATACACGTATACAGCTAAATGTAACACAGCACATGTAGTTAACATAGCACATAGAGTCATACAATAATAGTTTGCAGAAGGAAGCACACTTACTTTCTGGCATACTTTGCAGAAGAATCACTCACATATTCATTAACAAAATAGAAACATGATATTTTATTGGATCCTTTTATTCTTAATGTCATGAAGGTGTGAACCATTTATGCTTAGTAAATCTAAAGCGCATTTTTGAACTTGTCAAGCCAATCTGAGTTTAGTTTTTTTCTGAGGAGGATATAATTACAATATTATGTAATACACTCCGTGGCCATTTTATTAGGTACACCTGTCACCTAGTTGTTAATGCAAATATCTAATTAGACAATTATGTGGCAGCAACTCAATATATAGGAGCATAGTCAAGAGATTCAATTGTTCAGACCAAAGCAGAATTGGGAAGAAATATGATTCAAGATTGTTTAAGGTCATTTCCAGTACACAAGTACAAAGCAGAACAAAATAACTGTTACTCTGGATCCAATACAGCACAAAAAAACACACTGGGATAAAGAACACGATAATAAAAAAAGAATGAATATAAGTACACAAGATAGCTTAAAGTGAATACATAAACTGATTCTAGATACAGGAGTGTTTATACATAAGATGAATGACAGAAAATGATAAAGTAGCAGTGATGTGCAGTGTGGTGGGGTGGGTCAGTAGATGGAGGTGTTGATCAGCCTTACTTCTTGGGGAATGTAACTGTTTTTGAGTCTAGTATTCCTGGTGTAGATGCTACATATCCTCCTCACTGCTGGGAGTGGAAGGAAAAGTCTATGAGCAGGGTGGGTGGGTGGGATCCTTTATGATAATGCTTATTTTTTTGGCAACTTTCTGTATATATGTCCTTGCTGGTGGATAAGCTGGTGCAGGTGATGCATCAGGCAGTTTTGATTACTCTTTGCAGAGCCTTCCTGTCTGCCAGTGTTGAATGCAGGAGAATCTCATTGAAACCTGCCAAATGTTGAAAGAACTAGATAGGGTGGATGTGGAGAGGTTGTTTCCTGCGGTGGGCGTATTCAGAACTAGAGGGCACAGCTTCAAAGGCATCCCTTTAGAGAGTAAGGAGATTTTTTTTTTTATCCAGAGAGTAGTGAATCTGTGGAATGCTTAAATATACCCATGGACTTAGAGGACAAGTCCATGAGTATATTTAAGGTGGAAGTTGACCATTTCCTGATCGATCAGAGCATCAAAGGACATGGGGTTGAGTGCGATCTGTGATCAGCCATGATGGAATGGCGAAGCAGACTCAATGGGCTGAACGGCCTAATTCTGCTCCTATGTCTTATGGTCTATGATCTTATGGAAGGGACTTGACCATGGAATGATTATTGGTACCAGATGGGGTGGCTTTAGTATCTCACAGTCTGAAGATCTACAGGAATTTTAATGAACAACACTCTCTAGAGTTCACAGAAAATGTTGTGAGGTAATTAATAAAGCAGCCGCAGTGTGTGTACTTCTCTCCATTGGGATAACACAAAATATTTTACCAGCAATGAAATGTCCTTGAAGTGAGGTCGTACTTGTGATGCAGAAAACATGGAGACAGTTGCACAGCAAAATACACGGACAGCAATGGGACACGGCATGCTGGCAGAGTCCAGTCTCCACTTCCTGATGAAATTGAGGGGACCAAGGATTCATTCAAACTAGTTTTTACAGGAGCACCATTGAGAGTGCATACACAAGGCCCTTAGCATTGTGAATGTCCTCTCCCAAAAATCCAGCAATCTCTGACCCTTTATCATCAGGCAGGAGGTACCTTAGCATTAGGACAAAGACTGCAGGATGCGAAACAGCTTCTTCCCATCAATTCTGGATGGGGTGTTGGATAAGGGACCAGATTTGATTAAGGAGCTTAAGGTAAAGGAGCCCTTGGGAGACAGTGATTATAAAGTGATAGAATTCAACCTGCTATTTGAGAAGGAGGAGATGAAGACTGATGTATCTGTTTTACTGTGGGTTAAAGGGAATGACAGAGGCATGAGGGATGAGCTGGCCAAAGTTGATTTGAAGGGAACGGTAGCAGGGATATCAACAGAACAACAATGGCTTGAATTTCTGGGGGAAATTTGGAAGGTGCAGGATTGATACATCCCAAAGTTGAAGAAGTATTCTACGAGGGGTGATTGATAAGTTCATGGCCCAAGGCAGATGGAGTCAATTTTAGAAAAACTAGCACATTTATTTTTCAACATAGTCCTCTCCTACATGTACACACTTAGTCCAGCGGTCGTGGAGCATACGGATCCTTTCTTTGTAGAAGTAGTCCACAGCAGGGGTGATTGATAAGTTCGTGGCCTAAGGTAGAAGGAGATGAGTTATTAACTTCAAACTTTCTGCATTATCACTCAAATAGTTGAACTGCATGTGCATGTAACGAGAGCATCTTGGACCTCCAGGTGATCCACAGCAGGGGTGATTGATAAGTTCTTGGCCTAAGGTAGGAGGAGATGAGTTATTCAGCTCTTGTTACATGCATGTGCAGTTCAACTCTTTGAGGCCACAAACTTATCAATCACCTCATGCTGTGGACCACTTCTGGAGGTCCAAAACACCAACTTCTACAAAGAAGGGATCCGTATGATCCACGACTGCTGGACTACGTGTGTAAATGTAGGAAAAATAAATGTGCTAAAGTTTCTAAAATTGACTCGGTCTACCTTAGGCCACGAACTTATCAATCACCCCTCGTAAAGAGAGGATGAGGTGACCATGGCTGTCAAGAGACGTCAAAGACAGCATAAAATCAAAAGAGAGGGCATAAGATATAGCAAAAGTTAGTGGGAAGTTAGAGGATTGGGAAGCTTTAAAAAAACAGAAGGCAACTAAAAAAAATGTAAAGAGAGAAAAGATGAAATACGAAAGTAAGCTAGCCTACAATATCAAAGAGGATACCAAAAGTTTATTCAGGTATACCTTATAAAGAGTAAAAGAGAGATGAGAGTGGATATTGCACTGCTGGAAAATTGATGTTGGAAAGGTAGTAATGGGGACAAAGAAATGGGGGACAAATCTAGTATTTTGCATCAATCTTTGTTGTGGAAGACTCTAGCAGTTTCAGGGTAAATGGAAGCACATGACTAAAAGTCAACATGGTTTTCTTAAGGGGAAATCTTGCCTAACGAACCTGTAAAAATGCTTTGAGGAAATAACAGGTAAGATAAACAAAGAAGATTTAGTGGATATTGTTTACTTAGATTTTCAGAAGGCATTTGACAAGTTGCCGCACATGAGGCAGCTTAACGAGGTAAGAGCCCATGGTATTACAGGAAAGATACTGGCATGGATGGAAGATTGGCTTATTAGCAGGAGGCAAATAGCTGGAATTAAGGGGGCCTATTCTGGTTGGCTGCCAGTGACAAGTGGTGTTCCATAGGTGCTGATAACGGGACCGCTTCTTTTCACATAAAATATCATCGATTTGGATGATGGAATTCATGGCTTAATGACCAAGTTTTCAGATGATACAAAGATGGTGGAAACGCAGGTAGTGTTAAGGAAGCAGGGAGTCTGCAGAAGGATTTAGACAGATTAGGCAAATAATGGGTAAAGAAGCGGCAGATGAAATATTGTTTCAAGAAATGTATGGTCATGTACTTTGATAGAAAGCATAAATGCATAGTCTACTTTCTAAGCAGGGAGAAAATTCAAAAATCAGAGGTGCAAATGGACTTCAGAGTCCTGGTGCAGGATACCATAAAGGTTAACTTGCAATTTGAGTCAGTGGTAAGGATGGCAAATGCAATGTTAGTCAACATTTTGAAAGGACTAGAATATAAAATCATGGATTTGATGCTGAAGCTTCATATGGTATTGATTAGACCACACTTGGAGTATCGTGAGTAATTTTGGCCCCTCATCTAAGAAAAGATGTGCTGGCATTGGAAAGGCATTGTTTGCAAAAATGATTCTGGGAATGAAAGGGTTAACATATGAGGAGTGTTTGATGGCTCTGGGGCTATACTCACTGGAGTTTGGAATGAGGGGGGAATTTTATTGAAGCCTATCGAACATTGAAAGACCTAGACACAGTAGATGTGGAGAGTATGTTTCCTATAGTGCTTGAGTCAAGTACCAGAGGGCACAGCCTCAGAATTTAGAACAGAGATGAACCAAAGGGTGGTGAATCTGTGGGATCGATTGCCATTGCTGACTGTGGAGGCCAAGTGATTAGGTATGTTTAAAGCAGAGATTGATGGGTTAGCCATAATGGACTCAATAAGCCAAGTGGCCTAATTTTGCCCCTATGTCTTATGGTCTTACATTCTTTCCCAGGCTGAGAGACTACTACCTCCCCGCCACCAACCCAGGTCTCACCATAACTGAAGCTCCAGTACTGTATACTGTTTACTTTTTGACTTGAGTCATAAATGCACCATATTATTTGTAAATTGATTTGAGGTAATATCACTAATAGCAGCTGCATGTACTGTGTTGTGCACCTTGGTTTGGAGGAACTTTGTTTCATTTGATGGCATACGTGTATATGGTTGAATGATAATAAATTTGAACTTGTACTTGAACTGTTCACAATTATCAAATGCAATCACTTAATGCCTGAAAGCTGGCCAAGTACAAGAGGCTAATGTTACCGGGGTGAAGCATCCCAGCACTTGTACTGCATCTGATGATGTATTGATTTGTCTCAGCACCCCTCCCCCCAAATGTCTCTGAGAACATGAATAGTTGGCAAAACTCTTTTTACAGCTTTACAAACTGCCAAGGTGCCCAGAGCACAGAATATCTCTGACAATTATAAACTTCAAAAATGATTAAAACTGAAATAAATAATTTTAAAATTTAAAAGTTATTAAACTACTGTAACACTGGAAGGATAAAATTGAGCAAATCACAGAACATAATTAAATGAAATTAAAAATTAAATGAATCAAAATAATTATGAAAAGCGACTTCTTGTTTGGTTATTTTCTTCTAGTCCCAAGTCACTCATAGAAATCAATGGGGTCACCGATCCAGTGTCTAACAAGTGCAGGATCTGATAGATGATTCCTCGGTCCAAAGGTAATGAATGGGACCATAGCAACAACCAGGTCTTTCAGACAGAACCACTTGCTAAGTCGAGGGTATTGTAAAAATGATCTGAAAATCTTCATCAGACCTTTTGCCCTCAAGTCTTTGAAGCATGATGTGAATGCTCAAGTGCTGAGTTTGTGATCTGATATCCTGAAGAGGAACAATTTGCCTTTGCTCAGCTGCCGTGCACCCTTTTGATCTTGTTTCACTACACACTGCAGGCAGCTCATCATCAATACTCTAAATTGCCATATTAGCATGGGTGGTCCACTTAATTAGTCTTCTGTTGCCTATGGCACAACATTTATCCTGCCAGTAGTAATCGCATATTAGAAACTACAGGTGTATACTACTCCCTTTGAATTTGTCTCTATACACACTCAGTAAAAATCATCATCACTATTTGCTGTATCGTATGACATGGGCGGTCAAGGTCTTTCCATGACCATGTTTGTTCTTGGCAAATTTTATACAGAAGTGGTTTGCCATTGCCTTCTTCTGGACAGTGTCTTTACAAAGCAGGTGACCCCAGCCATTATCAATACTTCAGAGATTGTCTGCCTGGCATTAATGTCAAATAAACAGGACTTGTGATATGCACCAGTTGCTCATACAACTATACACCACCAGCTCCAATGGCCTTCATGTGACTCTGCTCAGGGGCCCAAGGGTGACCTGCAGGCTGGCAGAGGGAAGGAGCTCCTTACACCTCCTTTGGTAGAGATATATCTCCACGCTGCCACCCAAATACACTCAGTGGCCACTTTGTTAGATATGTTTGTGATCTGCTGCTGTAGACCATCCACTTCAAGGTTCAATGTGTTGTGCCTTCAGAGATGCACACAACTGCTGTAACGTGTGATTATTTGAGTAACTGTCACGTACTTGTCAGCTTGAACCAGTCTTGTCATTCTCCTCAGACCCTTTTCATTAACAAGGTATTCTCATCCCCTGAACTACCGCTCACTGGATGGTTTTTGTTTTTTGCCACATTCTCTGTAAACTCGAAAGACTGTTGGGCATGAAAATCCCAGGAGATCTGTAGTTTCTGAGATAATCAAACCTCCCTATCTGGCACCAACAATCATTCCACGGTCAAAGTCATTTATGACACATTTCATCCCCATTCTGATGTTTGGTCTAAATGACAAATGAACCTATTGACCATGTCTGCATGTTTTTATGCATTGAGTTGCTGCCAGATGGTTGGCTGATCAGATATTTGCATTTTTGAGCCAGTGTACATGTTTATCTAATGATGTGGGCACCAAGTATAGAACTTTCAATGGCTTACAGTGATACAATGGTTAAATATCAGAAACTTGCACCAGGGAGTGAGTGCAAATCCCACCAGAGCAAGTCACAATCTTTAGTTAAAACTAACTATGCATCAGCAATGCTGATTAATTCAGGATTGTCATAAAAATGTATTTAGTTTGCTAACCACCTGCAGGCAAGTAGACCTTTTACCCATAGATGGTCTGGTCTATGTTAAATTCCCAAGTTCACTACTGAAATCTACCACTAAACGGAATAACAAGCCACTCAGTCAAGCTCAGACAGGGATGGACAGTAAATGCTCTCTGCCAGAAATGCCTAGACTCTGCAAAATGATTGGAAATAATGCAACACACTGACTTACTAACGAAACACAAGCAGTTGCTTTGTGCACTGCAAGCTCCCATAAAACGCATTGTTATTTGGCATCCCCTGCAATCTCTACCATCGAGCCGTCCCGAGGGCATCGAGTGCCAGTGCACATCAATGCTTGTAGACTCCCCTCCAGTGTATTCCCCATTGAACACATCTATAAGGAGTGAAGTGACAGGAAAGCAACATCCTTCATCAAGAACCCTCGCCATTAAGGCCAAGCTCTCCTATCACTACTGCTACTGGGAAGGAGGTACTGGAGCCTTAGGTCCCACACTACCAGGTACAGGGACAGTTGTTACCCTTCAACCACCAAGCTTCTAAACCAGAGTGGATAATTTCACTCACAACACTGAAATGATTCCACAACCTATTAAATCACTTTCAATTCATGTTAACAGACCTATCAATTCATCTATCTGTTTATCCATCTATCTATTTATTTATTTAGTTTGTACAGTTTTCCCTTTTTTGAATATTGACACTCTGTGTGTAGTTTTTCATTGAACGTACTGCATTTCTCTGTTCTACTGTATTATATATTGATGTATACTGTACATACTTCTGATAATAAATTAACTTCGAACTTTGAAGTTCCACACTATCTGAATATAAGAATATATAGTCATAAGTTCAGTGTTGAGCAATGTAAATCTTGGAACTACATTTTGGGAGTATTTCCATCAATTGGATTTTAGTGAGTCAAGAAAGATGGCTCACTGCTACCTTTTCTAAAGCAATTAGGAATTTGTAATAAAAGCAATTAAGCAATAAATGGATATTTTAAAATGGAAATTCATTAAATAAGAGGTGGATATTCATGAGTGGTCATTACTGTAGGAGGGGCAGTTTAATAGGCTGAATACTGATGTAGACACCCTGCTGGGTTTCGAGAAGTAGTCCCTTCAGCAATATGATTCAAAGCAATCGTGGCTGATGTAATATCATATAACTCCTCATTCCTCTTGTCCTTCTGTGTTCCTTGTGTCTGGAAATATAGTCCTGTTTTGAGAGCATTCATAATTTGTCCTCTACTGCTTCATGTGGTAGAACATTCTGTGAGTTAACCACCATCTGGGTGAAGGAACTTCTCATTTCTGTCCTAAATATCTTAACCTATATCCTGAGATCCTATGGTTCTAGAGAACCCTACAACTGAAATACTCTCCCTGTGTACAGCTGTCAAGCCCTGTAAGAGTTTCAGTGAAGTCCCTTTGCATTGTTCTAAACACAACAGTGAATGGTCAATCCAATCTCTCCTCGAACAGCAGTCCTGCCTACTCTGCAAGCATTCTGCTGAGGCCTTGCTGTATTCCCACTATTGTAAGTACATCTGTTTTTAGGGTAGTAAAATTGCACACAATGCTCCTGGTGTGAGCTCATCTAGGTCCTGTACAAGGAAGGTGAAACATACTAGCTCTTGAAACTCAAGTCCTCTGGCAGTGAAGAGCAACAAATAGCAATGTCTAGGACACTCTGCTTGGAGTGAAGGACATTTACAGAATTGTGACTAAGCTTTATTTTTATTTGTTTAGAGATATATCACGGAACAATCCCTTCTAGCCCAATGAGTCGCACTGCCCAGCAACCCACTAGCCTACTCATAATGCAATTTACAATAAACCCACTAACTGCTAAGTCTTTGGACAGTGGGAGGAAGCTGGAGTACCTGCAGGAGAGCCATAAACTCACAGGGAGAACGTAAAAACTCCTTACAGACAGCAGTGGAACTGAACACCAAACTCCAGAATGACCTGAGCTGGAACAGTGTGGTGCTAAACCCTGCACCCTAAGTATCCTGCTCAGGATGAAGAGACCGGCCCTGCGTATCGGCTCGACTCCCTGCAGGAGTCACAGTGCCTTCTTAACTGCTTGCTGCAACTGCTCCACATCAGATTGTGCTGTACAGCAGCATATCCCAGACTTTCAGCAGTGAACTGCATTTCTCTCTGTCCTTTCAGAGAGGAAAGCCTCACATTTATCTGCACAATTATACATACCATTGTAGCAACAAGGGGGTTTGAATATAGATAAAAAAGTTAAAATCTGCATCTAAAGATTTGCTGTTGATGCTTGTTAGAAAATCAAATACTGTCATGATCTCGTCAGGCAATGCCCCACCTTGCTATTACTTCAGTTATAGGCATCTGTTGGTCTCGTGAGACCATGGATTTGCACCTTGGAAGGTTTCCAGGGTACAGGCCTGGGCAGGGTTGTATGGGAGACCGGCAGTTGCCCATGCTGCAAGCCTTCCCCTCTCCATGCCACCGATGTTGTCCAAGGGAAGGGCACTAGGCACCATGGCACCAGTGTCATCACAGAGCAATGTGTTGTTAAGTGCTTTGCTCAAGGACACAATGCCTCAGTGCCTCAGCTGAGGCTTGAACCAGTGACCTTCAGATCACTAGACCGATACCTTATCTATTAGGCCACACGCCAACCTCAGTAATTGGGCCTCAATCCCCTCATCTGATTTCTAATCATTCCCAGTTCCACTAATTACATACACCTGCCTTCCATCAGTAAATGTAGTATAAAAACCCTGTGATCACAACAAGGAGCTGCCAGTTCGTTGGTCGACTCTTGTATGAGCAACCTCGTTTCATGCTTCTTTAGGACTGTCATTTCTAAGTTTCGCATAATTTCATGGCTTCTCTAGGTGAACCTAGTCCCTGTGTAAAGATTCTCCTGGATACCTATTCCACGCTCGCTATGGTGCTAACACCTCCTGACTCTGTCTCTGCGCCTGTGTCCTGCACTTGGGTTCATCCCCAGCCATTTCCTTGCAACAAATACATAACATAATAAAACAAAGTGATTAAATTAGAAACTCCAGATTTCACTGGAGTTCATGGTGGATAAGTTCCCACACCATGTGTTTAGTTTCTACACAGAAAACCAGAATCAGAATCAGGTTTGTTATTCAAGAATTAAGATTCAGAATTTATTTATTGATGTATTGGGGTACAGCACTGAACAACCCCTTCTGGCCCTTTGAGCCACACCACCCAGCAATCACCTGATTTAATCCTAGCCTAATCACGGAACAATTTACCTACCAACTGGTATGTCTTTGGACTGTAGTAAAACCCAGAGCACCCAGAGGAAACCCACATGGTCGGAGAGAGAACATGAAAACTCCTTACAGTCAGTGTTGAATGTCATTTCCTGTACACAAGTGTAAAGGGGAATTAAATTATTGGTACCCCAGATCCGATGCAACACAAAAAAGACACAATAAGATAAGGAGCATAATAATAATTTTTAAAACCACCCAATATATATAAATATGTAAGATATCTTATATACATAGATTGATTATATGTTCATAATGTGAGCTAGGGACAGGAGTATTGGTACATAAGGTGACTGAAAGTAGTGGTGATTGCGATGCGGAGGGATAAGTTAGTGGCTGGAGGTGTTGTTCAGCCCTACTGCTTAGTGAAAGTAACTATTTTGGAGTGTAGTGGTCCTGGTGTGAATATTACGTAGCCTCCTCCCTGATGGGAATGGGACAAACAGTCCAGGAGCACAATGGGTGGGATCCTTCATGATGGTACTGCCCCCTTCTTGGCAACATACAGTATATATATCCTTGATGGCAGGTAGGCTGATGCCAGTGATGTGTTGGGTAGTTTTGACTACCCGTTATAGAGCCTTCCGGTCTGCCGCAGTCTAAGTAACTTTGGCAGTGGAAAGATTTCCTATGCCGTGGTTTAAGTATATCAGAAACTGAAGATCTACTGGAATTGCGCATTCACGTTTGAGCAACGTGTATAGCAACGGGCCCAGCACACTGCCCTGGGAGGCACCTGTGTTGAGGGTGATGGGGAGGGAGAAGCAGATGTGCTTCCTGACTGTCTGAGGTCTGTTGATTAGGAAGTCCAACACCTAATTCATAGTGGTGTACTTAGACTGACAAGTAGGAGCTTGTTTAACCGTAACTGTGAGACAACAGTGTTGATTGCCGAACTGAAATCCAGAAACAGTATTCTAACTTAGATGACCTTGTTTTCTAGGTGTGTCAGGGCCAAGAACATGACAGATGCTATGGCATCTGCTGTGGAGCAGTTCTGTCAGTAAGCATATTGGTGAGTGTCCAAAGTGACAGGAATAGAGTTTTTGATATGTGCCATTACCAGCTGCTCAAAGCACTTCATGATGATTAGTGTCAGTGCCACTGGGCAATAGTTGTTTAGTTCTGCAGGTGTAGAGTTCTTTGGTACAGGGATGATGGTGACTGATTTGAAGCATGGGGACAGCAGCCTGGATGAGTGTTGTGTTGAAAATGACCATGAAGACATCAATGAGTTGCATACTCCTCGAGTATTTGGCCTGGGACGTCTCCTGGCCCGGCCACCTTACAGGGGTTGATTCTCAGCAGAGTCCTTCTCATGTCTGCTGTAGTTACAGAGAGTGGCAGGAGAGGGGTAGCTTTTGTGACTTGTGTTGTGCTACATGCCCTGAAGTGTGCATGAAAGAGTATTAGGGAATGAGATGTTGCTGGGACAGTTAATAATACTTTTCCTTGTGTAGTTAGTAATGCCCTTGATGTCCAGCCATATATGCCACAGATTCTTATTGGACAGGTGTTCCTGATTTTTTGAGCGTAGGCAGCCTTGGCCATCTTGATGCCTAAGATGAGGTTTCTCCTGGCTTCTCTGAGAGCTGTTCTGTCACCAGACTTGAAGGCAGCATCATGGACTTTTAGTAGGGAGCACACCTCTGCATTCAGCCAGGGATTCCAGTTGGGTTGTAAAATGACCGTTACTGAGGTACCAACAACATCTACACACTTACTTATGTAGCTGATGACAGATAAGGCATATTCCTCACAGCTTGCGTCTTCTCTGTTTGTGGTGGACTCTTTGAACATCTGCCAGTTCGTTCATTCAAAACAGTCCTGAAACATTAAGATTGCTTCATTAGGCCATACAGTGACGGTCATCTTGAATGGCTTCTCCAGTTTCAGCAGCGGCCCTTGTGTTAGGGTTAACTTTATGGAGATGTGGTCAGAGAGGCCAAGATGAGGGCATGGAATAACTTTGCAAGTACCACGTCTGTTTCTATAAACATGGTTAAGTCTGTTCACAAATTTCACAACACATGCCCGTGATAATAAACCTGATAGTGATTCTGCTTTTCCCCTGGTGGCCATGGCGATGTGTTGGTGGAACTTGGGAAAAATATCCTGCAGGTTAACATGATTGACATTGGTTACAATTATGAAGAGACCACCCGATGCTTATTTTCGAGAGAGCTGATGCTACTGTAAATCTCTTCCAGAGTGACCTTAGTATTTGCGCTACTGGGAGGTGGGTGGGTTAGGATGTAGTCAGCAGTCATGAACAAAATCGCAAACTCTCTGAGCAGGTAATGAGTCTGCCATTTAATTGTAAGATATTAATTTGTCCCAGAACAATGACTGCTAACTAGAGATGAGTATCACTGACTAAAGTTCATTGTTGTAGTGTAATACATGCAGTACAATACATAAAATATGCTACAAATGACAGAAAATCTACATAAAAATATAAATAAATGTCTTGAAGAAGGATCTCAACCTGAAATGTCAACTGTTACTCTTTTCCATAGATACTGCCGGACCTGCTGAATTCCTCCAGCATTTTGTGTGTTACTTAAAATAAATAAGTAGTGCTGAAAGAGAGGAAAAGTAATGAGGTACGTGATACGGGTTTATGAACTGTTCAGAGATGGTGCAAGGAAAGAAGCTGTCCCTAAAACATTGAGTGTGTGCCTTCAGGCCCCTGTACCTCTTCCCTGATGCTAGCAATGAGAAAAGGGTATGTCTTGGGTGGTGGGGGTCCTTAATGAAGAGGATGCATTCTCTTTAAGCCATGGGCTTTTGAAGACATCTTTGGGGAGGCTAGTGCCTATGATGGAACTGCCTGAGTGTACAATTCTTGAAGCCAGCAATAAAAAAAGTGAAAGACATTTTCTTTTTGCCAGCAGTCTTGGTAGTGAATTATCCAGAAAATGCCTGCTGTGTTGCGGTTAATGTAAAGCTCTATAATAACAGCGGTCATTGATTGGGGTTCAATCCCCACTGCTGTAGGTCAAGAGTGCGTACATTCTCCCCATGACTGTGTGGATATCCTTTTTGTGCTCTGTTTTCCTCACACATTCCAAAGACAGGTGAGCGTTAGTAAACACGAGGAAATCTGCAGATGCTGGAAATTCAAACAACACGCACAAAATGCTGGTGGAACACAGCAGGCCAGGCAGCATCTATAGGAAGAAGCACTGTCGACGTTTTGGGCCGAGACCCTTCATCAGGACTAATGAGCGTTAGTAAATTGTGGGCATACTATGTTGGCGCCAAAAGCATAGCAACACTTGCGGACTGCCCCCAGTGCAATGTTCAGAGTGCGCTGGCCATTGACAAAAAGATAACGTTTTTCAGAGTTATATTTCAGTGTGCATTCGACAAATAAAACAGAATTTTAATCTCTAATGGCTCATCCTAATTTTGTGGCATTTTCTTATCTTTTGGCACCAAGCGTCATCAGTGCCAGCTGTTCTTGCCCTATTTTACTTACTGTGCCTGTGAGCAAAGTTAAATATTAATACAATGGCAGGGCTCCTATTTATTCTAGTAACTAATCATTGGCAATAAGGAGCTTTTCAATCTTTTATTACTTTTTCTAAACTGCATTTACAATTGAAAAATTAAACCTCACTAATGTACTGTGCAAGTCAACATATTTATGTCTAAAATTCTGTAAGATATTCTCAAATGTTTCCAATCATTATTCAAATCAATATTACACTGCTTCAGGGCATAATGATTAATTGAAAATTGCAATCTGAAAAACTAAAGTAACCCTCATCCGTTTCTATTTGGTAAGTTACAGTGAGGTTGAATTAATAAATACTACAGCAGATATTTGCCAATTAGCATTGTTGCAAATATGTTTAAACAAGATTTCCCCTGTCATATGCTCCAATGTATTCACTCAGTCTTCCTCAATTACAGGCATAATAGCATTCTATCCCAAAGTAGCCCCCTAAATCATAGCTTGACTGCTACAGTATCACTGATAGACATGTCATTTTTCTGTCACTTATTTACTCAGTGGCCACTTTATTAGGTACACCAGTACACCTGCTCATCAATGTAAATATCTAATCTGCTAATCATGTGGCAGCAACTCAATGCATAAAAGCATTCATACATGGTCAAGAGGTTCAGTTGTTGGTCTGACAAAATACCAGAATGTGGAAGAAATGTGATCTAAGTAACACTAATGATCATTGGTGCCAGATGGGGTGGTATGAGTATTGAAAAATTAGTCTGAACAAACCACTAAGTTCCAGAAATTTCCAGTGTTTTTTTTTATCATAAGTCCTACTGCATTGCTAAATTCCTTGGACCTAAGCCATATCAGAAACACATTTACCTCTCAGGGAAACACAGCAATCCAAATGGGTCACTGGACATATATCATAAACTGGGAAGAAAATGCTTGTCTCGAAATCTTACACTATAACATCTCCTTCCTCCTTCTTCCCTTTCTTAAAGGCCTTCTCCTTTCAGATTCCTCATTCTTCAGCCCTTCACCTCTTCCAACCATCACCTGCCAGCCTTTTATTTCAATCCCACTTCCCCATCCACCTACCTTCCCCCCTCACCTGGTTTCACTGACCAATTGCCAGCTTAACCTCCTTATTCTGGCTTCAATCAGCCTTCCCCCCCTCCCCAAATCTTTTCCAGTCCTGATGAAGGGTCTCAGCCCAAATCATTGATTATTTATTCATTTTCATAGAATCCACCTGATCTGCTGAGTTTCTCCAGGAATTTGTGTGTGTAACATATTTCACCTACATTATTCCCAGAAGCTCAATGCAGTTCTTACTCACCTTTGAGATGTAGTGTGTTACTGATGACTTACAAGTTACAGTTTATTGTCATTTAACCTGTTACATATCCCGTAACTGGGTCACTTACCAGCAAAGATAGAGAGGTCCGTTGAAGTCTGATGGTACTATTTTTAACAGTATTTATTGATAGAAGTACACAAAAATAATATCAGTGCAAACACACAGATAATATACGTCATCAATACTAAATATAAAAGCGTGGGTATAATAATAATCAATAAGAAATAGCTCTATCGTTGTCTAGGGGATAATGTATTGTCCGATGGAAATATAAAAGTCACTTTAGTTCAGTCAAGCTGTAGGCTGCAGCCTTTGGTTGGAGAGAGAGACGGGTTAAAACTTGCCCATTCCTTTTATGATGTCAATCCTTCGAGAGTCATTGGGAGTTGAGTTCCCCGTTGTTAGCTAAAAACCGTTTTTCCGTGGCAAAGGCCACCGATTCCGGGCAAATGGAAGCGGACGCACGTGGCCTTCCACTGGTTTTCGCTATTACAGGATCGCTAGCGTTTCTTCTGGTGTGTCTGAGGGGCTGTTCCCACAGACCCTCTTTTTATCCTGACTCACAGGGTCTCAGGTGTCAATCAGGTTGGGATGATGCAATCCCTCCACCAACCTCCTCCTTGGTTCATTGCCTGGGGCTTTGATTGCATCGTACAGGATGCAATACACAAGTCCGTCTCCAAGAGACAGTAGCCGGCGGTATCAATGGGTCTGCCTTTCGGAGGCTAGGACACATTCCAACCCTTTTGTGGATTCTGCATGTCTTTCTCTCATTTCCTGTGTCCCCTGAACTGACTTAATAGTGATCTTGCGATTCTCACAAAGGAGGGGGCTACCCCGCACCCTTCAGCCCCTCAGAGCTGTGGCACATTCTAACAAACCATACACATGCAAACAGTTAAATAGTGGCAAGGTTCAAAACACAGTACATATAGTCACACACAGCACATATAGTTAAGATCCAACACATACAGTCACAGATTAATATCAGCACAAGTCCCTTAGTAACCTGAAGATTGACTGGATGACGTAAAGTGTGAGACCCTTACCGTTCCTTACCCATCTTCCCAAAACTTACCTACTTTAATTTGCAACTGGCCAGTCTATACAGGAGTTTTTCTATGGATTTTAGGAAATATCAAAAGAGCGAAATTCTTTACTTGGTGAAATATCTTTGCTTGGAGTTCAGCGTTCACAGTATCTAAATTGCAATGGTTAATGGTTTGAAAGCTTCTCTTTTTGCAGTTAAGTTGCACTTGTGTCCATCTCAGGGATTAATCCACTGATGAATTGAAGATGTACAATTTCTGGTGACTGATCAGGTTATCCTTCCTTGAGTGCCCTCTGACTGATACATTTACTGTAAAGGCAAAACTGCACTAACCATTAGCAACTGCATTTGTAGCTTCCTCTTTGCTCTGCATTCTCCTAATTTGTGCCCTGGACTGAGCAAGCAGACTATCAGCTTTCTCCACCATTCCTGTGTTCTTTTTTTTGTATCACCTGTTTAACAATTTTTTAAAAACATTTCAGAGATACAATTTTGTTTTTGGAAATTACAAGAACTCTGAATCTGCTAGTAAAGCGACAAGAAATCAACATCCATTATCGAAGACCCCCACCATCCAGGCCATAGACTATTCTCACTATTGCCATCAGGAAGGGGGTATTGGAGCCTTAGGTCCCACACCACCAGGATCAGAAACAGTAATTACCCTTCAACCATCAATATACTGAACCAACGTGGATAACTTCACTCACCACAACACTGAATTGGTTCCACAATTGATGGACTCACTTTCAAGGCCTCTGCAACTCAGGTTCTCAGTATTATTTATTTATTTAGACAATTTTTTTTTTCAGCTCAAGCTGGTACAGGCATAGCCAATGTTACGCGTGCGTCCCCAACTCTGAGGGGCCGAAGGGTCCAAAGTAGCCCCCCTCCTTTTTGAGAATCGCAAGATCGCTATTAATTCAGGTCAGGAGACCCAGGAAATGAGAGAGAGATGTTTGGAATGTCCTGGCCCTCAGCGATACAAAGCCACTGAATACAGCCATTGTCTCTTGGAGACGGAATTGTGTATTGAGTACTGTGCTATTCATTTGAAGCCCTCAGGGAATGACCAAAAGTGGGCTGGTTGAGGGATGGCATCCTTCCAACCTGATTGACATCTGAGACCCTGTGAGTCAGGATAAAAGAGGGTCTGGGGAACAGCCCCTTTAGACGCACCAGAAGAAACGCTAGAAATTCTGTAACAGTGTAATAGCGACAGCCGGTGGAAAGCCCACGTGCGTCCTTTTCCATTTGCCTCGGAATTGGTGGGCCTTACCATGGAAGAAGGACTTTAGCTAAAGACAAAGGAGAAATCAGCCCCAACGACTCTCGAAGGATTGACATCATAAAAGGAATGGGCAAGTTTTAAACTCTCTCTCTCTTGACTCCAACCAAAGGCTGCAGCCTGCATGAACTTGAGTGACTTTTATATTTCCATCGGACAATACATGATCCCCTAGACAACGATAGAGCTATTTCTTAGTGATTATTATTATACTCGCGATTTTAGATTTAGTGTTGACGATGTATATTATCTGTATGTTTGCATTGATATTATTTTTGTGTATTTTTATCAATAAATACTGTTAAAAATAGTACCATCAGGCTTTAACGGACCTCTCTATCTTTGCTGGTAAGTGACCCAGTTATGGGGTACGTAACACCAAGCACACTCATTTCTCCATTGCTAGGAACTTACAGATTATTCTAGTGGTGCTTAGTATTGTGGCTTTTTGGAGATTTGCGTAAATATTGCTGAGTAGGCCTAATTATTTAATTATTATGTAGTGCCCTTGGGATGACACCAGTTGTAGATATTGCTATTGGGACAATGTATACCTTGCTCATGTTCCATAGTCTTTCAATTTCCTCTTTAAATTCAGCATATTCCAGATGTCTTCCACTTATTGATTTCTGTATGTAATGTGCGTTTGGAATGCCTATATCTGATAAACAAGTTCTTCTTGCTTGTTTGTCCGGTATTGTTATATCTAGACAGTTATTATGGAATGTCCTATTTGTAATAATGGATCGGTTGTAATATAATTTGTGTATTCTGACTCTAAAACTGGATCAGGGTTGTATTTATTGTAAGGAATAGTGTCTTTTATGAGCTTATATTTTAAAGCAAGGTTTTGGTGAATAATGTTCGTTACTTAATTGGGTCTATGTAAGGATCAGATTGAGTTAAACATGTTCCGAATGTGGAGCAAATCTGATGGGCAGAAGGGTACAGAATCGCCAATGCCCCCCCCCCCTTTTTTTGGAGAATCACAAATCGCTACTATTCTGATGCTGTTATCAAAGGAAATGAGAGAGATAAACAGCTCATACAAATTTATGAGAGATGAGCACAGCACAGGTTGGAATGTCTCCTATTGACAAAGAGAGAGATTACTGCTATTGTCTCTTGGAGAAGGAATCGTGTATTGAGTACTGTTCTATTCATTGAAACCCCTCAGGGGGCAATCAGAGTGGTCTGGTTGAGGGATTGCATCATCCCAACCTGATTAACATCTGAGACCCCGTGAGTGGGGATAAAAGTAGGGTCTGGGGAACACCCCTCAAACGCACCAGGAAAGACGTTATGAGACTGGTGGGGGCTTGTGTGTGTGTCCACCCTTGCCTGGGTGATGAGTCCTCCACGGAACGGTCTAGCTAAAGGACGGAGATGGATCAAGATCGTAAAAGGGAAGTCTTCAAGTTACTCTCTCTCTCTCCCTCTCTCTCTCTCTCTCTCTCTCTCTCTCTCTCTCTCTCTCTCTCTCCAACAATTGCAACACAGTGATCAGCAACTACTGCAGCCTGCATGAACTGAACTGAACTTTATATTTCCATCGGACAATTCATTATTCCCTAGACAACGATAGAGCTTATTTCTTATTGATTATTATTATACCCGCACTTTTAGGTTTAGTATTGATGACGTATATTATCTGTATATTTGCATTGATATTATTTTTGTGTATTTTTACTAATAAATACTGTTAAAAATAGTATCATCAGACTTCAACGGATACTCCTATCTTTGCTGGTAAGATACCCAGTTACGGGGTTCGAAACAACTTGGGGCCTCGTCTTGAGATTTGATACCAAATTGGAGGGCCAGTAAATCGGGCTTTTAAGTCCAGACTTGGATCTGGTTGCGCGGGTAACCAGACGGGAAACCAGCAGAGATGAATGTAGACGAATTTACACAAAACCCGACTTTAAAGGTACTAGAGGGGGCCACAAAGACGGACTTGGTAAATATTGCGAAAGGACTAAACCTCGCAGAGGTGAGGTTGTCAATGAAAAAGTGGGAGATGCGGAGGGCCATAACTCAGTATTATTTTGAGACAAATGTGTTTTTGGCTGAGGTATTGGACAATATCCCTGAAAAGGTACCAGCTATTGGAATGGCTCAGTTAGAGTTGGAGAAATTGAGGCTGGACGTGGAACAGAGGAAAAGGGAGTAAGAGCTCCAGCTAAAGGAGTTAGAGGCGAAGAGGGAGCATGAAATTAGGTTAAAAGAGCTGGAAGCAGCTGAAAAACAGAGGGAGCATGAAAGAGCTGAAAGGGAGAAGGAGAAAGAGAAGCAGCATGAGCTGGACATGGAGAAGTTAAGGCAAGAGAGAAGGGTCCAAGGGCCAGGTTTAATGTCAGTAGGGAGTTTAGGTTAGTACCTCCGTTCGAGGAGACAGATGTTGATAGTTATTTCTTGCATTTTGAAAAGGTGGCAGTGAATCAGAAGTGGCCCAGAGATCAGTGGGTGGCGTTGTTACAAAGCGTGTTAAAAGGGAAGGCACAACGGGCATATGCGGCATTGTCTGTGGAGGAGAAGGAGTATGAGAATTAGGAGGAAGTAAAACAGGCCATTCTTTGGGCCTACGAATTGGTACCTGAGGCCTATAGACAAAAGTTCAGAGATTTAAAGAAAGTGTGGAATCAGACGTATGCAGAGTTTGCCTATGAGAAGGGTGTGCTCTTGGATCGCTGGTGTGTGGCAGAAAGGGTGGAAGAGGATTTTTGGCGTTTCAGAGAGTTAATTCTGATTGAGGAATTTAAAGGTTGTGTTTCGGATGATATCCGGATGTATTTGAACGAGAAGCCGAATAAGTCCATATCAGAATTTGCCAGGTTCGCAGATGAATATGCCCTAACCCACAAGACAAAGTTTTCCTTGAATAAGAGTTACCAGAAAGACCATAGGAACGGTAGAGAAAGCCCGCCGGCTGAGGCAGAAATTCAGCCGGGAGCTAGTGGTAAAAGTAAGGAGGAAGAAAGGCAAGATGGCAGGAGGGTTCCTGGCTTGACCTGTTTTAATTGTGGAAAGGTGGGTCATATTGCATCTAGGTGCTTTGCTCCGAGGAAGGAGGCAGGGAAAGGGAACGCAGCAGTCCCTACAGGGTGTATTGTGTTGATCAGCAAATTGATGAGAAAGCCCCAGGTAGATAGAATACAAGAGGGGTGTGAGAAATTTATTTCAGAAGGGACCGTGTCTGTGAAAGAGGGAGAAACACCAGTTCCAGTTTGGATCTGGAGAGATACTGGAGCTGAGCAGTCATTGATTCTCGGTAAGGCACTAGATTTTGGTCCTGAGACAGGAGAGGTAGTTTTGAGAGGCATAGGAAAAGGGGCAGAAGCTGTACCTTTGCATAGGATCATTATAAATTGTGATCTGGTATCTGGACCAGTTGAAATAGGGGTGCGATCAGAATTCCCGAGAGAAGGCGTGGACGTCCTTCTTGGTAACGATTTAACAGGTGGTGACGTGTGTTCAGCAGTGAAGCTGACGAGCAAGCCTGTAAGTGTTGAGGACCCGCCCCTAGGTTCCAAGATCTATCCCACATGTGTGACCACTCGCAGCATGTCGAGAAAGGCAGCTGAGAAAGAGACCAGTTTAAATCAGTCCAGTATCGATTTGGCTGAGACATTTTTACCGACCCTGTACCAAGAGGGGTTAGAGGGTGGTAAAACGGAGAATAGGGAGGTGAAAGAGAGTAAAGGAGAGGAGGTAGACCTACCCTTAACCAGGAGGAAATTTATAGAGGCACGGAGTAAAAATGAGAAACAGATAAGGCTGTTAGAAGGTCCAGGGTTGGACATGGATGATCTGTCTGGCTTGACAGAACTGTTTGAAGAAGTTGAAAAATTTAAATGAGTTCCTGATAATGAAATAAGGGCAGTCCTAGATGAAAAGGATGCCATTACCTTGAAGGTGTCTGCTGGGTTGGCAGATGAGGTTGTTTCAGCCCGCAGGGTTGAGTTTACTCCGGAAGGGAGTTGCCCGGAGAGTAACTGGGAGGATCAGGGGAACTTAGAATTTGAAAAGGGGACGGGTATTGAAAGCCTGGAAGAGGCAGATATCCCGTTTGAGTGTGTTCAAGATGTGGATGCACGTGGTACTGAACCTAGTAATGAAACTCAGGAAAAGTCTGAGGTATCTGATTCAGTTAAAAAGGAATGCAGTCCTTGTGGGTCAGATGGACTTGGTTCAGTGAAGAAAGGGTTAACCTTGGTACTAGTGGGAAGTGAGAATTCCCAGTTGTTTGTGTTCGAAGGTGTGTTAAAAGTTAGTGAGGAGATAAAAGGTGGTGATGTGGATATTATTATTGAAGGAGAAGGGAAAAGTGTAGTTCCTAAATTGGATGAAGAAAATTTAAAGTCTGGATTGGTGTCAGAAGCAGTAACCAGGCTGAAGGAACAATGGCTTGTTAACAAGGTGCCTGTGAATCAATTACAGTTTGATTTGGAATGTAAAGGTACCCCACTTGCTAATGTTATTCAAGGGTGTGCTGTGAAGAGGCAGAATTTGAAATGTTGTTTGGACAAAGAGGGATCGCTTGCAGATATTAAACTGAAAACTAATAGAATGAAGGGTCCTGAAGATAAAACTAACGACTTGCTTAAAAATAAAGAATTGTGTGGAAGTTCAGAAAATGGGCTAAGTTTGGAAAACATTGTTGATAAAATAACTCCTATGAAAGGAGCATGCAAAAGCCTATTCCACACTGGTGAGCAAGCTAACCACGTGAGCGTTAAGTGGAAAAGGGGCGAAGGTTGACAAAATGCCACTTTAAGTAATAGAATCTGGTTTTGAGGGATTTCGACAAAGCATGTAAATAATAAAGACAACACCATGGAAGATTGACTGTTAAGTTTGAAAGTAAAATAAAGATTAGTATTTGCATAAACTTTTGTAATATAAACGTAAGCTAAGATCAAAACTCTTTAGTTTTGTTTTGCTGAAGAAAAGGAATAAAAATAGGTGGTTATTAAATTGGAGTCTGATGCTACAGGAATTTTATTAGGTACAAGATATTAAGATATTAAAGGAAGTGACAATGTAATCGTTAAATGTTTAGATGCTGAATTGAATGTATAACTGTATTACTCTGTAGTGAAAAAACTCTTTTGTATTGTGTTAGATTCTGAAATTCTGTAAGACTCTGTATTAGTTAATTTTTCCCTGTGGTAAAAATTCTTAGAAGGATGGGGGTGTTACAAATGAGGAGCAACTCTGATGGGCAGAAGGGTACAGAATCGCCAATACCCCCCCCCCCCCTTTTTGGAGAATCACAAATCGCTACTATTCCGATGCTGTTATCAAAGGAAATGAGAGAGATAAACAGCTCATACAAATTTATGAGAGAGGGGCACAGCACAGGTTGGAATGTCTCCTATTGACAAAGAGAGAGATTACTGCTATTGTCTCTTGGAGAAGGAATTGTGTATTGAGTACTGTTCTATTCATTGAAACCCCTCAGGGGGCAACCAGAGTGGTCTGGTTGAGGGATTGCATCATCCCAACCTGATTGACATCTGAGACCCCATGAGTGGGGATAAAAGTAGGGTCTGGGGAAGACCCCTCAGACGCACCAGGAGAGATGTTACGAGACCAGTGGGGGCTTGTGTGTGTGTCCACCCTTGCCTGGCTAATGAGTCCTCCACAGAACGGTCTAGCTAAAAGACAGAGACGGATCAAGATCGTAAAAGGAAAGTCGGCAAGTTACTCTCTCTCTCTCCCTCTCTCTCTCCAACAATTGCAACACAGTGATCAGCAACTACCGCAGCCTGCATGAACTGAACTGAACTTTATATTTCCATCGGACAATTCATTATCCCCTAGACAACGATAGAGCTTATTTCTTATTGATTATTATTATACCTGCACTTTTAGGTTTAGTATTGATGACGTATATTATCTGTATATTTACATTGATATTATTTTTATGTATTTTTACTAATAACTACTGTTAAAAATAGTATCATCAGACTTCAACGGATACTCCTATCTTTGCTGGTAAGACAGCCAGTTACGGGGTTCATAACAAACATCTGCACGATACTGTAATGTGTTGGAATGTTTCTGGTTTCTCTTGGCACTTTCTGCATTTATCATCTTGAATTTGTTGTTTTTTATGATATATTTATGATATTTTTTTGAGTTAAGCACCTGGCCCTGTGTTGCCACAAGGAACCCCTCTGTTTCTGGGAAGAGGTCTCCAACTCTGAGCCAGAAGTTTGACGCTTCCTTGTCAACATCTAGTCTGTTCAGATCATGGGGAACTTCTATTGGTTAACGTTTTGTTCCATAGTGATAATTTCTTCACTTTTCTGGGTTGCGCTTTCATTGAAGTTTAGTGGATTGTACTTCTTATTGGAATTGCATATGCTTTTGTAGAGTGCTGAATCCTTTTGTTGTTGATGAAATTATATCCTTAGAAGTTTTATCCGATTGCTGTGTAATTTTTTTAATGTCAGTTATTCCTCCTCCTCCCCCTGTCCTAGGAGGTGTTGATGTAAGTGTGTTTGAGTGTACAGTGTGTTTAGTAAAATTTGTCAGTTCAGTTCTTATTTTTGTTTGTGAATTTTCTGATTGGTATTGGGCCAAGATATTATGTGGGTATAGCAAAATTGTTTGTTACATTTGTTATTTTTTAACTATTGAGTTCTGTTTGACAGATTTTCTTAAGCTTTGAAGTAAATGTTGTTGGAAGTTTTTTCTCCTTTATCACACAATGATGTATTTTTATTTGTTCATTGATATCCCAGACACTTAAATATTTCATATTTATCCATCGGTTGTATTGTATCATGCTTCACTGTTTTATATTCTACTAACTCTATTGCCACTTCCTTTATGTTTAAGAGAAGAATATGTTCAACATTTTTTTTGTATTTGCGCAGTTTATCTTCTTTTGCACATTGATTGATTGTCAGTCTCTGTGTATGTCATTCTTCATTCATTCTATTATACTTCTTTGTTCTACGATGAATGCCAGGGAGAAAATGAATCTCAGGCTAGTATGTGGTATGTGGATATGGGGACAAGGAAGGAACCGGGTATTGATAGTAGATGATCAGCTATGATCTCAAAATGGCGGTGCAGGCTCGAAGGGCCGAATGGTCTACTTCTGAACCTATTGTCTATTGTCTATATATGTACTTTGATAATAAATTTAGTTTAAACTTTGAATCTTTGAATTTAGTTTCAAGATTTACAAAGTGGTTTCATTTATAATGAGGTTTCAGCAGGAAGGCATTTCTAATTGAACACCCGACTGGGTTACATTGCAAATGCAAATACAGAATTCAAAGCTTCTCCATCTCTGTTGTGGAAACCAGCTAACTAAATATTGCGATACATCAGACACATAGTGTGAGATCGATTTGCAGGAACTCTCTTGGTTTCTTTAAATGGAACACATTATCTGATGGCATGTTTTTCTTTCTATTCAGTAGCTTCTGACTACGAAGCCTAGAGCTGTGACTGTATGATGAATATAGCCATATAGATACTCAATACCTGGGGCAGGTTAAGGACTGGATTAAGCCACCAAACAGGGGCCTCCCACCCTTTACTGTTCTCAGAAGCTGAACATTTATGGAGTCAAAATTCTCACATGGAATGCTTGGATGTTACATTTTTGTTCAATTTCTGGATTTGTGGGTAACATGCAAACTCATTTGTAGAGCTCTTTCAATCTAGATATAATTAACCCCTCCATCCAGAGGACATAGCTATAAAGAAATTGCAAATTCATTGTTTATTGTCGTCCTCAGTTTCCCTAAAGGAGATGCTGGGGAGTTATCTGCTTCATACTTAATCTCTCATTTTGGCAGTCTGAGGTATCCATCTGCTTCAAGCAGGCTTCATTTATACCAGTGCCTCGGAAGAGTGTGGCAACCAGCCTCTATGATTATCATCGAGTAGCACTTACATCCACCATGAAGAAATGCTTTGAGAGGTTGGTGATGAAACATATTACCTCCTGCCTGAGAAATGACTTTGATCTGTTCCAATTTGCCTAACGGCACATGCAATTTCATTGGCTTTTCATTCAACCCTGGGACATCTGGACAGCAAAGATGTAAGCATCAAGGTGCTCTTTAATCACTCCAGCTCAGCATTCAATACTAGTAGCCCCTCAAAACTAATCAATAAACTTCAAGACCTTGGCCTCAATACACCCTTGTGCAATTGGATCCACAATTTCATTACTTGCAGACCCCAGTCCATTTGGATTGGCAAAAATATCTCTTCCACAAACACCATCAGCACAGGTGCACCACAAGGCTGTGTGCTTAGCCCCCTTCTCTACTTGCTTTACGCGTATGACTGTGAGGCTAAGCACAGCTTCAATGCCATATTTAAGTTTGCTGATGACACCACTGTCATTGGCCAAATCACAGGTAGTGACAAATTAGCTTATAGAAGGGTGATTGAAAATCTGGCTGAGGGGTGCCACAGCAGCAACCTCTCACTCAATGTCAGCAAAAACCAAGGAGGTTATTATTGACTTAAGGCGGAGGAAACCAGAGGTCCATAAGCCAGTCCTCATCAGGGGATCAGTGGTGGGGAGGGTCAGCAACTTTAAATTCCTCGGCATTATCATTTCAGGGGACCTGTCCTGATTCCAACAAGTAGGTGCAATTTTGAAGAAGGATTGGCAACATCTCTACTTCCTTGGAAATTTGTGAAGACTCTGTATGACAGCTAAAACTTTGACAAACTTCTACTGATGTGTCGTGAAGAGTACATTGATTGGTTGCTCTACAGCCTGGTATGCAAAAAACAACGTAATTAAATGAAAAATCCTACGAAAAGTAGAGAACACCAGTTCATCACGGGTAAAGCACTCGCACCATTGAGCGCTATCCATCGTCAAGAACCCCCACCAGCCCGGCCATGCACTGTTCTCGCTACTGCCATCAGGAAGGAGATGCAGGAGCCTTAAGACCCACACCACCAGTCCTTATGAAGGGTCTCAACCTGAAACTCCGAAACTTTGACTGTTTATTTCATTT
Organism: Hemitrygon akajei; assembly: GCF_048418815.1. Lineage (NCBI taxonomy): Eukaryota > Metazoa > Chordata > Chondrichthyes > Myliobatiformes > Dasyatidae > Hemitrygon > Hemitrygon akajei. The sequence goes on from NC_133144.1 coordinate 26,130,502, forward strand.
CGTAGATGCTGCCTGACTGCCAAGTTCCTTCAGAATTTTGTCTGTGTACCCATAAAACTTAATTCTTCAATCCTTGATATATTTATCTATCTCCACCTTCTACAGAGAATTCCAGAGATTCACAACCCTCTCAGAACTGATGTATCCACGCAATTCAACTGTCAAGCCCCCTATTTTGTCGCTGTGACCCCTGTTCACTGCATTCATTCCAGTTTTCCTGATACTGCCCCAGGCAATGCATCTACTGTGTACCAATATAGTTATTACTGTTTTCATGCAAATAGTTTACATATTTTTTGGTTCTCTAAGCAGGAAATGACATCTAGATGATACTGTTGTGTAAGCAAACTAACCAGAGAGTGTAAAACATTTAAGTTGAGATGTAATGAACCAGTGGGAAAACATTATTTTTGAAGCTTAAAATTTGCAATAAAACAATGGAACTGCTGATTAAATTGGCATAAATGTACTGGGAAGTGGAGAGTATATGATCACCAGTCATGTAGAACAGCGTAAGTATAACATATCTCATCAAGGCAGACTGCTTGCTGAGAGAAAAACGACTGTTAGAAATACATTCTATACTGAAATCCAAGCTTCTCCACAATGATGGTGATAGTTATATTTTGCATTCAGTGACACCAGTTCATTTAGTTTTGCATTTAGAGCAAATTATATCTTCACTGCACGATTTCAACCACATAGAACATAGAACAGTACAGCATAGTACAGGCCCACAGAGTTCTGACAACCCTTTAAACTACTCCAAGATCAATATGGAGTAACCCTTTACTCCCACATAGCTGCCCATCTTTCTTTCATCCATGTGCCTATCTAAAAGTGTCTTAAATGTCCCTAATGTGTCTGCTTCTGCCACTACCCCATTAGTACGTTCCGTGCACCTATTGCTCTCTTTGTAAAAAACCTGCCCCTAATATTGCACCTGTAATTTCCTCCAAACACCTTAAAATTATGCCCCCTCATATTAACAATATCTGATCTGGAAAAAGGCCTCTGCCTGTCCACTCTATCGCTGACACTTATCATCTCGTACTCCTCTATCAAGCCAGCTCTCGTTCTCCTCCTCTCCAAAGAAAAAAGCCCTGGCTCACTCAAACTATCCTCCTGCAATGTTAATAATGAGGTAAACGGTGCTTAAATATTGCCAGTCACAACCACAGGGTATCTCCAGTTGCTTTAGATCCAATGAATTAACCTCAGACTGTAATGGAGATACAAGAGTTTAGGGAAACTGGAATCTGGAACAATGAGGTGCTCCAGACCCTGATAAGGAGTTTTAACCTGAAATGTCAACAATTCCTTTCCTCACACAGATTCTATCTCATCCACTGAGATCACCCAGCTGACAGTCCGTAACTTCAAAGTGCAGTCGATGTTGTATGTAGGAACCACGGCCACTCAATCACAGACAGCGAGCTCCCACAAGCAAAAATACAATAAATGAGTAAATAGTTTATGATAGTGATGATAAAAACACTACAAATAATAGATATATGAAATAATCAAAGAACAGAAATTGCTGGAAATACTGAGTAGGTTAACTAGCATCTACAGGAAGATAAACAGTTGAAGACAGTTCGTCATTGATGTTGGTTGAGGAATAAATATCAGCCTAGGAGTATTTGGAGAATCTTTTTCCTTAAACGTTACTTGCAGTCTTTTGAAATTCACTTTGATTTTCCATCCCATCAACTGCAGACAGTGCAACACTCTCTCACAGCTTCAAGACGCAGAAATAGATCTTAGACACGTAATCTGTTCAGTCAGAAGTGAGAGTGCTCACTCTCACTTGTACAGTCATAGAGGTATACAGCAAGGAAATAGGCCATTTGGCCCTTCGTGTCTGTACAGACAACCAAACATTATTTGAAGGGTAACACGAGTGGATCTGTAGATGCTGGAAATAAATAAAAAAACACGAAATGCTGGCAGAACTCAGCAGGCCAGACAGCATCTATGGGAGGAGGTAATAACGACTTTTCCGGCCGAAACCCTTCATCAGGAGTGAAGTAAAATGGGATGGTCGAGGGGGGATAAGAAGTGGGGGGAGGGATAAAGTAGAGAGCTGAGAAGTGATAGGCTGGAGGGAAATGGGCTAGGGGGAAGGTGGAGAATTATGGAAAATAAAAGAGAAAGAAAGGTAGGGCTGGGGGGAGAGATTATAGTGAGGGGGAAAAGAGAGAGAAAGAGAACAAGACTAAAATAATAGATAGGGATGGGGGTAAGGGTGGGGGACAGGGGTATCAATGGAGGTCAGTGAGTTGGATGTTCATGCCAGCAGGAAGGAGGATACCTAGGCGGGAGATAAGGTATTGCTCCATCAACCTGCGTGTGGCCTCATCTTGACAGTAGAGGAGGCCGTGGACAGACATGTCGAAGTGGGAGTGGTCTGTGGAATTGAAGTGTGTGGCCACAGGGAGATCCCACCACTGCTGGAGGACCGAGTGCTGGTGTTCGGTGAAACGGTCTCCCAGTCTGTGGCGGGTCTCCCCAATGTATAAATGGCCACATCGGGAGCACCGGATACAGTATATCACCCCAGTTGACTCGCAGGTGAAAGGACTGTCTGGGGCCTGGGATGGTGGTTGAGGGAAGAAGTGTAATGTATCATGAACAGTAGGGGGTGATAGAAAGTACAGAAGAAAGGAATTTGAGAGTAGAGGACAAGTGATTGATGGGCATGGTTTCACCTGGAAATGATCTCTACAATAGCCAATGCAAGGAAAAATCACTTTAACAAGTAATCAGCAATTTGAATTAGTGCAATTAAGTCTGAATCAGAATCAGGTTTATTATTACTGACAAATGTCATGAACTTTTGAGTTTTGTGGCAGCATTACAGTGCAAGACAAAAAAATTACTTTAAATTACAAAATAAGTGCAAAGACAAATAATGAGGTAGTGTTCATGATTCATAAATTGGATGGATGGTGGAAGGGAAGAAGCTGTTTCTAAAACATTGTGTGTGTGCCTTTAGGCTCCTGTACCTACAACCTGATGAGAAGAGTGTGTGTCCCATATGGTGAGGGTCTTTCATGATTTATACCACCTTCTTGAGTCACCACCTTTTGAAGATGTCCTTGATGGTGGGGAGATGTGTGCCTGAGATGCAGCCATTTCTTTTTTTCCATAAATCCCCAATGCAAGCAAGCTTTGGGTTTAATCTATTAATAGATTTTAATCTCAGTGATAGGAATTTATGAATAGAATGGTTGATGCTCACAATGAGAGCTTTCGTAGTCATGTGAAATAGTGAGACCTGCTTAGGCTGAGGGTTAAGGAACTCAGTGGAGACCTCTGGAAAATGAGCTGGTTTCCCAGTATCGGCTGAGCCACCAGTAGTTGCTAAACCTGAAGTGGATGTTTACTCAATCTCCACAACTCTTGAGCACCTGTTCTTGCTGAGGTTCTTTTATTTAATATACTTGTTCACAGATGGACACCAGGCCTCAATGGTTCTGTCTAACTTCACCCCAGAAGGTGTTATATTTGAAAGCACACTGTATATGAAATAAGGTAGATGATATCATTGCACAGTTAGAAATTGGCAGGTATGATGATATAAGCATCATAGGATCATGTTTGAAAGAAAATCACAGCTGGTGTCTTGTGATATTTACTGGGAACTTGGCATCCAAGGATACACTTCACATTGAAAGGACTGATAGGTAGCTAGAAGGGATAGGGTGACTCTGCTAGTAAAAAGAATGAAATAAAATCCTTAGAAAAGGTGACATAGGATTAAGAGGTGTAGAATCCTTGTAGGTGGGTTCAGTAACTCCACTCTTTAATAAGGGAGGGAGGCAACAGGTAGGAAATTATAAGCCAGTTAGTCGGACTTCATGGTTCATAAGTTGATGGAGTCTATTATTAAGGATGAGGCTTCAGAGTACTTGGAAGCACATCTTAAAATAAGGCAGAAGTCAGCATGGTTTGCCCAAGGAGTAATCTTGCTTTACAAATCTGTTAAAATTCTTTGAGGAAATAAAATACTTATTTTATTTTAAAAAAATAAATAAATATTTTATTTAATATATGACAAAGAAAGGTTAGTGCCTGGTATTTACTTGTATTTTCAGAATGATTTTTGAATGGTTTTCTCAAATGATGTTATGTCTTAGTTTGGAAAAAATTAGAAGTAGGATTTTTGATCCTTGATTTGATTTTGAGAGAAGATGGGGTTCTTTTGCCAAATATTATCATTTAATTTGAACTAAGTTATATGTTATCCTTCCAATTTTATTTTTTTTATAAATATGAAATGGCAGTTGATGACTTTTTTAATATATTTAGATAATGGTTAAATGTATTGTTCCGGGGGGGGGGGGGGTTGATTCCTAATGGGTGTTTTTTTTTGTAGTTAGTGGGTTTTTTTTTCCTAGTTAGATGGGGTTCTTTCTTTTTCCTTCTTTTTCATATATATAATTTTTTTTCCATTTTTTTATTTTAAGATCAGTTTTTTCTTCAGCTTTATTAATTGTATACATATTAATCTGTTGAAGTTTTGTATCATTTTATAGCTGTTGAAGATTATATATCAATAAAAAGATTCTAAAAATGAAAATCGATTTTCAGAATGCCTTTGCTGCACATGAGGCTACTTAACAAGTTAAGAGCCCATGATATTACAGGGGGACAGGAAAGCTACTAATATGGATAAAAGATTGGCTCATTGGCAGGAGGCAAAGAGTGGGAATAAAGAAGGCCTGTTCTGGTTGGGTGCTGGTAACTAGTGGTGTACTAAAGGAGTCAAAGTTGACTTCACTATTTTTCACATTATATGTCAATGATCTGAATGGTTATTTCTTATCAAGTCTGCAGATAATACAAATACAGGCAAAGGGGTAATTAGTGTTGAGGAAGCAGGGAGTCTGCAGAAGGACTTGGACAGATCAGGAGAATGGCAGATGGAATGACAGTGTAAGGAAGTATATGGCCATGACTTTGATACAAGGAATAAAGGCAAAGACTATTTACAAAACACGGATCAAATTCAGAAATCTTATGTGCAAAGGGACTTGGATGTGCTAGTGTAGGATTCCCTAAATGTTAACTTGCAGGTTAAGTTAACAAGGTAAATGCAATATTAGCATTCATTTTGAGAGCACTAGAATACAGAAACAAGGGTGCAATGCTGAGGTTTTCTAATCTTTCAATCATGGCTGAATTATTTTCCCTCTGCCGCTCAACCCAATTCTCCTGCCTTCCCCCCCATGACCGTAAAAATTTTAGGAATCTCAAATAGTCATCACACTGGAAAATAACTGCTAGTGTAGGTTAATGTTAGAAAGATTCAAAGGAGAGTTTATGGACATGTGTGTGAGAGAGTAAGTTAAAGTGGTAGATAAGAAGAAGAGGAACAGAAACTGCTTCTTTGGAGCTTACATGGAGCTGATAGAACAAATGGGCTCCTTCTGTGCCATTATAAGGTTAAGGTAAGAGAAGAATTCCATGTTTTCAATATGCAACAGAATCACCAATTAAAACTTGCTTCACATGATAGAAAGAATAATTGCGATGAGGCAACAAGGAGTCATAGATCAGCTGGTTGAGTGGTGTTGCAAAAACAACCTTGCACCTAACATCAGCAAGATCAAGGAACTGAATAGTTAGAAGTGGAAGTCAGATCATACACTAGTCTGCATTGAGGAGTCAGCAGTGGAAAGGGTGATAAGTTTTAGTTTCTTGGTGACAACATCTCAAGGTATCTATCCTGTGTCCAAAACATTAATGCAATTATGAAGAAGGACTGGAAAGGAAGGGGGGGAAAGCCTGAATAAGAAGGTGGGGTAGGGGAAGGTTGAAAGTAATAGGTGAAGACAGTTCACAGGGAAGGTAGGTGAGTGGGTGAGAGGGATGAAGTGAGAACGTAGGAAGTGATAGGTGGGAAAGGTAAAGGGCTGAAGAAGGAATCAGAGAGGAGAGGTAAGTGGACCATGGGAGAAACGGAAGGAGGAGGGACCCCTGAGGGAGGCGATAGGCAGGTGAGGAGAAGGGAAAGGGCATGAGGGGAACCAGAACTGAGAATATAAAAAGAGAGAAAGCAGAAGAGGAGAGAAATTGCTAGAAGTTAAGGTGGATTCTAGAGGGATGAAGGCATGGGTTATAGGAAGGTCATGAGGGTGGGAGAATGAGGGGAATGGGAAAGGGGTAACAAACCAACAGGATTATGGGAAAACAGAGTTGTGGGAGTGATGTAGAGGAGAATGGGTACCAGAAGTCATTGTGGGATTAGGAAGTAGAGTTAAAATGGCTGGCCACCGGCAGATCCTAGCGAATGGAACATAAGTGCATCTCCAATCTCTTGTGTCTCAATAATGAAGCTAGCTATTGCTGTTAAAGCTGATCTGGTTTCTTTGGTGAGCGCGATCTGCTATTCTTACCTAGTCTGGTCTATAAGTGACTCCATACTCACTCACATGATTACTTCATCACTGCCTCTTCAATCCAAGCCAAACTCAAAAAGTGAGATCAATCTTGGCCCTGCCAACAATTAATAACATTTTGAATATGTGATTAATTATAATGAGAAATCTTCATTTTTTTTTACTTGTTTATTTGCAACAGTCTCAGCTAATATATGAAAGCTCAGGAAAATAAATTAAAAAGACCTTCAGAGTGAGTCAGAATTTAATATGGATTACATTACACAGCCAAGCTGTTAGGAATCGCTATTCTACCTCAATATTGAATTGTGTCCATTGTAATGTTAATACTGCATTCAATTTCCTGAGATGTATGTGCTTTATTAAAACAACATTGGATTCTCAGCACAAAAAGGATTAATTAAACCCTATCATTAATGGCAAACAGGGATAACAAACGTTGAAAAGCATGCATTAATCTTGAACACAATCTTCTAAATTTACAAATTTCTGTAGATGTACAGTGGAAGGCATTCTGACTGGTGGTGTTGTAGCCTGATAGGAGCCTCTCATTCACAATATCTCAAAACACTGCAGAATGGGTCCACACAGACACAGCTCTCTACATCTTTGAGGATGTCTTCACGAGGTGATGCCTCAAGAAGATGGCATCCATCGCTAAGGGCCCGCACAACTGGGGATGTGTCCTCTTCTTTTTATTACCACGGTGGAGGAAGAGTAGGAGCCTGACGACTTGCACTCAAGAGTTATTTTCCTCCACTGTCCCATTTCTGATAGATCCCTGAACCCAGGAGCACATACACTTGTTGTAGCAAAACTAATTACATACAATACTTAACTCAGTAAAAAATATGATATGCATCTAAATCACTATCTCAAAAAGCATTAATAATAGCTTTTAAAAAGTTCTTAAGTCCTGGCGGTTGAATTGTAAAGCCTAATGGCATTGGGGAGTATTGACCTCTTCATCCTGTCTGAGGAGCATTGCATCGATAGTAACCTGTCGCTGAAACTGCTTCTCTGTCTCTGGATGGTGCTATGTAGAGGATGTTCAGAGTTTTCCATAATTGACCGTAGCCTACTCAGCGCCCTTCGCTCAGCTACCGATGTTAAACTCTCCAGTACTTTGCCCACGACAGAGCCTGCCTTCCTTACCAGCTTATTAAGACGTGAGGCGTCCCTCTTCTTAATGCTTCCTCCCCAACACGCCACCACAAAGAAGAGGGCGCTCTCCACAACTGACCTATAGAACATCTTCAGCATCTCACTACAGACATTGAATGACGCCAACCTTCTAAGGAAGTACAGTCGACTCTGTGCCTTCCTGCACAAGGCATTGGAAAAAAAGTTGAATTTCCCCATGGGGATGAATAAAGTATCTATCTATCTATCTATCTATCTATCTATCTATCTATCTATCTATCTATTTAATTATTCTTGTCATTTATAATAATTTTACATCTTTGCACAAACAACAAACTTCAGGTCATTTAAGTCAGTGATAATAAATCTGATTCTGTTTCCGAAACAGCAATTGCTAAACTCAAGCTGTTTTAAATCCACAATATTATGATCATGTAAGTGTTTTTATTATTTAGATATTCATAGACAGTGGACATCAGCTGCATTTCTAACTGCCCTTGAACTGAGGATAGTTTAGAATTAAATACATTGGGGGTCTGGAGACACATAGAGGCCAAACTGGATAAAGGAGGCAGAAACATTTCTCTCCAAGGTATTTGTGACCCAGATATTTAATGATTACTGGTCTGTCTTAAAATAATAGAGTTCCATTGCTTCCAGAATATCAATAGGAATAGACTCAGATTAGGTGATCACTTCACCGAGCCCCTTTGCACCATCCATGGTCCCAGTTGACACCTCACAGTGGCCAGTCATTTTAATTCTACTTTCCATTCCCACACTGACATATCTGTTCACAGCCTCCTTCACTGTCAGATTGAGGCTAAATGCAAATTAAGAGCAACAACACCTCACACTATTCTGGCGGCATGACCATTGAATTCTCTACCTTTCCCTCTCCCCCTCCCTCGATCCAATTTCTCCTCCTCCATCTGCCCCTCACCCACAACATTTGCTCTTCATCCACCCCATCTGCTCTCACCCGCTCACTCCTCTCACTGGTTCCTACTGCCATCTCCCTCCTTGTATTCCATACTCCACCATCCTCTCCTATCATGTTCCACCTTCTTTAACGCTTTGTCACTTCACCAACCACCTCCCGGCTTATGATACTCTTTCTCTTTCCATGCCCCCTTCCTCATTTACTATCAATTCACTCACCTGGATCCATTTATCACCTGCCAAGTCTTGGTCCACACCGTTCTGCCACACTTTTATACCTGCTATATCTCCTCTTTATTTTAGACCCAAATGAAGGATCTCAACCTAAAACATTAACTGCTCACTTCCCTCCACAGGAACTACCTGACCCACTGTGTTCCATGAGTACTTTGTGTACTGCACCAGATTCTAGTATCTACAGACTCCTTATGTCCCCAGCAAAATAGGATTGATGCATTTGGGCATAAAGGGTCAGCATGGACATGTTGTCTGAAGTACCAGCTTCTGTGCCATTCAACTGCCTGGTTAAAAAAATCTACATTTCAAAGTTCAAGGTAAATTTATTATCAAGGTATGTATATGTCATCATATACGTTTTGGCATCACTCAGTTGTAGCTGTAAGAAGGCCATAATTGGGAGCTTAACATCGAAGGATATACTTTGTATCAAAAGGACAGGCAGGAAGACATACGTGGTGGTGTGGCTGTGTTGGTAAGAGATGGAATTACATCTTTAGAAAGAGGTGACATAAGGGCAGAGAATGTTGAATCTTTGTGGATGGAGTTAGAAATTGCAAGGATAAAAAAAGCCATTATGGGAATCATATATAGGCCTCTAAATAGTAGCCAAGGTGTGGGATTGAGATTGCAAAGGGAGCTGGAAAGCGCATGTAATAAGGGTAATGACATAATTGTAATGGTGGACTTCAATATGTAAGGGGATTGGGAAAATCAGGTTGATGTCGGATCACAAGAGATGGAATTTGTTGAATGCTTTTGAGATGGCTTTTTAGAACAGCTGTGCTTGAGCCTACTCGGGGAAAGGCTATCTTACATTGGGTGTTGTGTAATAATCCAGATCTTATTAGGGAGCTTAGCGTAAAAGAACACTTAGGAGAGAGTGACCATAATATAAATGAATTCATATTGCAGTTTGAGGGGAAGAGGCATAAGTCACATGTATAAGTGTCACAATAGAATAAAGAGAATTACAGAGACATGAGAGGAGCTTGCCCAGGTGGATTGGAGGAGGACACTGGCAGCGATGATGGCAGAGCAGAGATGGCTGAAGTTTCAGGGGAACAATTCATGAGGCACAGAATAGATATGTTCCACAGAAGAACTTCTCAGATGGCAGGGTTAGGCAACCATGGCTGACAAAGGAAGTTAAGAACTGCATGAAAGCCAAGGAAAGGGCAGAAAGGTAAGTGGGAAGTTGGGTGATTCAGAAGCTTTTAAAATCCAACAAAAGGCAACTAAAAAGCTATATGAGGGGAAAAGATGAAATATGAGGGCTGACCAGTCAATAATATAAAGCAGAATACCAAGAGTTTTTTTTCAGTTATATAAAAAGAAAAAGGAAGGTGAGAGTTGATATTGGACTGCTGGAAAATGATTCTGGTGAGGTAGTAATGGGGGAGAAAGAAATGGCAGATGAACTTAATGGGTACTTCGCATCTGCCTTCACTGTGGAAGGCACTAGCAGTGTGCCAGAGGTCTGTGAGTGTCACGGAGCAGGAGTGAGTGCCATTGCTATTACAAAGGAAAAAGTGCAAGGCAAACTCAAAGGTCTTAAGCTGGATAAGTCACCTGGACCAGATAGACTACAATCCAGAGCCTTGAAAGAAGTTGCTGAAGAGATAATGGATGCATTAGTCTTGATCTTTCAAGAATCACTTGATTCTGGCATGGTCCTGAAGGACTAGAAGATCACAGATGTCACTCTACTCTTTAAGAAGGGTGGAAGGTAAAAGAAAGGAAATTATAGGTCTATTAGCCTAACCTCAGTGGTTGGGAAAGTGTTGGAGTCTATTATTAAGGATGACGTTTCAGGGTATTTGGAGACTAATGATAAAATAAGTTAAAGTCAGCATGGTTTATGTAAAGGGAAAAATGCCTGACAAATCTGTTAGAGTTCTTCGAAAAAGTAACAAGCATGGTGGACAAAAGAGAAGCAGTGGATGTCATTTACTTGGATTTTCAGAGGCTTTTGATAAGGTGCCACACATGATCCTGCTTAACAAGATAAAATCCTATAGCATTACAGGAAAGGTTTTGGCATGGATAGAGCAACGGCTGACAGGCAGAAGGCAGTGAGTGGGAATAAAAGTGGCTTTTTTTTTTGGCTGCCAGTGACTAGTGGTGTTCCTCAGGAGTCAGTATTGGGAACACTACTTTTCACATTGTTTGTCAATAATTTGGATAACATAATTGATGGTTTTGTGGCAAAGATTGCGGATGATACGAAGATAGATGGAGGGGTAGGTAGTGCTGAAGAAGCAATACAATTGCAGCACAACTTAGACAAATTGGAAGAAGGGGCAAAAAAGTGGCAGATGGAATACAGTGTTGGGAAATATATGATAATGCATTTTGGTAAAAGGAACAACAGTGCAGACTATTCTCTAAATTGGGAGAAAATTCCTCATGGAAGACTCCCAGAAGGTTAGTTTACAGATTGAGTTTGTGGCAAAGAAGGCAAATGTAATGTTGGCATTTATTTCAAGGAAAATAGAATATAAAAGTAAGGAGTTAATGCTGAGCTTCTATAAGATACTAGTCAGGCTACACTTGGAGTATTGTCAACAATTTTGGACCCCATATCTCAGAAAGGATGTGTTTACATTGCAGAGAGTCCAGAGGAGGTTCACGAGGATGATTCCGGAAATGAAGGGGTTAACATGAGGCGCATTTGGCAGCTTTGGGCCTGTACTCGCTGGATATCGGAAGAATGTGTGAGGATCTCATTGAATCCTACCAAATATTGAAATGACTAGGTAATGTACTTACTTGATACACAGTGGGGAAGGTGGGGAAGGAGATATCTCTGATAAAACGGGTATACCCATGGGGATAAGCGGTGAATATTGTGTAAAGAATGAAGTAGTTCTGGAATGTAGGATAGGAAGGCACGCCTGGCAAGACAGCCAGGGCACATCCTCCACCCCTTAAGCAGAGAAGATGAAGCTGAGCCATCATCACAGGTAGACAACTGATACAGTGTGGTAACAGCCTCTTCTGGCCCACTGAGCCTACACTGCCCAATTAACCAACTAATCACCATAAGTTTGGAATATGGGAGGAAGCCAAAGCACTCGGAGGAAACCTGCACGGTCATGGTAGTGAGTGATTAGCACAATTGTTTACAGTACAGGTGACCTGAGCTCAACTCCTGCTGCTGCCTGTAAGGAGTCTGTACATTTTGCCTGTGATTATGTGGGTTTCCTCCATAGTCCAAAGACCTACTGAGTGGTAGGTCAATTGGCTGTTGTAAATTGTTCCATAATTAGGCTAGGGTTAAATTGGGGGTTTGCTGGGCAGCATAGCTCAAAGGGTCAGAAGGGCCAATTCTATACTGTATCTTAATAAGTCAAATAAATAAATAAATAAACTTTTTACTGACAGTGGAGTGGATAGAACCTAGGGCTGCTGGTAGTAGCACTGCACTAACTACTACGCTACCATACTGCCCTAATGGTTAAGAAGTATAAGAACTGTTTATATAGTTTAAACCGGTTTTCACCTTGAAACAAATTTGCCCACTGACGTTTGCAGATGACAGCAGTTAATAAAAGCAAATATTAATTTTTGTAATTTTGTCCTTCTTATCTGCTGTTCATTCCCAAGTTCATCTTATAACTGAGGTTGAGCTGAATCATTCTGGTGAAAGAGAATTAAATACTTTATCACAGTGCACTATGCACCACCCTGAAACTCAGTTCCATTCATTTCAATGGCATTTCTCAGAGATAGTGTGCAGTCCATCAATGCCACTCAGGGTGTCCTCCACAGCCATCTATGGCAATGAGTTCCACAGATTCATCGCCCTCTAGCTAAAGAAATTCCTCATCTCTGTTCTACAGAGATGTTCTCAGATTTTAAGACTGTGTCCTCTTGTCCAAGACTCTCCAACTACAGAAAGTGTCCACTCCATGTCTATAGTATCTAGCCCTTCCAATATTTGATAGGTTTCTGTGTGATCCCCACTTCATTATTCTAAACTCCAGTGAATGCAGGCCAAGAGCCATCAAATGCTCCTCATACATTAACCTTTTCATTACTGGGATAATTCTTCTGAACCTCCACTGGACCCTCTCCAATGCAGAGGTGTTATTTAGTTTGCGTTAGAAGATCCCTCACACTGCTTTAAATCTCCTCTTAATCATATGTGTCTATAAGAGAATAACCCAAGTCAGCAAGGAACAGCAGAGAGTTGTGAGAGAAGTTTACCCCAAAATAAAAACCAACTTTCTACTTGATCACACTTCCTACTTCCTTGAGAAAGCTAGCAACATAATCAAGAACCATTCCCACCTCAGACATTACCTGCTCCTCCTCCTCCCATTAGGCAGAAGATATAAAAGCTTGAAAACTTGTACCACCAAAGTTCTAAGTAAATCTATTATCAAAGTACATATATGTCACCACACACAACCTTGATATTCATTTTCTTACGGGCATACTCAATAAATCCATAATAGAATATTAACCATAACAGAATCAATGCTAGACCGCAACAACTTGGATTTGAACAGTTTGCAAAAGACAACAAAACTGTGAAAATACAAAAATACAAGAATAATAATGATAATAATAATATTAAATAAATAAAAAATAAATATTGAGAACATGAGATTAACAATCCTTGAAAATAAGTCTACAGATTATAGGAACATTTCAATGATGGGGCAATTGAGGTTGAGTGAAGTTATTCACTTTGGTTCAAGAGCCTGATGGTTAAGAGGTAATAATTCTTTCTGAACCTGGTGGTGCAAGATCGGAGGCTCCTGTACCTTCTTCCCGATGGCAGCAACGAGAAGTGACCATGTCCTGTGTGTTGGTGGTGGTGGCGGGGGTGGGGGGGGCAGGGAGAGGTTCCTGATGATGGATGCTGCTTTCTTGTGGCAGTGCTTCATGAAGATGTACTCAATGGTGGGGAGGACATTACTCATGTTAAACTAAGCCGTATCCACTATTTTTTGTAGGATTTTCCATTCAAGGGCGTCTTGAACATAAAATCAGGCAGCATCTATGGAGGAGTTGACAATAGGGGTGATCTCATTCCCATCCACTCCCCTCAGATTCTGGTACACACTTATGCAAACGGCAGCACGATATGGACCTATGGCACCCATACAGTGCAGCTGCAGTTCGGCGCTAGCCGGTTCACGTGGGACTTCACAGTGGCCGCAGTGGCCCAACCACTCCTGGGGGCGGACTTCTTGCGAGCTCACAGCCTGCTGGTCGACTTGCAAGGGAAAAGACTGGTACGTGCCGAGACTTTCCAGACGTTCTCCCTGGGTGAAGCCAAGTTGCCGGCCCCACACCTGGACTCCATCACGCTGTCGGACAACGAATTCACCAGAATCCTGGCGGACTTTCCATCGATTCTGGCACCGCAGTTCATGGCAGCCATGCCCAGACACAGGGTATAGCACCACATTCCAACCCAGGGACCACCCCTCCTCGCCCGCGCACGAAGGCTCCCCCCGGAAAAGCTCCGTCTGGCAAAGGAGGAGTTCAAGAGGATGGAGGAATTGGGGATCATACGGAGGTCCAACAGCCCATGGGCCTCCCCCCTGCATGGTGCCCAAAGCAGCCGGGGGTTGGAGACCATGTGGCGACTACCGCAGACTGAACGAGGCTACCACTCCAGACCGCTACCCCGTGCCACACGTACAGGACTTTGCAGCAAACCTGCACGGGGCAAGAATCTTTTCCAAAGTAGACCTCGTCCGGGGATACCATCAGATCCCGGTGCACCCTGAAGACATCCCCAAAACAGCACTCATCACCCCGTTCAGCCTGTTCGAGTTCCTCTGAATGCCGTTCGGCCTGAAGAATGCCGCACAGATGTTCCAGCGGCTAATGGATGCGGTGGGATGCGACCTGGACTTTGCATTCATCTATTTGGACAACATCCTTATAGCCAGCAGTTGTTGTCAGGAGCATCTGTCCCACCTCTGCCAGCTCTACTCTCGCCTGAGTGATTTCGGCCTCACGATCAACCCAGCCAAATGCCAGTTCAGTCTTGATACCATCGACTTCCTGGGCCCCCATACCAACTTCACAGCATGGATGTACCCTGACCCATGTACCCAACTTGATGGGTCAGGAGCAAATATGGAGGGAAATAGACAGCTAATATTTTGGTTCAAAATTTCATCAAGCTCCAAATGGAGAAGAAGCTAGTATAAAATAGGTGGAAGGAAGGGGAGGAGCAAGAGCTGGCCTGTATTGAGTGAATCCAGGTGAGATGATGGGGTGGTGATAGGTGGGTGAGAGAGGGAGGAGCACGACAGGTCTGTAAAATGTTGGAACGTTATAGGTGAACTTGTAAAAGGACTGAAGAAGATGCATTCTGAATGGAGACCATGGAATAAAAGGAAAGAGTTGAGGAGGAGAACGATAGGAAGGAATATGCAGGTGATGGGCAGATAAAGAGCCCAAAGGCAGAGAAAAATGGGACAGGGGCCAGTTGGATAAGGAAAAATGTAGAACAAAGCTACTTTACGGAGCATTTTCGCTGAATCCTGATTCAAGGCCACCTTCAATTAATTATGGTCAGCAGAGAGAGCATATTCTCACATCATCCTCTGCTGAATTTAAATCTGTTAAAAAGATGCAAGAATCATTCTAACCTATTGTACCCTATTCCCCAGTATTTTAATTGTCACGAAGGAATATTTCTCACTTGGTAATGTAAAATCCTTCTTTCAATGTAATTTTAAAAACATTCACAATGAATTCTCATTACTTGTGAATCCCCAGTTAATTAAAAAGTAAACTGAGTATGCAGGTGAGAGACTGCATCATGGGGTTGCTAAGCAATAAAAAAAACAGACAATTATGTTAAAGTACATGCCCTACTTCAGTGTTTTAAGGGCAATTCTTCACAATTCAGAACTATATCTCTCACTGTTGGCTGTGTAATTTGATTGATCAAAAGTGGCATTGTAATTTATGAAGTCATTGAGAAGAGGCTGAGATATAGTCCCACCAACTGAAGACATATTCTGAAATTGCACAGGCAGCTGTCTGTGGAGAACTGAGAGCCATGCAGAAATCTTACAGTTGCTGTCAATTTTGGCATGCCATGACAGTGAATGGTGACAGCTTTGCTGTCCATGCAGCCAAGAAGTTGGAATATGGGCAGCAGAGTTTTTGGATACGCTTCAGTTTATTCAGATTATATTTAGACAGGGTGCCAACCAAGAGGACAGGAAGTAAAAGAAAATTAAAAGGCAGGTTAGGGTCATGGAGTTCACCAGCTCTGATGAAGGGTCTCACCTCAAAAGGTTGACTGTTTATTCTTCCTCATAGATGCTGCCTGACCTACTGAGTTCCTCCAGCATTTTGTACTTTGTTGCTCTGGATTTCCAGCATTTGCAGAAACTCTTGGGTTTAGAATCAAAGAGTTGCACAGCCCAAAAGCAGACTGTTGCCACCCTGTAGCACCTATTTACACATATCCTTTTCACTTGTGTACCATACACAAACTGCTGGAAGAACTCAGCATGTCAGGCAGCATCAATGGAGAGCAACATTGACTGTGTATTTCCCTCCACAGATGCTGCCTGACCTACTGAGTTCTTCCTGTATTTTGTCTGCATTTCTCCAGGTTTCCAGCAACTACAGAATCTCTTCTGTCTTCCATTCAATAGCGTTAGGTATTTTTTAGCAATGTGCATTAGCCATTCAAGTAAATGGTAAATTGGTTTAATATTGTCACAGTGAAAAACTTTGTTTTGCATGTCATTTCATCACATTGAGGAGGTCCAAGGGAAAAGCAATAACAGAGTGCAGAATAAAGTATTACAGTTGTAGGGAAAGTACTGTAAAGATAGGCAATAAGGTGCAAGGCCATAAAAAGGTAGATTTTGAGTTCAAATGTCCATCTTAGTGTTCAGTGGCTTATAATAGCAGGATAACGCTTGTTCAGAGACAAAAGATTGCAGATGCTGGAATCTGAAGCAACAGATGGAGGAACTCCGAAGGTCAAGCAGCATCTATGGATGGAAAGGAATTGTGAATGTCTCTGTTCAAAAGCCAGCCTCCGGATTAGGAGTTGAGAGGGGAGATAGGAAGTATAACGAGGGAAGGGAGAAGTGATGAGAGAAAGGCCAGAGATGATCGGTGGACTCAAGGGTTGGGGGGTGAAGGATGAGAGGCAGATCTTGCCAGATAGGGGAAGGGAGGTCATGGTTGGGCAGGGGATAGAAAGAC
This sequence comes from Hemitrygon akajei, assembly GCF_048418815.1. Taxonomy (NCBI): domain Eukaryota; kingdom Metazoa; phylum Chordata; class Chondrichthyes; order Myliobatiformes; family Dasyatidae; genus Hemitrygon; species Hemitrygon akajei. The sequence continues at coordinate 26,147,439 of NC_133144.1, forward strand.
GCAAACAGAAGAAAGAGACAGATGAAGCCAGATCAGGGGAGAAGAGGATAAAGGTGGAAATAATAGTTGCTGGAGATAAAATTGAGCGCAAAGTCTGCCAGTGCTGCAATGTGAATCAGAGCCAGGTAGGAAGGAGCCCATGATGAAATGTGTGAGTGGTAGGTGGATGGAATCAGGCAAAAATGAGTGAAGGGGGTATTGGAGAATGGTATGGAAAAGGAGATAAAAGGAGAATCAAAGAAATAATAGAAGAAGAGGTGGTGGGGTGGGGTTGTAGAAAACTGGAGCTGAGGGTCACCTGGAAAACTCAATGTTGATACCATTGGGTTGTAGACTAGTGCTTGTTGATGCTGCAGATTACACAGTGATGATGTCAGAATGTAGTAACTGGCAAATTCAATCGCATCACAAGCTAATATCGTTAAAATTCTGTGGACGGTATATAATTACTTAGATAACAACTTTTCTTGTTAGATGTTGTCCCTCATTAGACAAATACTAATTGCAATGTTCTTGTCATCACCTTAACAAATCATTGAAACCATGCATAAAAATTGGATGGCATTTTTCTTGATGAGCTGAAACACAGCTGGGTTCAGGGCTAGTCTCTGATTGGATCCCCTGCAAAGATAGCAGTGTTTTCCTAAACCCAGCAGCAGCTCAGTGGCCACTTTATTAGGTACACTCCTGTACCTAATAACTTTTCCACTGAGTGTATGTTAGTGGTCTTCTGCTGCTGTAGCCCACCTGCTTAATGGTTCCATGTGTTGTGCAATCAGAGATGCTCTTCAGCTCACCCCTGTTGCAGTGCTCGGTTATTTAATTTACTGTCGTCTTCCTGTCAGCTTGAACCTCTCTCATTGACATGGCATTTTTGCCTACAGAACTACTACTTAATGGATTTTTTTTGCACTATTCTATGTAAACTTTAGAGACTGTTGTGCATGAAAATCTCAGGAAGAGCGTGGAAAAATGGTTCCAGCAGACCCAAGCAACTCCTTCCCATTCATCCACAGAACAGCTCCTTCTTCTCCTCTTATGCCTTTCCTTGCCTTTCAAGGTGGTTAGGCTTCTGTCAGAGTCCACGAACTACAGTTCAAGTTAAGGTTCTTTGCAAGTGGTGGGCTTTTCGACCGGTTTTGGGGCCTAGTGCTTCACAGTCCCCAGGAATAGGCTGGAAAACATGCACCCTCTGGGGAAGCCCTGTGGATGACCGGCTTCCTCACCGATTTCGCATCATGGGAGACAGAAACATTGAGACAGCAAGCGTTGTGTTTTCTAATCATCGGCTGTCATCAGAAGAAGGCCCCTGTACTCGAATAACCTTCCTCTCACTTTTGATGGAGCAAAGAGCCTGTCAGTCCTCGAGTCGGGGAGCTTAGAGAGGTTGTGTGGTAGGTTGTAACACTGGATCAGCAAGTTGCTGGTCTCCGCTTTCATTGTTACAGGAGCCAGCATGTCTGAGATACCAAAGTTCTGGGTTGTGGACTGTAGTTTTGATGGACTCTGGATCAAGGTCTCTTTGGTGGTCTTCCACTGTTGCTTGTATGGTGGGGGTGGGGTGGTCGGTGCTTCTGCTGAGATGAGTGGGGCAGAGGGGGGGTTTGATACTTTTGTTGCTGCTCATGCAAAGGGTGGGGGACATGGGGCTTGGTCTTTGATGTCCTATCATACATTCTATGGGGTCTCTTGTTTTGTGGATGTCTGTGAAGAGTACAAATTTCAGGTAGTATACTGTATGCATTCTCTGATATTAAGTTAACTTTTGAAACTTTGAACCTTTTGAGATCAGTAATTTCTGAGACACTCTAACCACCCCATGTGGCACCAATAATCATTCTATGGTTAAAGTCACTTAGATCACATTTCTTCCCCATTCTGATGTTTGGTCTGAACAGCAACTGAACCTTTTGACCGTGTCTGCATGCTTTTATACACTGAGTTGTTGCTATATAGTTGGCTGATTATATAAATGCATTAACAAGCAGGTGTACCTAATATAGGTACCTAAAAGAGGACCTCCCTGGATTCTGACAGGAACTTAGATGTCTTCTATTGCATTGCAAAGTGAATTTGAAAAAGAACTACATACACAATTCATATGACAAGCACCCAACCGCAAGATGTGCACACACACACACACACACACACACACACACACACACACACACACACACACACACACACACACACACACACACACACACACACACACACACACACACACACACACACACACACACACACACACACACCAGAAATCAAAGAGCCTACAGGGAAGAATGAAGGAAAGTTCCCCTAGGGGTTATCAAATTCTGATCAACAAATGTAGAATATTTACGAGGATATCTACCAAACTCATGACAGAACAGAGCTTTCAGGCAGTGGCCTTCTCCAAGAGTGAGAATATCGCGATGGTGATGGACGTTCTATATCTTCACCAGATAAGCCAGGGTGACCTGTGTACCACTGTTTACTGTGAAGTGAAGATCCTCACAGGGACCTCCTGGTAAGATAAGGAGTAGCTGGTGAGATGAATAGACATGGGGGCAATCTCCACACAAGCACCATTGTGAATTTGAATGAGTCACAGGGAGACAGGAGATATTGGTCTAACCGGTCATCACAAGCAGATATTCAGGAGAATCCCCTTGTAAAATCTTTCAAAAGAGTCAGTATGAACTCAAAGCATATCAAAGATTTGGACTCAAAGTTAAGTACAAAATAATAGGGGTTGATTAAGTGCATTATAAATACAGATTAAATATAGTTTTAATAATTGCAATTAAATGGTTTACATCATTATTTTGGGGGAGGTAAATAGTTCCATCAAATTATATTTTTACATTGGAAATATATTTCAATTCACAAGGTGCCTCTGAATATTCAAACAGAGCTAGAAATTCAGTTCCCAAAGCAATCTTCTTTACCATAGAAGGACGATTTTATGCATTTATGCATCTGGGTGCAAAAGCACACTGAATATTGACTGACAGAACAAATATGACCATATTTTCCTGTTAGGATCAGGCAGTCTGGCCCCCACCCTGGACAATTCAATGTAATCCAATTAACATAGAAATTTATCTATGAACAGCTTCAAGTTCCTGAGTGTCAGGATCTCTGAGTCCCTGGTCTCAACACATTGATGTAGTCCTAAAGAAGGCAAGACAGCAGCTATACATTATTAGGAATTTGAAGCGATTTGGCATGTTAACAAATATACTCAAAAACTTTTATAGTTGTACTGTGGAGAGCATTCTGACAGGCTGCATCACTGTCTGGGATGGAGGGGCTACTGCACAGGACCGAAAGAAGCTGCAGAGGGTTGTAAATCTAGTCAGCTCCACCTTGGGCACTAGCCTACAAAGTACCCAGGACATCTTTAGGGAGCGGTGTCTCAGAAAGGCAGTGTCCATTATTATAGACCTCCAGCACTCAGGGCATGCCCTTTTCCCACTGTTACCATCAGGTAGGAGGTACAGGAGCCTGAAGGCACACACTCAATGATTCAGGAACAGCTTCTTTCCCTCTGCCATCCGATTCCTAAATGGACTTTGAAGCTTTGGACACTACCTCACTTTTTTTAATATACAGTTTTTCTGTTTTTGCACTTTTAAAAATAATCTATTCAATATACATAATTGATTTACTTGCTTACTTATTATTGTGTTTTATTTTATTTAATATTATTTTTTTCTCTCTCTCTGCCAGATTACTTGTTACATACACCTGTTAGGGTGCATTCTCCAGATACCATATGAGGTAACCGTAGCCTTCAGCCAGAAGCAGATGTCATCAGGTGGTTCCCGACCCTTGACCACGACACTCTCCAGTTGGTGGGCCGGCACTGCCCAACTGCTCCTGGCTTCCAGCTTCCCTCCTCTCGCCTACTCCAAATCCAACCAGAGGCTTGTTCTGCCTTTTCCCCCATCCTATGAGCCTCTTGTTTTTTGCTCCTTTCGTCCAGGCCCAGAGCTGACAATAGCCGCCATGCTGATTTGTCTGGGAAACCTCTGAAGCCGATCTCCACAAGGAACAACGATGCCTGCCACCCCTTGTCTTTGCACTCCTGCACTCAAGGGCTGGTACTTCGAGGCCTTTCTCTCCTGGGCCTCTTCCCATCCCTCCTCCCAAAGCAACATCAGTTCAACAAAAATTATTTTCCGGTCTTCAGTTGACCACAATACAATGTCTGGGTAGAGGGTTGGGTGCACCACCTCCAGGAACTGCAGCTTCCTTCTGTTACGTTCCCCAGTAACCGGGTAATTTACCAGCAAAGATAGATGGGTCCGCTGAGCCTGGTGCTACTATTTTCAAACGTTTTATTTATAAAGGGGCACAAACGTATGGTTAATACAAAACATTCAGATCATATACATCGTCAAAACTCAATCTAAAGCATAGGTGTAGTAATAATCAATCAAAAATGAGCTCTATCGTTGTCTAGGGGTTAAACGATTTGTCCAATTGAAATATAAAAGTCTCACCAGTTCATGGAGGCTTTTTGCTGCTTGAGGGACCGCTGCGTGTTCACGGGTTGGAGAGAGAAAATAAACTTGCCAGCCTTCTGGACTCAAAGTGTGAGATCGAGAATGGGAGTTCCTCGTTGTCAGTCCGAACTCCTTTTCGGGGTTATTAGCCACTCGATTCCCTAGCTAGGGGATCCGAATCACACGTGGCTTCCGAGCAGCTTCCCGTTATTACGAGAGGAATGAGCGATGGTGTCCGTCTAGTGCGTCGCTGGAGTACCGCCTCCAGCAGTCTCCTTTTTATCATGGCTGGCAGATTTGTAAACGTCAATCAAGGTAGGGTGAGGCCATCCCCACACCACATTGCCCGAGGGTGTCCATGTCCCTGATAGCTGGCACGTACTATAGAGTTGCAATTCACACAGGTGCCTCTAAGAACAATGGTCAACTCCGTGGCATTGTCTCTCATTTCCTGGGTCCAAGACCCGAATTAATAGCGATCTTGCGATTCTCTTGAAGGAGGAGGCTGAGGTCATGACACTTCCAACATCGACCCTCATCTCCCAGGACCTGGCCGTTAGCAGCTGATTTGGCTTTGGTAGTTTGGTTACGAAAGGCCTGGCTCCCTCTTTGATGAAGGTGATGGCCTTCCTCAAATCTGTGCCAGCCGTCCTCTTGCATCTCTCTCGCTCTAGTATGTCAGCAAGAGCCAGCAGCACTTTATCATGGCTCCACCTATACTGCCCTTGAATTAGAGCTGTTTTACACCCGGACAGTATATGAGCCAGTGTCCCCTTTTGACCACAGAGCTTACAGTTCAGGTCCTCTCTCATCCTCCATGGGTACAGGTATAATGGCAAAGGAAGGGTGTCATACACGGATCGCAAGAGGCAGGAAATACAGAAGGGCTCCAGTCTCCATAACTCTGCCCATGAGATCTTGCGTTTGGGGAGATCCCATTTTGTCCAGGCACCCTGGGACACTTGTTCCACTGCTTTTGACATCCGCTTCTCTTCCTCACGGAACCGTACTTCTGCCTGTACCATGTCTCGCCTGTTCCTTATGCTTGCGTTTCCCTACTGCCGGAAGTGAACTGAGCCGAGGCCTTGCCGTCCGACGCAGGGGTTGCCAATGGTGATATCTCACAGCTTCAGAGAACACACTGCCTGCTCTACTGCTGCTTTGGATGCCCACTTGCACCTAGATCTGGTTGTAACACCTGCTTGCAGACATCCCACCCTGCAAAAACTCATTTCAGGGGGGCATCATCAATTTGTAGGAGATTCCCAGAACTTCCAGGAGAGGTGGGATGTCTGCAATAGAGTAGCTCCTTAGCAGATTGCCAGCTAGTTTAAATAACGTTAGCTATGCTAATGAACGAATAGCACCTGTTAAACTCACCTCAACATGTCTTTTGCATTTTAACCCACCATGAGCAATAGGAAAGTCACTGTTGCAAACAGTGCAGCCAACAACACTGTCATTATTTTTTATCTCTCTCTCGCACCACCCCCCCCCCCCCCACCGTTCTCAAAACAAATCGATTTCTGGGATATTGTATATAATTTGCGGGTGTCAGGGAGCTGCTATTAATTTGCAGGAGACTCCCGGAACTTCTGGGAGAGGTGGAATGTCTGTGCTTGCTTTACCAGGTCGTCATTGGAATCTCTCAAGCTTAATAAGGCTCTATATTCAGCCACCTTGAATTCCTCCACAACAAATGACAGAGGAAGCTGCAGCTGCCCGGATCGAATATGGAGGCTCACTGAAGAGAAGCTTGGGGGAACTCCTAACCATCTCCGCAGGTGCTTGTTGGTTTTCCTCTCGATGCCCTCTACGGCAGTTATCGGGAACTCGTAAGTGTGAAGAGCCAGAGAAGCCTGGGCAGAAGGCCGTATTGGTACAGCCAGGTCTTGAATTTACCGGGAAGTCTGGATTTGTCGATCTTCTTCAGCCATTCGTCTGTCTGCTTCACAGCACTGGTGACATTGGCCCCATTTGATGCATTAAACCACTTCCCCACGCGCTTTATCAGATTACCTTTGATGGAAGGGATGACCTCACCCTGAATTTGGAGGCTAAACTTGCTAGTTACTTTGTCCTTTCTGATCACCATACACCTGGACTTCTTGGCCTTGAAGGACATCCTCACCCAAATGGCTACACTGTCCAGGGTTTCCAATACAATAAATTGCTGCTACTAAGTTAACAAATTTCACATCACATGCCAGTGATAATAAACTTGATTCTGGTTCTAATTCTTATGATTTGCAGTGCCTTGAAAAAGAATTCAGCCCCAACCTTTTTTTCCACAAAAATGTGTATTACAATCAGGGATTTTGATCAATTTAACTGAGACTTATTATTTAAAAATCACATTCTCCCTTTTTCACAGTAGAGGCCAAAAACAAGGCAAATTGTAAAGCATGAAAAGCTGAACATTCACAAACTGAAATGTCAGCAGTTCAAAATATTCACCCCCTTTTGCTCAGTGCTTAATTGAATTTCTGGCAGATATTACAGCCAGTAGTCTCTATGGATAAGTCTCTATTGGCTTTGCACAACATGATGTTGTAAGATTTGCTTACTCCACCTTGCAAAATCGCTTAAACTATGCCAGAGTAGTTGGGGTGCAGCAATGGACAGTAGCCTTGCGGTCTTGCAAGAGATGTTCAATTGGGTTAAGGTCAGGACTCTGACTTGGCCACTCAAACATCAATTTTCTTCACTTGAAGACATTCCATGGTTGCTCTGTCAGTTTTCTTTGGGTCAGTATCCTGCTGAAAGCAAACTTCATCCCCATTTTAAGCTCTCTGGCAGAGACTAGCAGGCTATAATTCAGGATCTCTCTGTATTTAGCAGCATACATCTTCCCATCAAACCTAGCCTGATTTCCAAAGCATTCCCATACACATACTCATAGCTACCTCCCACATACTTTACAGTAGGAATGGTGTTAACTGGCCAATGCACAGAAATAGATTCATGACACGTACTACAAAAAAAAAGCATATCTGTCATCGTCCCTTCTGGCACCTGGCCATCTTCCTCAGCAATTGGGCCCTAACCACCTCGTTTAGTTCCCAATCATTCCCTGGTTCCAACAACTACAAACACCTGCATCCCATCAACTAAGGCAGTATAAGAATCCTGTGACCACAACAAGAAGATGCCAGTTTGTTGGTTGACTCGTATATGAGAAACCTCATTCCATGGGACTTAGGACTATCAGTTCTAAGTCTAACCTTGTTCCTGAATTATCTACTAGAACCAAGTCTCCGGGTAAAGACTCCCTTAGAACCCTACGACAGCAGCACCTCCTGACTTGGCCTCAGCGCCCATGCTCAGCGCCTGGGTTCACTCCACTGCCACGTCCTTGCAACAGAACGAACTGGCCACGATAAACCCAGTGGACACGGATTCCGTACAACAGGCCCTAACCAGCCAGGGCTACCTATTGGGCGCCTACGACCAACTACTTTGGGAGATCACGGAAAACCTTCGGACACTAACCACAAATGTGCAGAAGGTCAGTGAACAAGCGGACCGGGTCTCCGCTTCTTTTCCTCCGTCCCCTCCAAGAACCCCGGCTACCCAAACTGCACCGCTCGGGATGGCTTCGCCCCCGGAATCAGCAATACCATCCCCTCGAGACCTGTGTGTACCTGAGCATGAACCCTACGCCGGAGATCTAGGTAGGTGCCGGGCCTTCCTGTTACAATGATCCCTAGTCTTTGAGCTGCAGCCACGTACCTACACTTTGGATAAATCAAAGATTGCATACATCATGGGGCTGCTACGAGGAGGGGAGGCCTTGGCTTGGGCAACTGTGATATGGGATTACTGACCAGAGATTTATTCTTCCTACTCCTCTTTTGTCGCTGAAATGAGGAAAGTCTTCGAGCAATCCATTCGTGGTAAGGACGCCGCGAAATGGCTGCTTACTCTTCGTCAGGCTTCGCGAAGTGTGGCCAAGTATTCCATCGAGTTCTGGACCTTGGCCGCAGACACTGGGTGAAACGACGAAGCCCTACGGGAGGTGTTCCGACAGGGCCTCTTGGACCAGATAAAGGATGAGTTGGCCGCGTGGGACGACATGGACTGTCTGGACTCTCTGATCTCGCTAGCCATCCAATTAGATTATTGACTTTGAGAATGGCTGAGAGAGAAGACCAGTTACTCCTACTGTTCTGGTGGGTCTGACGACACTCCCTTCAGCCCCCCAGACTCGGATGCAGATCCCGGCTACCGTGAATTATCAAGGACAGTCTCTGTCCCTATCTGCTTTGGTGGATTCCGATGCCAATCTGCTGGATGAGGATATAGTCTCCCAGGCTGGAATACCTCAAGAGCTGCTACCTACCACCCCCCACCCCCGGAGGACTGGGCCCTGGAAATGGACCCGGCGATCACCCGTACGTCAGGCCTCAGGTTCTCCAATGTGGGCACACATCCCGGTTTGCCTGCCACCCCGGGAGTGATCAGACCTTGGCTCCCCTGAGGAAGTACCTTTGGTGGCCGTCCATGGAGGGGGACACCCGTTCCTCTCTTTCTGCATGTTCCGTATGCGCCTGTGGAAAAGCCTCACATCGGCCACCTGTGGGATTATTCTGTCCCCTACCTGTCCCTGAGCGTCCCTGGTCCCACATCGCCCTAGACTTCATCACCGGGCTACGCCCCTCCTGCGGGAACACCACTGTCCTCACCGTGGTAGACCGATTCTCCAAGGCGGTGCACTTTGTGGCCCTCCCTAAATTCCCTTCCTCTCAGAGACCGCAGATCTTCTCATCCACCACGTCTTCCGCCTCCACGGAATCCCTGCGGACATCGTCCCCGATCAGGGTCCATAGTTCATCTCACAGGTACAGAAGGCCTTCTGTCAAGCCTTGGGAGCAGTGGTCAGCCTGTCATCTGGCTTCCACCCCCAGACGAACGGGCAGACGGAACGGGTCAACCAGGACCTGGAAGCGACGTTATGTTGTGTAACGGTAAACAACCCATTGACCTACAGCAACCATCTCCCATGGGCTGAGTATGCCCACAACTCTCTAGTGAGCTCTGCCATTGGGAGGTCTCCGTTCGAGGCTCCCTTGGGTACCAACCCCCGCTGTTCCCTGCACAGGAAGAGGAGATTGCGGTACCGTCGGTTCGGGACCATATTGCTCGGTGCCATAAGGTTTGGGAGGAAACATGCACGGCCCTACTCAGATCAACAAATCGGAATAAGAAGACAGCCGACCAACACCGGACTCCGGTGCCGGAGTACCATCTGGGGCAGATTGTGTGGCTTTCCTCCAGGGACATCCCGCTCAAGAACAAACACAGAAAACTCGTCCCTTGCTTCCTGGGACCATTTAAGGTTGAAAGGGTTATCAATCCCACAGCGGTCCGCTTAATGTTGCCAAAGTCCATGCGCATTCACCCAACTTTTCATGCGTCTCAGTTAAAGCCAGTTTCCGTCAGCCCCTTGTGCCCTCCAGCTGAGACTCCCCCACCTGCCTGTCTCATCGGCAACCATCTGGCATACACTGTCCGATGACTACTAGATGTGCGCTGTTGGGGCATGGGTCTCCAATACTTGGTGGATTGGGAAGGGTATGGTCCTGAAGGGCATTCCTGGGTCCCCCGCTCCTTCATCCTAGACCCTTCCCTCATCCAGGGCTTTCATCGGGACCACCCAGACAGGCCTGGAGGATTGCTGGGAGGCTTCCATTGTGGGGGGGGGGGGGGGTGGTACTGTCATGGTCCCTTCTGGCACCTGGCTATCTTCCTCAGGAATTGGGCCCTAACCACCTCATTTAGTTCCCAATCATTCCCCGGTTCCAACATCTACAAACACCTGCCTCCCATCAACTAAGGCAGTATAAGAATCCTGTGACCTCAACGAGAAGGTGCCAGTTCATTGGTCAACTCGTTTACAAGTAACCTCATTCCATGGGACTTAGGACTATCAGTTCTAAGTCTAACTTTGTTCCTGAATTATCTACTAGAACCAAGACTCCGGGCAAAGACTCCCTCGGAACCCTTCCCACATTTGCTATGACGGCAGTGCCTCCCGACTCCATCTCCGTGCCTGTGTTCAGCATTTGGGTGCACTCCACCGCCATGTCCTTGAAACAATATCATTGCCTGCAAACACATTGAAAAAAGTCACATAGAAGATACTGTAGAGATATGAAAGGAGACCTTGGGGTCAGATGAGACTAAAGTGGAACGTTATGGCCTCAACACTAAGTGGTATGTGTGGTGTAAATCTAATACTGCACATCAGGCAGGTAAGACCATCCCTACTGTAAAGTATGGTGGAGGTAGCATCATGCTATGGTGATGCTTTTCAGCAGCAGGGACTGGAAATCTGATTAACACTGATGGGAAGATGAATGCTGCTAAATACAGAGATATCCTGGATAAAAACCTGTTAGTCTTTCCCAGGAAGCTTAAACTGAGGAAAAGGTTCATCTTTCAGCAGAACAACAACCCCAAAGCATATTGCCAAAGCAACCATAGAGTGGTTTCAAATGAAGAAAATTGATGTCCTTGTGGTCTGGCCAGAGTCCAGACCTCAACCTGACTGAACATCTCTGGCAAGACCTCAAGATTGCTGTCCACCACCATCCCTACTAACCTGACACAGCTTGAGCAATTTTACAAGGAGGAATGGACAAATCTTGCTCTATCACAATATGCAAAATTAATAGAGACTTATCCAAAAATATTACTGGCTATAATAGTTGTGAGGTGGTTTAACTAAGGACTCAGTAAAGGGGGAAAGAATACTTTTGAACTGCTGACATTTCAGTTTTTGAATGTTCGGTTTTTCATTCTTTATAATTTTCACTGTTTTAGGCTCTACTGAGAAAAAGGGAGCATGGGATTCACAAATCAGAATTCTCATTTAAATTAATCAAAATCCCTGGTTGTAGGACTCATTTATGTGAACAAAGTGTTGGAGGTTGAATACTTTTACAAGGCACTATACAGTTGTGAAAACTATGCCTTGTAATTACATTTTTAAAAAAACATAACGACTGGCTTTCATTTTGTAATACTGACTGTTACTGCCATAACTGATTATATTTGTTTAAAAACCCATAAGAACAAATATTACAGTATTTCCCAGATGTGGGCTGCCTTCTCCAAATCCTTAAGGACTCATAGTCATCCTGACCTTGCTGCATTTCCTTTATATGTTCTGTAGAGCATATAAAGGGGGGACTCTGCCTACTCTACCCAAGGCTTTAGAATCAGGTTATTTTTGCTAACTTGTACAGAATAGCACAGAACCGGCTTTCAAGCCCACAATGATGTGCTGACCTATGTAAACCTATTCTAAACTCAGTCTAGCCCGACACAACCTGTAACACTCTGTTTTTTTTCCCCTACATCCATGCACCTAGCTATAAGTTGCTTAAATATCCCAAATGTATCAGTCTCTACCACCAACAGCAGCAGTGCGTTCTCAATACCTGCTCTTTACACTCTTCCCTTATCTTTCCTCATTCATCTTAAATGGATATTCTCTGGTATTCTCCACTGCCACCCTGGGAAAGGCACTGGCAAGTTACAAATAAATATGGGGAAAAAATCAGAATAATGAAATAGTATTCATGGGTTCAAGAACTGTTCAGAAATCTGATGGAGGAGGGGAAGAACTATTCTAAACTGTTGAATATGGGTCTTTAGGCTCCTGTACCTCCTCTGCAGTGGTATAAATGAGAAGAGGGCAGGCCCTGAAATTGATGGCCCTTAATAAAGCACTGAATCTTGAAGATAACCTTAGAGATAGAGTGGGTTATGATGCTACGATAGAACCTCTTGCCATCCTGTGGATTGGAAACTATACCGCACAGAAATGCAACCAATCAAATGCTCTCCACCATATGTCAATAGAAATTTGTACGAACCCTCAATGACACACTGAATTTCTCTAAACTTTTAATGAAATAGAGATGCTGGTGTGCCTTCTTGTGACTGTATGTATGTGTTTGGCAAGGATAGATCATGTTTGTGCTATGGCTTATAAGATCTCATGCAAAAGTACATATGGTCCCTTCTGTAATTCCTTAAGATATCTTTGTGAGCTCTACTGGAGTTCAAGGTCACAAGTGAAGGTACATTTATTATTATGATGGCAGAGAAGGAAGAATTAAGCAGGGAAACAATACTGTCATTCCCATTCCTGTTCTCCTTATTACCCTTTGCCCTGCAATCACAGTCTCATTAAATGAACCTAAGTACCTGAATTCTGCTGCACTTTATAGGTTTGAGCCTTTTGAGCTAGAAGGGTGAAATTAAAATGACAGTGGTTGCATCTCCTGAGGTGGTTTAAGAGGGATCAATATAGGTTTATTATCACTGACTGATCTGACATGTAATTTGTTGTTTTGGGCAGCAGTACAGTGCAAAGATATTAAACAATTACTATAATTAAGGTAAGGCAACACTAGGGAGGCAGTGATCATAATGTGTTAGAGTTCACCTGGCAGTTTGATGAGGGAGAAGATAAAATAAGATGTATTAGAGGAAAGGGAATTATAGAGGCATGAGAGAGGAGGTGGCCAAAATTGATTGGAAGGGGACACTAGTAGGGATGATGGCAGAATGGCAGAAGCTGGATTTTCTGGGGGCAATTAGAAAGCATAGGAAAAATACATCCTAAAAATGAAGTGGCATTCTAAAGGCAGGATAAGGCAACTGCAGCTGACAATGGAAGTTAAAGAGAACAGCCAAAGGGAGAACATATAATATAGCAAAAATTAGTGGGAAATTAAAGGGTTAGGTAGCTTTTTAAAAAACAATAGAAGGCAACTAAAAAAGCAGAGATAAAAGATGAAATATGAAGGTAAGTTTCCCAAAAATATCAGAGGATTCCAAAGGTTCTTATGTTCAGATATGTGACACTGGAGAGGTAGAAATGGGGGACGAGGAAATGCCAACAGAACTTTATGTATTTTGCATCAGTCTTCACTATGGAAAGTGCTAGCAGCTTGCCAGAAATTCAACAGTGTCAGGGTGCAGAAGTGAGTGCAATTGCTATTACTAAGGAAAAGATGCTTGGGAAGCTCAAGGCCTGAAGGTAGATAAGTCAGCTGGATCAGATGGATTACACCCAGGGTTCTGAAAGAGGTGGCTGAAGAGATTCTGGAGGCATTAATGATGATCTTTCAAGAATCACTATATTGTGGAATGGTTCTAGAGGACTGGAAAATTGCCAAAGTCACTCTACTCTTTGAAAAGGGAGGATGGCAGAAGAAAGGAAATAATAGGCCAGCTAGTGGTTGAGAAGACTTTGGAATTCATTATTAAAGGTACAGTTTCAGGGTACTTGGAGGTTCATGATAAAGTTCTAGGCCAAAGCCAGCATGGTTTTCTTAAAGGAAATCTTACCTAACAAATTTATTAGAACTTTATGAGGAAATAACAGGAGGATAGACAAAAGCATCAGTGGATGTTGTTTATTTGCATGTTAAGACATTTGACAAGGTGCTGCACATGAGGCTGCTTAACAAGATGAGAGCCCATGGTATTACCGGAAAGATATTAACATGGGTAGAAGATTGGCAGGAGGCAGAGTCAGAATAATATCACTGGTCAACAATTTCTTTTCAGAATTGTTGCTTTCTCAGAAACTTCTTATAATTATGATCGATTGCTTGAAGCTGAACACATAGAATTTCAAACAACTTGTATCATGTAGTTATAGAGATAAAAATAAAAGAACTTATTGAATATAATGCATTTAATTGCATAACAGTGCTGACATTTTACAGTTGTCCAACAAAGCTAAAAATGTTTTGTTCATGATTTTAGTGTCTGAGACTTTTGACTTACATGTCCAATAATAATCACCCAGCACTGATGGATTCCAGTTGCCCTGATACTGTTTCTCCATGTCCACAATGTCCTAGTGAAGCCTTTCACCATGCTCGTCACTAACAGCGCCAAGATTTGCACCAAAGAAGTCTAAATGGGAATGCAGAAAATCGGTCCTTAGTGATATGTTGCAGTTCATAGTCCTGTATGCTTGAAGCATGTTCTCAACCAGCTGTACATAGTTTGGTGCTCTGTAATTGCCAAGAAAAATTTCAACAACATCCCTCCATGTAATTTTCTCCAGTCCCAGTAGTAGTTCTTTGAATTACCTGTCATTGTGACTTGTTTGTCCTGTGGACCAACAAAAATGCCTTCCTTAATCTTGGCATCAGTTATTATGGGAACCATCTGTCCCTTTTGAAATCCTTCACCTTCCTTGTTCATCGCTTTCCCAAATTTTTTCATAAGCCCCAGTGTTATATGAAAAGGAGTCTACAAGTGGGTTATGTACCACACTTCTCTGCCCTGAAATCAGCTGTTTAAAGAGTGGCTGATATATTTTTTAATGTAATGAGATTCTTTAGCATGGTTGTCCAATACACAAATTAAACAACAATACTTGGTGTATCTGAACTGCGTTCCTAGTAGCAGCAGTACTACTTTCAGATCACCACAGATGTTGCAGTTGTAGCTGCTGTACTGTATGTGGTTTAACAAGACTTCCAAGTTTTGATACTTTCATGTGTGCTGCACAGCTGATTAGTATTGAAGGGTGTACATTGCTGTTGTGTAGCAGCACAGCTTTCAGGCTGTACACTGAAAAATCAATAAAAAGATGTCTTTGTTATGGGTCATGCTGGCAACCCGAAGCAGTCAAAAGCCCATTGATGTCAGAGCAGAAACTCAAGTTGACCAAAGAATAGTGTCAAATCTTCTTGATGGCTGTAAAAAACTGAATCTTTTGTTCCTGCTGACAGCAGATTCCATCCTTGCAGTCTTGAAACCAGCAATTCTGTTTTTGCCTTTACCAAACCCAAGTCTCTGACCAGGTCATTTAATTCAGATTGAGTTATCAGAAGATGCTTACTCAATATAAAGGGTTCAAATTCTGTATCAATATCAGTGTTGTTTTCCTTTCCTGGCTTGTGTATCATGGCACTTTCACCTGCCTCTTCTAGACTCCACATCTCTGGTGACCTTGGAACTGGAAGATTATCATCATGCAGCTGAGGGAAGATTGGGGTAATTCATTGAATTTCCTGTTTTTAGCAGCAAAATCTTCTGCTCTCGCCATATTGTCGGGACAGCAGACAGCATTAACTTCCAAGTACCTCTTAGCCAACCTCTAGGAATGACAGTACATGTTGCACAGCAAATGTTGGGAGCTCAGCTTTGTCTTGGTGAACAATTTTACACCCAAAGTAGAGTTCATAGCCTTTTTTAATAAGAGGACTCATGCTTTGTCTTTGAGATTTAAGAGTATACTTACTGCAAATGTAAGAGAAAGTATAGCAGCTGTTGCAACATTAGCAAGACATTTTGCTATCACAAATACTCCTGATATTCAATTACTTTATTATAGTGAGTACACACAATATGTTATGCACATAGAGCATGTCTGGACAAGATAGAACATTTTTCAGTTTACATTGTGGGCAACATTTTAATTGACTTGAATTATGAATTGAAGTGACAAATAGAGGCCATTAAAAACATACTGCTTGATAGGGAAACTTGAATATTTTCATGTTCAGCAGCCCAAAATCTATAAGATACACTCAGAGGTATTCAGGAAGCATAGTCTTTGTTGTCCAGTATATTGGGAAGACTTTTCACATTATATGTCAATGACTTGGATGATGGAATTGATGACTTTGTGGCCAAGTTTGCAGATGACACAAAGATAGGTGGAAGGGCACTTAGGCAGAAGGAATAAAGGTGTGGACAATTTTCTAAACATGGAGAAAATTCAGAAATCAGAGGTGCAAAGGGACTTAGGAGGCCTTGGGCAGGATTCTGTAAAGGTTAACTTGCAATCGAGTCGGTGGTAAAGAAGGCAAATACAATGTTAGCATTCATTTTCAGTGGACTAGAATTTAAGAGCAAGGATGTGACGTTGAGGCTTTATAAGGCATTGGTTAGACCACAGTTGGAGTATTATCAGGAGTCTTGGGCCCCTTATCTATGAAAGGATGAGATAGCATTTGAGAGGGTCCAGAGGAAGCTCATGAAAATGATTCTGGGAATTAAAGTATGAGGAGCATATGATGGCTCTGAGCCTGTACTCACCTGAATTTAGAAGGATGAGGGGGGTTCTCATTGAAACCTATCAAATGCTGAAAGCCCTAGACAGAATGGATATGGAAAGGATGTTTCTTATAGTGGGGGAGTCTAGGACTAATGCACCCAACATCAGAATAGAGGGATGTCCATTTAAAACAGATGAGAATTAAGTTCTGTAGCCAGAGGGTGGTAAATCTGTGAAATTCATTGTCAAGGATGGCTGTGAGGTCATGTCATTGAGTATATTTAAAGCTGATTTTGATAAGGTTCTTGGTTAGTCGGGGTGTCAAAGGTTATGGGGAGAAGGCAGAAGAGTGGGGTTGAGAAGGGTAATAGATCAACCATGATGTAATGTGGAGCAGACTTGATGGGCCGAGTGGTCTAATTCTGCTCCTATATATTATGGTCTTATTACTATAAATTACAAAAGGTAAGTCAATTGTGCAAAAAGAAGGAATAACTAGGTAGTGTTCATGAGATCATGGACCATGTAGAAATCGCATGGCGGAGGGCAAAGATGCTGTTTCCGATCATTAGTTGAAAGTCTCCTCTCTGACAGTACTAATGACCAAAAGGGCATGTCCCAGATGGTAATATGGGCATCATTTTCTTGAGATAGCGTGTGTTGAGATGTCCTTGATGACACAGATGTTCTGTGATGGAACTGGCTGAGCCTGGTACCCTCTGTAGCCTCTTGCAAAGCTATGCATTGGAGCCTCCATACCAGGCGGTAATACAATCAACTAGAATGGTCTCCACATTATATCTATACAAAATTTACATCGGCACAAAGGATCACATCATGATTGATGGGTGGGGGGAATTATGAAAATAAATTGATTTTAATCCAGTGGAACGGAAGGCAGTCAGTCTGAGGCCAGTGGATCAAATTGTTTTCTCTTTATTTAATAATTGACTACAATATCTATGTGCAAATGACGGTGCAAAACCGATAAATTCACTGCACTTTGCAAGAATTAAATTGAAATCAAAGCAGCAAATGGAAGGAGGTATGTCCACTGTTATCCTCCTGTTATCTTATCAAATGCAAAGCTGTCCATTAATTTGAAGAAACGTAAGCATACCTCAGAACAGCATGTCTCAGGAGTCCCCAGCAGATGTCTAACTCACCCACATCCTGAAATCAGTGTCTTTTGTGAGCATTGTACTCAGAGTATTGAGAATACGTTGAGGGACTGTATTCTATTCACAGTTGCTAAGCAGTCGTTCACTGACTGCTGAGAAGAAAGCGCACACACTTACATAAAACAATGTGAAATGAAAAGAAGAACAAATCAGATAAAAAGTAATCCCCAGGTACTGGAGAAACAGATTTAGCTAGCGCTGGATTTTGTTAATTGTGTTGACTGGATTGAGTGCCAGGGTAGTGTAGCAGTTAGTGTGACGCTATTGCTGATCAGGCCGCCTGAATTCAAAGTTCAATGCCAGTGTCATCTGTAAGGAGTTTGTATGGATTCCTAAGAAATGCTTCGGCTTCCTCCCACAATCCAAAGACATACCAGTTAGTAGATTAATTGGCCATTGTAAATTGTCCCGTGATTAATATAAGATTGTACTGGCAGTTGCTGACAGTGCGGTTCGAAGGGCTGGAAGGGCCTATTCTGTGCTGTAGCTCTAAATAAAAAATAAATTTTAATTTTAAAAAATACATTTTCCCTTGTGGACAAGGACAGAGGGGTCTGAGAAATATTGGTATTGGTACTGGTTTAGCATGGTCACATACCACTTGCATTGCCATCCAGACCGATCCTTCCATACATGAGTACCTGGAGGTAGTAAAAAGAAAAACCAATCAAATCAAATCAAATTTAATTATCACTCAAACCATACATAGATAAAGCTGAATGAGACAGCGTTGCTCTGGAGCCAAGGTGCAAAACATTCAAAATAGCAAATAACGTAATTCAAAATATCAAGCAATACAGCATATTCACTCAAAAAAGAAACAAATGTAGTTTGTGACCCTGAGTGCCAATGTCCAGCAGTTGATGGTACAGTTTCCCAGCAGTGTACAGAATCCAGCCTGTCATTCCACTGCTCAAACACAGGAGGGCAGCACTGCTGGGTGAGGCCAGGCCCCATTCAAGTTCAAACACACTGTAGCACTTCTGCATCTCTCATCTGATCTACAGAAGAAAGCCAAGGCTACACAGCTCCCATGTCACCTATCGGGCCACTAGACAAGGGTAAGAGGCCAGAGACAACTTACATTATCATTGTCCAGCAGAATCTTGTGATCACGATAATGTAAATTGCCACAGAATACAGCATACTGAATATAGGGTTATAATTTTGTTTTGCAAGCCATCTGTACAGACGATTTCACAATAATGGTATATTGAGGTGATGCAAGGGAAAACAGAATGCAGCATAGAGTTGCTAAGAAAACACATAGTGCAGGCAGAAAATAAACTGCAAGGGCCTGGCAAATTGGATTGGTACATCAAGAGCTCATTCTTTATTGTCTCAAAGGTCTGATAGCAGCAAAATAGAACCTGTCCTTGAGTCTGGTGGCGGGCAATCCCGACTAAATATCTAATGTTGGCAGGGAAGCAGTGAAAGAAGCTGGGTTCATTCAAATGTATCATTAATCTGTTGAGATTATTGGCCATTTTTCAGTGTTAATGTGGGGATAATTGTGTTTGGGATTTCAGAATCTTTGCATCTCAAATTTAGATAGGAGTTGTTGCTGATATAAATTAGCTGGGTCGAAGGCCCTGTTTCCAAGCCAGGACTGTAAACTGATTTCTGATGTCATGCTAAGACCAAAGGACCATAGATATTGGAATAGAAATAGGCCATTTGGCCCATTGAGTCAACTCCACCATCTCATCATGGCTGATCCATTTTTCTTCTTAGCCCAAATTAGTTGCCTTCTCCCCATATCTCTTCAGACAGACAGACAGACATACTTTATTGATCCCGAGGAAAACTGGGTTTTGCTACAGTCACACCAACCAAGAATAGTGTAGAAATATAGCAATATAAAAACCATAATTAAATAATAAGTAAATTATGCCAAGTGGAAATTAGTCCAGGATCAGCCTACTGGCTCAGGGTGTCTGACACTCCGAGGGAGGAGTTGTAAAGTTTGATGGCCACAGGCAGGAATGACTTCCTATGACGCTCAGTGTTGCATCTCGGTGGAATGAGTCTCTGGCTGAATGTACTCCTGTGCCTAACCAGTACATTGTGGAGTGGATGGGAGACATTGTCCAAGATGACATGCAATTTGGACTTCATGCCCTAAACAAACAAGTATCTATCAACCTTAGGCTTAAATACACCCAATGACTTGGCCTCCACAGCCACCTGTGGCAACAAATTCCACAGATTCGCCACTCTCTGGCTAAAGAAATTCCTCCTCATCTCCAGACTAAAAGGACACCCCTCTATTCTGACGCATTGTTCTCTGCTCCTAGAGAGATACATTGTATCAAGGCCTTTCACCATTCAATAAGTTTCAATAAGGTCACCCCACATTCTTCTGAATTCTAGTAAATACAGGCTTAAAGCCATCAAACATCCTTCATATGATAAGCTGTTCAACCCTGCAATCATTTTTGTGAACCTCCTTTGAATCCTCTCCAGTGTCAGCACATCCATTTTAAGGTACCTAATTTTTTAAGCAAAGTCTAAGGTAAGGTTTCCAAAACCAGGTACAATATTCCAGGTGTGGTATAGCCAAGTCACCAAATGGTGCAGTAAGACATTAGCAACTATTAATGTTATGATTTCAAACAATCACTGGTTCATTCCAATACCATCTCACTGACAATTAGGGCTATTGATGGCAGTCAATTAATCTACCAACCCATACATAATTGGGATGTGTGTAGAAACTGGAGCACCTGGAGGAAACCTGTGTAATCACAGGGAGGATATACATGTGAGGGCTCACCAGTGCTTTATAAACCCTCAACATTATATCATTGCTTTTATATTCTAGTCCTCTTGAGATGAATGCTGACATCGCATTTGCCTTCCTGACCACAGACTCAATCTGCAAAGTAACTTTTAGGGAATCCTGCACAAGGACTCCCAATCCCTCTGCACCTCAGATTTTTGAATTTTCTCTCCATTTAGAAAATAGTCTACCTTTTTAGTTCTTCTACCAAAGTGCATGACTGTACACTTCTTGTCACTGTATTTCATTTGCCACTTCTTTGTACATTCTTCTAATCTGTCTAAGTCCTCTGTAGCCTTTCTAATTCCTCAAAACTACCTGCTCTCCACCTAAACTCCATATCATCTGCAAACTTTGCAACAAAGCCATCAATTCCTTCATCCAAGTCATTGACATATAATGTAAAAAGAAGCAGTCCCAACACAGACCCTTGTTGAACACCAAACACCAACCAGAAAAGGCTCCATGTATTCCACTCTTTGTTTCCTACCAATCAGCCACTGCTTTATCCATTTCTAGTGGAATAGAAGTTTGATAATCTGGTATCCAATTGTTTGCAAAGCCTGTTTCTCTGGCATTTGCATGATTGCTGTGTGCAACCATAACCATTATTGAGTACCAGGAGTCAGGAACATGTTTGGGTCTGTAGCTGGAACTGAATACAGAATGTGTGTATACTTCTGATTTCCTTCAAACTCACTGGTACACCTAGAAAGTATAGTCTTCTTCTGTGTAACATGTGAAAAGAGAGTGAAATAGTGGGGTATTGTCAGAAAAGTCAAAGTCAAGTTTGATGTCAACTGCATAAGTGTATGCATGCACAGGTGCCATGAAAAATGTACTTGCAACAGCATCAGAAGCACATAGCATCAGATAAGCAGCATTCACAAGAAAAATAAGTTATACATAATTGATGCAAACAGAAAAAAAGACCATAATAATGAACAGTGGTCAAAGTTGAGGGTTGTGCAGGTTGTTTGAAAAACCAGATAATTGAATGGAAGTACCTGTTCTTGAAACTGGTGGTGTGGGTCTTAGTACCTTTTGTCCGATGGTAGCTGTGAGAAGATGGTATGGGCTGAATAGTGGGAGTCTTTGATGGAAACATCTAATATTTCAGAAAATTTGCCAGTAAAATAACCCAAAGGTTCTGGATGATTAGAGTTTTATGTTGATGGTACAACATAGCAAATCAATATAGGTAGTTTTTCCCACAGTTCTTCTCTAAGTTTGGTTGGGGTAGAGATGGCCAATGAAGTCTCCCAGAACAGCAGAGCTCAGAACTGTTTCAAACTGTTTATTAAAATTTAACCAAGCGCCATGAATAACAAACATAAATACAAACTCTGCGAAAGATATGATGTTCGATATTGCATGAAATTGCTGAAGATATCATACAAATGATCACAAACCATGGTACTGTAGTGTGGACACCACAGGGAAGCAGCTGCCTTCCTCACACTTCCAGCTATCTGTCCAGACTTTGTATGTTCTCTCCGTGACTCCACCGGTTTCCTCAGGTGCTCAGATTTTCTTCCACATTCCAGAAGCAGGCAGCTGGTAGGTTATTAATCTAAACGCCGGCTCAGATAGACTGGAAAGGCAGGGTACTGAGAGTCGGGAAAGGTTGAACCGCTTTTAACACCGAGCCGATTTGCAGAGGTTGAGAACGGCTTCTCCGGCAGTGAAATCTAGTCCCGGAATGATTCGCAGCGGTGAGGCCTGGGTCCTAGAGCGAGGTTTGAACAATTTAAACACCATCCCAGATAGTTTGGGCGCTCCTCTCTCTATGATGCTGAGGCAGAGAGTTCTGCTCTTGGCTGTGCTTCGTGTCTATGTGACGACCTACCCTGCTAATATGATGAACTGCATACCGAGGCTTTCGGCCTTCTCCACGCTGCTTCAGGGATTCGAATCTGAGGACTCAGCTTGGTTTGGAATGCTGTTGTTGCCCGCTTCTGTTGGTTACATGTGTGATGTGTTTTGGTTTTATTTCTCTTTCCCTGTGGGCACTGGGGGTTAGTCCTATTTTTTTAAACTGGGTTCTTTCGAGTTCCTTGCTTTGCGACTTCCTGTTAAGTAAACAAATCTTAAGGTTGTATAATTTATATATTCATTGATAATTAATGTATTTTGAAACCTTGAATTGCCTATTGTCTGCCATTCCTTTCCAAGTTACTTGCTCTTTACTTGGAGCTCCCTTTGTTCCTCTTTATTTATAATCCTATTGTCACATCCATAGCAATTTGATTGACACAACCTTCCCTCCCAATGTTTGTAACATCTTCCATCCTGTTTGTAGAACATAGAACATGTTTGTCCAATATAGAATTACTCAAGGCGCACTCATTAGCAATTGTAATCATGTTACGTTGACACAAGAAGCATAGCAACACCTGTGGGACGCCACCAGCAGCTCTCAGACTGTGCTGATCATTGATGAAAACAATACATTTCACTGTGATTGTGACATAAATGTGATGAAAAAAGCCAATCTTCTATCTCTTTAGAAATATCCTTTGATGGGGGTTAAAAAAAACTAGGATTGTCAGTACTCTAAAACTTGTTAATGAATATTTTTTCTGATATTCACACCTGCAGAAGTCTGCGGAGACAGAACCGGTTGTACTTGTTACCTTAATGATGACTTGTTATTTTGGCAATATTGTCACATTGGAAGGCTCCTTTGTATCCTTCACAACCAACAGACTGTTTGAAAAGTTCAGCAATCACTGAATATGCCATGATACGTTCAGAAGAGAATTTTTGGTCACTCCTTAGTTCACCGTAAATTAAGCATTCTTTTTGAACACTGGGTGGTGAGGTGGAAATATGTCTCTACCAAAGGAGGTGTAAGTCTTAGCTCTGATCACAGTCACGTGAAGTCACAGGAGCAGGTGGTGGATGGTCATAAGAGCAGCTGGTACATGTCACAAGTCCTGGTTATGCGGCCACTGACGCCAGGCAGAAAATCTCTGAAGAATATTGATAATGGCTGGGGTCACCCATCTTATTAAGACACAGCCCAGAAGAAGGCAATGGCCAATTACTTCTGCAGGATTTGCCAAGAACTACCATGGTCATAGATAGACCATGATTACCTACACCATATGACACGTCACATAATGAAGATGATGAGCATGATTTAAAGTCTAAACTTTCAATGCAAAGTGCTGGGTTCCAGAGACAGGAGTTTGAAACACACCTTGAGGTAGCTAAATCAGGTTTGTTAGCTCATTTCTGTAATTTATGAATGTCTAATATGATTTGGTTAAGTTATGAAGGTAGTCTTCAATGATCCATACTGTTGAAGTGGATGTGTGTGTTTAAATCTCTCCAAAGCAGCAGGGAATTTATGTTTAATGATATACAAAGAGTCAATCAAGGCTTTCAAAAGGTGGTACTGTATGGGAATAAACCAGTGATTGTTTTTAATTGTAACATTAATAGTTACTAATGTCTTACTGCACCATTTGGTGACTTGGCGATACCACACCTGGAGAATTGTACCTAGTTTTGGAAATGTTACATAAGAAAGAATGTACGTGTCATAGGTGGTTATGGATATATATATATATCTTTTGAATAAAGTGTCCAAAACAGATCATACTAATCTGTTTCCAGGGATGATGGATTTATTGCATAAGGACAGATTGAGCAGATTAAGGCTATTTTCCCAAGAGCTTAGCAGGATGAGAGGAAATTTCATTGAAACGTACAGAATTATTGCATGTTTCCACAAAATGGATGCGGTGAAACTAAGATTCACAGTTACGCATTAAAGGGTCAACTATTTGGGACTGAGGTGAGAAACGTCTTCACCCAAAGGATGGTAAGTGTTTGGAATTCTCTACTGTGGAAAAGGTGCAGGTTTAGTCATTGAACCTAATCACAAAAGCAAGCAACAATGTCTAGATATTAACCAGGGACATGGAAATAGAAAATCACAGTGAGGTAGAATATCCAGTAGACCATAAGCCCATAAGATGTCGGAGCAAAATTAGGCCTTACAGCCCACAAAATCTGCTCTGCCATTCTATCATGACTGATTTATTGTCTCTCCCTCCCTCATTCTCCTGCCTTCTCTCCATAACCTTTGACACCCTTATTAATCAAGAACTTATCAACTTCCACTTTAAATATACCCAATGACTTGGCCCTCACAGATGTCTATGGTAATGAATTCCACAAATTCACCACCCTCTGGCTGAAGAAATTCCTCCTCATCTCTGTTCTAAGGGGACGTCCTTGAATTTTGAGGCTGTGCCTGCTTTTAGACTCACCCACTATAGGAAACATCTTCTCCACATCCACTCTATCTAGACCTTTTAATATTTGATAAGTTTCAATGAGGTTCCCTACTTCAGTCTTGTAATATCTTCCATAACTGGCAAGCAACTCAAACGGCAAAACACTGCTCTTGTTCCTAACTTTTTAGATTTTATGACTTTTCAAGCTGCCTTATGATTTAACTAACTTAAAATCATGAAATGCCATCCCTTCATAAATTCCATGCACTAAGTATTGATTGCACACTTTAAGTTATTAAAATGAAGGGTTATGCTAAGGTAAAATTTAATTTAATCAGGTAAATTCAATTTACAACTTCACTTCCACCTCAAGTGTCGTACAGTAATGGCACTAAGTATACAAATGGGCATAACACAGCCAAAGGAAATTGATTTAAAATTAAATCTTTGAAATGAAAAGTAAATATAATTCTATCATTTTATACAGTGAAAGATCAAAATGTGCTCCAGCATTAAAGCAGGTAATCAATAGATAGATAGATAGATAGATAGATAGATACTTTATTCATCCCCATGGGGAAATTCAACATTTTTTCCAATGTCCCATACACTTGTTGTAGCAAAAACTCATTACATACAATACTTAACTCAGTAATAATATGATATGCATCTAAATCACTAACTCAAAAAGCATTAATAATAGCTTTTAAAAAAGTTCTTAAGTCCTGGCAGTTGAATTGTAAAGCCTAATGGCATTGGGGAGTATTGACCTCTTCATCCTGTCTGAGGAGCATTGCATCGACAGTAACCTGTCGCTGAAACTGCTTCTCTGTCTCTGGATGGTGCTATGTAGAGGATGTTCAGGGTTTTCCATAATTGACCGTAGCCTACTCAGCGCCCTTCGCTCAGCTACCGATGTTAAACTCTCCAGTACTTTGCCCACGACAGAGCCCGCCTTCCTTATCAGCTTATTAAGACGTGAGGCGTCCTTCTTCTTAATGCTTCCTCCCCAACACGCCACCACAAAGAAGAGGGCGCTCTCAACAACTGACCTATAGAACATCTTCAGCATCTCACTGCAGACATTGAATGACGCCAACCTTCTAAGGAAGTACAGTCGACTCTGTGCCTTCCTGCACAAGGCACATACTGATATCCAGTTCAGTTTTCAGGGCTGTGTTAAATGGAGGTCTTAAATAAACATCAAATTCAAGCTTCCTTTCTGTGGAATAAACTCTGAAAGTGCTTAAACTTTTCATTTTTTGCTGAAGGACTAAATTGGTTTATTAGAATGCAGCAAAGGAGTCATTGGTTAAATCATGATTCATCAATGTTAACCATTTGATCATTCTTGCTGGTAAAGAAAGGCATCAAATCAGTAGAAAGTTGTGACATAGGATCAGAAGATGTTGAATCCTTCTGTGTTGAGTTAAGAAATTGCAAGGGTAAAAGGATTTTGATGGCAGTTATATACAGGCCCCCCAACTGTAGCTGGGATGTGGACCACAGATTACAACAGGAAACAGAAAAGGCGTGTCGAAAGGGCTATCTTATGATAGTCATGGGCGTTTTTAATATGCAGGTCAATTGGGAAAATCAAGTTGGAATTGGATCTCAAGAGAGTGAGTTGGTTGAATGCCTGTGAGATAGCTTTTGAGAGCAGTTTGTCATTGAGCCTACTCGGAGATCAGCTATACTGGATTGGGTGTTATGGAATGAACCAAAGGTGATTAGGGAGCTCAAGGTAAAAGAAGCCCTAGGAGGCAGTCATTACAATATGACTGAGTTCAACTTGAAGTTTGATAGACAGAAAATTTAGTCTGATGTAGCAGAATTTCAGTGGAGTAAAGGAAATTACAATGGTATGAGAGAGGAGTTAGCCATAGTACATTGGAACGAGATGCTGGCAGGGATGACAGCAGAGAAGCAATGGTGTGAGTGTCTAGGAGGAATGAGGAAAGTACAGGATAGATGTATTCCAAAAACAAATAAATACTCAAATGGCAAAATAGTTCAACTGTGGCTAACAAGGGAAGTCAGAGCTAACGTAAATGCAAAGCATACAACAAAACAGTAGGAAGACAGAGGATTGGGGACTTTTAAAACTCTACAGATATAAACTAAAAGAATCATTAAGAGGGAAAAGATGAAAATATGAAAGCAAGCGAGCAAACTGATGCACCATCAATAACTCTCGGAGATGGGAGGCAAACGATAGGCTTTTATTAGCTGCAAGACACCACGATTAGTAGCAAGAGACCACCACACAACATCCTGGAGACTGAGGGAGGAGCAATTTCTCCAATCGCCTTTATACAGGGGTCTGTGGGAAGAGTCACAGGAGCAGTCAGCAGAGGGGCGTCTCCAGACAGGTATATGTAGTTCACCACATAAACAATATCAAAGTAGACAAATAAAGTTTTTTCAAGTTTGTAAAATATAAAAGAGAGATGAGAATGGATATAGGACTGATAGAAAATGAGTCCAGAGAAATAATAACGGGGGACAAAGAGATTGCAGATGAACTAAATGAGTATTTTGCATCAGTCTTCACTGTGGAAGACACTAACAGTGTGTCAGATGTTGAAGTGTGTGAGGAAAGAGAAGTGAATGCAGTTACTTTAACATAGGAGAAGGTGGTCAAAAAGCTGAAAGACCTAAGTGTACATAAGTCACATGGACCCGATGAACTGCATCCGAGGGTTCTGAAAGAGGTAGCAGTAGAGATAGTAGAGGTATTAGTAAAGATCTTTCAAAAATCATTGGACTCTGGCATGGTGGCAGTCAACTGAAAAATTGCAAATGCCACTCCACTCTTTAAGAAAGGAGGAAGGCAGCAGAAAGGAAATTATAGACCCGTTACCTTGACCTCAGTGGTTGAGAAGATGTTGGAGTCAATTATTAAGGATGAAGTTATGGAGTATTTGGTAACACAGGACAAAATAGGACAAACTCAGCATTGTTTCCTTAAGGGAAAATCTTTCCTGATGAACCTGTTGGAATTCTTTGAGGAGATTTCAAGTAGGATAGATAAAGGGGGTGTAGTGGATGTTGTATATTTGGATTTTCAGAAGGCCTTTGACAAGGTGTCACATATGAGGCTGCTTACCAAGTTAAGAGCAAATGGCATTACAGGAAAGTTACAGGCATGGTCAGAGCATTAGCTGACTGGTAGGAAGCAGCGAGTGAGAATATAAGGATCCTTTTCTAGTTGGCTGCCAGTGACAAGTGCAGTTCTGCAGGGGGCAGTGCTTGGACCACTTCTTTTTATGCTGAATATCAATGATTTGATATGATTGAATAGATTCCTTTGTTGCCGTTTACACATGATACAGAGGTTGGTGGAGGGGCAGGTAGTTTTGAGGAAACAGGCAGGCTGCAGAAGGACTTAGATTAAGAGAATGGGCAAGGGAATGGCAAATAAAATATGATGTCGGAAAATGCATGGTCATGCACTTTGGTAGTAGAAATAAATGCGCAGACTATTTTCTAAACGGGGAGAAAATCCAAAAATCTGAGATGCAAAGGGCCTTGGGAGTCCTTATTAGGTTCAGGTTCTGGTTCAGATGCAGTTTATTGTCATTTAAAAACCACAAATGCAATGCAGTTAAAAAATGAGACAACGTTCCTCTAGAACATAGGTGTCAAACACAAGGCCCGCGGGCCATATCCGGCCCGGCGTACAATTATATCCGGCCTGCAAGATCATTTTAGATAGATTTATTATTTTAATTATTAATGGCCCAGCGATATGAAGCGCTGATAACACACAAACTACAGATCCCATAATGCAGCGCAACAGCTGCCGATAGGCTACCCGGGAACATTCCCGCGTCAAGCATCTGTTGCTGTATACAACGCTATTCTGAAGACAAAGCTAACCCCTAACAATGGCGAAGAGAAAAGTTGATTCTGAAAAAAAGAGTCTTTCAAAACCGATGAGTATATGTTTACTGACATTGCCAGTAAACCCGTGTGTCTTATTTGTGGAGCTAATGTGGCTGACATAACAACACATCTCAGCGTCTTAAACCTTCAGC
Organism: Hemitrygon akajei; assembly: GCF_048418815.1. NCBI lineage: Eukaryota > Metazoa > Chordata > Chondrichthyes > Myliobatiformes > Dasyatidae > Hemitrygon > Hemitrygon akajei. The sequence goes on from NC_133144.1 coordinate 26,176,225, forward strand.
TCCAGGGACGTGACCGCATGATCACTGACATGTATGATGTAGTGAAGGCATTTCAAGTGAAGCTGCTCTTATGAGAGACACAAATGCACCAGTGCAACTTGCCTCATTTTCCCTGTTGCCAAGTAATGTTGAACCAGGTCGGCGCAATGATGTTCCCAAATGTGCACTTTGCTGATAAACTGAGCGCACTTCACACTGAGTTCGCAGGGCGCTTTGGTGACTTTGAAACACAAAAAAATTAATTTCGAGCTGCTTCGCAACCCATTTGCCGTCGATGTGGAAACTGCACATGTACAGATTCAGATGGAGCTGATAGAGCTGCAGTGTAATGGGACACTAAAGGCAAAGTACGACACTGTACAGTTTATTCGCTCCATTCCTGAAGCAATGCCTCAGCTCCGTCTACATGCGGCTCGAACCTTGTGCATGTTTGGTAGCACATATCTGTGTGAGAAGCTTTTCTCAGTGATGAAGATTAACAAAACATCACACAGGAGTCGTCTCACTGATGAACACCTGCAGTCCATCCTGAGAATCTCCACAACACAGAACCTTACACCAAACTTAAACGAGCTTATTGCCAAGAAAAGATGCCAAGCATCCAGCTCTGACAAAACGGCATAAGAGCAAAGAAAACTGAGTGTTTTGATTTGTTGTTGTTTTAACTTTTGCTGAAAAGCACAAATTTTATTTATATTTTCAGGGTTTTTTTGCAGCATGCTCATATTTCTAACTTGTATAATACTGACAGGAGATATTTTTATGGAGAGCAAAATATTTAAGTTATTTAAAGTTTTAGTTTATTTTTTCTGGAATAATATTCCTGTCTGTTTTTATTCATATTTATGTTCAAAAAATGTTTAGTTTTAGTGTGTTCAATAAATGTTTATCCTGTTCGGCCCGTGACCTAAAGTGTGCTTTGAGTTTTGGCCCCATGTGCAATTGAGTTCGACGCCTCTGCTCTAGAATGAAATCAGCAAAGCACATGACAAAATAGACTACACCAGAAAATCCACATAACATTTGGCAATCCCCATTCCAGAGTCCGGAGAGGCTACTGCGTATTAATATCGCGCTACCATCTTAGCGCGTGCCCTGGAAAGGAGCTCCATATCCGCCAGACAAAACAAGACCAAAAACTAAAGCTACAAGACCTGCACAAAACCACATAGTTACAATATATAGTTACAACAGTGCAAACAATACCATAATTTGATAAAAAAAAGCAGACCATGGGCACCGTAAAAATAGCCCAAAGATGTTAAAAGACTATAAGTTCGAAAGAAACCACCACACAGTTTCCACAAGTCCTCAGGGTCCCAATAGACTCGTCATCCCACGCAGGCGGCAGAAGGGAATACCCCCGCTATGGACTTCCACGGCGCCGCCCAACTCAGCCTCGCAGGTGCAGCACACAGTGAAAGCTCTGTCGAACCCAGCCTCACAGACACAGCACACACTGAAAGCGACCTGACCGCAGCGGACTCCCAGTCCGTCGAACCTCCGAGCCTCCAACCATCCCCTCCGACATAGCTTCTCCGAGCACCATCCTAAAGGTTATGCAGAACACTCTAAAGGTAAACTTGAAGGTTGAGTTGGTGGTGAGGAAGGCAAATACAATGTTCACATTCATTTCAAGAGGTCTAGAATACAAGAACAGGAATGTGATGCTGAGGCTTTATAAGGCACTGGTGAGGCCTCACCTTGAGTACTGGAACAGTTTTGGGCTCCTCATCTAAGAAAAGATGTGCTGGCATTGGAGAGGGTTCAGAGGAAATTCACAAGGATGATTCCAGGAATGAAAGTGTTATCATACGAGGAACATTTGATGGATCTGTGTCTGTACTCACTGGAATTTGGAAGGATGTTTCAAATGTTGAATGCCCTAGATAGAGCAGATGTGGAAAGAATGTTTCCCATGTTGGGGAAGTCTAGGATAAGAGGGCACAGCCTCAGAATAGAGGGGCGTCCATTTAAAACAGAGTTATAGAGTAAGTTCTTTAGCCAGAGGGTGTTGATTTTGTGGAATTTATTACCACATGCATCTGTGGAGGCCAGACCATTGTGTGTATTTAAGGCAGAGTTTCCTCGGTTCTTGATTGGATGCAGCATCAAAGGTTACGGGGAGAAGGCTGTGGAGTGAGCTGAGGAAGGGAAAAAAGAATCAGCCATGATTGAATGGTGGAGCAGACTTGATGGGCCAAATGGCCTAATTCTGCTCCTTTGTCTTATGATCTTATTTCAATGGGGAAGCAGAGAGCTAGCTGATGCTCTTTCCATATGAGGAAGGAAGGAGAGGGAGAGGAAGAGAGAGAGAGGGAAAGGGAGAGGGAGTGGGGGAGAGAGAGAGGAGGAGGAGAGAGAGAGAGACTTAATGTAATGGACTTATGGCTGGATGTCACTAGTAATTTTATGTACTGCACTGTACTGCTGCCATAAACAAAAAAACAAAATTTGTGCCATGAAAGTGATGATGAACTTTATTCTGGTCTCTTAATTGAGGACTGAAATTGGGAAGGGAGCATGATTTGGAAAAGGGGAAAAGAGAGGGGTGGGAACAGGATGCACCAGAGAAAAATTCTGTAATGATCAATGAATCAATTGATTGATCGGAATCAAAAGACCTTGCCTGGTGTTCTGCAGCTGGATGTGTCTGCAGCCATACCACCCCATGACTCTGCCACTCCTTCTCTGCTACCTGTCCCACAGTCCTACTGCGGTGCTCCACTCTCGTCATTCCCAACATCCTTTGCTCCACCAGACTTACAAGCTCACTCTCCGCTCTACATCGTCAAATACTGTACTGTGCAGAAGTCTTAGACATCCAAGCATATATATATGCACCTCAGAGTATTGCATAGCACCGTACTGACCACCTTCTGAGTGAAAACGTTTTCCTTAGTGTGGTGAACTACATATACCTGTCTGGACACGCCCCCCCCCCCCCCCCCCCGCTGACTGCTCCTGTGGCTCCTCCCACTGACCGTGGCTCCTCCCACGGACCCCAGTATAAAGGCGATTGGAGACACAGCCCCAGCCTCAGTCTTCAGGATGTAGTGTGGTGGACAATTGCTGCTTGTTCTTTCTTCCAGCCAATAAAAGCCTATATCTCGCCTCACATCTCCAAGAGTTATTGATGGTGTGTCACTTAGGTTCCTAATAAATCTCTGAATTAAAAGGTATTTAACAACAATCAAAACACCTTGGTCCAACGATCTGTTCAAAGTGCAAAGTAAATTTATAATCAAGTTACATATATTATACGTTGCTATATATTACATAGAGATTCATTTTTGCAAGCATTTACAGGGAAAGAGAAATGCAATCAAATCTTATGAAAAACTATGCATATACAGCCAAAGAATGACAAAAAAAACTGTGCAACTATACACTGAGAACATGAGTCTTTGAAAGCCAGTCTGTAAGTAGAAGAATTAATTCAGAGTTATGGTGCATTATCCATGCTGGTTCAGAAGCCTGATGGTTGTAGGTTAATCACTGTTCTTGAACCTGGTGATGTGGGACCTAAGGTTTCGGTACCTCTTGTTCAAAGGACACATGGGTATGAAGCCACAACAGACTGGCTCAAATTCCAATTCCAGCAACAACGTGCAGGAGCTGCTTACCTCCATCATGAGCAACAAAAACCCCATCGAGGAGTTGGTCAAGCAGTCAGAGTTTTCAGGTTAACATATTTATGTTTATTTCCTTACAATGTAGAGGACGACATTCAATCATTGGGTCTAAACCAACTCTCAGAAGAATACCATTTCCCACCAATTTTCTCTACAACCTATTCTTCCACCATTCGTATCAACCTCTTCCCCAGGTTCTACCATTCACTGACACACTTGGGGTGACTTACAGTACCCAATTAGACCACTAACCTGCACATCTTTGTGAAGTGGGTAGAAACAGGAGCACCTGAGGGCAGGTATTCAAGATCTGTCACATAAGATCTAGTCACAGCTTCAAGCCCATTTTGCTTCATGGGATTCCTGCCACATACAGAGGGTCTTATCTTCGAGCTCTGAGCATCTGGGAAAGTTTTGTGTGGGCACCTCAACAGACTAGAAGGTGCATGTGTGGATATTAGCCCCAGTAAGATGCACAACACCATCAGAGAACACGGGCGATGAGGGAAATGAATGATAATACTCATCCTAGAGCTGTTTAAGCAATAGAAAAAAAATCATTGGTTGTTAATTGGCAAGATCTGAACTGAAACAAATTGGACTGATTTCTAAATGGCCTATAATATAAATTTATTTAATGTTACTTAGAAATGCAGCACAGCCACATGCCCTCCCACACTGCCCAATTAAACACATGTGACAAATTAGCCTACCAACCCATAGAATGTGGGAGAGAACTGGAACATTCAAACGAAACCAACAAAGGCACAGGAGAAATGTAGAAACCCCTTACAGGCGGACAGTGGCAGAATTGAACCCAGGCCACAGGCACTGTAAGGGTATTACACTAAATTCTATGCTACCATGCCATCCCAACCTATTAGGGATGTTAGAGATAAACTACTCAGATTGCAATAGCATTTTGATCTATTTAAAGGGTTGATGATTACTAACATCAGATGAGAACAAGTTTGAAAAACTTTGAGCAATGAAAAATCCAGAGAGTAACTTACTTATATAAAAGTATTCATGATTTACTTTTAGAGAATGTTGCACAGGGATTGTCCTTGGATAGTTAACATTTCAACTCAATAATCTTTCACCACTGTGTTAGGCAACTGGAACCAATTAAATTGTTTGTAATATAATTAGTTTGGCTCTGAGGTACGAAATGTGCCAAGCTGCCCAATAAAAGTTGCTGACTGAGAAAGAGTACAATTTTAACCTTTTACATTAAGGTCATCACTGAAATTTTTTTACACTCACAAATATTCTTCACGTGGGTATTTAATTAACAACCCTCTGCACCAATTATTGCAAAGTTAGTCACTAAAGGTTTGCAATTCTGCCATGAATTTATCAGATAACACATTTGATTATAGTTTTCAGGTCTGCATCCAATGTTTGGATAAAACCATAAGATATAGGAGCAGAATTAGGCCATCGATACATTGAGTCTACTCTGTTATTTCATCACAGCTAATTCATTTTCCTTCTCAGCCCCAATGGTTGCATGATATTTTGAGAATGCCCTAGTGTCTATTTACAATACTGAAGGGTATTGCCAAGCCCTTGATAAAACTATTAGTTGTTGGCTTGTCTTGTTCCCTTTATTTGGGACTACTTTGAGTTAAGCTCCACTTCTCACAATCCTTGACTAATGGACTTCTGTTGACAAATTAATTAAGACAAACGTTTAGAAATTAACCCATTAAGTCAATGCCTGCCATTTAATAGGATCAAGGTTGATCAAGGATCGTCTATAAACCAGAGGTCCTTAATCTTTTTTTATGCCATGGACCCCTCCGACAGTCCGTTGAAGCCGATGGACCACTTCTCAGATATTTAAATATATAAAATAAAATATATAGATTTACAAAATAAACCAATTACATTGAAATACAGTAACTAAAATTAAAAAAATGAATTTGTGATATAGTAATATATGGGCTTCTTCGTTAACATATTAAATTACAAGACTATACATTTAAAACAGGGGTTTCCAACCTGGGGTCCATGGACCTTTTGGTTAATTGTAGGGGTCTATGGTATAAAAATGTTTGGGAACCCCTGATTTAAAATACATGTACCTTAAAATTTAATTTTAATTTTTAAAGGCATATCAGTGCTTAGGTTGTTGTTGCTTAGCTGAATAAGAACATTAAACTATGAAGTGGTCTTCAACAAAGCAGCACACATGTCATGTTGGATATCCAATCAAATTCGATTTTTTATTTTAATGGTTACAAGAGTTGAGAATCTTGATTCACTAACATATGTTCTTGCAAATGGAATTAAAGCTTTCATAGTTCATTTTACAAGTCGAGGATAGGCTTCTCTCAAGTACACCAGAATTCTCCATGGCTTGTTGAATTAAACTCCAACTGTAGTAAGTTTTTTGTCCTAAGATCAATAAGTTTATCTTTGGCTAAGTCAAGATCTTTGATATAGATTATATCAGAAAGAAAAGGATTGTGGACCATGGTTCAACTTTAATGCCATCAAGATAGAAATACATTTTGAAAGAGCTTTGAAGATTTTCCAGGTGATTGCAGATGTCTCTCTTCAAAGAAATTGACACAGAATTTTGTATCTCAACTCCATCTTGGTAAAGCACTTCCTACAGCATTACAAAGTTGTCTTCTGTATCAGCAGCTTAGCCAAGAAAGCCCGTGATTTTTCAGTAGCATCCATAATGGTGACTTCAGGATCATGAATTGTAAGATTTATTTCATTCATATGGTTACAAGTATGTGACAGGTAAGCCAACCCTTGGATTCAATCCAATTTTTTTCAAATTGTTTCAAGAGTGGGTTTTCTTTTTCTTTCAGAAAATGGGAAACTTCTGTGCTAAGTTTGAACAAGTGCTTCAAGACTTGTTCTCTTTAATGCCAACAAATTTCTGTGTAGTAGAGAATGCTTCATATTCCACACCCATTTCTTGACAAAGTCTTCTAATAAAATTAAAGACTTTTATCCTTCTAATAATGTTGGTAACTTTTATGGCTGTTGACAAAACTTCTTTCAGGGTTTGTTGGAAGAGTCTTTGTTGCCAGAGCATGACTGTGTAAAAAACGATGAGGGACGATGACGTAAGAAGCTTCCTTTTTCACTGAAGTAGCAAAATCAGATGTATTACTAAGCATCGCAGGAGCTACATCTGTGCAAAGAGTATGAAAATTTTCTCTCCAGTCAAACTTTACTTTTGACCATTCCTAAAATATCAACAGCCTTTGTAGTTTTCTAATGGGACTCACAAAATAAGAATTCTTTGATGAAGTCAGCATGCGCATAACAAGCAAAAACAAGGAGCTGACTACATTGAGATATGTCTGTAGTTTCACCCAGTTGCATACTAAATGGGAATTGTGAGACTGCCAATTCCTCAATGATCTGCTTCAAAATGTCAAAAGAAATATCAACTATTTCAGAATGTTTCACATTTTTTGATAAAGGAACCGCTTCCAGATTTTCCCTCGGTTCCAGTTCACAAACCAGCTCGGCCATTTCCTGTGCACGTGGCTTATTAAAGTCTCTCCAACAATGTGGGGCTTTTTGTGTTTGGCCTTTTGGTAAGCAATTTTACAGGATGTTTCAAGAAAAGGTTTTTGTGAAATGCCAAATCCAAGATTTGGAAGTCCATAGAGCATAGAACAGTACAGCACAGGAACAGGCATTTCAGCCCACAATGTAAATAAAAAAACCCAAAAAACTAATCCTTCCTACTTACACAATGTACATATCCCTCCATCATCCTCATATTCATGTACCTATCTAAACATCTCTTAAAAGCCTCAAATATATCTGCCTCTACTACCATAGCAGGCAGTGCATTCCAGGCATCCACTCCTCTCTGAGTAAAAAACCCCTCACATTCCCTTTGAACCTAGCCCCTCTCACCTTCAATGCATGCCCTCTTGTGTTAGACACTTCAACCCTGGGAAAAGCTATTGCCTGTCTACTCTGTCTATGTCTCCCATAATCTTATAAAGCTTGATCGGATTTCCTCTCAGTCTCCGCCATTCCAGAGTGAACAACCCAAGTTTGTCCAACCTCTCGTTATAGCTCATGCCCTCTAATCCAGGCAATGTCCCAGTAAACCTCTTCTGCACCCTCTCCAAAGTCTTGGCATCATTCCTATAAGAGGGTGACCAGAATTCTATGCAAAACTCCAGATGCAGTCTAACTAGAGTTTTATAAAGGGGCAACATAACTTCCAGACTTTTGAAGTCAATGTCTTAGGTAATAAAGGCAAGCAAGCCATATGCCTGTCAAACTGTGTAGCCATTTTCAGGAATATATGGACTTGGACCCCCAAGAATTCTCTTCTGAGCAACACTTTCAAGGATCTTGCCTTTAACAGTGTCCTGTTTCTTTGCATTTGACCTACCTCAGTGTAGCACATCACATTTAGCTGGGTTAAAATCCATCTGTCATTTCTTCACTCACATCTGCAAATGATCTATACCATGCTGAATTCTTTGCTAGTCTTCTATGATATCCACAACACCATCAATCTTCATATCAACTACAAACTTACTAACTCACCCATCTACATTTTCATCCAGGTCAGTTATGTACATGACAACCAGCAGCAGTCCCAGTACAGATCCTTATGGAACACCACTATTACAGACCGCCAACTCGAATAAGTCCCTTCAACCACTACCCTCTATTTTTTATGTGCAAATCAATTCTGAACGCATATAGCCAATTTGCCCTGGACCCCATGCACCCTAATCTTCTCAATTTGCCTCCCATGTCAAGCACCTTACTAAAATCCATGTATACAACACCCACTGCTTTAACTTCATTGATCTCTCTGGTCACCTTGTCAAAAAACGCAGTCAAGTTGGATGCCATGATTTGCCCGACACAAAGCCATGCTGTCTTTCCTTAATTAGGCCATTAGTTACCAAATGATCATACATCCTATCCCTAAGAAATTTCTCCAGCAATGTCCCTACAACTGACATGAGACTCACCAGTCTAATGTTCCCAGGATTTTCTCTTGTTCCTTTCTTAAGTAGAGGTGCAATATTAGCCACTCGCCAGTCCTCCAGGAGCTCGCCTGTGCCTAGAGAGGATATGAAGATACTGGTTAAGGACCCAACAATCTCATCTCTTGTCTCTTTTATCACCTTGGGTAAATCCCATCAGAACCTGGGGTCTTATGCACCTTAATATTCATTAGGATACCCAATACTTACTCCTCCTTGACCTCTAAACACCTTAACATTTTTATACACTCAGCACAGATCTCCTGGTCCTCCTTATCTTTTTCCTTGGTAAATACTGAAGCAGAGTAGTCTCTAAGTACCTCACTCACATTCTCTGCATCCAAGAAAGTGGTCCCTCTCTATCCTTGAATGGTCCTACCCTCTCCCTAGCATTCCTCTTGCTCTTGATGTATCTATAGAATGCCTTGGGATTCACCTTCATTCTACTTGCCAAGGACTTTTCATGCCCCCTTCTGGCTTTCCTAATTCCCTTCTTTAGTTTTTTATGGCCTCTTTGTACTCCTCTTGTGCTTTGTTTCACCCTAATTTACATAGCTTTACATACTTTCCCTTTTTCTTTTTTTACTAAATTCATCCCCTCTCTGGACACCCAAGGTTATCTTATCTTTCCAACCCCGTCCTTCCTTCTAACAGGAACATAACTTTCTTGTACTCAGTGCAATTAATCTTTAAACACCCTCCACATGTCTGACACGAACTTGCCAGAAAAAAAGGTGATCCCAATTAACTCTTCTTAGTTCCTGCCTAATGCTCTTGTAATTTGCTCAACTCCACTGTAAGGCTCCCCAGCAAGGACCATATCTATCCTTATCTATAATTATCCTGAAACTTAAGGTGTGGTGATCACTGTTCTGTAACTACTTACTCACTGAAAGGTCAGTCATCTAGCTAGGCTCATTACCCAACAAAGGGTCCAATGCAGTCCCTCCTCTTGTTGGACCATCCACATATTGATTTAAGAAACCCTCCTGGATACAGTTAATAATTTCTGCCCCATCTAAACCCTTTACACTAAGAAGGCCCCAGTTTATATTAGGGAATTTGAAATCCTCCTTGATAACAACCCTATCATTTTTACACATGAAGGATCCATGGACCCCAGGTTAAGAACCCTTGATATAAGCTCTACTTTCCCAGCCTATCCTAATGCTTTTGGATTCTCCTATCATCCTGACATTGAATACTTTTGTGTATGTCCACATTTCTCTGGTGTAGAGAATTCCAATATGCTGAAGCACAGCTTCCAAATGAATCGTTAGTCTCCAAAAATGATAAATTTGGCATTTAACTGAGAATGTACTAGCCACTAAGAACTGAGGTCCAAAGATTTAGAATCCAATGAGTGGACAAATTTCTCATTTCAGTTCTCAGTACTGGACCTGCATGTTTTGGACTTGCTATCAAGAGGAAATGGTCTTACGGCATCTCCTTGATCAATCCTTCTCAAAACCTGGCCTATCTTATTCTTTTTTGCTACACTGAGTACAGACAAAGCTTAAACAATTTGTCATTAGTTCCCTCATCCCTGGAATCCATCTAATGAATCCACTCTGCCCCCTGAAGGTCGGCTAATGCTTCCTCAGCTATAACATGTGCCTCAAATGAGGTCTTACCCCATACATCGTAAACAAGGTGACTTTACGTTTGTACCCCAGTAAACAGTGACTTTCAATTGCCTTCTGTACTGCCCATTTATTTCATGTGCCTCTTAAACCTGTACACCCAGATAGCCCAGGCAGCAACGTTTACTAATTTTCCACAATTTACAAAATATTCTGTTTTTCTGTTCTTGTTTCCTTAATGAATGACCTCACATTTCACAATATTGAGTCCCACCAGTCATATCTTTGCTCAATGATGAAACTTAGTTGTATTCATTTGAAAACTCATTGTGTCTTCATTAAGGCTTGCTTTCCCACCTTATTGATTTATGAACCACAACACAACAAACCATAGTCCTCTGGAACATTTTTGAGTGATACATTATCAGTCGTACAAATATACTGCATCCACTGTTTCCATTTTATCTCTCTCACGAGCCTCATACTCAAAAAAAAAATCTTTGAAAGATTTGTTAGACGTGGCTTCTCTTTTGGATGCAGCTTTGTTGAGCACACTCACTCCATCTACCAGAAGTGGAAATTCCCAGTGACCAACCATTTTAATTCTTATCCCCATTCCTATTCCAATATGTCGGTCCCTGGCCTCCTATTTTGCCATGATGAGGCCACTCTCAGGGTAGAGAGCAACATCTCATATTCTGTCGAAGTAGCCTCCAAACTGATGGCATGAACATCAATTACCTCTTCCAGTTTTCTATTCCTCCCCCTTTCCTCTTCTATTCTCCATTCTAGCCTGATACCTCCTCTCCTCACCTGTGTATCACCTTCCCCTGCTGGCCCTCCTTCCTGCCTTTCTCCCATAGTCCACTCTCCGCTCCTATCCGATTCCTTCTTCTCCAGTCCTTTACCTTTCCCACCTACCTGGTTTCACCTATCACCTTACAGCTAGTTGTCCTGCCCCTTCCCCCTACCTTTCCAGTCCTGGAGATAGGTCTTGGGCCAAAACATTCATTTCAATAGGTGCTGCCTGATGTGCTGAATTCCTCCAGCACTTTGTATGTTCCTCTGGCTTATTTTTATTGTTTCTATCTTATTATCTTCTACCTTTCCAGGGATAATGTTATTACATCTTTAATAAAAGAATATTGCACTTCTTCTCTGCTCTAATTAATTACTCTATAACTTCAACTTTATTTGTCTATCTGCTCTGAAATTTCTAACTAGCACAAAATTGTGTATTCTGTTTTGATGTACTTTCGTTTGGAATGCATGTAAATAAATGTTTTTCTATTGTATCTCAGTAGATGTGACACTAAAAAGGCAATTTAACATATGAACAATGATTGATGGCTTTGGGCCTGTACTTGATGGAGCTCAGAAAGTTGGGGGGGGTGGTGGATCTCAGTCAGACTTACTGAATACCGAAAAGCCTGGATACAATGGATGTGGGGGGGGGGATGATTACAAGATCTGATAATGCAGCCTCAAGATAGATAGATAGATAGATACTTTATTCATCCCCATGGGGAAATTCAACATTTTTTCCAATGTCCCATACACTTGTTGTAGCAAAAACTCATTACATACAATACTTAACTCAGTAATAATATGATATGCATCTAAATCACTAACTCAAAAAGCATTAATAATAGCTTTAAAAAAAAAGTTCTTAAGTTCATAAAGCAATGAAGCTCTAGAACTGTGGTGAGGAGGAACTTATTTAGCCAAGCATGGTGGATCTATGGCACTCTTTGCCACAGAGGGCTGTGTAGGGTAAGTCATTGGGCTTTTTTTTTGAGGCACTGATTGATAAATTTTTGATTGGTAAAGGGGTTGAGGGTTACAGGAAGAAAACAGGAGAATGGGATTGTGAAAATAATTACTGGCTGTAATTGAATGGTAGAGCAGACGCAATGGGCTGAATGGCCCAATTCTTTTCCTATATCTAATGGTCTTATGGTCAATTACTGTCAATCTGCTCTTGCACCTTGTTTTGAACAGTGGGGTTACATTTACAAGCTATACGTGAAATTTCTGTAAGATGAAAGCCTTTAGTTTTTGCTGAGACTCCTTTACCCACCTTCTCCCCTGACTGGGTCCTTTCTTTCCTGCATTAGTAGCAGAAGACAGGAGCAACACTATTGTAAGGAATTCATTCCCTCTGAGCTGCTTTCCACCATGCACAGTCTTGGACAGACCCCAACTTCTTCATAGTTGATGGGATAGAATTCTAAGGCTTATTTACTCAGCACCATTGTGGAAGAAAGTCCGGGTGACCCACGAAAAATGAAACCTGCTCAGGATAATGAGGGATGGGCACTTTGTGTTCCCCAGCATCATTCATCTTCCTTTAACAAAGAGAAGCCTGTATAAACAATTCTAGTTGCTTACTTTTTCTTACTTTACATAGATCTTCTAATTTCCTCACAATAAAAAAATCATTAAGCAATTTCATCATCGGCACAATTCCTTTTGCTCTACACCGCATTCCCATAGCAACCTTTCCTTCCAGAACACTGAAAATGGAAAATCTGTGACATCCAGCAATAGTTGACCACTTACTGGATCACAAGTTACCTTTTAATAAGTTACATAAAAGTTACATAATGCAATGGCATTAAATTAAAAAATATATTTCTCAACCATTTATATCTCTGTATTTGGAAGGGATTATATGCCACAAGTATATTGGAAATGCTCTTCAGAGATAACTTATTGCAACAAAAGTATATGTAACTAGACACAGGAAACTCATCATAATTAAAACTGTCCCCCATTCCCCGACCAATCTCTCTTTTACACCTTTTCATCAGGCAAATGATCCAAAAGCTGCAGAAGCCACCAAACCACACACACAAATGTTGGTGGAGCGCAGCAGGCCAGGCAGCATCTATAGGAAGAAGTACAGTCAATGTTTTGGGCCGAGACCCTTCGTCAGGACCAACTGAAAGAAGAGATAGTAAGAGATTTGAAAGTGGGAGGGGGAGTGGGAAATCTGAAATGACAGGAGAAGACAGGATGGGGAGGGTTGAAGCTAAGAGCTGGAAAGGTGATTGGCAAAAGGGATACACAGCTGGAGAAGGGAGAGGATCATGGGATGGGAGGCCTAGGGAGAAAGAAAGTGGGAGGGGAGCACCAGTGGGAGATGGAGAGCAGGCAAGGAGTGATTGTGAGAGGGACACAGAGAGAAAAAAAGAGAGAGCAAAAGAAAAAAAGGGAAAAAATAATCAATAAATAAATAAGGGATGGGGTAAGAAGGGGACGAAGGGCATTAACGGAAGTTAGAGAACTCAACGTTCTTGCCATCAGGTTGGAGGCTACCCAGACGGAATATAAGGTGTTGTTCCTCCAACCTGGGTGTGGCTTCATCTTGACTGTAGAGGAGGCCATGGATAGAAATATCAGAATGGGAATGGGACGTGGAATTAAAATGTGTGGCCACTTGGAGATCCTGTGCCACCAAACTCAAGGACAGCTTCCATCCCACTACTATAAAACTCTTAACAGAACTCCTGTGTGGCCAAGATGACCTCTTGATTTCCAGATCTTTGTCGTGGCCCTTCTACTTTATTTGTTTACCTGTTCTCAATATTAATTGCTTATTTGTTCATCATTATTAATTATTTCTTTTTGTACTTGTACAGTGTGTTCTCTTTTGCACACTGGTTGAATGGCCAAGTTGGTGCAGTTCTTCCATTGATTCTACTTCGGTTATTATTCTATTATGGATTTATTGAGTATGCTTGTGAGAAAATGAATCTCAGGGTTGCATATGGTGACCTATATGTACTTTGATAATAAATTTACTTTAAACTTTGTACTTTACACTACATTTTGACTGTAACTGCAAATTTATATTCTGCATTCCGTTATTGTTTTCTGTTTGTACCACCTTGATGTACTTAGAAATTCAAAAACTGATGCATTGGCTTTCATCTTACAGAAATTTCAGGTATAGCTTGTAAAAATTTCTTAAATTTCTTATTACTTAAGAAATCAGTTGTAGCCTGTCTGAATGATTACCGTCCCGTTGCCCTGACCCCCATAGTGTTGAAATGTTTTGAACGGCTTGTCAAGCCTCATATCACAGCCAGCCTCCTCTCATTGCTGGATCCTCTACAGTTTGCTTATTGTCCAAATCACTCTACGGAGGATGCAATATCCACCACACTGCACACAATTCTTTCTCACTTGGACAACAAAGACACTTATGCCAGAATCCTGTACATTGATTTCAGTTCTGCGTTCAATACCATCTTCTCACAGAGACTAATGGAGAAACTGTCGCTGCTTGGCCTTAACACTGCCATGTGTCGCTGGATTCTGGATTTCCTGACAGAGAGACCACAGTCAGTCCGTGTTGACAGGAACATCTCTGACTCCATCACACTGAGCACTGGATCCTCACAAGGCTGTGTGCTTAGCCCATTGCTGTTTACACTGCTAACACATGACTGTGCAGCCAGATTCAAGGAGAACATGATCATTAAATTTGCTGATGATACCACAGTGGTGGGGCTCATCAGCAAAAATGATGAAACAATGTAGAGGGAGGAGGTCAAACACCTAGAGAGCTGGTGCAGTGACAACAACTTGGTGCTTAATGTCACCAAAACCAAGGAGATGATCGTCGATTTTAGATGGTCTCAGCCTGAGCACACACCCCTCAGCATCAGTGGCTCCACAGTGGAGAGAGTGGAAAACATCAAGTTCCTTGGGGTGTAGATCTCGGACAATCTCACCTGATCCAGGAACACCACTGGGATTGTGAAACGAGCCCAGCACAGATTGCACTTTCTGAGGAAGCTTAAACAAGCATCACTCCCCACTAATATCTTAACTACATTCTACAGAGGCGTGGTTGAGAGTGTGCTGACCTTTTGCATCACAACCTGGTACTCTAGCTGCAGTGCTGCCGACAAAAAAAGCCTTGCAGAGGGTGGTTAGGGGAGCAGAGAAGGTTATTGGGGTCTCCCTACCTTCTGTCCAAGACCCCTTTCAGAGTTGATGCCTCCAGAAGACACGGTACATCATTAAAAACCCCTCACACCCTCTCCATGAACTGTTTGTTCTTCTGCCATCAGGTAAACATTACAGGAGCATCAAAACTAAAACCACAAGGCTACTAAACAGCTTCCTCCCACAGGCAGTCAGACTGCTAAATAGCTGCTCTACCTGACTCTGCTTTGGACACTTTTAACTTGCACTGGACACTTATAACTTGTTTTTAACTGACATGTGGCTGTTGTGTTTTACTATTTATTGTTATGTTTATTATTTAGTGTTGCGTTTGTTATGTTATGATTGCACTGCACCTGGGAAACGCTGTCTCATTCTGCCCTGCAGAGCTGATGTACGGTTAGAATGACAATAAAGTTTTTGAATCTTGAATCTTATGGAGGGAATTGGTCTGTCTGAACAGCATGCAAACAAAAGCTTTTCACTGTATCTCAGCACATGTGACATTAATAAACCAAGACCCAATGAAGGGGCTCCACTGTTTATTCCTTTCCATAGATGCTGCTTGACCGATTGAGTTCCTCCAGCATTTTGTTTGTGTTATTAAACCAATTACCAATTTTAATTAGATTAGGACTTCGTGTTTCACCTCACAATCATGACTTTATCACATTCTGCACCTTGTCTATAAATCATCACTCTGCATGCAACAGCAGAAATGGTAGAATGAATGGTCCTGAATCTGAAGCTCAAAGACTTGGACCAGTCAGGAAGCACTATACTGCCATAAGACCATAAGATATAGAAGCAGAATTAGGCCATCTGGCCCATTGAGTTTGCTCCACCATTTAATCATGCCTGATCCTATTTTCCCCTTGTCAGCTCCACTTCCCAGTGTTCCCCCAAACCGTTGATGTCATGTCCAATCAAGAACTTTTCAAGCTCTGCCTTAGATACGCCGAATGACCTGGCCTCCACAGCTGCCCCGGTAACAAATTTCCACAAATTCACCGCCCCTTGGCTAAATAAATTTCTCAGCATCTCTGTATTAAATGGACACCCCTCTATCCTAAGGCTGTGCCCTCTTGTCCTAGATTCCCCCATCATGGGAAACACCCTTTCCATATCTACTCTATCTAAGGCATTTCAACATTCAAAAGGTTTCATTGAGATTTCCCTTCATTCATCTAAATTCCACTAAGTACAGACCTAAGCTATCAAATGTTCCTCATATGATAACCCTTTCATTGCCAGAATCATCTTTATGAACTGATGCACCATCAATAACTCACTCTGAGATGTAAAGGCGAGATATCGGCTTTTATTGACTGGAAGAAGGAACAAGCAGTGGTTGACCACCATACTACATCCTGGAGACAGAGAGACCGGGCTCAGACCTCAATCGCCTTTATACAGGGGTCTGTGGGAGGAGCCACAGGAGCAGTCAGCAGAGGGGCATGTCCAGACAGGTATATGTAGTTCACCACATTCACCCCCCCTTTGTTTTTAAAAAAGAGTCCCCATGTGGCGAAGTTTCTTACAAGTATATTTACAGGTTAAGTCTATCAGGTGGTCGAATCTGTCGCTGCAATCTACGTAGCACCGGCTGTGATTGCACAGGTGCCGGTGGTTGTGATTGCACAGGTGCAGGTGGTGCTTGCACCGGAGACGGAGGTTGTGCTGGTTCCGGCCTAACTGGAGGTGTCAGCCCACTAGGCGTCAGTGATCCCTCACGCGTGTACGAGACACCCGGTATATGAGTCTCGTGAGGAGTCTGTGTAGGGCTTGGTGTGCGCAGTGTCACCTCGGGTACAGGGTTCACAGTTACCGGGGAGTGTTCGGGGTAGTGGTCTGCTGCTCCTGCGGGCGCCAGGTCGCGGACGGAGACTGTGTCCTCCCGCCCATCAGGTAAGACCACGTAGGCATACTGGGGGTTCGCATGTAGAAGGTGAACCCTCTCGACCAGCAGGGAGTATTTATTACTCCTCACATGTTTCCGGAGCAGCACTGGCCCTGGGGACATCAGCCAAACTGGTAGGGTGGTCCCAGTGACAGACTTCCTGGGAAAAGAGAATAGGCACTCGTGAGGGGTGGCATTGGTGGACGTACATAACAGGGAGCGGATAGAGTGGAGTGCCTCAGGGAGAACCTCCTGCCATCGAGAGACCGGCAACCCTTTTGACTTAAGGGCTAAAAGTGGGGGACGTCACGTGATGACGTAGGATTGAGACGCTGGAACCCAGCCCTCCCGTAAAAAAAATCAATAAATTAATGTTTAAGTGAAGAAAAGTTAGTCAATACTTTCTTAAGGTTACTTATAAACTACTCCGGATTGTTTTAAGTTATGCCTCATAAACAGAGGATGAAGAAAACCACTACCACGAAGACAGCTCAAGTTGGAACAGAATCAAGGCCTACCTCTACCGAAGAACCACGGACTCAGGTACAATACATCACCGGCGATACAGAACAGGAAACTGCGGCAGCATCGGCCATTTCTAAAGGAAAAGATCAACGAGAATTGCGCAAATGTGAAGGAACGAGCATGCGCAAACGAGAGCAACCAGAACTACAAATCTTAACTGCGATTGAAACCGAAAATGAATCTGAGAGAGAGTCAGATTCTCTGGCAAAATCAGATGAAGATGGAGATGAAAGTTCCTCTGAAGATATAAAAAAGACTTTGAGGCAAATAATGCATAAATTAGAAAAATTAAATGCATTAAAAGTAATTAAAAGTAACCAAAAAGTAATTAAAGAAAAAATGATAAATATGGAGACTATGTTTGATAAAATGACAAAGAAACAGGAAAAAATGGAAAAGAAAATTACAGATTTGGAAATTAAAATGGAAGAAATGGGTGGAAGAATGAATAAAATGGAAATTGATAATGATGCCTGGACATCAGAAAGAAAACAACTCATGGAAAAAATTGATAAGCTTGAAAATTTTAGTAGACGCAATAATATTAAAATTGTTGGACTTAAAGAAGATACCGAAGGAGAAGACCCAATAGATTTTTTTCAAAAATGGATCCCTGAAAAATTGGAAATGGGAGAAGAAACTTCAATTGCGATTGAAAGGGTGCACAGAGCCTTAAGGTCAAGATCTCAAGATGATCAAAATCCGCAATCAATTTTGATAAGATGCTTAAGATACCAAGATAAAGAAAAGATTCTGAGGGCGGCTGTCCAAGGTGCCAAAAGAAGAAATGGACCATTGATGATAGCAGATAAACCAGTTCTTTTTTATCCTGATATAAGTTATAACCTTTTGAAGAGAAAGAAAGAATTTAATTCAGCAAAAAATGTCTTATGGGAAAAAGGTTATAAATTTATAATGCGTCACCCAGCAACACTGATAATTTTTTTGGAGGAGGGAAAAAGATTTTTTTCCGATTATCGAGATGCGGAGGTGTTCGCACAAAAACTTCCATCTATTCGCTAATTAAATGTAGAGACTTCTAAACGTAATGGTTAAAGACGAAGACAGAGAGCGAATGGAACTGATGGACATTTAAGAATGATACAAGGGAGAAAAGTAAAATTTTAGAAATATTAATTGAGAATAATATTTTTTTTTCTTTTCTTATATATATACTTTTTATGTTGCGGGGGGGCTGGGGAGCTTTGAATCGGTTACTGCGGGATTCACATGTGTAATCATGACGATTGCCATGACCCGTACAACAGAGGGGGGTAATGTTGTGTTTTTTTTCTTTCACAACTTTAGTAGGGGGGTATTTTGTTTTTTTCTTTATACTCTATTTTTTTTCTATTCTTTTGCCTGGATGATTGGTGGGGACACACATAGCAATATGGAGACTTCTAAAAAGATTTCCCAGGATACCACGAAAGTTGAAAGATTAGGTATTATTATAGATTGGAGTAACATAATTAAAAACAATGACTAATTTATTGAATTTTTAAAGTTTTAATGTTAATGGGCTTAATGGGCCGGTAAAAAGAAAAAGAATTTTAACATATATTAAAAAAATGAAAATAGATATAGCTTTCTTACAAGAAACTCATTTAACAGACATAGAACATCAGAAATTAAAAAGAGACTGGGTTGGAAATGTTATTGCAGCTTCATTTAATTCAAAGGCGAGAGGAGTTGCAATTTTGGTTAATAAAAATTTACCAATTAAAATACAAAATGTATTAATTGATTCGGCAGGAAGATATTTAATTATACATTGTCAATTTTTTTCAGAATTATGGACTCTTATGAATATTTATGCACCAAATGAAAATGATGTTAAATTTATACAGGTCTTTTTGAATTTGGCTAATGCACATGATAAAGTATTAATAGGTGGAGATTTTAATTTTTGTCTAGATCCAGTTTTAGATAGATCAACAAAGGCTGTTACAAAATCAAAAGTAGTAAAATTAACTCTATCATTGATGAAAGACTTAAATTTGATTGATATATGGAGAAGAATCAATCCAAAAGAAAGAGATTATTCATTTTATTCAAATAGACATAAAACATACTCAAGGATAGATTTTTTCCTATTATCAATGAATATTCAAGATAGAGTGAAAAATGTGGAATATAAAGCAAGAATATTGTCAGATCATTCTCCTTTAGTAATGACAATGATAATGATAGATAAAAAGGAATCAATTTATAGATGGAGATTTAATTCAATACTACTAAAACGTCAAGATTTTTGTGATTTTATGAAAAAGCAGATTCAGTTCTTTTTACATACAAATTTACATTCAGTTGATGATAAATTTATATTGTGGGAAGCAATGAAGGCATATTTGAGAGGTCAGATAATAAGTTACACTTTTAAAATTAAGAAGGAATATATGATAGAAATAGATCAATTGGAAAAAGAGACTATAAAATTAGAAAAAGAATCTCAAAGAAATATGACAGAAGAAAAATGAAGACAACTTATTAATAAGAAGTTAAAATATAATACACTCCAGACATATCGAACAGAAAAAGCAATTATGAGAACTAAACAGAGATATTATGAACTAGGTGAAAGATCACATAAGGTCCTTGCATGGCAGTTAAAAACAGATCAGACTTCTAAAACAATAAATGCAATTCGAACAAAAGTAAATAAAATTACTTATAAGCCTGTAGAAATTAATGAAGCTTTTAAGAATTTTTATTCTGAGTTGTATAAATCAGAATCAAAAAATGATGATGTCAAGATAGAAAG
Organism: Hemitrygon akajei; assembly: GCF_048418815.1. Lineage (NCBI taxonomy): Eukaryota > Metazoa > Chordata > Chondrichthyes > Myliobatiformes > Dasyatidae > Hemitrygon > Hemitrygon akajei. The sequence continues at coordinate 26,196,591 of NC_133144.1, forward strand.
ATTTTTATCACAAATAACTCTTCCAAAATTAAATATGGAAGAACAGGAGGGATTAGGTATGCCTTTTATATTGAAGGAGGTTGAAGAAGCTCTGGGATCACTTCAAAGTAATAAATCTCCAGGAGAAGATGGTTTTCCGCCTGAATTTTATAAAAAGTTTAAAGATTTATTAATTCCTCCTCTTATGGAGTTAATACATCAAGTGGAAAGAACGCATAAACTTCCAGAATTTTTTTCAACAGCTATTTTAATAGTATTGCCAAAAAAAGGATAGAGACCTTTTAAAACCAGCATCATATAGACCTATTTCTTTATTAAACACTGATTATAAAATAATAGCAAAAATCTTATCTATTAGATTATCTAAATGTTTACCAAAATTAGTGCATATGGATCAAACAGGATTTATTAAAAATAGACAATCGGCAGATACTGTATCTCGGTTACTTAGTATAATCCATTTAGCGCAAAAGAGGGAGGAAACAAGTGTGGCAGTTGCTTTAGATGCAGAAAAAGCATTTGTTAGATTGGAATGGGATTTTTTATTTAAGGTATTGGAAAAATATGGATTAGGAACATCATTTATAAAATGGATTAAAACCTTAAATACTAATCCCAAAGCTAAAGTAGTGACAAATGGTCAAATTTCAACATCATTTCAGTTAACAAGATCAACTAGGCAAGGTTGCCCATTATCACCTGCTTTATTTGTGTTGGCAATAGAGCCATTAGCTGAATTAATTAGAATGGACCCAGATATTAAGGGTTTCAGAGTTAATCAGGAAGAATACAAGATTAATTTATTTGCTGATGATGTTCTACTTTATTTAACAGATCCATTGCATTCATTACACAAATTATCTTATAGATTAGAAGAATATGGGAAAATATCAGGTTATAAAATAAATTGGGATAAAAGTGAAATTTTACCTCTTACTAATGGAGATTATAGTCAATGTCGATTAATAACTCAATTTAGATGGCCGGCAAATGGTATAAAATATTTAGGTATAAGAGTTGATAATGACATAAAAAACTTATACAAATTAAATTATTTACCACTTTTGAAAAAAATTCAAGAAGATCTTGATAAATGGATGGCATTACCAATAACATTAGTAGGTAGAGTAAATACTATAAAAATGAATATATTCCCTAGACTACAATATTTATTTCAATCATTACCAATACAATTACCCCAGAAGTTTTTTCAAGAGTTAAACAAATATGTGAGGAAGTTTCTCTGGAAAGGTAAGATGTCATGAATATCGTTGGAAAAATTGACATGGAAATTTGATCTAGGAGGGTTACAACTTCCAAATTTTAAGAATTATTATAAAGTGAATCAACTTAGATTTATTGCATCTTTTTTCGAGAAAGATAAACCGGCATGGATTAGAATAGAACTAGATAAAATAGGAGAAAACGTACCAGAAGATTTTATATATAAATGGGAATCTAAATGGATACGGGAAAAGAAAGAATCTCCTATATTAAAACATTTGATTGACTTATGGAATAAGATAAATGTTGATGATGAGACAAAAAAATCTTTATTAGCAAAGAGATCTTTAATTCAAAATAGACTTATTCCTTTTACAATGGATAATCAACTTTTATATAATTGGTTTCAAAAAGGGATTAGATATATAGGAGATTGTTTTGAAGGAGGTATATTAATGTTATTTGATCAATTAAAGAATAAATATAAAGTATCGAATAATACTTTTTTTTGTTACTTTCAACTAAGGGCTTATTTAAGAGAAAAATTAGGTCAAACAATGTTATTGCCGAAATCTAATGAAATAGAAATTTTAATTCAAAAAGGAAAGATTAAAAAATTTATATCTTGTATGTATAATTTGATTCAAAAACAGGCAATTAAACAAGGAGTCCATAAGTCAAGACAAAAATGGGAAAGTGATTTGAATATTAAAATTGAAGAAACAAATTGGTCAAGACTATGTCTTGATAGTATGACAAATACAATAAATGTTCGGTTAAGATTAGTGCAATATAATTTTCTACATCAATTATATATTATACCACAAAAAATAAATAAATTAAACCCAAATTTATCTGATCAGTGTTTCCGATGTAACCAAGAAACTGGTACTTTTTTACATTCTACATGGTCTTGTTCTAAAATTCAACCTTTTTGGACAAATTTAAGACTTTTATTGGAACAAATTACAGGAACACAACTTCCTCATAATCCAATATTACTCTTACTAGGTGATATTGAAGGGATAAAACCGAAACCCAAACTGAATAAATATCAGAAAGAATTCATAAAAATTGCACTGGCAGTAGCCAAAAAGGCTATTGCAGTTACTTGGAAATCGGATACATATTTAAGTATAGATTGTTGGAAGAAAGAAATTTATGGCTGTATTCCACTAGAAAAAATTACTTATAATTTAAGAGATAAATATGAAACATTTCTGAAAATTTGGTGCCCTTATTTACAAAAGACAGGACTAAATATATAGGTGCTCTGAAGACAAAACAATTGGTTACTTGGGGAAAGAAATAAATATATACATTAAAGTTATTACGAACTCCATGGAGCATGTGGAGATCTTCCAACATCCAGGCACTCTTTCTTTTTTTCTTTCTTTCTTTCTCTTTTTTTTTCTATAGGGAAGTTAGGGGGGAGGGGTTAAGGGGAGGGGGGAAGGGTTATATACATTTTTTTCTATATTTTACTCTGTAATCACTTAAAAACGCAATAAAAAAAATTTTTTTAAAAAAGGGCTAAAAGTGTGGCCTTCCACACTGTGGCATTCTCCCTCTCCACCTGGCCATTTCCCCGGGGATTATAACTCGTGGTCCGACTAGTAGCAATGCCCCTAGCTAGCAGGTACTGGCGCAGCTCGTCACTCATAAAGGAGGACCCTCTATCACTGTGGATATAGCAGGGATATCCAAACAGAGTGAAGAGCTGGCGCAGGGCTTTTATGACGGACGTGGTAGTGGTGTCGGGGCAGGGGATGGCAAAGGGGAACCGCGAGTACTCGTCGATAATATTGAGAAAATAGACATTGCGGTCGGTGGAGGGAAGGGGCCCTTAAAGTCAACACTCAGTCGCTCAAAAGGGCGGGTGGCCTTGACAAGTTGTGCCGTTTCAGGACGGTAGAAGTGCGGTTTGCACTCAGCGCAGATTTGGCAGTCCCTGGTCATCGTCCTGATGTCCTCCAGGGAGTATGGCAGGTTCCGGGCTTTCACGAAATGGTAAAATCGGGTGACACCCGGATGGCAAAGATGTACATGAAGGGCGTATAGCTGGTTGAGCTGTGCGCTAGCACATGCTCCCCGGGATAGGGCATCAGGGGGCTCATTGAGTCTGCCAGGCCGGTACAGGATGTCAAAGTTGTAGGTGGAGAGTTCTATTCTCCACCGCAAAATTTTATCATTTTTGATTTTGCCCCGCTGTTGGTTGCTGAACATGAACGCAACCGAGCGCTGGTCGGTCAGCAAGGTGAACCTTTTGCCGGCGAGATAGTGCCTCCAGTGCCTAATAGCTTCCACTATGGCCTGGGCTTCTTTTTCCACCGTGGAGTGCCGAATTTCAGAGCCTTGAAGGGTACAAGAAAAGAATGCTACTGGCCTGCCTGCCTGATTGAGGGTAGCAGCAAGTGCGAAATCGGAGGCGTCACTCTCTACTTGGAAGGGAATGGTCTCGTCCACCGCATGCATCGTTGCTTTGGCAATGTCCCCTTTAATGCAGCTGAAGGCCGCGCAGGCCTCAGCAGAGAGGGGAAAAGTGGTAGACTTGACCAGGAGGCGGGCCTTGTCTGCATAATGGGGGACCCATTGGGCGTAATAGGAAAAAAAAACAGGCACCGTCTGAGGGCTTTGAGAATGGTGGGAAGAGAGAGTTCTAACAGGGGGCGCATACGGTCGGGGTCAGGACCAATGACCCCGTTTTCCACGACATACCCAAGGATAGCGAGTCGGTTGGTTCCGAACACACACTTGTTCCTGTTATAAGTAAGGTTCAGGGCTTCGGCCACTTGGAAAAATCGTTGGAGGTTGGCGTTGTGATCCGGCCAGTTGCGACCACAGATGGTGATGTTATCCAGATAGGGAAATGTGGCCTTCAGTTGGTACTGGTCCACCATCCGGTCCATTTCCCTCTGGAAGACCGAGACACCATTTGTGACACCAAATGGGACGCGCAGGAAGTGATAGAGCCTGCCGCCCGCCTCGAAGGTGGTGTAGGGGCGGTCCTCTGTCCTCCAACGTGTGGTTCGGTGTGTGTGTGTGGTCAGTAGCGGGGTATATGGTGAAGTCCCACAAAACTGAGGATTCCTGGCAGTGAGTGGTGGGGAGGGCCCGTCATATGCCATAGTCACACTTTCGAGATGGCTCTGGAAGTCCAGCCCCAATAGCACAGGTGCGCACAGTTGAGGCATAACCAGTAGTGCAAAGTTCCGATATTCTGTGCCCTGCACCACCAATGTCGCTACACAACCCACCCGGATGTCTGTGGAATGCGACCCAGAAGCCATGGTGACCCTCTGACTTACCGGCCGTGTCACGAGTCCACAGCGTTGCACTGTGTCCGGGTCAATAAAACTCTCAGTGCTGCCCGTGTCAAACAGGCAGCTAGTCCTGTGCCCCTCCACCAGGATGTCCATCATTGACCTTGCAAGCTGGTGTGGGGCGCTTTGGTCGAGGGTTATGGTGGCCAGAGTTGAACTGCTGTCTTGGTGCCCGGTAAACATCGGTGGGTCGGGGTCGGGGCATGTTGACGCCGACAAAGATGGCCGCCCACATCCGGGCATGCAAGATGGCGGCCCCCACATCTCACATGCAGCGCTGCTCAACCCCGTGCGCGGTTTAGACTTACAGACCTTGGTGAAATGGCCCTTCTTCCCGCAGCTGGAACAGGTCGCTTCTCGGGCCGGGCAGCGTTTTCGGGGGTGCTTTTCGAGTCCGCAGAAGTAACACAGCTCGGGCTTTCGCCTGGCCACAGCCGTGGTCGGGTTCGGGAGGCCGTGGTCAGGTTCGGTAGTTCGTGGAATCACGACTGGCAGCGGCGTTGGCGAATTCGCTCGCGGGAACTGGCGGCAGAGGGGTCTGAGGTGTCCACGGAACTAGCGGGGAATCTCGCGGCTGGACAGCATCAGCGTTGTGCAGAGCAGCCTCCAGCATGTCGGCCGTCTCGATCGCCGAGCGTAAGGTAAGATCGGCATTTTCCAGCAGCCGCTGGTGCACATACACTGACCTAATTCCTGTAATAAAGGTGTCTCGTACTAGCAGCTCCGCTTGCTGTTCCACCGTGAGCGTTTTGCAGTCACAAGTCCTGACGAGTGTCTGTAGGGCTCGGAGAAACTGGGCGCTCGACTCTGCAGGCTGCTGCCGTCGGGTAGCTAAGCGATGTCTTGCATAGACGGTGTTCACCGGCTGCAGGTACTGTCTTTTGAGGGCATCCAGTGCCCCTTCGTAGGTCGGCAGGTCCCTGATAAATGAATAAGCTTTTGGGGTGACCCTCGAGAGGAGAATTCTGTGCATAACAGCGGGGTCAGTTGCACGAACCTCCTCCAAGTATGAGTGGAAGCATGCAAGCCAGAGTTCAAAGGCAAGAGTTGCTTCAGGGTCTTGGGAGTCCAAATCCAATCTTTCCGGACGTAAAACGGTTTCCATGTTTTAAAACTTCCAGTCAATAAAATTGATGCACCATCAATAACTCACTCTGAGACGTAAAGGTGAGATATCAGCTTTTATTGACTGGAAGAAGGAACAAGCAGTGGTTGACCACCATACTACATCCTGGAGACAGAGGCCGGGCTCAGACCTCAATCGCCTTTATACAGGGGTCTGTGGGAGGAGCCACAGGAGCAGTCAGCAGGGGGTGTGTCCAGACAGGTATATGTAGTTCACCACATGAACCTCCTCTAAATCTTCTCCAATGCCAACACATCATTTCTTAGCTGAACAGCCAAAAACTGTTTACAATACTCAAAGTGAAGCCTTATCTCTATCATCTACATCATTGATATACAGGATAAAAAAAAGTAGTCCCAACACCAACCCCTGCAGAACAGCACTAGCTGCTGGCAGCCAACCAGAAAAGGATCCTTTTATTCCCACTCACTACCTCCTACCAATCAGCCAATGCTCTAGCCATGACAGTAACTTTCCTGTAATACCATGGGCTCTCAACTTGGTAAGCAGCCTCATTTGTGGCCTTCTGAAAGTCCAAATATACAACATCCACTGCATCTCCTTTATATATCTCCTCAAAGAATTCCAACAGGTTCATCAGGCAGGATTTTCCCTTAAGGAAACCATGCTGACTTTGTCCTATCTCGTCCTGTGTCACCAAGTACTCCATAGTTTCATGCTTAACAATTGACTTCAACATCTTCCCAACCATTAAGGTCAGGCTAATTGGTCTATAATTTCATTTCTGCTGCCTTTCTCCTTTCTTAAAGAGTATAGTGACATTTGCAATTTTCTAGTCCTCTGGCACCATGCCGGAGTCAAATAATTTTTGAAAGATCATTACTAATGCTTCCATAATCTCTACGGATACCCCTCTCAGATCCCCCTGGTGCAGCTCATCTGGTCCAGGTGGCTTATGTACCCTTAGGTTTTTCAGCTTTTTGAGCAGCTTCTCCTTTGATAAGGTAACTGCAATCACTTCTCTTCCCTTGCACCTTTCAATATCAGGTACACTGCTAGTGTCTTCCACAGTGAAGACTGATGCAAAATACCTGTTTAATACATCTGTCATCTCCTTGTCCGCTATTATTATTTCTCCGGGCTCATTTTCTAGCAGTCCTATATTCACACTTAACTCTCTTTTATTTTTTACATATTTGAAAAAGCTTTTACTATCCACTTTGATATTGTTTACTAGCTTGCTTTCATATGTCATCTTTTCCCTCCTAGTGATTCTCTTAGTTGCTCTCTGAAGGTTTTTAAAAGTTTCTCAATTCTCTGTCTTCCTACTAATTTTTGCTTTGTTGTATCCCCTCTCTTATGCTTTTACATTATCTCTGACTTCCCTTGTCAGCCACAATTGTACTATTTTTCCATTTGAGTATTTATTTGTTTGTGGAATACATCTATCCTGCAGCTCCCTCATTTTTCCTAGACACTCACACCGTTGCTGCTCTGCTGACATCTCTGCCAGCATCTCCTTCCAATTTACTTTGGCCAACTCCTCTCTCATACTGCTGTAATTTCCTTTACTCCACTGAAATACTGCTATGTCAGACTTGACTTCCTCCCTATCAAATTTCAAGTTGAATTCAGTCATATAGTGACCACTATCTCCTAAGGGTTCTTTTACCTTAAGCTCCCTAATTACCTCTGATTCATTACCTAACACCCAATCCAGTATATCTGATCTCCTAGTAGGCTCAATGACAAACTACTCTAAAAAGCAAACTACTCATAGGCATTCAACAAACTCACTCTCTTGGGTTCCATTTCCAACCTGATTTTCCCAATTGACCTCAATGTTGAAATCTCCTATGACTATCATAACAGTGTTTGAATGCAATGTGATTTAAACTCAAAATCAGAATCAGAATCAGTTTCATTATCACTGATGTATGTCATGAAATTCATTATTTTGTGGCAGCAGTACAATGCAATACATACAAGATACTGTAAGTTATAATAAGAAATATATAGTAATGCATACAAAATGTTGGAGGAACTCAACAGGGTAGGTAGCATCTATGGAAGGGAATAAACAGTCATGTTTCAGGCTGAGACTCTTCACACTGAATGTGTGTCTTTAGGCTCCTGTATTTCTCTTGATTGTAGTCATGAGAAGAGGGCTCATCCTGGGCGATGATGGCCATAAACAATGGATCCACCATTTTGAGGAATCAGCTTTTGAAGATGTTTCGATGGTGGGGAGACTCGTCCTCGTAGAACTGGCTGGACTCTCAGATAAATTTAAAACAATTCTGTGGCACTATTTTGAAAACATAGAAATTCTTGGAGTACCCCAACCAATATTTTTCCATTTATGAGCATGTTTCCAACCTATTTGACAGGGAACTCTCAACCCAACAAAGAATCATTCAAGGGTCCGTGACATTTTACTCAATGACAGCATAGTGGGATTGAAATGCCATGAAATACAAACAAATGCTGTAGGAATTAGGCAGTAACTTCAGCGGAGTCCCAAAGCCCTTTGGAATCAATGAGTTTTGAAATATAGTCAATATGTATTATAGCCATATGTGACAGCTAATTTGTGTTAAGCATAATTCCATAGATAAATGTCCAGTTGATCTGCTTTTGGAAGTTGGAGCTCCAGAAGAATTCCCTCTTCACCTCTGATAAATGTGATTCTTTTACATTGACACAAAGTAACGTGACCTCGGACTGTTGACTTATCCAAAGTGCGAGGCACCATCTTTCCCTTCTCCCTCCCTTCATTATTTTCATCTTCCTTTTCTTCAGGGATGAGGATGATTTCTGGGTTGAAGATGACTTGATTCCACATTGTGTTTTGAGCTGACTGATGAGATCGGTGCTGGAACTATGGACTCGGTTGGGAGAGATGGTCCTCGGCAGTGTGGGAGGCTGCACTATCTGGGGTCATGTACTCTTTCCACTCTCCTTGCCCAGTACCCAGTGAATGAAAAGGCTATTTTCCCAGTGCTTTCCAGAATATCCCTTCTCATCTTTTATCAGTCACATACTCGAGGCTCTCCTGAGTATCCTGACTGGTTGTATCATGGTCTGGTGTGGTAATTTGAATGTCCAGAAGCTGTGAAGCAGCAGAGAGGAGTGGACTCAGCCCAATACATCAGCTGGTACATCACTCCGCACCTTTGGTAGTATGGACAGGGAGGAAAGCTCTCAGGAAAGCAACATCCAACATTAAAGATCCCCACCATCCAGACCATGCCATCTTCATGAAGCTACCATTAAGCGGGAGGTACGGAAGTCTGAACTCCAACTCCACCAGTTTCAAGATCTGCTAATTACCTTCAACCATTCATTTCTTACACCAACTTTAATCACTACCTCAGTATACAAATACTAAGGTCACTTTAATTTTTTTTACTTTGCTTTTTTCTCTAATTGTGTCCTTATAAAAACTGTGTATAATTTTTGCATATTTTTTTCTGAATGCTGCATATATGATGCATCTTGCGGATATGACAATAAACTCAAATTTGACTTTGAGATGTTAATTTTTTTGTTTCTCAAAGAGGTTTTGATAATATCCTGGAAACATATTCCTTTGTCTACTGGATAGAAAATTTCATGTCCTGATGGAGTAGTGTGTTTGCCTTCAGAATCTGGTACCGGCAAATGAGGTCCACCTGATGTGTTTAGAACTGGAGTTGTGGTTTGGGAAAATATCTGCTGTTGTTTCACCTATCCTTGCAGATGATTTCAGGATTTTACAGAGATTGCAACAGTGGTATCTGCCCAGTGTTTTGGAGGTTTTGTCTGGAGAGTATCCATGTCTCAGAAGTATACAGGAGAATAGGGGCCAATGCTAGTTTAATGCTGTCGCTTGGATGGTGTTGAAAATTGAACTGCCAAGTGGAGTCTGAGACAGCTTCAATATTCTTTTTACATTCATTGAAAGGATTTGTATTACCTTTGCTGGTTTGCATTTATAGTCTATCCCTCCTTGCTCATGAGCTTTATATTACTCAGTGTTATCATTTCAGAGGACCTATCCAGGGCACAGCACATAAGTGCCATTATAAAGAAAGCATGGAAATGCCTCTAATTTCTTATAAGTTTGTGAAGATTCAACATGTCATCTAAGACTTCGATAAACTTGTATAAATGTGTGGTGGAGATTATATCGAGTGGTTGCATCATGGCTGGGTATGGAAACACCAATGCCCTTGAATGTAAAGTCCTCCAAAAAGTAGTGGCTAGGACCCAGTCCATCACAGATATAGTCCCCTCTACCACTGAGCACATCTGCATGGAGCCCTATCACAGGAAAGCAACATCCATCAGCAGGGACCACCATTATTCAGCTCATGCTCTGTTTTTGCTGCTGTCAGGAGGTACAGGAGCCTCAAGACCCACACCATCAGGTTCAAGAACAGTTAACACCACACAACTATCAGGCTTTTGAACCAGTGGGGATAATTATGGCATTTTTATTTTTTTCTTTTGTACTTGCACAGTTTGTCGTCTTTTACAATTTGGTTGTTTGTCCGTCCTGTTGGGAGCAGTCTTCCAATGTTTCTATTGGCTTTCTTGGATTTACTGTGTATGCCTGCAAGAAAACAAATCTCGGAGTTGTATATGGTGACATGTACGTAGTTTGACAATAAATTTACTTTGAAATCAGTCAGTCATCAGGCTGAGGTGTTTCAGAGTAAGGTGGCAATAAATGGAAATTTGAATCAGATGCGTTATATCCGGCAAACATAAAGTAACAATGCTAACTTGCCAAATATTTAAAGTGTGATATTTTTGGTGAATTTTCTTTAAATATGATTCGTATTCTGAAGGCTTAAACCTAATGGTTTATTATTATATTTTTAATTATTATTGATTCAGCATGATACAAGCCATTTTGGCACAACAAGCCTGCTCTTCCCAATTACACCCATATGACCAACTAACCTAATGACCTGTATGTCTTTGAAATATGGGCAGAAACCTGAGCGCCTGGAGGAAACCCATGTAATCATAGGGAGAACATACAATCTCCATACAGACAGTGGTGGGAATTGAACCCCGGTTGCTGGCGTTGTAACAGCATTATGCTAACTGCTATATTACTGTTCTGTTAGTTCTGTGTTCCCGTTAGAGAGCTATGGTACATTGTTCAGTGACTGAAACAGGAAATTCTTAGCAAATCAGGTGGAACAGGGAAACAGAACCAATGTTTCAGGTTAGTGAATTTTCATCAGAACCAGACATTTCAATGATACTGCCGAAAGGTCATGGAGTTGGGCATTGACACAGTTTCTCACTCCATAGATGCTGCATGATCTGCTGAACATTTCAAGAATCCCAGCATTTGCTTGAGTACAGAGGAAGACATTGATACTTTCCCAATGAGATGGGATTGAAGTATTAACTCTCAAAAATACACTTTGTGATTCTTTGGCCTCACATTAAGTCTCTTCAACAATGAATTTTACTTGCTTATCAGGTGTCATATTAAAAATTAAAAGGAAAGCAGAGGTTATTCCCACTGAACCTGCTTCTTGAATGAACTATTAGACCAAATAACTAGTTAAACATCACACAGGTACCCCACAGTTAATTACTCCAGTTGGAATATTATAGAACTGCTAAAAGTAATTTACAGGACATAAAGCACCAAGAATACACAGATGTGCTTTATAAATACATTCTCAAAGTGTATGCAGCACACCAACTTGCTTGCTACAGCTTCAAATTTTCTCTCTGTTTCCAAAAGTCCAACCATCATTGTCGCACGTAAATTCTCATTCTATGTATTGGGGGGATTTCTTAAGGATCACATATCAACTTTATTCACCACATATTTTTTATGTATTAGGAAATTGCTGTGGTGTGCTGATGTGACGTGCATCAAAAACAAAATTCGACCATTATAAACAATAAAGAGTTATATAAAATAAAGTTAGTCGTTAAATTATAGATATGGAATAAAATATGCTTAAATATTTATATACTAGTGCATATTTATAATGCAAACAGCATTATAAAAACTAGCTTAAAGAGTTTACAGTGCAGTGTAATGGCTGGGGAGGGGTCGGAGGGCTAACTAGAATAATCGATCAAATTAACTGCTGTGGGAGGAAACTTAAAGATGGCATGGAGATTTTGTTTTTATAGCCCTATAATATTTTACAGAAAGGAGATTTTGGAAAAAACAGTCTGCAGGGAGGGCAGTGTCTGCAATGATGTTTTCTGCCTGTTTTTTTTTTGTCCTGGACACAAACACATTCTGCAGTGATGGAAGTCCTTAAGCCCTTTGAGTGGGTGATTGAAAATCTAGCTGAGTGATATCATAACAACAACCTCTCACTCAATGTCAACAAGACCAAGGAGCTAATTATAGACTTCAGAGGAGGGAAACTAGAGGTCCATGAACCAGTCCTCAATGGAGAGGGACAGTAACTTTAAATTCCTGGGAGTTACTATCTCCTGGACCTATCTTGGACCCAGCATATAAATGTAATTGCAAAGAAAACACAACAGCACCTCTACTTCTTTAGAAGGCTGTGGAGATTCAGCATGACATCAAAAACATTGACAAACTTCTAAAGATGTGTAGTGAAGGTGTATTAACTGGTTACAATATGGTCTGTTATGTGAACACCAATGTCTTTGAACTGAAAATCCTACAAAAGGTAGTGGATTTGGCTCAGTATGTAATAGGTAAAGCCCTTCCAACCACTGAGCGCATCTACATGAAACAATGTCATAGGAAAGCAACATCTATCACTGAAGATCTTCACCACCTTGCCAATGCTCTTTTCTTACTGCTGCCATCAGGCAGAAGGTATTAGCGCCTCAGGACTCGCACTACCAGGTTCAAGAACAGTTTCTTCCCCTCAACCATCAGGCTCTTGAACAAAAGAGGATAATTACACTTACATATTGAGATGTTCCAACAACCAATGATCACACTTCAAGGACTCTATTTAGTTATTTCATTCTCTCATTATTTATTGTAATTTACTTATAGTTGTATTTCAACAGTTTGGTGTCTTCTCTGCTCTTGCTTTAACATTGACTCTGTTTATAGTTACCTTTCTATAGATTTGCTGAGTATACTCATAGGAGAATTGTATTCATTGAGATGTATGCACTCTGATAATAAATTTTCCTTTGAACTTTGAACTTCGAGCTATAGCTGTCTGTTATCAATTAATTAATGACATTAATCATGACAATAACAAGAATAAAATTTCACTAGTCTAGATAGTGCAGGTTAAGGAAAATTTTGTCCATTGTCCAGCACCAGGAGGAAAGATAGAATTAAGCTTTTCAGAAGCTACTTTTGAATATGGAATAGAGAACATAGTACACAACAGCAATGAACAGGCCCTTCAGCCCATGATGTTGCACTGAACTAATTAAACTAGCTATTATTACCTAACTAAACTAGTCCCTTCTGCTAACACAATGTCTGTATCACTCCGTCCTTTGCATATTCATGAGTGTGTCTAAGGGCCTCTTAAATGCCTCTCAAAAACAAGAGAAAATCTGCAGATGCTGGAAATCCAAGCAACACACACAAAATGCCGAAGGAATTCAGCAGGCCAGGCAGCATCTATGGGAAAGATTACAGTCAATGTTTCAGGCCGGGACCCTTCAGCCAAATCTGTCCTAGGACAACACGCTGAATGCAATCACGAAGAAGGCAGCTATATTTCAATCGTGCTTAAGGTGATTTGTTATGTCACCAAAGACTAGCAAATTTCTGCAGATGAACTGTACCATGGAGAGCATTATGACCGGTTACACCATCACCTGGTATGGAAGCCTTAAAGCACAAGATCGAAAGAGGCTGCAGAGGATTGTAGACTTGGCTAGATCCATCAGCGGCACAACCCTCCCCACCATTATGGACATCTTCAAAAGGTGGTGCCTCATGAAGGCAGTATTAAGGGTCCTTACCATCAACGACATTCCTTCATTTATTTGTTTGTTTATTTATTAGTTTATTTCTTTATTATAACTTATAGAATTTTCTATATGTCACATTGTACTGCTGCCACAAAGAAGCAACTTTCATTACATATGTCAGTGATAATAAACCTGTTTCTGATGATGTTATAAACCTTAACTCCAATTAATTCCATCCCTTAATGTTTGTGCAAGGTTGCTGATGTGGTATGATTAGCTGTTGGTGCTTGTTAGAGGAATTGGTGAGGAGGGGATATAGTTAAGTGGCCAGTAAGGGGATTTGTCTGGGATAGGATGTGGGAGGCAGGAGAGCCAAAGGAGAAGTCATCATTATGCAGAAGCTTAATGGGTCATACCTTATGGACCATTGGACCATGAGGCATAAGAGCAGGATTAGGCCATTTGGCCCATAACATCTACTCCACCATTTGATCATGACTGATTATTTTCATTCTCAACCCATACTGCTGCCTTCTCCCTGAAACTTTTGACAACCTTATTAATCAAGAGCCTATCAACCTCCACTTAGATATATACCCAATGACTTGGCCTCCACAACCATCAATGAATTCTACAGGTTCACCACCAGTAGATGTAGTTTTTCAACTTTTTTACCTGTATTTGTCCTCTTCTACAATGAACCCTTCAAGTGAATAGGCTCACTGTACATTCACTAGTTCTCTGGGATAACGACAACAATTTTGGTGCGAAGTACATTGGTTCTTCTCCTCTGAATGTCAGTGCTCTGTCACAGGACTCAGTAGCAGCATAGGAGAGTGGATGCTGACCTTCAGGTTATTTTAGATGTCTGAATGAGGTCCCAGATGTATGGAGCTTTAAAGGGCACATGGTCATCCTAGGCAACTGCCTGCTGTCGGCCATCTTGATTCAATCCATTGGTTGACGATGAGTTACCTGAGGTGGGCTACCAGCACCAGACTCCAGAGGTCAGGGTCTACAGATGAAAGAGGAAAAGCAAACCTCACAAAGATCTGTTTCTTCATGAATGTCCCAAATCCATTCTCAGATCAACAAAGTGTCAATTAAAATTGTGGAATTAGCGTCTAGGTTTATGTTGGATGTGACTAAATAATTTAATTGTGTGCTGTGCTTACCCCATCACACACAGGGAAATATTGTGGACTTCAGTTGTTCCTTTGTGAATATTGTCTGGAAGGGGAGGGGTGAGATTAAATAAAATCTGCTGCTACATCATCCTATTTCCAAATCCCAGTTTCCTAACCACTTCATAGAAAATTGAAAAATACACTTTAATTCAGCATGCTCTTGGAAGGGCTCCTAACTGAGAGTTGGGGGACAACTTTGACCACTGGCATTGAATGAGCACGATGGGGAGCCAAGGGGAGACCTGAGAAAAGTTATTTTATTTTATTTATATATATATATATATATATGAATGTAAAATAAAATGACTTCTCTCACGTCTCCCCTCATGATAAAATTATGAGAGGCATAGATAGGATAGACAGCTTGCATCTTTTCCCTGGGGTCATGATGCCTAATGTCAGAGGCACTTAAAGTGAGAAAGGAAACATCCAAAAGAGATGCTTAGGGCAGGTTTTTTTTAAACAGAGAAAATGTGCTGGGTGCCTGGATTGTTCAGTTAGGAGTGGTGGTAGTGTGGACAGATTTGATAGAGGCACTTAGGAGGTTGTTATCTTGGCAGGTGAATATGCAAAGAATCGAGGAATATAGACATGCGCAGGCAGAAGCGATGAAGTGTCAATAGTTTAACTAGTTCGATAACATATTGTGGTTCTGTTCCTGTGACATACTGTTCTACTTTCTCTGTTTCTTCAGTGGTGTAGGAGCTGCACTCTTCCAGGCAGGTGGAAACTATCCCATGTTCACTCACTAGACAAGGCCTCACTTGCAGCTGGAGTGAGTGGACACGGATTTGCTGCATCTCTCACAACTGGGATGAGAGTGACAGCAGCGGAAGTCTGTGAACAGAAAACGACGGACACACTGGGGTCTACATGCTTGAAACACAAGGCCACTTCAGGGTCAGCCTACCTCTTTAATCTTTTCCCAGTACATGGAATATTACTGCGTTGTCCCTGCCCCTTGGTCCACAATGTTATGCTGACCACTTAACATATTCTAAGATTAATATAGCCCTTCCCTTCCACATAGCCTTCCATTTTTTCTATTACCCGCGTACCTGTCTAAGAGTTTCTCAAATGCCCCTACTGTATACTCTATCACCATTCCAGACAAGGTATTCCACACACCCACCACTCTCTGAGTAAAAAAGTACTTTGAAGTAACTTGCAAAAGATCAAAGAGGTAGTCCAACCCCTCAGGCCACTCAACCCTTTGTACCTATTCTGTCACCCAACACTTCCTCTCCTCATGAATTTGACAGTGGAATTGACAACAGTCATGGAAACAAAGGTGTGCATGTACAGTATATGCATTCACATGAAGGTCAATTTCAGAAATGCCCATGTCAGAAGGAGGTTGGTCATTCTGGAGGTGCTGGGTTGGGGCACGCAGGAGAGCAGGGACAGTGCATCCCAGTGATTGCTATCAAGGATATCATTGGCTTGGGACATCGTCATAGGGCAAAGAGCTTGTTCCTCTGCTGTACCGTTCTGCATTCTAGGAGTGTGAAACTAATGGATACCAGACTTAAAAAAAGAGAAAATCTGCAGATGGTGGAAATCCAAGCAGCACACACAAAATGCTGGAGGAACTCAGCAGGCCAGGCAGCACCTGTGGAAAAGAGGACAGTCGACGTTTTGGGCTGAGACTCTGTCCTGCCGAAGGGTCTCGGCCCGAAATGGATACCAGACTACAAGTTTCAATGAAATGAGCCTTAAGCTCTCTCTCAAAATTTCCTCTCTCCCAATGGGAAACAATCTCACAGTTGTTGATTATCCCCCAGCTTGCTTTAAAATCAGGACTGAATGTTAAACCTGCCTTAACTGCTAATGCAAGAGTCACAATAATACAACAGAATATGTGGAGCTTCGAAGTGAATTTTAAACAAAACGTTTCTGGATGATTTGCAAATATAAAAGCCTGAGGTTCACTTATTCTACTTGACAAAACTAATGACAGCCACAGAGCAACCTCCCAAGAAACTGCATGCCTTGCTATTGAGAAGCACGCTCAGATAAATCTATATTGAGGTGCCAACTGAGAATCATTGACTGGACATAATTTCCAACATCTTTCATGCAACGAGGCACTAGAGGCTAATCTACCACCAATTCAATTGTAAATGATTCATTGAAGTTCAAAATAGGCACAATATGAATCCAAATGGAACCAGAATTCAAATTAAGGTCAAAGAGATGGTGATGATGTTTACAATATTGCTTAAGATTCATGTCTCCTATTTAGGGTCTTAGAGTCATAGAGCCACAGTGGAATGTCCTTTGGCCCATTCAGAGGAGGCTCACAAGAATGATCCTCCAAATGGAGTGGTTAAGGTATGAGGAGCATTTGCTAGGTTTGGGCCTGTACTCACTGGAGTTTAGAAGAGTGAGGAAGGATCTCATTGAAACTAACCAAATATTGGAAGGCTTGGATAGACTGGATGTGGAGAGAATATTTTCTATGGTGTGAGACTTTAGGACTAGAGAGCACAACCTCAGGATAGAGGTATGTCACTTTAGAACAGAGATGTGGAAGAATTTCTTTAGCCAGCTGGCGGCTTCTGGTTTAAGAAGGCACTGGTGAATCTCCGTGACTTCTGGCTGGTGGATAATGACACAAGGAAAATAACTATATACTTTGATAATCACTCTTTTTTAATCATTGCAAGCAGTGCTCTGTAACTTTCCTTTGGACTTAGAGGCAATTTGATGTGGCAGAACCGAGGTGAGGCGAGGCAGCGGCCCCTTTACCGAGAGTGACAAAGACCTGATGTTTGATTGATTTAAGCCCTGGGCAGAATCAGAAAGGTCGGAGCTCAGGAACAGGCTGAATTGAAGTGGTGGGATCCAGGCCCTAGAGCATATTAAAGTGACTGAACCCAGTGTTTGGACAACAATGTAAGCGCCAGGCCGAATCGGTAATGACGGGTACAGGCCAAATCAAGGCAACTTAGTCCAGGCTCCAGGGCATATCAAAGCAGCTGAACTCAATGTTTGGACAACGATCAAGGCACCAAGCAAGATTGAGAAAGTCAGGGTGCTGGGCCCCAAAGTGAGGGTTAGGCTGGGTCTCCTCACTGCTCTGCTCTGCATTGAACTAAGGGTCAGTGGATGGATTCTCTGTGGACTTCATTTCACAACGTTATTTGCTTGTGTTTGTTGTTTGTGTAATTTGTTTCTTTTTTGCTACACATTGGGTGTTTGATGACTTTTTTTAATGGTTTATTTTAGGTTTCTTTGTTTTGTGGCTACCTGTTAGGAGACATATCTCAAAGCTGTATAATATATACATACCGTACACTGAAAATAAATATACTTTGAATTTTGAAAGTTGAATTTATTGACACAGATGGGTGTGGACACCAAGTCATTAAGCATATTTAAAACAGCAGTTGTTAGGGTCTTGACCTTAAGGGTATCAAAGTTTACAGGGAGGTGGCATGAGAATGAGGGAAATTAAATTTGCCATGTGGAATGGCGGAGCAGATTCCATGGGATGAATAGCCTAATTCTTTTCTTATATCTTATGCTCTTATGTCCATGCTGACCATCAAGTACCCAACTAACTTAATCCCATTTGCCAGTACTTGGTCCATTGTCTTCTAAGGTTTGGTAATTGAAGTTCTCATCCAGATACTTCTTAAAGTTATTACAATGGTACCTGCCTCCGCCATTCTCTCAGAAAGTGTGCTCCAAATTAGTGGGGCATCTTTACAGAAACCTTTACTTACCTCTCCAATTTACATTATAAAGAATAGGAGTTCTTTGCTTGAGAGAGATGGGAGGCTTTATAAGAATTGCCATGAGTTCTAATCCAACATTAAATATCCTCCAAAGTTTTAATATAACTCTGCTCTATTATTGAGGGGGTATTTTTCCTGAATAACTACTAATTTTAAGTAATAAGGGTAAATATTAACTTGTAGGATTGTCGACAAAAGTCAACACGAGTGTAATTACTTCTAACATACACTTCATTCTCCATGCAAACAAATGGTGGTGTCGTGTATATATACACGAAAGAACCTCACCACCAAAACGTAATAATGTACAATGTAACATGTAACAGACACAGCAAACTTAATCCTTAACAGTCTGGGTGAATTCTGCCCAATGAAATTCAGGAGTCCCTACAAACTGTTTTATATCATGATCTATACAGAATTTACGGAAATAGTTAACATAAAAACTTCCACAGGAAGATTGTGACTAAAGGTTGGAGCAGATATTTCTGCTCTGAGAAGTTACTGTCCAAGAATTGAAGTGAATCAACTGCATTTATTTTACTGAAAAGTCCTCAGCAACTTTGATTGAAATCTACACCCCTAGGACAAATACTGACAGGATGATGTGCACCCATCACTGGACAGATCCTCAACTGTGCAAACATCCTCCTCACCCACAGTTGGGCTGAAACCCATTGTGGTCAAGGGCACTGGAAACAGTTTCTTCCATTTGTTGGCAGTCATTGTGTTACCAGAGGACACATACATACACACAAATACATGTGCACCATATCCACACACACTCACATGTACACAATACACACTGCACTGACATAGAAGCATTCCTGAGCTAACTCCATTGAGGTTAGATCCAGTCAGTTGATGCATCATTCAGTTCTCCTGTGAATGGGCTTCCCATTCTCTTGGTAAGGTGTCTGATATTGTTACAGATGGTGGAGAAGAATATCGCTACTTTGTGTACTTGTTTCCTCCTGGAAGAATAAAGAGTTTGAATTATCAGAAGATGATTACAAAATAGGAATTGAGTTATTGCAATGTTCACTGCGGAACTGAGGTTACATACTTACCCAGGTTCGCTGGTCATCATATTGTTCAGTATAACTGAAGCATGAATTGTCTAACCTACATAACACCACTGAGAATACAGTTTGGGGTTAAATCCAATGAACTTCATTCTTTGGACTGTGTATGTCTCTGTTGGATGCAGATACTGACATTGCAAGCATGGCACCGATAAACATGGAGATGCCAGACAGTATTTACAGCATGTGACAGATGTCAGTGTTCACCCAGCTATGAAGATACACTTTTATGATGTGATTCTGGCAATATTTTGACTGACTTAATTATTACCAGCGGGCATTGAATAGAAACAGAGAGCATCTCCACCTCAAAATCTGGTTTCTGTGTAAAAGTCTAGATTTTATGTTGGCCTCTTCAGTGGCTTCTTTCCCTAGTTTGTTCACGGGATCTGGGGGCCATTGGCAAACTCAATCCTTACAGATCATCCTGCGTTCACCTTTGTATGGGTGGCGAGTAGCACCTCTGAGTATCTGCATACCGTGTGGTAAAGGGATATAAATATGTTGTATGTTGAGTCTTGATGCAGGGCTTCAACCTGAAAAGCTGGCAATTCCTTCCCTCCCACAGATGCTGCTCAAAACACGGAATTCCTTCAGCAGACTGTTTATTGCTACAGATTCCAATGTCTGCAGTCTCTTTTGTCCCTCTATATATACCACACTGTGCAAAGACTTTTTACATGTCTGAATGTCTGGCTAGAGTAACATACAGAGCAGGTAAGACATAGCCACGTTTTTTTGGGAGCAGATTTCCTCACCTAAAGGTTACCATTGGACCGGGCATTAACTTGCTAATCAACTTGCTTTGAGATCCACAATTGCTGATGCTAGCTTCTCCTTCCTAATTTATTTATTCAATGTTGACTGGTGTTGTAGCACTATTTATCTAGTGAGTCAAGGCTACCATGGCAGGTGGAGAATTAAATCAATAATTAAATCCAGCACTTCACAAACAGTTAGTCCAGTAATTGTGATCATGAAGATTGTGGATTGCCTCCAAAAAAAGGTGATGCCTCAAAAAGACTGCATCCATCATTAAGGACCTCCATCAGTTAGGTCCTGCTCTTTTATTATTACTCCCATGAGAGATGAGGTACCACAGCCCAAGCACACATTCAACATTTTAGAAACATCTTCCTCCTCTCTACTATCAGATTTCTGATTGGACAATGAACAAACTCTGTGCATCACCTCACTATTTTGCTCTCTTTTTGCACTACCTACTCAAATTAATTTTTATATATATTTCTTATTGTAATTTATAGCTTTTCTATTTATTGCACTGTACTGCTGCTGAAAAACAACAATTTTTGCATTGCATGTCAACGATATAAAATCAGAATCTGATTTTAAAAATTCATCTGATTCAATGATGTTCTTCAGGATAAGAAATCATTTTTCCTTACTTGGTTTGGTCTATATGTAACACTAACTCATCAAAGTTGTTCACTTGTAATTACCACCTCTATTCAGGGGTAGGGGAGAATGTACTTAAACATTGATATGTTCACTGGCATCCATAACTTGTGATCAAATTTAAAAATAACTAAATACTGTTGCTTTAATACAGAAATAGTGGGAAATACTTCAGCTATACATATGTATTTTTGTGTCAAATCACAAGCAAAAAAAAAATCTGCAGAATGGAGAAATCTGAGCAGCACACACAAAATGCTGGAGGAACTCAGCAGGCCAGGCGACATCTATGCAAAAGAGTACAGTCAATGTTTCGGGCCAAAAGCCTTCAAAGTCCTGCTGAAGAGTTTTGGCCTGAAACGTCGACAGTACTTTTTTCCATAGATGCTACCTGGCCTGTTGAGGAGGAGGAGGGTGGTGGGAGAGGGAGAGGGAGAGGGAGAGGGAGAGGGAGAAGAGAGAGAGAGAGAGAGAGAGAGAGAGAGAGAGAGAGAGAGAGAGAGAGAGAGAGAGAGAGAGAGAGAGAGAGAGAGAGAGAGAGAGAGAGAGAGAGAGAGAGAGAGAGAGAGAGTGTGTGTGTGTGTGTGTGTGTGTGTGTGTCTGTGTCTGTGTTTCTTTGAAGCTTTTGTTTGGTCTGAAGTTCCCATCTACTGTAAAAAGGTAGCAATTATACAGGTACCCAAGAGTGGGGTGTTCTGTCTCAGTGGCTTTCATTTGGAGACACTCATATCTACCACAATGAAGTGCTTTGAGAGGTTTATTTGGCTAGAATTAACAGCTAACTGAGCAAGGATCTGCACCCACTGCAATTCACCTACCACAGCAGCAGACTTACAGCAGACACAATCTCACTGGCTCTTTTCTCCCTTTCTCTGCTTTGCAGCACCGAGACAAAACATATGCCAGGCTGTTGTTTATAGATTACATCTTGGAGTTCAATACCATTATCCCCTCAGTACTAATCACCAAGCTTCTAAACCTGTGCCTCTGTGGCTCCCCCTGCAAATGGATCCTTGACTTACTCACTGGGAGACCATAGCCCATGCAGATTGGAACTAACAACTCCTTCCAGACAACCAACACAGGCGAGCCATAAGGACGTGTACTTAGCCAACTGCTTTATGCTCTCAACACTCGTGATTGTGGTCTGGGCACAGCTCAAATGCCATCCATAAATCTGTGATGCAGAGGCATACAGGAGATAGACGGGCCGGTGGTCTTGTGACAACTTTGCATTCATCAGCAAGACCAAAGAACTGATTTATGAAGGGAGAGTTGGGAGAACACTCATCAGTTTTCACTGAGGGCTCAGCGGTGGAAAGGATGAGCAGCGTTAAGTTCTTGGGTACCAATATCTTGAAAGAATTATCCTGAGGATGACATGTTGACGCAATCACAAAGAAGACATGACATCGGCTCTACTTTGTTAGGAGTTTGGTATGTCACCAAAGACTTGCAAATTGCTGCAATGTACAGTGGAGTGCATTTTGACTCATGGCATCACAGACTCCATTGGACAAGATTGCAACAGATTGAAAAGGGTTGTAGAATCAGCCAGTTCCGACATAGGCACATCTCCCCACTATCGAGAACATGATCAAGATCAAGAGACCTTAAGAAGGCAACATCCACCACTAATGATTTTCACCATCAGAGAGGAGGTAGAGAAGCCTGAAGATCCAAACTCAAAATCTGGAAAAAAATCTTCACCTCCATCATCAGATGTCTGAATGATCCATCAACCCATGAACCCTGCTTCATTATTCCATTTTTTTGCAGTATTTACTTTTTTTTGGAATTTATAGTGATTTGATTTCTTTGCATGGCACCGCTGCTGCAAAACAACAGATTTCCCGTCATTTAAATCATTTAACTGATAAAATTCATCCTTACATATAAACTGGAAATAAGACCTTAACACCACTCGGTCCATCCCTTCTGCTCCCCCATTCCATCATGGCTGATTTATTATCCCTCTCAACCCCAGTTTTGTGCCTCCTCCCCATAACCTTTGATGCCCTGACTATATATTCTAGTCCTCTTGAATTAATTGCTAACCTTGTACTTGCCTTTTTTCACTGAGTCGACCTGCAAGTTATGTTTTTTTGAAATTTCTTCCCATTTAGAAAATAGTCTATGCCATTAGTCCTCAACCAAAGTGCAGGATCATAGATTTCTCTTCTCTGTATTCCATCTGCCATTTCTTTGTCCATTCTCCCAATCTTCCCAAGTCCTTCTGCAGAATTCCTGCTTCCGCAATACTACCTGCCCCTCCCCCTATTGAGCTATCACCTGCAAACCTGGCCACAAAGCCATCATTTCTGTCATCCAACTTGATGACATATACTGTAATGTGAAAAGAGGCTGTCTGTGAACACAGCTGTGGAACACTGTTGGTCACTGGCCACCATCATAATAGACTCCCTTTATTCCGACTCTTTGTCCTCTGCCAGTTAGCCAAAGCTCTGTCCATGCTAGTATCTTTTCACTAATACCATGGGCTCTTAACTTGTTAAGACACCTTATGTGTGAAAAGCCTTCTGAAAATCAAGTAAACAACGTCCACTGACTCTCCTTTGTCTATAGTGATTGCTATTTCCCGAAGAATTCCAACAGATTAGTCAAGCAAAATTTCCCCTTAAGGAAATCAAGCTGACTTTAGCCTACTTTATCATACGCCTCTAATAATGGACTCCAACATCTTCTGAACCACTGATGTTAGGCTAACTCATTTCCTTTCTTCTGTCTCCCTCCCTGCTTAAAGAGTGAAGTGACATTTGCAATTTTCAAGAATCGAGTGATTCTTGAAAGATCCAAACATATTTATGCAGCTATAAAGAAGGCAAGACAGTGTCTATATTTCATTAGGAGTTTGAAGAGATTTGGATTCTCAACTAAAATATGTGAAAATTTCTATAGATGCACCATGGAGAGCATTCTGACAGGTTGCATCACTGTCTGGTATGGAGGTAGGGGGGCTACTGCACAGGACCAAAAGAAGCTACAGAAAGTTGTAAACTTAATTGAATTTAATTGAATTGACTTATTTCTTACATCCTTCACATACATGAGAAGTAAAATTCTTTACATTACGTCTCCCTCTAAATGTGCAATGTGCAATCATGTTAATTTATAATGAATAAAACATTCAATGCAGCATTGAGTTAATCAGTCTGGTGGCCTGGTGGAAGAAGATGTCCTGGAGCCTGTTGGCCCTGGCTTTCATGCTGCGGTACCATTCCCAGATGGCTGCAACTGGAATAGATTGTTGTTGGGGTTACTCAGGTCCCCAATGATCCTGCGGGCCAGTTTATCACACCGATCTTTGTAAATCTCCTGAATCATGAGAAGTTCACAACTATAGATATGCTGAGCTGTCTGCACCACTCTCTGCAGTATCCTGTGATTAAGGGAGGTACAGTTCCCATACCACAAAGTGATGCAGTCAGTCAGGATGCTCTCAGTGGTGCCCCTGTAGTAAGTTCTTAGGAGTTGGTGTCCCATACCAAACTTCCTCAACCGTCTGAGGTAAAAGGGGCGCTGTTGTGCCTTTTTTACCACACAGCTGGTGAGTACAGAGCACATGAGGTCCTTGGTGATGTGGATGCTGAGGAACTTAAAGCTGTTAGATAGATAGATAGATAGATACTTTATTCATCCCCATGGGGAAATTCAACTTTTTTCCAATGTCCCATACACTTGTTGTAGCAAAACTAATTACATACAATACTTAACTCAGTAAAAAATATGATATGCATCTAAATCACTATCTCAAAAAGCATTAATAATAGCTTTTAAAAAGTTCTTAAGTCCTGGTGGTAGAATTGTAAAGCCTAATGGCATTGGGGAGTATTGACCTCTTCATCCTGTCTGAGGAGCATTGCATCGATAGTACCCCCTCTACCCCAGATCCATTGATTTCAAAGGAGTTAGCCCATCTCCATTCCTTCTGTAATCCAGGAACAGCTCCTTTGTTTTTCCGACATTGAGGGACAGGTTGTTTTCTTGACACCACTGTGTCAGAGTGATGACTTCTTCCCTGTAGGTCACCTCGTTATTATTTGAGATTAGGCCATTCAATGTAGTGTCATTGGCAAATGTAATTAGCAGATTGGAGCTATGGGTGGCAACACAGTCATAGGTATATAGGGAGTAAAAGAGGTGAGTTTGTACACACTCCTGAGGGGCTTCTGTGTTGAGAGTCAGAGGAGTGGAGGTGAGGGAGCCCAATCTTACCACCTGCTGGCACTCTGACAGGAGGTCCATGATACAGCTGCACAAGCCGGGATGAAAGCTGAAGTCTCTGAGCTTCTTATCGAGCTTGGAAGGAATTACTGTGTTGAATGCTGAACTGTAGTTCAAGAACAGCATTCCCACATAAGCATTCTTCTCCAGATGTATAAGGATGGTATGTAGAGCAGTGGCTATTGCATCATCTGTCGATCGGTTGCGTTGGTAGGCGAATTGTAGAGGGTCCAGTTTGGGTGGTAGCAAGCTACAGATGTAATCCTTGACCAGCCTCTCAAAGCATTTACTTATTATTGAGGTGAGTGCAACAGGACGCCAGTTGTTCAGGCATGTTACCATAGTCTTTTTTGTTACAGAGACAATGGTGGATAATTTGAAGCAGGAGGGCACTCTACACTGAGAGAGGGAGAGATTAAAATGTCAGTAAACCCTCCTGCCAGTTGTGCTGCGCACATCTGGAGTACTTATCCTGGGATGCCATCTGGTCCCACAGGCTTGCAACTGTCCACTCGTTGGAAACAACATCTTCTTACCTCAGCCTCAGAGATGTCTAGTTTGCAGGTTGTAGCAGTGGCTTTCCTAGGAAGCTCAGAGTTAGCGATATTGAACCAAGCATAAAAGCAATTGAGCTCATCTAGGAGAGAGGCCACGATGTTGGTGGCACCACTATGTTTGACTTTGAAATCAGAGATGGTATGCAACCCTCACCACAAGTCAGGTGTGCTATTTGTTGCTAATCAGCTCCATCTTGTGTACTAGCCTCCATAGTACCCAAGACATCTTCAAGAAGCAATGCCTCAGAAAGGCGGTGTCCATCATTAAGGAGCCCCACCACCTAGGACATGCCTCTTCTCATTGTTACCGTCAGGAAGGAGGTACAGAAGCCTGAATGATTCAGGAACAGCTTCTTCCCCCCGCCAAACAATTCCTAAATGGACATTGAACACAGAACACTGCCGCACTTTTTTTAAAATACATACTATTTCATTTTTTGCACTATTTTATCTATTCAATATGCATATATATACTACAGTAATTGATTTACTAATTTACTTCTAAATTTTTTTTCTTTCTACGTTATCAGGTATTGCATCATACCGCTATTGCTAAGTTAACAAATTTCACTACACATGCCGGTGATAATAACTTGATTCTAAAATTCTGACATTCTGACAAGATCATTACTAATGCCTCCACAATCTCTTCAGCCACCTCTTTGAGAATCCTGTGATGAAGTCCACCTGGTCCAGGTGATTTACCTTCAGTCCTTCCAGCTTCCCAAACACTTTCTCCTTAGTAATGGCAAATACACTCACTTCTACCCCCTGACACTCTCAAACATTTGGCATACTGTTAGTGTCTTCCACAGTGAAGCCTAATGCAAAGTATTTAATAGGCTTGTCCACCATTCTTTGTCACCCATTAATGCTTCTCTAGTGTTATATTACAGCAATTAAGTATTCATTCTCGCCTTTCTTTTACTCTTTATATATACAAAAAATAATCTGGTATCCTCTTTGATATTATTGGCTAGCTTATCTCCATATTTTCTCTCTTTATGTTTTTTTTCAGTTGCCTTCTATTGGTATTTAACAGCTTCTAATTCACTAACTTACTACTAGTTTCTGATATATTATATGTCCTCTTTTCTTTTTATGCTGTCTTTGACCTTCCTCGTCAACCACAGTTGCCTCATCCTTCTTCATTTTTGGGATGTGATATCCTGTGCCTTCCAAATTGCCCCCCAAAACTCCAGCCAATGCTGTTTTGCTGGCATCCCAACCAGCGTCCCCTTCCAATCAACTTTGGCCAGCTCTGCTCTCATGGCTCTTTCATTCCCTTTATTCCTTTGTAATACTGATATAGCTGATTTTATCTTCTCCCCCTCAAACTGCAGGGTGAATTCTATTATATTATGATCACTGCCTCCAAAGGATTCCTTTACCTTACACTCTCTAATCAATTCTGGTTCATTACACAACAACCAATCCAGAATTGCTGTTTCCCAGTGGGTTCAACCACAAGCTGATCTAAAAAGCCATCTCCTAGGTATTCTACAAATTTCCTCTCTTGAGATCTAGCACCAACCTAATTTTTCCAACCTACCTCTATATTGATATCCTCCATGACATTCATAATATTGCCCTTATTACAGGCTTCTTCTATCTCCTGTTGAAATTTATATCCCACATCCTGGCCACTCCAGAGGCCTGTATGTAATTCCCATCAAGGTTGTTTAATCTTTGCAGTTTCTTAACTCTACTGACAAGGATTCGCCAACTTCTGATCCTATGTCACCTACTTCAAAGGATTTGATTTAATTTTTTACCAACAGAGCCACCCTTCCCCCTCAGACGACCGGCCTGGCCTTTCAATCCAGTTTGTATCTTTGGATGTTAAGCTCCCACCTATGATTTTCTTTCAGTCATGACTCAGTGATGCCGATAATGTCACACTTACCTATCTCTAACTATGCTACAAGATCATCTACCTTATTCTGTGTACTGCAGGCATTCAAATATAACACCTTCCATCCTGTATTCATCATCCTTTTCAATTTTGCACCCATGTTACACTTCAACTCAGCTCAACCCACTGACTGCAACTTTGCCCTGTTATCAGCCCGTCCTTCCTCACAGTCTCACAGCACCATATCAACTTGTGTGCAATCTGCCCTTTCTCTATCACTCCAGCTCCCATACCCCTGACAACTTAGTTTAAACCCTCCCTAACAGCTCAAGAAACCCTGCCTGAAAGGAATGGGTGTAACTCGTTCTTTTTATGTAGTTCATACCTTCCCCAAAAGAGATCCCAGTGATCCAGAAATCTGAGATCCCGCCTCTACACCACATGCTCAGCCATTCTTTTATCTGTTTTATCATCCATTTCTTGCTCTGACTAGCACATGGTACCGAGAGTAATCCAGAGATTGCTACCTTTGAGGTCTTGCTCTGCAGCCTCTTACTTAACTTCCGATAATCACTGAGCAGGACCTCGTTCCCCTTTCCACCTAGGTAATTGATGTTAATGTACATCATGACTTCTGGCTGCTCACCATCCCCCTTGAGAAGCTTCTGCAACCACTCTGAGAGAGCCTGGACCCTATCACCTGGGAAGCAACACACTATTCTAGCTTCTCTTTCATGGCCACAGAATCTGCTGTCCTTCCCCCCTCCCAGCTACTGAGTCTCCTGTCACTATTGATCTTATCCTCCCCTACTGAGCCTCAGAGTTGGCCACAATGCCACTGGCCTGGCTACTGCTGCTGTGCCCTGCAGTATCCAAAGGGATATACCTGTTGCTGAGGGAAATGGCCACAGGGGAACTCTGCACTGACTGCTTTCTCCCCTGGTGGTCACCCATCTATTATCTGAAGCCTACACCCTGGGTGTGACCACCTCAGTAAACATTTCATCTATGAAGTTTTCAGCCTCCTGGGTGGTCCTGAGTACACTCAGCTCCAGCTCCAGTTCCTTGTCCTTGTCAGTGACAAGCTGAAGTTGGTTGTACTTTCTGCAGATATAGTTGGCACAGAAGGTTCATTCGATAAAACCTGATACAGTATATACCAATTATTATCCTCCCATCTTATTTTCTCTGTAGCTTTTACAGATGTGATTCCCAGTGTTCTATTCCTGCAAACTGTCTGCAAACCAATTTCTCCAAAAGGCAGTGATGACTGCCTTTTACAAATACCCATATTACATAACCTTACAAACACTCGTTATAATTCTGTAATTTCATTGAATATTCATCCTGACACGACCCATAATTAAAATAGGGGAATATATACTCAATCCAGCTATTACTGAATGCCACAAAATATTTTAGTAGTAAAATGCTTTAAAATATTTGGGAGAATTTGCTTAAAGTTGGATTTCCATAATCAGTTCATCCATAACGTATCAAGACCTTGGTTTACACTTAATCCTGTTTTCCAAACAAGTAATTGTTTGGAATATTATAATCTTCTTTTATAACATTCATCCTAGGCCTTCTCTGGGATATTGAGTTACACATTTCAGTCCGTAGGGAGAGTTTTCCCCTTCATTAAAGACTATCTCACAATTACTGTTTCTTGCAGCAGTCAAATTTCTAGCCTCCGATTTTGGAATATACAGTATAACTGGTTGGCTGTATATCCTAAAAAGCTGGATTTTATTCTGTGCTGTGTTTCTGCCCAAAAAGACCAACACAATGGGTTACATCTGGAACTCCTGGCAAACCATTGAGAGGAAACAAAATTCCAGATGGCAAGGTTAATTACATTGCATTGGATATTATAAACTCTGCTTAATTTACTATGTCTGCACATTAGTTGAGTCCTAAACTCTGGTTATGATACAAGGGAGAGGGAAGTCGATTTTTCTTGTGTTGTAGTGTACAATGTCTAATGACAAGCTGGTAGTTGAATTCATATTGTTATATTAAAACTGTCCCCAAGTATTACAGAAGTAATATTTTTGTACCTATGTCTGCAACTGGTTCCTTGACTTGCTAACCTGAAGACTACAATCTGTGCAGATTGGAAATAACATCTTCACCTCGCTGACAATCAACACTGGCACACCTCAGGGGTGTGTGCTTAGCCCACTGCTTTACTCTCTCTACACCCATGTCTGCATGGCTAGACACAGCTCAAATGCTGTCTATAAATTTGCTGACAACACAACTATTGTTGGCAGAATTTCAGATGGTGATGAGAGAGCCTACTGGAGGAAGAAACAAGTAAATCAGCTAATTGAGTGGTGTCACAGCAACAACCTTGCACGCAACATCAGTAAGACCAAAGAGCTAATTGTGGACTTTAGAAAGGGTAAGACAAGGGAACACACACCTGTCCTCATAGAGGGATCAGAAGTGAAAAGAGTGAGCAATCTCTAGTTCTTGGGTGTCAATACCTATGAGAATCTATCCTGGGCCAACATATCAATGCAGTTACAAAGAAGGCAAGACAGCAGCTATATTTCATTTGGAGTTTGAGGAGATTTGGTATGTCACCAAAGGCACTTGAAAATTTCTACAGATGTACCGTGGAGAGCATTCTGTCTGCATTACCATCTGGTATGGGGAGGGGGTCCACTGCACAGAATCAAAATAAGATGTAGAGTTGTAAATTTAGCTACATTATAGGCACTGACCTTCGTAGCATCCAAAGCATCTTCAAGGAACAATGCCTCAAACAGGCAGCATCCATCATTATGTCACCCCAGGCATGCCCTGTTCATATAGTTATCATCAGAAAGGAGGTACAGGACATGAAGACACACACTCAACGATTCAAGAACATCTTCTTTCCTCTGCCCTCCAATTTCCGAATGGACAATGAACCCATGAACACCACCTCATGACTTTGTTATATTTTATTTTTGCATTACTTATATAATTTAGCTATTTTATATATCTGTATACTTACTGTCATTCTATTATTATGTATTACATGGTACAGCTGTCACACAGAGAGCAAATTTCACAACATATGTTGGCAATATTAAACCCGATTCTGATTCAGATTCTGGGTAATAGCTGAAAAGAAAATGTATAGGGCCATATGGGATGGGACTTGAGCTGAAAACAATTTGAATCGCACCATATAGACACCCACGCTGATGCCTTCATACACTCAGTGTCCACTTTATTAGGTACACCTGTTCATTAATGCAAGTATCTAGTCAGGCAATCACGTGGCAGCAACTCAATACAGACATGGCTCAAGAGGCTCAGATGTTGTTCAGACCAAACAACAGAATGGGGAAGAAATGTGATCTAAGTGACTCTGACCACGGAATGATTGTTGGTGCCATACCAATTGTTGGTGTGTACCTCAGAAATTGCTGAACCCCTGGGGTTTTCAAACACAGCAGCCTCTAAAGTTTACTGAGAATTATGTGAAAAAAATCTAGTGAGCAGCAGTTTTGTGTGTGAAAATGCCTTGTTAATGAAAGAGTTTTGAGGAGAATGGCCAAACTGGTTCAAGCTGACAGGAAGGTGACATTACCTCTAATAACCATATGTAAATAACAACAGTGGTGTGCAGAAGAGCAGCTCTGAATACAAAATATATTGAACCTTGAAGTGTTTGGCTACAGCAGCAGAAGACCTTGAATATACACTCACTGGCCACTTTGTTAGGTACAAGAGGTAACTAATGAGGTGGCTTCTGAGTGTATGTCCGTTCAGTAACTGACTTGCTTGGTACATAGTAAGCTTGGCCATGTGGATCCGATGTGTGGCCAAGTTGGAGTTAGAGTTAGTGTAAGTAGGTGAGTAAGTGGTTGGACGAATGTATAGTGATGGGGAGAGTGGGTGAATGGGTACAGAGCGAAAGTGTCACTCAGCATGAAAACAGGCTCTTTGGCCCATCAAGTCTATGCTGAAGGTCCAATGCCCTTTTACCTGGATCCTTCACTAATCCCATTTGCTTTATTACTTTCATCTACACCTGTCAAGTTCTGCTACTCCCTGAGACACCAAGGACAATTGAGAGTGACCAACCACCCTATCAAACCAGACACCTTTGGAATGTGAGAGAAAATGCAGAGTCCCCAAAGAAAACCCATGAAGTCACTGGGACATCATGCTAACTCTGTGCAAATAGTGCCTGAGGTCACTATAGGACACAGGTCGCTGGAGCTGTATAGGTAACAGCTCCACAATCTGCAACACTGTAGTGTTGCCTTTGTTATGTGAGTTTAAGGATAAAGAGCTAAATATTAGCTTTATTTGTCATATGTACACTGAAACATCAAAACATACAGTAGAGTGAAATGTGTCATTTGTGTTGGGGAAGTGATTAAGGCAGCCCACAGGTTTTGGTTAGTAAGTGAGTTAGTAGGTGAGTCAGTGGACATTTACGGTTGTGGAGAAGTTTGTTGCTGAGTATATCCTGCGATACCACCAATTTAAGCATAAGATCCATGGACTCTCCTATATCCATAATCGTCCCAGACCTCTCTCTATCTCTGTCCTTTTCACTGATGATAAGCATTGCACTGCTGTAAATATAATGGGTCAACCAACATGTTCAATAAACATTGCAGTCCAGATTTAGATGGGACATATTTAAAGGTGAGCAAACTAGAGGTTTTCTCTTTCGAGCAAAGAAGGGTGAGTGGCAACTTGATAGAGGTGTATAAAGTTATAAGAAGTATACATAGAGAGGGCGGCAATGGCTAATACCAGTGAATATTCTTCTGAGCTGGTAGAGAAAAGTTAAGAGACATGTCAGAGGTAGGCTTTTATAGAGAGAGGGGTAAGTGCCTGGACTGTACTGCTGGGGTTGATGGTGGAGGCTGATACATGAGGAACATTTAAGTGACTCTTAGGTAGGCACATGGATGAAAGAAAGATGGAAGGTTATAAGTTATGCAGGAGGGAGGGTTTAGATTAATCATGGAGTAGGTTTATATAGTTTGGCACAGCTTTGTTGGCTGAAGGGTCTGTACTGTGCTGCACTGTTCTGTGTCCTATGCTCTATATCATAACATCATCAGCACTGTGGTTTCAAGAATTTAGGCTTGGAGATGCCAGTAACATGAGGGTAAATGGAACAATTTCACTACTTTAACAAGTTAGGACCTCAGAAGAATTATAGGATATTGACAATCACCTTGAATGTTGCAATGAAAATGAAGATTTGGAAGATGCAATTGCTGAAAGCATTGAATGAAAGTAGTTCATTACCTGCACCAAGTTTCTGTGCTGATTTTGTTCATTTTCAGTCAATCAAAGGAACACGGCAGCATACGTTGGATAAATTCCTCCATCGATAACTATTAAGAACCAATACACAGTTTTCTAGTACTGTCATAGTATTGGCAGCATTAAATTTTGTTCTGTATTTCATTTAAGTACTTCATTTGTAACTCAATTAAATGGTAGTTTGACTTTTTTATATTTTTCAACTATTTTTATGAAACTTTGGCTAATTGGGCAGCTGCTTAATTGGGCCAAAATGTACTGGTTCCAATGTGTCCTAATTAATGAAAATCCACTGTATATTTCTATATTTCTAAAATGTGGGCAAAATATGCCTAATATGTCAATTTTATTCCAGATATGAGTATTCAGAGCATTTACAACATCAGTAGAAAGAAACACAGCAGGATTTCTCTGTGGAGGTGTAGCCTGTTGTTTGCACTTAATAGAAAACATTAAAATTCTTCGATATATCTGCAGATCACGACAGAATGATTTAGTAGTGCAGGAGGCATGTTTTAATTTACAATGTAACAGTGGGCAGCCTCATCTGCCTTCATCTGTTGCCAACTTGCTAACTAATGATCATTAATATACTCCAAAAGAAATACGTCCATACCTATAGTGCTTTTAAGAAGTTCTATGTCATCAAAAACAAATTAAGCTGCAGTGTATATACAGTAGATTTGAAGAGGTGTGAGATGATATTTCATCTGTGAGTCTGTTGGGGTCATCGATTGTAACTATTGCTCCCAATGAGGACTTCTCTACATCAGTGAGACCTGAAGCTGATTGGAGGACAGCTTTGTTGAGTATCTACTCTCCATCTGCCACAAAAAGCAAGACCTTCTAGAATCATTTCAATTCAACTTCCCATTCCAATTCTGACATGTCTGTCTATGGCCTCATCTACTGCTATGAAGAGTTTGGAGGAGCAACACCTCTTATTCTGCCTAATTAACCTTCAACCTGTTGACACAAACATTGATTTTCCAACTTCTGGTAATTACCCCCTTTTTCTCTCTTGTTACACTCCTATTCTGGTTGCCCTGTCACCATTTCTCTTCTCCTCAACTGCCCAACATCTCCTACTGGTTCCCCTCCTCCTTCACTTTATTCCTTGGTCCACTCTCCTTTACAATTAGATTCATCCTTCTTCAGCCCTTTACTTCTTCCATCTATCTCCTGCCAACTTCTTACTTTATCTCCCCTCTCACCTCTCCCCTCTTCCCACCTTCCTCTTCACCAGGTCTCACATATCACCTGCCAGCTTATACTCATCCCTCTCACCTCACCTTCTTATTTTGACTTCTGCCCCTTTCTTCAGGTTCTGATGAAGGGGCTCAGCACAAAACATCAACTGGCTATTCCCCTTCATAGATGTTGCCTGATCTGCTGAGCTCCTCCAGTATTTTGTCTGTATTGCAAAAGAGGTAATAGCTTAATTGCTGAGTAGTTGGCTTATCCATTAAAACCTTCAAGCTTCTGCTCCAGAGCTCCTTTGTCACAAAGCAGACACATTTCATGAGTAGAGCAGATAAACAGAGCCTTTAGCACAACAAATCAATGCCAACCTTATGCCCATCTATTCTAAGCCAACTTGCCCCCTTTAGGAGCATATATTTCTATGCCAATATACGTTTGTCTCTGTATCCTTCTATCATATCAGTGTATGCATTTGACATAAATAAGCAGCAATTGTAAACTGGCCTAGTAAATGAGGCTTGGATTTGTTCTTACATCCTTCAGCTGGTAAATTGGTAAGTTGACCTATTATTGTCTCATGCAGTGAAATACAGTGAACATTTTTTCTTGCATTCTGTTCATACAGATCAATTCATTACAACTGTTCATTGAGATAGTAAGAGGCCAGACTGCAAAATAAAGTGTTACAGTTACAGAGGTTTTGATATTGAACTAATTTTAGGGGTGTTTGGCTCTCGATTTCAAATCAAAACAGGTTCTGTTTCTTGTCAAATATGTTGGGATTCAGTGCTTATTTCCAAGAGTTTCTGTTGAATCCACTTAAAGCAATAGATTCATAGAGTTCTACAGCACAGAAACAGCCCCTTCACTGCACTGTGTCCATGGCAAACTTGTTCTCCATCTACACCATTGTCTTCAGCACCTTCAGATCCTTCCGTGCCTGGTGTATTAAGAATCTGCCTCATGCCTCTAAAATATAGTATTGTACCTGTCTCCAGCATCTTCAAAGGGTAGCATAGATCAACTGAATTAGTATCAAGACTAGCAGAGATCATTTGAGTTATATGAATATTTTCAATGCTGTCTTAATTGCAGACCAAATTTCTCAGTTCCTTGAATCTCTCACTTAGTTCCTGCTTTGAATTGTATAAGCTCAACATGCTATGGAGGCTAAGGAAACAAATGCATTCATGTTACTTGCAATTACCGTTCTTTTTCGTGCTTCTGCTGCCTTGTCCAAGCCAAATTTAGTTAAACAAAGCTGAAATATCTTGAGTTTCTTCTTCCTTCAGAGATCTACAGTTGCATGCTCCATGGTGGTGTACAGGGTTGGCCTGTACTTCAGTAAAAAGCTGGCTAGCTTAATATTCAAACTAAGGAATATTCTATCAAAAATATGCCTTGAGAAATTCTTTAAACATTCTGACTGGCTCCCAGACTGTTCCAGTTAAAGACACCTGATGTGAAGGAATAAGAGAATGCTCAAAGTTCAAAGCAAATTTATTATCAAAGTATATATATGTCTCCATATCATACTTTGAGATTAATTTTCTTGCAGGAATTTATGGGAAAATAAAGAAATACAATGCAATTGATGAAAAACTATAAATAAAAAACACTGACAAATAACCAATGTGCAAAAGATGATAAATCTTGCAAATAATAAAAAAGTAAATAAATAATACTTTGTTGTAAATAAATAAAACTGAGTTGTTGTATCATTGAAAATGAGTCTTTAATGTAGGTTATGGAGTCAACTCAGCATTGAGATGAGTGAAGTTATATACACATTGTTTCAGGAGCCTGATAGTTGTGGAATAATAACTGTTCCTAAACCTGGTGGTATGGGACTTAAGGCTCCTGAACCTCTTGCATAATGGTAGTAGAGAGAAGAGAGCATGGTCTCAATGATGGGAGTCTTTGATGATGTTTGATATCATTCTATTTCATAAAGTTTTAGAGAGAGAGGAGCAGATCAAAACGGAAGGACAATTGTCCAAAATTAGCTCTTCAGATGAACAATGCTATGCGGATATACTGAGTAAATCATGTAAAATACATTATGTAAGGGTATATACTTCACTTCAAATTACTTGAGCATCTATCTATGCTCTTTCTTTATCTTTCCCTTTTACTCAGAATTCTTTTCTCAAGATGGTCTGATAAGCTGACAGAAGAGTTTTTGGTGGTTTTCTACAACTTTGTCAAGTACCAGATTTGCTTAGGCCACAATCCAAATCAGGGCAGAAAATAGAAGACATTTTTTTACAACTGGGGGATCAGCTGCAAGAACTTTGAATGTAGGGTTTGAACACAAACAATTCAGTTCAACAGTTCCACTCCTGCCACAGATGCTGCTCAATCTATTGAGTTCCTCCAGCAATTTGGTTGTTGCTACAGCTTCTTGCAATCACTTTCATTCAACTTGTTCCTGTGTATTCATTGTGATGTTTGACCTTTTTTTGTTGTTTTTTTTTTGCATAGTGTAGGAGGAATCCACACTGGATGTAGCTCTGTTGATTCAAAATTTTTGGTTTCAGTTCCTTGTCAGCTTTGGTCAAACTCTCTCCAAAAGCAGTAGCAATGGTCATAGAGTTGACTTTGATGTGCCAATGGCTTTGGGACCGCCTGGTAAAGGAAGCCATTGAAATATAACTAGTGGAAAAGAATTGTAACAAAGATGAAGGTTTCACTAAGTAAGACATGGAATTCAGTTGTAAACATGGTGGGAGAACAGAAACCTGATTGGATGAGGACTAACCAATCAGGAGGGAGCACTACGGGGTGTATAAATACCACCAGACTAGAAATTTCCAGGAATCACCCTTGATAAAGATGGCAGAGTTTGTCATCAAAACATCAGCCATAGTCGATATCTGTACCCAGCTGAAAGACCGAGAAGAGTTTATTTGATTATTCATTGAAAACACTACATCCTTTTTCTCTCCAGTTTTGTTTATTCATTGATTCTCTCTAGAGTTGTGTCTCTTTGGTCTCATCTATAATTCTGTTTGCAGTCGTTGGATAGTCCTCATTAACGTCATTTAAAGTATAGATCTCTTTTTCACTTCCAGCACTGGAGTTTTGTCCAGATATATCCTCTTCTAACTGATGCTATAAAAAGGGTTGTTACAAAACAACCTTGCATCCAGTCTGATACAGACATATGCACTGCACCCTGTTGGGCTGGTGTAGTTGCCTTTGAATGCATCATCACACTCTTCAAATGATTTCTCAGATCACAACTTTGAAACAGTAATACCGAAAAAGTTTTTTTTTAAAGTTTGTCTGACTTACAACAGCTAATCCGGCTCTTATTAAATTTGACTTGCTTTCACAGTTCTTTGCAATTATTTATATATTGTTACATATGCATATGGGTGGCAATGTGGAGATATGTCTCTACCAAAGGAGGTGAAAGGTGCTCCTTCCCTCCATTAGCCTGCAGCTCACCCTTGGGCAAGGAGCAGCACCTGCTTAACACCCAATCAGTGTCAGATGGTGGATGGAAAATATGAGCAGCTGGGGCATATTATATCCTGTTTATGCGACCAATGACACCAGGCAGACAGTCTTTTGAAGCGTATTGATAATGGTTGGGATCACTCATCTTGCCCAGAAGAAGGCTATGACAAACCACTTCTGCAGAAAAATTTGCCAGGTACATTCATGGTCATAAGGTAATTAAAAAGATAAACAGTAACAGAATGCAGTGTATAATGTTACAGTTACAGAGAAAATACAGTGTAAACAGACAAATAAGATGCAAGGGTCATAATGAGTTAATTTGAGCAATTCTTTAAATACTCTAACTTAAAGGTTGTTCCAATTGAAGACGTTTGATATGAAGGAACAGAACATGTTTGCTATTATTCCATTTCATAAAGCTTGAGAGTGGAGATTGAAACTGAGGGGCATTATGAAAATTAGCTCTTCAGATAAACAATGAGCTAGATCTAGAATCGGTCTTTATTGCAAAGAGGTCCTTTCAAGATTCTTGCAACCAGAATCAGAATCAAGTTTATTATCACTGATATAAGTCATGAAATTTGTTGCTTTGTGGCAGCAGTATAGTGCATAAATTTCATGACGTACAGACAGTGGCTGTTTTATTAGGTACCTCTGTACATCTGCTCATTAATGTAAATAGCTAATCAGCCATTTATGTGTAGCAACTCAATACACAGAAGCATGCAGACATGGTCACGAGGTTTCATTGTTGCTTACATCAAACATCAGAATTAAGAGGAAAGTGACTTTGATCATGAAATGATTGTTGGTGCTAGATGGGGTGGTCTGCGTAAGTCAGAAACTGCCAATCTCCTAATAACAAACAATAAAAAATCTACAGATGCTGGAAATCCAAGCAACACACAGAAAATGTTAGAGGAACTCAGCAGGCCGGGCAGCATCTATGGAAAAAAGTACAGTCGGCATTTCAGGCCAAGACCCTTTGGCTCGACTCGAAGGGCTGTGACACGAAACATTGAATGTACTTTTTTTCCATAGGTGTTGCCTGGCCTCCAGCATTTTGTGTGTGATCTCCTTATAAAATGGCTACTGAGGGTATGTCAGTGATATTACACATGATTCTGATTGTAAGATTCTAGAATGGCCTTCTTGTATGAAAGAAAATGTCTTTGATCCTGATGTATGTGTTTTTGTATCATCTACCCTTTGGGAATGGGGGGTGTGGAGAAGTGAGAATGAGTGGTGTAGGTGGGCTCTTTATGTTGGCTGACTTCCCAGGGCAATGGAAAGTATACACAGAATCTATGGAGGGGAGGCTGGATTTTGTATGTCCTGATGCTTGTAGTGTTTTAGTGTAACGGAACTTTCTGTCATTAATCCTTTCCTCAGCTTACTACAATAGATGTCTTGACTCGTTATTCAACTATCTTTGGCATGTAAATTTGTATGTCACTTGATATGAAAGTTTTGTCTGTTTGCTGTTATTATGTTTCTGGAGTGGATACTGTAATCTTATTTCTACACTGCCTGAATGAAACTTCCAGCTTTCTGCTGTCATTTTGAAGTATCACCAAGATTGTGTTTATTGCCTGTTTTGTTCTGAATCTACAGACTGCTGAAATGTGACCTTCATCTTGGCCAGTTGTAATCAGCTGCCAAGTCTCTAGTGGATGGTAGCCAGCAGAACTGATCTAAACTGATCACATCAGAACATTTGTGACTTGGTTTAGTAACTGTGCCTTTGCTACGTTTAACTGACTGAACTGTGGCTATGGATTGTCATGGAACCATACAGCATGGAAATTGCCCCTTCAGGCTGACTAATCCATGCCGACAAAATGTTTATCCAAAATTAGGTTCAGCCAATAACCTTCCTATTCGTGTAACTGTTTAATTTCACTTATCTAGAGATTAAATTTTCAAACATTCTTGAATGACATTTCCATGGATCAAGCAATTCTTTGTATAATTTGAATGTCAATTTTGTGCGCTTCCTTCATCTTCCAGTTCATCTACACATAAACCAGTCATGCAATGCATGGTTTAAAAAGGCATCAAAGTTGGAAAGGTAGGATTCATTTTCTAATGAAACAATGTGTTTACTCATTGTAGCATACTGCTTCTAACTCCTTGTCCCAAGATTATAACTTCCAGCTATTTCTAAGTTTCAGATAAAGTAATATTCTAACTTATATGAAGTATCTTTAAATAGGACACCTTTCACTTTGTATGGTGCAAAGTTTGTCAACTTCTGCTTCAATTTCCTCAGTGAACATTCCTTTATTACATTCGCAGTGCATATTGTTTTGGACTTTCACAATAGCTCCTTCAACTTCCATAATTCAAAGAATATCTACGGTACTTGTTCAGTAAACAAGTTGAGTGGCTCTCGAGCTTTGTTGCATATTCCAAGACACTTAGTATAGTTTTAGCAATCAGATTTAGTCTTAGCAATTAGCATTCAAAATTAATGATTAAAGCTAATTGCCCAGTGAACTAGACAATTCGCAAAGTCTAATTCAACAGTGACATGAGCCAACTGGATTTGTGCAGTGGCTTGGTGATAAAATGTAAACACATCTGTATCTTGATGTGTGTTCTCCTGCATACACATGGAGACCTAAAGCAAATTATATTACATGCAGGAAAATATCATCAATATTCAGTTTAATGCTATAAATTCACTTGTAACCTACCAAGCAAGACTCGCCATTGCCCCTCAACAATCACACAGAAATTTATTTTTAAAACTGGCTAAACTTCTTGAATCCAAGTTAACCTTTGAGTGCTTTCTTCCTGATTTTTGCACAATTGCACTCAGTTTTTGTGAGAACACAGTAGACTAATCATTTTCATCCTCCCATCATACATGAACCTTTTCAATCACATAAAGCATTACACACAGTAAGTATCTATCCAAAGAGGGAATGGATTATTTGCTGGCCAGTACTCTAATACGTATTTAAGCTCCTGCTATATACCTTGTTCGCATTCTGGTCATTGTTATAAAATAATAACTTTTGAAAAGCTTTATATTAAATTAATCATCCATTTTCTGCACCACACCTTTAAATGATGTATTTCACATTGTACATTGCAGGATTTGACAGTGTGCTATATATCTCCGGTTCAGTCTCTATCAGGAACATTCTTTTTTAATGTTTGCATAATGTATCATTTCTACCAGTGTTTAAAAATAACTTTCAAGGTGTTTGTTGAAGCAATAATCTTGCCTGGCAAGTTTTAGGTAAGTTTGTGATACCAAATCTAAATTTTCTTGTGATGTTTTCCTTCATGGAATGTAATTTTTCTCGGCCTTTTGTGTGAGTGCATTAAAGGCAGAGACTTTGAAAGTTATGGTTCCAATGGAATTAGGGGATAAGATTGATGATTACAACATGGAAAATTAGCATTGAGAAGAAAGCTCAGCCAGGATGTTACTGAATACTGGCTCAGGTAGAAGGAGCCTGTCAGGATAGATGCCGAATTGATATTTTTCCCTAGATAACTGATCAAGAAACAAGAGTCACAATGTTTATGTGAGTTTCTTCTGGTTGTTCCAGCTTTTGCCCACATCCTAAAAGTGTTGAAGATGTTAGAGTAATTGTCCATCACAAGCATGTAAGTGAGTAGTGGAATCCAGGAGATAGTGAAAAGAAATTTGAGGACAATTAAATGGGTTAGTCAGAAACACAAGACATTCTGCAGTAATCCAGAGTAACTCATACAAGATGGTGGAGGAAATCAGCAGGTCAGACAGGATGTATGGAGAGGAATAAACAGTTGACCTTTCAGGCTGAGACCCTACATTTGGATGATCCTCCATCATTTTGTATGTGTTAAAATGCATTAGGGTGGGGATTAGGGTAAACAGTCGCTTGATGGTCAGCACGGTCTTGGGCTGAAAGGCCCTTTTTTGGCGTTGTGTTACAGCATGAATATATCTCTAAAGAGTGAAGTTGGATAACTCAATATTGAGCTCTGCTGGATACAGCGTACCTGACAGGAAAGTGAGGTGTTGCATTTATGGGGCCTGAGATGAACACAAAATAGAGAGTTCAGAGGGGAAGTGGGAGGATGAATTAGGGTGCCACTCTTGCAGACAGACTACAGACACTTTGCAAAATAGTAATCTGATCTGCTTTAATAAGGATATTATTATTATTATTATTACTATTGTCATTAGTTTATTATTGTTGAATGTACCAAGTTACAGTCAGTAGCTTTGTTTTGCATGCCATCTATATAGATCATTTCACCACATCGGTGCATGTAGGTGGCACAAGGGAAAACAATAACAGAATGCAGAACGGAGTATTTCAGTTCAAAGTGCAGTGCAGGTAGACAATAAGATGCAAGGTCATAAGAAGTTAGATTGTGAGGTCAAGAGATCATCTTATGGTATTGAAGGATTGTTCAGTTGCCTTACAACAGTGCGATAGAAACTTTTCTTGAGCTTGGTTGTATGTGCTTTCAGGCTTGTGTTTCGTCTGCCCAGTGGGTGGGGGGTGTGGGAGAAGAGAGAATGTTCGGGATGGTGAGTCTTTTCTGGTTACTTTCTTCAGACAGTGGGAAGTGTAGTCTGAGTCCATGAGTGGAGATTATTTTTTCTATTGTGTCGAGCTGTGTTCTCAACTCTCTGCAGTTACCTGCGTTGATTACTGCATTGTAGAGAAGGCGATATGCATGATACCAAATATAAATGCCAAATGTGATATGCATGATAAGATGTGAGTGAATCACTGCAACACCTGGAATGGGCCGTGGGAAGAGATGGCACCAAGCTGTGATGACTGTCAAGGTCTTGGCTCAGACCTAATTATTTTGTAGATTAATAGGAATGGTTTTGGGGACAGAGAGGGGATTTAGTGGTCAGGTTATGATTTAGGAACAGGGAGGAGTTAGAGAAATGAAGGGGAAATGAGGAAACTGAGCAGGAGCCAATGTTGGAATCCAGGTCAAAGTGCTCCATGGTTGAGGGCCAATGGTAGGTGCTGAGGACAAAGACCAGCAATCCCTATTATAAGGACTGTGTTTGGTGGGCCCAAGGATGAGGGCTAGTGATCCCCGCAGGATAGTGAGTCCCGGAGCTGGAGATCTGTGAATGAATGAATGGATGATGGGTGGGAAAGGGGCTTTTATTGCTGCTGTTGTTTTGTTGTTATTGTTGCTGCTGCTTGAGTAGTTCCGCTGAACATTGTAAACATACTATATTGGTGTCCGAATATGTGAAGACACTTGCTGGCTGTCCCCAGCACATCATTCTTAATGCAGACGATGCATTTGGCTGAATGTTTCAATGTACATGCAATAAATAAATGAATCTGCATTCATCTACCAGCTTTAAATCTGACGGGTGTTGCATCTCCTGACAAGGGAACATACCACACCAGAGAGAGTGGGAGGTGGGAATGGGAGAGTAGATCAAGAATGATCTCTTCAAAATGTGAAACAAGGAGGAGAGGAGAATA
Organism: Hemitrygon akajei; assembly: GCF_048418815.1. Taxonomy (NCBI): domain Eukaryota; kingdom Metazoa; phylum Chordata; class Chondrichthyes; order Myliobatiformes; family Dasyatidae; genus Hemitrygon; species Hemitrygon akajei. Next base: position 26,239,646 of record NC_133144.1, read on the forward strand.
TTGTGTCCAGTCATGGTATCTTGTTGGAACTAGAAGAAATTGTGAAGTATGTTTCATTGAAGGCAGTGAATGGGGTAGGGGTAAAGAGTGAAGGGAAGAAAGGAATGCCATTTTTTCCTTCATGAGGAGAAAGAGAACCAAGGGGTGGGAAATAATTCAGCTTTGCCCATTATTGTCATGGGGAACTCAAAGATTGGAAAGAAATAGCCCTCTTGTCCTCTTCTTTATTCGGGCCCCTGAATTTTTCTTCAACACTCAATATGAACATGATGAATTTGACCTTGGTCTCAACTCCACTATTGTGCCTTAATTTCCATAACCTCTGCCTCCTTCCAGTTCAAAAACACATCCTGCTTGGCCTTGACTGCATTGAAAGATTCATTTTCCAGAACTTCTTGAAGTAAAATTCCAAAGATGCATTAACCTCTAACAGAAGGCATTCCTCCTCAGTTCCATCTTAAATGTACAACCTCGGCGCAAACATCATAGGCCCAAGGGTTTGTTCCTGTGTTGGACAGTTCTATGTTCAATATTTGCACTATATTCTTTATTCTAAAAGTATTACTCTGATTCAAAGGTGCCCCAAAGGGCTTACCGGTTGTCCTTGTAATATAACTGTTGATTTATATGAAGCAGGATCTCACAAAGATGCAATGAGATAATGACCAGACCAATATCCTTTTGAAATGTTGACTGAGGGTCTATTTCTGCCACTGGGCAGAACTCTCTTGTGTGCATCTGAGAGAACAGAAAAGAAATCGATTTGAAAGAAAATGCAACTTATAATGCAACAGTGAGCCCTATACTCGAGTATCTGTTTGTATTATTATACTCCATTTTTATGAAGCGGATTTCAACTTCTGGCTCACTGATTTAAAGCAACAGCCATGAGCCAGGTCCCACTGTAAAATTATGACCAATGCATCTGTTCTTCTATAGTTTGTTAAGGGCATACAATAAAGAGTTTGCATCGTACAACACAAATAATCAAGAACTTGTAATTTATTGCCACAGACAGCTATGATGTCATGTCATTGGGTATATTTAAAACAGAGGTTCTTGATTAGCAAGGGCATCAAAGGTTACAGGGAGAAGGCAGAAAAATGGGGTTGAGGTGGATATTAACTCAGCCATAATGGAGTGGCAGAGCAGACTTGATGGACAGAATGGCCTAATTCTGCTCCTCTGTCTTACGATCTTAAATAAATGAGTTGGCAAGAAAAGCCTGTGTTTGATTTTTTAAATACCAGTTAACAAATTAATATCAAGCTAGAAGCAACTGATTGAATAATTGGGGTTACTGCAATTTTTAAACTTCTATGATCATGAATTAAAATATTAGGTTTGATTAACAGCTACGCTTTTCCCATGTTCAGTGATAACAACCAGCTGATATTAAGAAAAAAAATGAGAATCACGAGAAGACATTTATCAGATGTCAGGAAGTATCATTAAAATTGAATCGCCATGTGCTATCTAAGCTTCATTATCTAAAACACAATCTCCCAACCTTGTGTCTATAACCATTTCATTTTCCTCATATCCTGTAACTTAATTTCACCAAAGTAATTTATCTGGCTGCAGTGAGGAATGTTACAACACACACTGCAGTATCTCTATCCTCTGGTGTCATCACGCTCCAGTCACACAACAGAAGCACAGAAGAGTGGGAGATCAATTAGGAGGGGCACTTGGAATGCGGCACAAAACAAATTCTCTCTTTCAAACCTTTTAACTGTAAAGCTATGCATCAACCGAAAATGCATAATGTCCAGTTTTGCACTGTTTTACTAATTCAGCCACTACTTTTCTGGTGTACACACAGAAATTGAAAGAGTCAGGTTCATTTCTCTTTTTTTTTAAAATGGAGTTGGAACAAAATAGAAGGAATTCTAGAATGGTATATTAAATGGAACAATCGCTGAGACAAAATAAAAAAAAAACAATAACTGTACTTCAAGCACATTACTCAAAGCATCCCTCTCTCTTGATGTACCAATGTTATGCATCAGCCTCATACAGATTGAATGCACAGCTTGCATCAATACATTTGTATTTTTGAGAGGTATATACCAGTGTAGCACTCTACAATACATGGAACATCAGTGCACAACACACGGGAAGGCCATTGCTCTCCAAACCAAACTCAAAATAAAGCAGAAGTTTTAATATTCCACAGGATATATTGCACAGTAACTGGCCATTCAGCCCAATGAATCCTAGCTAGCATGTAAGCTTCACTTTGAATATCTTGTGATGGTTTTGGGTTCTCTTCAAAGCCCTGAATTCAAATGAATTTTTTAAACCTTAACCAATATAGGTATCTATGTGTACCTTCACTATGGGGAAATCATACTATATCCACCTACTCATCAAGGACTATCTTCACATCCCTGTCAAATCTCTGTGGCAAGATCAAGCTACCAATTCACACTGCTTGAGTAGTGGGTCCCCACTCCTTACAAAGAAGGAGATACTTCAAACTAACAAAGTAATTTAAACACGGTTCATTTTATTTTTAATAATATTCATTTACATTTAGTGAAATAGTTCTTAATGCATACTTAACACTCAGAGGAGTTCTGGTTTATTAAAAACTTCCAAATTACAAAAGATTTACAAGCTACAAAGGAATTCCAAACACAGGTGATTTTTTTTATAAATGAAAGGAAGATAGCAATGAGATGCAGACGAATAAGTAGTCCATCTCAGAAACTGAAGGGTGAAAGTTGAGGAAAGAAGTCCTGTTCTTCATTCTGGTCACTCTCCTTGTCATTCCTAACAAGCCTCAATGCCTAATATTTATACTGTTTTCTAATAGATGACATCATTTAACGCGATGTTTACCAGATACTTTTGTTGGGACAAATTAATTTATACCGATGGTCTAAAAGTTTCAGAGGAGAATGGTGCAAGTAACTTTGCTGTTGTCTGGTTTAATGTAGGCCAATTAGCATAGTCCTATTATCTGGTGTTTTACTAATGTAGACAATAAGTCTCATGGTCCCTTCACTTTGCAAACCACATCTCTAAGCAACCAGCCCAGAGTCCTTTTAGCTTCGAACATATTGCTACTTGCAAGTTACATTGAGAACTGAGGACTAGAAGTTGAGCAAGAGATATTTGTTAGAAGTTTTGATTTTGTCAGACAACTTTGAAGCTTTGGATAAGTTGTGTTACTATAGTAGAGAACTGCGGGCACTGGAAAGTGAATACGATCACAAACTTCATCCTCTTCTTTTCTTCTCCCTCGTATATTTGTCCAACCTTCTTTCAAAATTATCTGGTCTAATCACTTCAACCACTTTTGACATGTTGCCATCTGCTGTTGGGGAAAAAATGCCGCTGAATTCCCAATGGATGGTAGAATTCATAATACAAGGGGAAGTCAGATCTCTCAGAGAGTTATCAACATCATAACCCACTCCTCTCATCTTTCCCCTAAGCCTTTTCCTTCTCAATGTATCCTATATCCTATCAAATATTACTACTGAACCTGCTTCTGCCTAGATTTCAATCTAGGCATTTTAAAACCATGTGCCCAAGTTACCTATTTGCATAATAATTAGACCATAAGATATAGGAGCAGAAGTAGGCCTTACGGCCTATCGAGCCTGCTCCATCATTCAATCATAGGCTGATCCACTTCATCCAGTCATCCTCACTCCCATGCCCTTTGATGCCCTGGCTAATCAAGAACCTATCTACCTCTGCCTTAAATACCCACAATGACTTGGCCTTCACAGCCTCTTGCAGCAGCAAGTTCCACAGATTTACCACCCTCTGACTAGAGTAAGTTCTCTGCATCTCAGTTTTAAAAGGACATTCTTCAATCCTGAAGTTGTGTCCTCTTGTCTTAGAATCCCCTACCATGGGAAATAACTTTGCCATATCTAACGTATTTGGGCTTTTTAACATTTGGAATGTTTCTATGAGATGCCCCCCTCATTCTCCTGAACTCCAGGGAATACAACCCAAGAGCTGCCAGATGTTCTTCATACAGTAACCCTTTCATTCCTAGAATCATTCTCATGAATCTTCTCTGAACCTTCTCCAATGTCAGTATATCCTTTCTAAAATAAGGAGCCCAAAACTATACGCAATACTCCAAGTGTAGTCTCACAGGTACCTTATAGAGCCTCAACATCACATCCCTGCTCTTATATTATGTACCTCTAGAAATGAATACCAACATTGCATTTGCCTTCTTCACAACTGACTCACCCTGGAGGTTAACCTTTAGGGCTTCTTGCACAAGGACTTCCAAGTCCCTTTGCATCTCTGCATTTTGAATTCTCTCCCCATCTAAATAATAGTCTGCCCCTTTATTTCTTTCAGCAAAGTGCATGACCATACAATTTCCAACATTGTATTTCATTTGGCACTTCTTTGCCCATTCCCCTAAACTATTTGAGTCTCCCTGCAGGGTCTCTATTTCCTCAACACTTCCTGCTCTTCAACCTATCATTGTATCATTGGCAAATTCAGCCACAAATCCATTAATAGCATAATCCAAATCATTGACATACGTCATAATAAAGCAGCGGTCCCAACACCAACCCCTGTGGAACTCCACTTGTAACCGGCAGCCAGCAGAATAGGATCCCTTTATTCCCAATGCTCCACCCACGCAAGTAACTTCCCTGTAATTCCATGGGCTCTTATCATGCTAAGCAGCCTCATGTGCGGCACCTTGACAAAGGCCTTCTGAAAATCCAAGTACACCACATCTACTGCATCCCCTTTGTCTACCCTGCTTGTAATTCCCTCAGAGAATTGCAGTAGGTTTGTCAGGTAGGATTTTCCTTTCAGGAAACCTTGCTGGCTTTGGTCTATCTTGTCATGTGCCTCTAGGTACTCCATAATCTCATCCCTAAAAATTGATTTCAACAACTTCCCAACCACTGATATCAGGCTAACAGGTCTATAGTTTCCTTCCACCCTTCTTAAATAGTGGTTTAACATTTGCAGTTTTCCAGTCATCTGGTACAATGCCAGAATCTATCGATTCTTGAAAGATCATCGTTAATGCTTCCACAATCTCTGTAGCAAATTCCTTCAGAACCCGAAGGTGCATTCCATCAGGTCCAGAAGATTTGTCCACCCTCAGACCATTAAGTTTCCTGAGCACCTTCTCAGTCATAATTTTCACTGCATAAACTTCACTTCCCTGACACTCTTGAATGTCCGGTATACCACGGACATATTCCACTGTGAAGACTGTTGCAAAATAAGCATTTAGTAGTTTCCTTCTACAAATTTTTAAAAGCTCCCCAATCTAGTATCTTCCCACTAGCTCTGGCTTCCTTGTATGCCCTCTCCTTTGCTTTTACTTTAGCTCTGACTTCACTTGTCAGCCACAGTAGTGTCCTTCTTCCCTTTGAAAATTACTTCTTATTTTGAATATACCTGTCTTGTACTTCCCTAATTTTTTGCAACTCTGCTGTCTTTCCTACAAATGTCCCTTTCCAGTCAACTTTGGCCAGTTCCCCTCTCATGCCATTGTTATTTCCTTTATTCCACTGAAATACCGACACATTAGATTTTATTTTTTCCCTCTCAAATTTCAAAGTGAACTTGATCATATTGTGATCTCTGTTCCCTAAGGGTATCTTAACCTTAAGCTCTCTTATCACCTCCAGATCATTGCACAACACCAAATCCATCACAGCTGATCCCCTAGTGGGCTCAACAACAAGCTGTTCTAAAAAGCCATCTCTTAGACATACTACAAATTATCTCTCTTGAGGTCCAATACTGACCTGGTTTTCCCCATCCACTTTCATGTTAAAATCCCCAACAATTATCATGACATTGCCTTTCTGACATGCCTTTTCTATCTCCTGCTGTAATTTGTAATCCACATCCCGGCTGATGTTTGGAGGCCTGTATACAACTGCCATTAGGGTCCTTTTACCCTTGCCATTTCTTAACTCAACCCATAGAGGCTCTACACCTTCCAATCCTATGTCATCTCTTTCCAATGATTTAATATTATTTCTTATACACAGGGCCACACCACTCCCTCTGCCTACTAACCTATCTTTCCGATATACCATATATCCTTGGACATTCAGCTCGCAATGGCAGCCATCGTTTAGCCAAGTTTCAGAGATGGCCACAATGTCATATTTGCCAATATTGGCTGAATTTCAATATTGTCCATTTTATTCCTTCTGCTGCTTGCATTCAAATACAACACTCTCAGTCCAGTATTTGTTGCTTTCTGATTTAACTGCGCCTCTATTGCACTGTATCTCATGCCACTGGCTTTGATTAAGCCTTCCTTCCTGCCTGTTCTTTCTATAGTCTCTGTTGCATGCTATCTTTATTTCTGTTTACCCTTTCTTCAGCCCTATCACTCTGGTTCCCATCACCCTGCCAAATTAGATTAAACCCTCCCTAACAGCTCTATTAATCCTGCCTGTTACGATATTGGACCCCTTTGGGTTCAGGTGTAACCCATTGATTTTGTACAGATCATACCTTCCCCAATAGAGGTCCCAGTGATCCAGGAAACCAAAGCCCTGCCCCCTACACCAGTCTCTCAGCCACACATTAATATGCCTGATCATGCTATTCCTGTACTCATTAGCACATTGCACAGCCAGCAATCCTGAGATTACTACCCGAGAGGTCCTGCTTTTCAGCTCCCTACCTAACGCCCTGATTTCCCTCTTCAGGACCTCCTCCCTTTCTCTATTTATGTCATTGGTACCAAAGTGTACCAGGAATTCTGGCTGTTGACCCTCCCCCTTCAGAATACTCTGCACCCAATCCAAGACATCCCAAACCCTGGCACCTGGAAGGCAACACACCATGCGGGTATCTCTATCAGGCTGACAGAACCTCCTGTCTGTTCCCCTCATTATGGAATCCCCTATGACTACAACATTCCTCATCTTCCTCTTTCCCTTCTGCACCATGGAACCAGGCTCAGTGCCAGAGACATGATCAAAGTGGCCGTCCTCTGTCAGATCATCCTCCTTAATTGCAAGATAACAATTACTGAGAGGGGTGGCCACAGGGGTGCTCTCTACTATCTGAGCTCTTTCCCTCACTTCCCTAACCATAGCCCACTTATTTAACTTCTGCAGCTTGGGGTGACCAACTCCCTGTAGCTCCTATTGTAAATATATTTATTAATTCTATGTGAGATTGCTAGTTTTGGAAATCCCCATGATACTTTGCAAAAAATATGTACATTATCTGCAATAGACCATACACCAATGTATTCATTTTGGTCAGACATATTGATTCTAATGTCCTTTTCAATAATTATCTTTTTCAATGTGTAATCCCTACATCAGAATTTGTTTTCTCAGTAATTCATTCTGGGTGCCAAGCCTTGACAAAGCATAATCATAAACATTGAGACAGATTACCTTCAGACGGCAAGTCCATTGGACAGGGCAGTAAACAATCTGCCGGTAGGGCTCAGCAGGTTCGGAAGAAAGAAATTTTTTGATATTTCAGCTTGATATCTCACAGCAGAACATTAATATTCCTGATACAGGGTTTTGAAACGCTAACAAATCTTTTCCTCCCAAAGGTTGGGATCCCCCAGCAAATTGTTTACTGCTCTGGATTCCAGCACCTGTTGTCTCTTGTGTCTCCACTGGATGGACACTGACTGTCCGTCCTTTATGTGCAGTTTGCACAGATGAGTTGTTAACTTGAAGAGTGATCATTTCCAGATGAGATAGCATCTGATGTGATGTGGAAGTGAGTTATTTTATTCTGTCCACACTGGCAATCTCCTGTCTTTCCGCCATCAGCCACACACCCAATGATGTCAATGTTTTCACTACACCCATTTCTCTCCTCGCTGGTGTAAATTGGTCCTTTTGGATATAATCTTCTATGAATATTCACATCACAACTAGAAACACATCCCACTTGTAGTGTTGCATATGTGTCTTTTCAAAGCAATACTGTCATGAGCCCTGTGGGCCTCTGTGGCTTGCTGTAGAGCTTTGAGCTGCTTGGTTTCTCGAGCACCTGTATTTACTAATGGTTATCTTATCTAGAGCAATTAAGCCCTTGTGCTTTCTGTTTAATCTTGTCAAGTTAATTGTAACTGGCACAGCTTTTGCTGCATTCTATAATTTTTTAAAGAGGACTTTTGTTTAGTGCCTTAGGGGAGTCATTGTGTTGGTGGGAATGATTTGTCTCCTGGTGTTGTTCAGTCCTTCCTCTTAGGCTCTATTGATATTCCTTTGTCTAACCTTTTGTTTCTATCTCTTCATGAGGAACCTGCCACCCTCTGCTCCTGGCGTTGATATGTTATCAGCCCTTTCTATGACCGAGGCTGACTTCTGCCTGACCCATGTTGAGTCTGTGCCAGCAACTGCTGTGATAGAGAGAGACTGCTGTTCCTCCATACTTGTGTCCATTCCTGCAAGTACAGACTGTGACAAATACACTGCTGACATTGAGACACCTGGATGTGCAGTCCAGAAATCATTGTTGGCTTCTCAAACACTTCCTGCAGACAGAGATTGTGTTTAAACTAGCAGTGAATTCTTTCCCCAGTAATTATTCATTCAATGATACCCCGAGGTTTCACTGTTGGCAGGACTCCATGAGCTACCTTTCCAGATGAAGCATGACAAGGTCTGCTGTAAAGCTAGCAGCTGCCACATCAGTGTCACTTATGTATGAATTATTAAACATGTTATTTGCACTAGATGGGAACTCCATCTAAAATGAATATGGGGCAGCGGTCTTCTCCGATGATACGTTCACCCCAACCCCCACCCCTCTGCGCACAAGATTCCCTCCCACTATCTGCTGAACTGCAGCCCTTCCTGAGATACATGTTCCTCTCCACAAGACTGCTCATTGATCGGTGTCAAGTGTAATGACTCACTCTACTTTCCATAATGATTATTCACCCTTCATCTGCCTTCTCCTCCTGTATCCCCTCTTCTTGGCTCCGCTTGACAAGTCAGAATGGAGTTGCAATCAACCCCAAAAGAACTGCTGCATCACTTTCAAGATTATTACTGAGTGAGGAGGGGAGAAGACAAGGTGAACATTTTTGAGGGTGAGGGCATTTGAGCAAATCAACTAGAATTGTTCAGCCTGGAATGAAACCAGAATGACTGGAGTGGAACAGTGAACAGCTCGTGCTCTGAAGGTAGCTTGATCCCTACTCATCGATTACTTGATGGTCTTCACTTATGTGATGGGCTACTTTTGAGAAGGTACCTTTCTTGTCAGGGTGGTCTCCCCACAATTTCATATTTTTTTTACCTTAAATGGGATGAATGACTTAAAAAGATTTTTCATTAACCTTTCTGGATTCTTGAACTCTAAGTGGGAAATTTCATTATGAAAACAACTCAATTTTCTTATCTCATGAAGGAATCTCAGGGCCCGCGATGGAAAATATTGCCATCAAGTAATTGTCCCTGTACCACCAAAAATGGAAGGCACTTCTTGTCCATTCCCAGTTTCCTCTGAGAAGACAGTGTCTGTTTTCTTTGTGGTAAAGGCATTCTCAAAGTGAAGGTAGGCCAATAGCCAAGTATCTTGACTGGGTGACTGTCAAGGGCTCTCTCTGTGTGAATAGACTGTGAAAGAGCTTCTGAAATGCTGAAATGTATATCAAAGGACTATTATGTTCAGCAAATAAGGGTCCTCAGATCACAGTTGTGTTTGGGTGAAGAGTCTGTGTGTTTAGTCACCTTCTAAATTGATGACATTTGCTTGCCAAAATATTTAAACTAGATTAGCTGTTGAATTATTGTTAAACAAGGTTCAAATAGTGAATTTTGCACTTCCAGCAGAGAGGCATGTGTAGAGATAGACCAGGAGACACTAATCACAGACTCATCAGCAGATGAAAGCTCAGCGACAATGAAGGATTAACCCACAAAAAATCTGAATCACGATTCCCAAATTGCAAAATGATTTAGTGCCAGATTAGCTTTGACGTGTTTTACTTTTATCTTAATGCATTAGATGCACTACAACTATTAATAAATATCAAAGTGTTTGCCCAGAACTGTGTTCAGCTCCTGCATGTTAATTAGTGCATCATTGTTGACTGTATCAACTAAAACCTACAGAAAGAAATTTGGGTTCAGTCATAAATTCAGGACAGAGAGGATACTATTTTCTGGTATGGAAACACCAAAGCCCTTGAATGGAAAAGCCTACAAATAGATAGATAGATACTTTATTCATCCCCATGGGGAAATTCAACTTTTTTTCCAGTGTCCCATACACTTGTTGTAGCAAAACTAATTACATACAATACTTAACTCAGTAAAAAATATGATATGCATCTAAATCACTATCTCAAAAAGCATTAATAATAGCTTTTAAAAAGTTCTTAAGTCCTGGCGGTTGAATTGTAAAGCCTAATGGCATTGGGGAGTATTGACCTCTTCATCCTGTCTGAGGAGCATTGCATCGATAGTAACCTGTCGCTGAAACTGCTTCTCTGTCTCTGGATGGTGCTATGTAGAGGATGTTCAGAGTTTTCCATAATTGACCGTAGCCTACTCAGCGCCCTTCGCTCAGCTACCGATGTTAAACTCTCCAGTACTTTGCCCACGACAGAGCCCACCTTCCTTACCAGCTTATTAAGACGTGAGGCGTCCCTCTTCTTAATGCTTCCTCCCCAACACGCCACCACAAAGAAGAGGGCGCTCTCCACAACTGACCTATAGAACATCTTCAGCATCTCACTACAGACATTGAATGACACCAACCTTCTAAGGAAGTACAGTCGACTCTGTGCCTTCCTGCACAAGGCATCTGTGTTGGCAGTCCAGTCTAGCTTCTCGTCTAACTGTACTCCCAGATACTTGTAGGTCTTAACCTGCTCCACACATTCTCCATTAATGATCACTGGCTCCATATGAGGCCTAGATCTCCTAAAGTCCACCACCATCTCCTTGGTCTTGGTGATATTGAGACGCAGGTAGTTTGAGTTGCACCATATCACAAAGTCCTGTATCAGTTTCCTATACTCCTCCTCCTGTCCATTCCTGACACACCCCACTATGGCCGTGTCATCAGCGAACTTCTGCACATGGCAGGACTCCGAGTTATATTGGAAGTCTGATGTGTACAGGGTGAACAGGACCGGAGAGAGTACGGTTCCCTGCGGCGCTCCTGTGCTGCTGACCACCGTGTCAGACCTACAGTCTCCCAACCGCACATACTGAGGTCTATCTGTCAAGTAGTCCACTATCCAATCCACCATGTGAGAGTCTACTCCCATCTCCGTTAGTTTGTGCCTTAAGATCTTGGGCTGGATGGTGTTAAAGGCACTAGAGAAGTCAAGGAATGTAATCCTCACAGCACAACTGACCCCATCTAGGTGAGAGAGTGATTTGTGCAGCAAATACGTGATAGCATCCTCCACTCCCACCTTCTCCTTATACACAAACTGAAGAGGATCCTGGGCGTGCCTGGTTTGTGGCCTCAGATTGTGGCCTCAAATAGTAATGGACTGGGCCCAATCCATCGTGGGTAAAGCCCTCCCAACCACTGAGTACATATACATGAAGCACAGTCACAGGAAAGCATTATCCATCATCAGATGACCCCTCCACCCAGGACATGCTCTCTTCTCGCTACTACCATAAGGAAAAAAGTACAGAAGTGCCAGGACTCAGGAACAGTTACTACCCCTCAAACATGAGCCTCTTGAAATGAAGAGGATAACTTTATTCAATATCCCTTGCCCCATGATTGCAGTATTCCCGGAACCAATGCATTCACTTTCAAGGACTCTTCGTTTCATGTTTTCCATATCACTGGAAAACAAAGATTTTGCTCCCTGAATACTCTTGGGTGTGTCTTATGGATTTTGAGCTGCTGATCATGAAAATCACCATGAAATTTCTCTATCATTTAACAAAAATCACCTATATTTGTCATTTTAATTCATAATTCAACTCAATTAAAATGTTGCCCACAATGTAAGCTGAAAAGCTTTCTATCTTGTCCAGGCATGCCTGGGCTTGCTTAGGCAGGGCAGATATTGCACGGGAGGACAGGTTTTAGGAAGGCTATACAGGCATCATGCACACTGTGTTCTATGCATTGAGTTTTGTATGTATAATGGTTTGCGATCATGTTGAAGTGTAGTATATTGTCTGTACTTATTATAAAGTAAATGCATTTTCAGGAGTATTTGTAATAGCAATGTCTCACCAATGTTGCAACAGCTGCTATACTTTCTGCTATATTTATGAAGAGTATTCACTTAAATGTCAAAGACAGAGCATGACTCTTCTAATTAAGAAAGAAAGCCTATCAGCTCTAATTTGGGTGTAAAATATGCGACCAAGACAAAGCCTGCGTTCCTGGCATTTGCTGTGCGACATGCACTTTCGGTTTTAGAGGTTTGCTCAAATGTACTCGGAAGTCAATGTTGTTCGCTGTCCTGGTGATATGGCAAGAGCAGAAGGATCATCTGACTGCTACTTCCATCTGACCAGTGTGCTTGGTTTCTCTGCTAAAAAAAGAAATCCTTTAAATATCCCAATCTTCCTTCAGCCATGAGCCTTGTACCATATGATGACAGTCTCCCGGTACTGAAGCCTCCAGAGACATGGAGTCTAGAAGATGCAGACAAAGATGCCAGGGAATGGAAGATGACACAGATACCGATACAGATTTTGAATGATTTATGTCGAGTGAGCCTCTTCTGATAACTCAATCTGAGGTAAACGACCTGGTCAGAGACTTGGATTTCACAAAGGCAAAGGCAGAATTTCCTGGTTCAAGACTGCAAGGATAGAATCTGCTGTCACAGGCATGAACTTTCTGTCTTTTGCAGCCACCAAGAAGATTTCATGCAATTCCTTAGTCAGGTTGATAAACTATGTTTCTGCATTGACATCAATGGGCTTTTGACTGCTTCGCGTTGCCAGCATGACCCATAACAATGACATATTTTTATTGATTCTTCAGTGTACAGCCTGAAAGCTGTGCTGCTACGCAACGGCAATGCCTACCCTTCAATACTAATCGGCTGTGCAGCACACATGAAAGTATCAAAACTTGGAAGTCTTGTTGAACCACATACAGTACAGCAGCTACAACTGGAACAACTGGGCTGATCTGAAAGTAGTAGCACTGCTACTAGGAATGCAGCTTGGACTGACCAAGTACTGTTGTTCAGCATGGCTGTCCTATTTACGATTACAGAATGAGAATCAGGTTTATTATCACTGACGTGTCATGAGATTTGTTAACTTAGCAGCAGTGGTACAATGCACTACATGGTAATACAGTAAGAAAAAGTAAATAAGTAAATCAATTACAATAAATATATATATTAAATAGAATAAAAATAGTACAAAAACAGAAATAATATATGTTGAAATAAGTGAAGTAGTGTTCATGGGTTCAAAGTCCATTTAGGAATCGTATGGAAGAGGTGAAGAAGCAGTTTCTGAATCGTTGAGTGTGTGCCTTCAGGCTTCTCCTTCCTGATAGTAACAATGAAAAGGGGGTATGCCCTGGCTGTTGGGAGTCATTAATAATGGACACTGACTTTATGAGGCACTGCTCCTTGTAGATGTCTTGGATACATGGAGGCTAGTACCCAAGATGGAGCTGACTAATTTTACAACTGTCTGAAGCTTCCTTCGGTATTGTGCAGTAGCCAGCTACCCCACCCCCATACTAGCCTGTCAAAATGCTCTCCACAGTAGAGGTTTCTGAGTGTTTTAGTCGCAAGACTAAATCTCTTTAAACTTTTAATGAAATATAGCCACTGTCTTGCCTTCTTTATAGCTGCACTGATACATTGGGACCAGGTTACATCCTCAGAGATATTGACACCCAGGAACTTGAAATTGCTCACTCTCTCTACTCCTGATCCTTCTATAAGTAGTTTGTTTACCCTTATCTTCAACTTCCAGAAATCCACAATCAGCCATTTCATCTTACTGATACTGAGTGCAAGGTTGTTGCTGTGACACCACTCATCTAGCTGGTGTATCTCACTCCTGTACACACTCTCATTACATTAAAACAGATTGGCCACTCTGTAAGCAGTTGTTTCCAGGGCAGAAAAGTGTGGCATATAAGCCAGTAGTAGACCCAACAGATATTTTTGCATCCTTTTCATATAAAACTATATGAATATGACTATTGAAGAATTTTGTGAAAGCGATGAACAAGGAAGATGCCAAGATTATAGAAGACAGAAATCAAACAGGTCATCAATGACAGGCCATTTGAAGACCATCTTGTGGGACTGGAGAAAATTGCATGGAAGGCATTCAAGGATGATGTTGAAAATCTTCTTGGCAACTACAGAGCACCAAACTACATGCAGCTGGTTGATAACATGCTTCAAGCATACAACACCATGAAATGCAACATGTCACTAAAGATTCATTTTCTGCATTCCCATTTATACTTCTTTGCAAATCTTGGTGCTGTAAGTGATGAGCATGATAAAAGATTTCACCAGGACATTGTGGTCATGGAGAAATGGTATCAGGGCAACTAGAATCCATCAATGCTGGTGATTATTGTTGTGATTAATGAGCTATTCACCCTTGAACCTGTTCCATCATTCAATTAACTCTGTCCTTAGCTCCATTTACCAATCTCTGTTCTGTGTGATTTGTTTTCCTACCTTACAGAAGACCATTTGTTTCAGCATCAATACCTGAGACAGAAGGTCCCAAATATTTCCTAGAGTTTCCTATACTAGGGTAGTCTAGGGCCAGAGAGCACAGCCTCGAAATATGAGGATGTTGCTTAAGAACAGAAATGAAGAGGAATTTCTTTAGTCAGAGGGTGGTGAATCTGTAGAATTCATTGCCTCAGGTGGCTGTGGAGGCCAAGTCATTGGGTTTATTTAAAGTGAAGGTTGATAAGTTCCTAATTAATAAGGGTGTCAAAGGTTATGGGGAGAAGCCAGTTGAGAGGGATAATAAGTCAGCCATGATGAAATGAGAGAGCAGGCTGGATGGGCTGAATGCCCTAATTCTGTTTCTATGTCTCATATTCACAACTCCCGGTGAAGGATGCTTCCAAATTTCATTCTAATACGCCAAGCTTTAATGTTAGCATACATCCATATATTCTAGAGTCTTCTATAGAAGGAGATAGTTAATCTTTATTAATCTTAATGATTTCCTTTATAATTGTAATTACCTGGAATAGAGCATATTTCAAATTCCTCAATGTAAGGGCAATTTGAAATTTATCCAAAACTTCTCATATTTCAATGGTTTAAATCCTGGTAGCAAAGTTCAAAGTAAATTTATTATTAATGTACATGTAATATATGCCACCAGATCCTACCCTAAGATTCATTTTCTTGCAGGCATTCACAGTAGCGGAAATACAATATAATCAATGAAAATCTACTTACAGACAAACACTGACACACAACCAATATGCAAAAGAAGAAAAACTGTGTAAATGCAAAAATAAATAAATGAATTAACAATACTGAGAACATGAGTTGCAGAATCCTTGAATATTCAGCCGAATAAAAGTTGCTCATTGTAAACCGAACACAATGCTCCAGGTGCAGGTCTAAGGAAGTCCTAATGTAAGAGAAATAATCACTTCTGTATCAGTGGATTGAGTTCATTAGGTGTTTGAAGATATTTGGTTTGTTACTCAAAACACTCGAAAACTTCCATAGATGTACCGTGGAGAGCATTCTGAAAAGCTGCATCACTCTCTTGCATGGGGGTGGGGGTTGGTGGCTACTGCACTGAACCAAAAGAAGCTACACTCAGTTGTAAAGTTAGTCAGCTCCATCTCGGGTACTATCCTCCGTAGTATCCAAGACATCTTCAAGGAGCAGTGCCTCAGAAAGGCGGAGTCCATTGTCAAGGACTCCCATCACTCAGGACATTCCCTCTTCTCATTGTTACCATTATGTAGGAGATACAGGAGCCTAAAGGCATGAACTCAGTGATTCAGGAACAGCTTATTTCCCTCGGTCATATGATTCCTAGATGGACCTTGGTCCCATGAACACTACCTCACTTTTTTATATATACATTTGGAATGTCCTGGTTACAATTTCTACTGCACGCTGTAAGTATTTAATTTTAGCAGTTTGCTGCAAAAGCAGTGTGCCCAGCTAGTAGAATGCTTTGGTCTTTGCTAAGATAAAAAGCCCTGCTCTTCGACTTAGGAATGTTGTGTCAGCCAATCAGGATGGTGGGCTCTGGAGAAAGTTCTAGAAAGAGCTGGGCAGAGAGAGTTTTGTTATGGATAGTAGTCTGGTTTGCAGTCGTTTTGGTGGGAGCTGCATAGTGGGACAGAAAGGAAGATGCCACAGAATGCTATGGGAAGGAGAGTCCCCGTTACAAGAAGTGCTTTGTGCAGGTGTATGGCTCCAAGGAGGAAGGTCAATACTCCTGACAAAGAGCCAGATTGTTTGAGATGGCCTTTAAGGGATTTTCGTACTGTGGCTGGTGATTTCATGCGGACTGTGGGATTGGTATAGAAACATACAAACAGAGAAAACCTACAGCACAATACAGCCCCATCAGCCCACAAAGCTGTGCTGAACATGTCTTTACATTAGAAATTGCCTAAGGTTACCCATAGCTCTCTATTTTTCTAAGCTCCATGTATCTGTCCAAGAGCCTCTTAAAAGAGCCTACTGTTCCCACCTCCACATCCACCACCATCACCGGCAGCCCATTCCACACACTCAACACTCTCTGCATAAAAAACTTACCCCTGGCATCTCCTCTGTACCTACTTCCAAGCACCTTTAAACTGTGCCCTCTTGTGCTAGCCATTTCAGTCCTGGCAAAAAGCTTCTGACTATCCACATGATCAATGCCTCTCATCATCTTATACACCTCTTTCAGGTCACCTCTCATCCTCCGTCGCTCCAAGGAAAAATGGCTGAGTTCACTCAACCTATTCTCAGAAGGCATGCTCCCCAATCCAGGCAATATCCTTGTAAATCTCCTCTGCACCCTTTCTATGGCTTCCACATCTAGTGAGGCGACTAGAACTGAGCACAGTACTCCAAGTGGGGTCTGACCAGGGTCCTATATAGCTGGAACATTACCTCTCGGCTCTTAAACTCAATCCCACAGTTGATGAAGGCCAATGCATCGTATTATTTCTTAACTACAGAGTCAACCTGCACAGCAGCTTTGAGTGTCCTATGGACATGGACCCCAAGATCCCTCTAATCCTCTACACTACTAAGAGTGTTACCATTAATACTATATTCTGTCATCATATTTGACCTACCAAAATGAAGCACCTCACACTTATCTGGGTTGAACTCCATCTGCCACTTCTCTGTCTAGTTTTGTATCCTATCAATGTCCCGCTGTAACTTCTGACAGCCCTCCACACTATCCATTACACCTCCAACCTTTGTATCATCAGTAAACTTACTAACCCATCCCTCCACTTCCTCATCCAGGTCATTTATAAAAATCACGAAGAGTAAGGGTCCCAGAACAGATCCCTGAGGCACACCACTGGTGACTGACCTCCATCCAGAATATGACCTGTCTACAACCACTCTTTGCCTTCTGTGGGTAAGCCAGTTCTGGATCCACAATACAATGTCCCCCTGGATCTCATGCCTCCTTACTTTCTCGATAAGTTTGGCATGGGCTACCTTTTCAAATGCCTTGCTGAAATCCATATACACTACATCTACTGCTCTACCCTCATCAATGTGTTTAGTCACATCCTCAGAAAATTCAATCAGGCTCATAAGGCATGACTTGCCTTTGACAAAGCCATGCTGACTATTCCTAATCATATTATGCCTCTCCAAATGATCATAAATCCTGCCTCTCAGGATCTTCTCCATCAACTTACCATATAGTGAGTAACAGTTATACCCAGCTTTGGAAAAGGCCAGCTACAATGGTTATGTGCAGATTTAGACTGGTTTGACTGTAATGGTCATTTTTATTTATGCTTTTCTTTTCTTTAGAACCATAGAACATTACAGCACAGAAACAGGCCTTTTGGCCCTTCTTTGCTGTGCCGAACCATTTTTCTGCCTTGTCCCACTGACCTGCACCTGGACCATATCCCTCCAAACCCCTCTCATCCATGTACCTGTCCAAGTTTTTCTTAAATGTTAAAAGTGAGCCTGCATTTACCACTTCATCTGGCAGCTCATTCCACACTCCCATCACTCTCTGTGTGAAGAAGCCCCCCCCACCCCAATGTTCCCTTTAAACTTTTCCCCCTTCACTCTTAACCCATGTCCTCTGTTTTGTTTCTCCCTTAACCTCAGTGGAAAAAGCCTACTTGCATTCACTCTATCTAGACCCATCATAATTTTATACACCTCTATCAAATCTCCCCTCATTCTTTCTTTTCTTTCTCTTAATAACTGTTTTATAAAGCTAAAATCAGTAAATATATTTCCTTTATAATTTTATGGCGTGTACAATCTGTTATTTCTTGCTGACCAGTAATTGTGTATGGGC
Source organism: Hemitrygon akajei (assembly GCF_048418815.1). Classification (NCBI taxonomy): domain Eukaryota; kingdom Metazoa; phylum Chordata; class Chondrichthyes; order Myliobatiformes; family Dasyatidae; genus Hemitrygon; species Hemitrygon akajei. The sequence goes on from NC_133144.1 coordinate 26,258,080, forward strand.
ACTATTTACACATTATTTGCTCAAATTGAGGTTTCTTTAATTGGAACATTCTGACTTTCCTGTTTGGTTGAACCCCAAATCATATTAATCCTAGACATATATTGTTTCTGGTAAATGGCCTTCTCACCACTGAGTTACGCGACTGTTAGCAGATTTTGCAATGAGCCACGTTCCCATGGGGATGAATAAAGTATCTATCTATCTATCTATCTATCTATCTATCTATCTATCTATCTATCTATCTATCTATCTATCTATCTATCTATCTATCTATCTATCTGTGCATGAGCCCTGGTGAAAAGGTTACATATTATTTCTGTTTTTGATTTAACTATTTAATATACATACAGTAGATATATATTGATATACAGATACTTTATTGATGCCAATGGAAATTACTGTGTCACGGTAACATTACAAATGCACAGATATACAAATATTAGAGGAGAAGTAAGAAAGAATTTTAAAAAAAAATACCTCAAACAGTCTAACAGGAGGGAGTCATCACTTTCCTGGCTATAGGTTGACTCATTATAGATCCTAATGGACGAGGGTAAGAATGACCTCATATAGCGCTCTTTGGAGCAGCGTGGTTGTCTTAGTCTATTAATAAATGTGCTCCTTTGTTCAGCCACGGTGGCATGCAGAGGGTGAGAAAGATTGTCTAGAATTGCCAGAATTTTGCATAAAGTCCTTTGTACTATCACAGCCTCCAGAGTGTCCAGTTTGCCTCCTATAACAGAGCCAGCCTTTCTAATCGGTTTATTGAACCTGTTGGCAGCACCCATGTTGATGCCATTGCCCTGGCACACCACTGGACAGAAGATTATACTGGCAACAACAGACTGATCGAACATATGAAAGAGAGGCCTACATACTCCAAAGGACCTCATTCTGTCAGGAAGTAGAGGTGACTCTGTCCCTTCTTGTACACCGCCTCTGTGTTTGTGCTCCACTGAAGTCCGTCATCCAGGTACAACCCCAGGGACTTGTAGGCACTCACCATTAATAGTAACAAGGAGCAATGCAGGCTTAGTCTTCCTAAAGTCCATCACTATCCCCCTTGTCTTACTGATGTTGAGCTGCAGGTGATTCAGCTTGCACCATTTGACAAGGACTTCCACCAGGGCCCTGCATTCATCCTCCCGTCCTCCCTTTATACACCCAACTATTGCTGAGTCTGCAGAGAATTCCTGCAGATGACATGACTCAGTGTGGTACCTAAAGTCTGAGGTTTTCAGGGTAAACAGGAGAGGAGCCAATACAGTCCCCTGTGGGGCCTCAGTGCTGATTATAGCCCTGTCTGACACATAGCTCTGAAGCCACGCAAACTGTGCTCTGCTAGTCAGGTAGTCCATAATCCAATATACAATGTCAGTGCCAGCTTGCTTTGAATGGAGTTTTTCTCCCAGCAATGAGGGCTGTTTGGTATTGAAGGCACTTGAGAAATCAAAAAATCATGATCCTTAAAGTGCTGTCCTGCTAATCCAAACAGGAGTGGACTCACTCAGCAGGTGGATGACAGCATCAACGAATCCAATGTGCTCCTGGTGACAAACTGCAGAGGATCGACCAGCCTCTCTGGGGTCTTCATGAAGTGTGAGGTCAGAGCCACTGGACGGCAGTCATTCAAAAATTTTGGATGGTTTTTCTTGGATATTGGGGCTACACGTGACGTTTTCCACACAGCCAGGACCCTTTCCAAGCTAAGACTCAGATTGAAAATGTGCTGGAGAACTCCGCACAGCTTTTCAGCACTCTCTTTCAATGTACTTATTGTAATTGATCTACTTTTCTTTCTTTCCATATTATCATGTATTGCATTGAACTGCTTCTGCTCAGTTAACAAATTTCACAACACCTGCTGGTGATAATAAACCTGATTTTGTTTCTCATTCTTCTTTTTATTCCTGCTGGATTTTCTTCAGTGAGGTTGGGCGAGGAGCAGGACGTTAACAGTAGCGTGAGCACGAGCGCATGGGTATCATGTTACAGGATTGATAACCCAAAGACTGGGGCTGTTGATCCAGCAGTATGATTTCAAGTTCCACCATTTAATGGTGGTGTAATGTTTAGCATGGCACTTCACAGTACCAGCCACCCAGGTTCAATTCCTGCTGCTGCCTGTAAGGAGTTTGTACGTTCTTCCTGTGACTGCGTTGGTTTCCTCTGTGTGTTTCGGTGTCCTGCCACAGTCCAAAGGTTGGTAGGTTATTGTAAATTATCCCATGATTAGGTTGGATTAAATTGTGGAATTGCTGGGTGGCATAGCTCAAAGGGCTGGAAGGGCCTACTCTGCCTTGCATATCAATAAATAAATAAAATTGAGATTTTAATTCATGACAGCAAATATGTTACATCAATGTAGGTTACCATAAAAACACCAGATTATATGGTTCAGTAAATCCACCATTTTATTTGGTCTGGCCCGTATGGGATAACTAAACTGTTACTCTGTTAACTCGTTTCTTCAGTTCAGGGACAGACAACAAATGCTGGCATTATTGTTATGTCTAGGTCCAATGAAAAAGAGAAAAAAAAATGATCTCAAACAAAGCTAATTTCTTGGCCTTAGGGCAAGAACTATTAGCAATTGATTTTGGGCTGTGTGCAATGATTAGTTATTGTTCCTTTGAGAGGATACAAATCACTACAGCTGTATTACTTAATAGCTGTAATGGTCCTGTTTTCAGTGGTGAAGAAATAGATGTGTTGCATGGGCCACTAGTTATTTACTGATCGAATACCAGGCTGGCTTTGTATCATTAGTGAAGCTGATTGGAAACAAAGGCCAGGAAGCTTATAACTGAGGAGAGCACAGGTTATGTTTTAACACGAGATGACTCAAATTCATAAGAAAGCAGGAGCAGTAAAACCACAAGGCATAAGAACAGAAGTATACCCGATGACTTACCCTCCACAGACAGCTGTCTAGTGACAATTAATTCCCCAGATTCACCACCTTCTGGCTAAAGAAATTCCTCCTCATCTCTGTTCTAAATGGTAGTACTTGTACTCTGAGGCTGTGCCTTCTACTCCTAGACTACCCCAGTATAGGAAACATCTTCACGACTCCTACTCTATCTCGGCCTTTCAACATACAGAAGGTTCCAATGAGATCCCCTCTTATTCTTCTAAACTCCAGAAAGTACAGGTCCAAAGCAATCAAACACTCCTCATATGTTAACTCTTTCATTCCTGGGTTTATTATTGTGAACCTCCTTTGGATGTTCTCCAATGCCAACAAATCCTTTTTTAGATAGGAGACCCAAAACTGCTCACAATTATACAAATGCAGGCTGACCAATACTTTACAAAGCTTCAGAGTTGTAACCTTATTTTTATAGTCTATTCCTTTTGAAATAAATACTAATATTGCATTTGCCTTCCTTACCACTGACTCAACCTGCAAGTTAACATTTAGGGAATCCTGCACGAGGACTCCCAAGTCCCTTTGCACCTCTGATTTTTGAATTTTCTCCTCATTTAGAAAATAGTCTACACCTTTATTCCTTCTACCAAGAAGGTCATATAAATAAATAATATTTAAATTTTGATTCACGTGAGCAAATAAATTATATCAGTGTTGGTGACCTTAAGCTTGCTCTAGCATTTAATGACAACAAACATCAAAACTTCCTTTCCTCCTATAAATGCTACTCAACCCAAAGATTTCTTCCATCAAGTTGTTATTCCAGCATTTACAGCCTCTTGTGTCTACCATTTAACAATAGGTTGTGGGAGTGGGAGTGCAATACTCCCACATTAAAAATCTATCCATCTTATTCTTGAATATAACTTTCAACCAATCCCTCTCAGCTCCCTGTTAAGAGTATTCCTATGGTTGACAAACCTTTGAAGAATTAAAGGTTCAGAGGTTCATTTAATATCAGAGTATGTATACACTATACATCCTGAAATTTGTACTCTTCACAGACATCCATGAAACAAGAAAAAAAAGAATGAATGAATAAATAAATTACTCAGAAGCAATTGCTTCTTCATCCTAAATAGCTTGATCATATAACCTTAGACTATTTGTCCTTGTTCAAGGTTATCCTGCAGCATCTCAGAACCACCCTGTAAAGTCCTCAAACATTCTATACATTCTAACTCTGACTCCTCTTCTTTTTTTCTCCAGTCCTGATGAAACATCAACTATACTCTTTTCCATAGATGCTGCCTGACCTACTGAGTTCCTCCAGCATTTTATGCATGTTGCCAAGATCATCCAACCTCTCTTTCCAGCTCATAGCCTCTAATCCAGTCAGCGTCCTGGTAAACCTCTTCTATACTCTTTTCAAAGGCTCTACGTCCTTCCTGTAAAGGAGCACCCAAACTTTCTCACAGTACTCCAAGTGCAGATGAACAATGTAAGTTCTGTACACCTGTAACATGGCTTCCTTACTCTCATATGTAAACCCTGACCAAGCTTGACAAATGCCACCTTTACCACCAGAAGTCTTAGTGCTATTTTCAGTGTACTATGGATTTGGATTTCAAGATCCCTCTCTATATCAATGCTGTTAACGGTTCTGTATTAACTGTTAATTGAATTACATCCCAAAGTGCAATACCTTATACTTGATTGGATTGAACTCTATTTGCCATTTCTCCACCAATATCTATATCCTTTGGTAACACTTAAGTTCAAAGTACAAAATTTCAAAGTGAATGTATTATCAAAATACGTATATACCATCATATTCTACATTGTGATTCATTTTCTTGCAGGCATTCACAGTGGAACAAAGACATACAATAGAATCAATGAAAAACTACACACAAAGCCAAACAATTAATGTGAACAAGACTACAAACTATGCAAATACAAAATGAAAGGCAAATAGTAATAATATTAATAAAGAAACAAATAAATAATAAATAATATTGAAAACATGTGTTGTAGAATCCTTGAAATTGAGTCCTTAAGTTATGGAATCAGTTCAGTATTGAGGTGAGAGAAGTTATCCATGCTGTTTCAGGAGCCTGATGGTTGAAGGGTAATTAATAACTGTTCCTGAACATAGTGGAGTGGAACCTAAGGCTCCTGTACCTCCTTGCCAATGGCAGCAGGGTAAAGAGAGCATGGCATGGATGGTGAAAGTCCTTGATAATGGTTGATGATTTCTTGTTGGAGCACTCTTGTAGATGAGCTCAATGGTGGGCGGGTTTTGACTGTGATATCCACCACTTTTTGTAGGCCTTCCTGCTCTTAGATAACGGTGTTTCCATACAAGGCTGTGATGTAACCAGTTATCAGTAGCAATTTATCAAAGTTTTAGTATAAAAGACAATACTATTATGATATAAGTTGCACTCAATAGAGCAATATGGGATATAACTCGAATAATCAGGTTTCTTGAGTCAGATCCATGCTCCTTTCTGTGCTATTGAGGTTGAACTCTGGCCCATTTGGAGGTCAGATGAGCAACCTGACAAGCACACACTGCCAGTCACTTCTCTCTCCTGATCATTTTCCAACAGCTCCTGTTCTACACTGCTTGTACACTCATGTTAGGTAAGAATTAGTTTGGTCTCAGAGACTGAATGCAAAAGTCATATTGTTTGTTGACATTCAACAGTTATTACAATAATTTAGATTCTGGCAATACTATTAAAATAGCAGCCTGGAGGCTTAGACTAATGATCTGAAAACATGAGTTCATATCTACATAAGTTGGAAAATTTAAATTCAGTAATTAAATTATCTGGAATAAAACAATGTTGTCTGTAATGGTGAACATGATCCTTGCCATAAAAATAAATCTTCACCTGAAGGAAAGGAAATCCATCGCTCCACAGTTTGGATTGAATGTGGCTCCAGACCATGGCAAATATTTGATTCTATTAACCCATTGAAATAGCCCAGCTAAGCCTTTCAGTTTGAGGACAAATGAAATGAGCAATAAATGCTGGACATGCCAACAATGCCCACACGCCCTGAGTAATTCAAACAAATTGAACAATTTGTCTGCACAAGTCTAACAGTGAGTGCAATGGAGGTAACCAAGATGTGAAAATTTCATGTTTGTGGAATGGTGCAATATAATTGGGTTAGGAAAGATTGGGAAAGAGAGAGTGATAGGGATATAAGGGTGGGAATTTCCACGTGCTCCAGTTTCCTCCCACATTCCAAAGGTATACATGTTAGGACATGTTAGGAAATTGTGGACAAGCTCTGCTGGCACCAGAAGCATGGTGATACTCGGAGGGCTGCCCCCAGGACTCCTAGTTGTTTGCCTGTTCTCCATCTCCCTCTGGTGCTTCCCCCCCCACCCACCCCCTTTCTTTCTCCGAGGCCTCCCGTCCCATGATCCTTTCCCCTCTCCAGCTCTGTATCACTTCCGCCAATCACCTTTCCAGCTCTTAGCTTCATCCCACCCCATCCGGTCTTCTCCTATCATTTCACATTTCCCCCTCCCCCCACTACTTTCAAATCTCTTACTATCTTTCCTTTCAGTTAGTCCTGACGAAGGGTCTCGGCCCAAAACGTCAACGGTGCTTCTCCCTATAGATGCTGCCTGGCCTGCTGCGTTCCACCAGCATTTTGTGTGTATTGTTTGAACTTCCAGCATCTGCAGATTTTCTCGTGTTTGCACCTTAGACTTTGTTCGTTCTTGGCACCAACAATACATTTCAACAATATGTTTCTATGTTTCGACTTGCATGTGACAAATAAAATTAATCAATTAGAATTCATTCTAGGCTTATGGAAAAACCAGGTGGGGATTTGTTAGAACCTACAGAACCTAGCCCAGGTTTGGTGTTTGTATTTGGGGAGGATGGAGTAACAGCAGACGGCGTAGGATACCGATAGGAACACAAGAGATCTGCAGATTCTGGATACCCGGAGTATCAGGGAATCAGAATCAGAATCAGGTTTCATTGCACCGGCACATCTCGTGAAATGTGTTGTTTTGTGGAAGCAGTATATTGCAATGCATAACAAAATCAATAAATGACATAAGAAATATATATATATTGAATTCAATAAAATAAGTAGAACAAAAGATTTAAAAATAGTGAGGTAGTGTAAATTGGTTCATTGTCCATTCAGAAATCTGATATCAGAGGAGAATAAGCTGTTTCTAACACATTGAGGTTGTGTCTTCAGTCTCCTGGTGTTCCTCCTTAATGGTAGCAATAAGAGGGCACATTCTGGGCGATGGGGGTACTTAATGATGGATGCTGCCTTTTTGAGGCATCACCTTTGAAGATGTCTTCAATGTTGGGGAGGCTTGTGACCATCATGGAGCTGGCTGAGATTATAACTTTCTGCAGCTTTTTCTGATCCTGTGCAGTGAGCCTTCCTTACCAGGCAGTGATGCAGCTGGTAAGAATGTTCTCCATGGTAATCTGTAGAAACACAAATAAATGCTGGAGCAGCTCAGCACGTCAGGCAGCATCTATGGAGAGGAAGAAGGAACCAATGTTTTGGGCCGAGACCCTTCATCAGGAATGGAAAGGAAGCCAGAATATGACCTTGGGGAGGGGAGGGAGCAAAAGCTAGAAGGTGATAAGTGAAGCCATGTGATTAGATGGCTAGATGGGTAGTTAGTTACCGTAGATTTCGCACTACAGAGCGCACCTGATTAAAAGCCGCTGGCTCTAATTTTAGAAATAAAATCAATTTTGTACTTGTACAAGCCGCACCGGATTTTAGGCCGCATCGGATTTTCGGCCGCAGGTGTCCCACGTTGTAATATGAGATATTTACACAGAAAGATATTACACGTGAGGATTTTTTAACTTTTAATTAAATCCATATGGTAACATAAACAAATACATATTGCAAATGCTTTTTTTCGAACCGTGCCTGTAACGCGGCTACTTTTAAATATACGTTGCGTATACTTTTTTACTGAACAACATTCCAATATCTCCTAACGACTGGTAAAATATATATATACTGCAGCCTACCAGGAAAAGTTATTGATCGCCTTTAACTTAAAAGCAGCGTTTTGGTTCCGCCGCTCGCCCCCCGCCTTCCCGTTTATCGCAAACCGGTATTTCCCACAAGACGCGGCGAAACCGGGTGTGACGTCATAGCATCCCGGGATGTAGTACAGAAAACAAATATAGTTAAAACACTTCTAACTTTAACTAACAAATGAATTACTAAGCGAAAATATTATAAACTAAATAACTGCCATAAAGGCAGCACAATGCTTTTCTTCGAGTGTTTTCCATGTTGATGAGGGTGAGTACAAATGACTGATTTACAATAATTTAATTGTGAAAGTGCGCTTGATTTATCGTACAATTTCATTGGACCTCTGTGAACTACTCATCAATTTTATTGGTCTACTGTTACGAGGCAAAATGTTTTTGGCGGCATGAAAAAAAAATCATGCATTAGCCGCACCGTAGTAAAGGCCGCAGTGTTCAAAGCTGTTCAAAATGTGGGAAAAAAGTAGCGGCTTATAATCCGACATCTATGGTAGATTATGTTGGATGGGTGGGGGAGAAAAGATGAAGTGACGAGCTTGCAGGTGATATGTGGAAAAGGTAAATGGCAGAAGAAGAAATAATCTGATAGGAGAGGAGAGTGGGTTATGGGAGAAAAGAAAGGAGGAGGGGCACAATAGAAGCAGGTGAGGAAAAGAGAAGGTGAGAAAAACAAATGTGATTCAGTGATAATTCTCTATAGCTAACAATCAACACGCCGTGGGCAGTTTGCTTGTTCGTGAGTTTCAATGGAATGCTGTGTTGTAACTCACAAATTGCAAGATGGCTTATGTTGTAAATGATCATTCTGAGCATTTGATTTTATATGCTAATTGGAAATGGGATGAATCCAACGGTCGGGACTGCAGTCCCTGACTCGATAACAGCAAAAATAATTGTACTTAATTAGGCATAAAATGTATCAAACCGTGACTATGCATTCAGCATTCTGAGCACAGTATTATACAGACGGAGAACTCAAATTGCCCTTGAATCTGTCCCCTGTGCCTCCTGTCCTATAATTAACTTCTGTCTCACCCTCTGTTCGTATTAACAGAGGCAGGACCCAACTGAGTAGCAGTGGGCTTTAGCACAATGTATTGCATTTCACAGCTCCCACTTAGCTAACCACTCTGGTCAGATCACTGCCCCTCTGACTGCACTCTGACAACATAGGCGACTGCAAATTAATCCTTTACCCAAGGAAACAGGTTTATTATTGTTATTATTAATTTCCTTGACCTATGTTGTGATTTTTTTTTTTGCTTTGTGGCAGCTGTGCAGAGCAATACTAAATACATACTATAAGTTACAATAAGAAATATTAAAAAATAGATAAGTAGTGCAATAAAAGAACAAAATAATGAGATATGAGAATAATGGGCCATTCAGAAATCTGAATTCAGTGGGGAAGAAGCTATTCCTAAAGTCATAAAGACTCCTGTACCTCCTCCCTGATGGTGTGACGAGAGACCTAGCTAGGGATGGTTAGGCACCAAGTGCTAGAGTATCCAAGACTAGAATCAAGACACAATATGAAGACAGTATTCTAAACTAAATGCTAGATGAGATTCCAAAGTTAAGCTGATGACTGAATACCAAAACTCAGTTGACGTTCTCTTTAAATATTAAAATCCTGGCACCAACACATAGCCACCAATTAGAAGGGTGGGCCTGAATCTTTAAAAGATACACACCAGCTCTCTGTATTCTGGAGAGTTAGAATCATCTAAACCCCAGGGGCTGGTGTGATTGGTTGCATGTTGTAACATTTGGTTGCAATGAGAAGACAGCAGTCCCTGAGCAATACACAAAAATGCTAGAGGACCTCAGCAGAGTTCCCCCCGGCTTCTCTCCCCTTCTTTCCCAGTCCTGATTCAATGTCTTGACCTGAAACATTGACTGTTTATCCCTCTGCATAGATGGTACACGCAGAATCTTTTGTGCTTATGAAGGGCATGTCCTGGATTTTGACAGACATTCATGATGGATGACACCTTCTTGAGGCACCACCTTTTGAAAATGTCTTTGGTGGTGGGGAGGCTTATGGTAAGGCTTGTGTCCGTGGTGGAGTTGGCTGAGATTACAACCCTCTGCAACTTTTTTCGATCCTTCATATCAAGTGATGATGCAACCAGTCAGAATGCTCCCCATGGTACATCTGTAGAAATTTGCTAGAGTCTTTGGTGTCGTACCAGATCTTTTTAAAACAAAACGCTTCGTCTGGGTCATCTCTAACCCTGTGTTCATATATTCTTTCCCTGTCAGCTGGAAAATGAACTAGGCAGTATTAGAATATAAAAATGGAGACTGTGTAACAAAAAATTGAATCATATACATCATCATAGAGTAACTAGTGAGAAGGCATTCCTTGATTCACTGATCAGGGGATATCGATTTAAAGTGACTAAGACACACCATCGAGGAAGCATTCTTTCGGGTGATTCAGTAATCAAGGGACATTGATTTGAAGTAATAAAAATAGACACAAAGATGTGAGGAAAATATCTTTAATGCACAAAGTATTTAAGATCTGGAATTTACTGCCAGAAGAGGTGGTGGAATCACAGCTTACAAGTAGAAATGATGGAAGTGATCAAGCTCAAATTTAATGTCACAGACATACACACACAGGGTATAAATGCCATAGAAATTAGCTTCTTTACAGCAGTGGTGCAATACCTTACTGCTAATCTACAGAGAAACTGGAAAAGTGCAGGATAGTCGGTTCAAATGAATGCTCTGTATAGGGATGGTATGGATGCAACAGGTCAAATAGTCTTCTATATTACAGCAATTCCATTGAATTGCTCAAGAACAACTTCTACTCCACTGAAATGAGACTATTAAAAGATTCCCTGGTATGACAAGATGAACTCTTGATCTCACAATCTACATGTTATTCCGAAAATAATCAGATTCAGGTATATCATCACTGACATATGTCATGAAATTTGTTGTTGTACTGCTACAGCACAGTGCAATTCAAAAAATGCAATAAGAAATATAAAATAAATAAGTAATACAAAAAGAGAGCATTAGTGAGGTAGTGTTCACGGGTTCACGGATCATAAAGAAATGTGATGGCGGTGGGTCAAGCTGTTTCTAGAACACTGAGTGTGCAGCCTTAGGCTCCTGTACCTTCTCCCTGATGGTAGCAATGAGAAGAGGACATGTTCTTTCCCTGTTATTGTTTTACCTTGTTCCACCTCAATGCACTGTGTAATAATGTAATCTGTATTAAATATATCCTAAATAAGATTTACACTGCATTACAGTACAGAGGGAGTGAAAGTGGACCATAGGAGAAAGGGAAGAGGAAGGGGCACCAGTGGGATGTGGTAAGCATATGAGAAGAGTTAAGAGGCCAGAATGGGCCTCCTGCTTTGTCAAGATGAAGTTACTCTTGGGGTGGAAGATCACCCCAAGCTCTCTTAGCTCTATTAATCTCAATCATACGATCAAGTCACCTGAGTGGGACCTGAACCCACAACTTTTTTCAACCATTGAGCCACAGCTAAACCTTTTCCTCAGAAGCTCGGACCCAGTTGGTTGGATGGGTGCATAGAAGGATCATTATAAATACAAAAAAATCTGTAGCTGCTGAAAATCCAAAGCAACACACACAAAATGCTGGAGGAACTCAGCAGGACACGCAACATCTATGGAAATGAATAAATAGTTGACATTTCGGGCAGGGACCCTCCAGTCCTGAAAAAGGTTCTTGGCCTCAAAAATCAACAGTTTATTGATTTCCACAGATCCATAGATGCTGAGTTCCTCCAGCATTTTGTGTCTCTTGTTGAGAAGGACAATTCTTTTTAAATGCAAGGTAATCTCAGGATAATCAATGAAACATTCAACTAAATCCATCTATGAGGTATCTAAGCTGCAACCAATAACACAACTGAAGAGGTATTTCAACCACACAGATCTGACCTTGATTGGCCTGCAGACTAACTGAGTTCAAAGAATATTTATTCACTTACACATCACCTACACTCTGTGAGCACATTACTGTTAGTTTTGCTTGCTTCTGAGCACTGTCAGCTTTAACATGAGTCAATTCATCGCACACGGTCTGCCTGATGCAGTCTGTCACAGGATAATGGATGATTCTTGATGTTGAATTAGGCAAAATTTCACTTGACTCTGTTCAATGTCTTGATGTGGTACATTGATACTTCGGAAAAGCATTCTCTGAACCTGAAACATGTGTTGGGATAGTGCCCTTAACATGATAAAATAAAATAACAAAGTGCTTAATTTTTAGTTTGTGCTGTTCCCATCTAAGTTTGGACATGCCCGAGCTCTATCTGTTCCTACATTTTCTTTAGAATTATATCCTTTAGTTTATAATAGTTATCCTTATTGGTCCACAAGACCCTAAGAAATAGGAGAAGAATTAGACCATCAGGACTGTTCTGCCATTACATCGTGGCTGATTTATTTTCCCTCTCAAGCTCATTCGTACGTCTTCTCCCTGTAATTTTTAACACCTAATCAAGAACCTAGCAACTTCTGCTTTAAATATACTCAAACACATCCTCCTCAGCCTTCTTTGGCAATCAATTCCACAGATTTATCTCCCTCTAGATAAAGAAATTCCTCTTCAGTTCTGTGCTAAAGGGGTGTCCTTGTATTCAGAGGCTGCACCTTCTGGTCCTAGATTACCGCACTATAGGAAACATCCTATCCACATCCACTCTAAATTGGCCTTTCAACATTCTTTAAGTTTCAATGAGATCCCACCTCATTTTTCTCAACTCCTGTGATTACAGGCCTAAAGCCATCCAATGCTCCTTGTACAATAATGCTTTCATTCCTCGCATCATGTCTGTGTACCTCCTCAGGGCCCTCTCCAATACCAACATATCTTTTCTTAGATAAAGGGCCCTAAACTGCTCACAATACTCCAAGTGTGGTCTGACTCATTGTCTCATTGAAGGCATTGTCCTCTAACTTCCCACTATTTTTTCCCGACCTAAATACTGCATATAACACTTAGCCATCCCCCTCTCATATTTCATGTACCTCTTCTTAATTACAAAAAAGAAACAGCAGATCTTAGGGCAACATTTTACAGAGACTGAATTACATTAGCTACAAAAGACAATGTCTTTTGTAAAGCAACTTTGCATCAATGTGCTTCCCAGGAGACTTATCAAGCTCCATTTAGGTTCAAAAGTTTGGCCCTAGCAGTGGAATTCTAGTTTTCAAAAGAGAAAGGTGAGGGGAGTTGGGGAAGGAAAGGGTTTGGGGAGGGAATTTCAAGGCCTGGGCACATTTGATGGTAGTGGGACAAAGAGAAAGAAGGGGAAGAAACTGAAAAGAATGAGATTAGGAGAGCCAGAAGGGGCCATGAAAAGGCCTTGGCTGACAGGATTCAGGAAAACCCCAAGGCATTCTACAAGTATGCAAAGAGCAAGAGGATAAGACGTGAGAGAATAGGGCCTATCAAGTGCAACAGTGGAAAAGTGTGTATGGAACCGGAGGAGATAGCAGAGATACTTAATGAATACTTTGCTTCAGTATTCACTATGGAAAAGGATCTTGGAAATTGTAGCGATGACTTGTAGCAGACTGAAAAGCTTGAGCACATAGATATTAAGAAAGGGGAGGTGCTGGATCTTTCAGAAAGCATCAAGTTGGGTAAGTGACCGGGACTGGACGAGATGTACCCCAGGCTACTGTGGGAGGCGAGAGAGGAGATTGCTGAGCCTCTGGCGATGATCTTTGCATCATCAGTGGGGACAGGAGAGGTTCCAGAGGATTGACAAATGTTATTGTTTTGTGGATCCAGAACTGGCTTGCCCACAGAAGGCAAAGATTAGTTGTAGATGGGTCATATTCTGCATGGAGGTCGGTCACCAGTGGTGTGCCTCAAGGATCTGTTCTGGGACCCGTATTCTTTGTGAGTTTTATACATGATCTGGAGAAGGAAGTGGGGGGATGGATTAGTAAATTTGCTGATGAAACAAAGGTTGGAAGTGTTGTGGATAGTGTGGAGAGTTGTCAGAGGTTACAGCGGGACATTGATAGGATGCAAAACTGGGGTGAGTAGTGGCAGATGGAGCTCAACCCAGATAAGTATGAGTGGTTCATTTTGGTAGGTCAAATATGATGGCAAAATATAGTATATGGTAAGACTCTTGGCAGTGTGGAGGATCAGAGGGATCATGGGGTCCAAGTCCACAGGACACTCAAAGCTGCTACGCAGATTGACTCTATGGTTAAGAAGGTATACAGTTCATTGGCCTTCATCAATCATGGAATTGAGTTTAGGAGCTGAGAGGTAATGTTGCAGCTATGTAGGACCCTGGTCAGACCCCACTTGGAGTACTGTGCTCAGTTCTGGTCACCTCTCTACAGAAATGATCTGGAAACCATAGAAAGCATGAAGAGGAGATTTACAAGGACATTGCCTGGATTGGGGAGCATGTCTTATGAGAATAGGTTGAGTGAACTTGGCCTTTTCTCCTTGGAGTGACAAAGGATAAGAGGTGACCTGATAGAGGTGTATAAGATGATGAGAGGATTTGCTGATGTGGATAGTCAGAGGCTTTTTCCCAGAGCTGAAATGGCGAGCATGAGAGGGTTTAAAGGTGCATGGAAGTAGGTACAGAGGAGATGTCGGAGTAAGTTTTTTATGCAGAGAGTGGTGAGTGCGTGGAATGGGCTGCCAGTGATGGTGGTGGAGGTGAATGGGATGTCTTTTAAGGGACTCCTGGGTAGTTACATGGAGCTCAGAAAAATAGAGGGTGATGGGTAACCCGAGGGAAATTCTAAAGTAAGGACATGTTCGGCACAGCATTATGGGCTGAAGGGCCTGTATTGTGCTGTAGGTTTTCTCTGTTTCTATGTTACCTTAAAGGGAATGGAATTAAAAGGGACTGTAGGGTTGGAAACTTATAAGAGCCAGGCATAGGTGTTACCAGGACTTGAAGGCCTGAGCTATAGGGAGAGGTTTGGTAGGCTAGGACTGCTTTTGTTGGAATATAGGAGTCTGAGGGGTGATCTTTTAACATACTGAGGGAAATAGAGTGAATGTACACATGGCAACTCAATAGCGCAGCAGTTAGTGCCTCGCTTTACTATGCCAGCGATCACCAATTGTGGTTCATTCCCACCGTTGCCTATAAGGTACTTGTGCATTCTCTCCGTGATCTTGTACATCTGCATCAGGTGCCCTGGCTTCCTCCCGCATTCCAAACAAGTATGGGTAGGGTGAGTGAGTTGTGGGCATGCTATGTTGGCACTGAAGCACAGCAACGCTTGCAGGCTGCCCAGCAAAACTCCCACTGATTTGATTTGGTGCAAACAATGTATTTTGCTGTATGTTTCAATGCACCTGCGAAAAATAAAGCTTCTTTTTCTGAGGAAAAGGAAATCAAACACCAGAGGGCATAGGGTGAAGGTGAGAGGGAAAGGTTTAAAACTGACCTGAGAGGCAAGTTCTTCACAGAGGTGATGGTGTGTGTATGGAATGAGAAGGCAGAGGAATTGGTTATTATGGCAGGAACATAATAATATTTAAAAGACATTCGGACAGGTACATGGATAGGAAAGCTGAGAGGGATATGGGCCAAATGTAGGGGACTGAGACTATTTTAGGCAGGCACCTTGGTCAGTATAGATGGTTTGGGCAGAAGGGCCTGCTTCTGTACTGCATTAGTCTATGACTGTTATTCTATGACTGTGTTAACAAAGTATGCACTGTATAAGGGTTCAGCCCATTTGTCTTGGCTAGCTTTTACAGAACTACCATCACTCTCACTCCACCACATTTATGCTATCACCTCCGCACACCATTCTCCCCCCTCCCCTTCATTACCTACAACAGAGAAAATTAACATAACTGCTTTACCATGCTTCTCTCCCACTTTCAGGCAATACTATGTAAAATATTACAGAGAGATACACATTGAGATATGAAAAATGATAGATTCAATGAACTAAAGAGCATTACATCAACGCAGCTGCAAGAGCCGATAAAATTACAACATTTAAAAGATATTTACAGCAGATAGATAGATAGATACTTTATTCATCCCCATGGGGAAATTCAACATTTTTTCCAATGTCCCATACACTTGTTGTAGCAAAAACTCATTACATACAATACTTAACTCAGTAATAATATGATATGCATCTAAAATCACTAACTCAAAAAAGCATTAATAATAGCTTTAAAAAAAAGTTCTTAAGTCCTGGCAGTTGAATTGTAAAGCCTAATGGCATTGGGGAGTATTGACCTCTTCATCCTGTCTGAGGAGCATTGCATCGACAGTAACCTGTCACTGAAACTGCTTCTCTGTCTCTGGATGGTGCTATGTAGAGGATGTTCAGGGTTTTCCATAATTGACCGTAGCCTACTCAGCGCCCTTCGCTCAGCTACCGATGTTAAACTCTCCAGTACTTTGCCCACGACAGAGCCCGCCCTCCTTACCAGCTTATTAAGACGTGAGGCGTCCTTCTTCTTAATGCTTCCTCCCCAACACGCCACCACAAAGAAGAGGGCGCTCTCAACAACTGACCTATAGAACATCTTCAGCATCTCACTGCAGACATTGAATGACGCCAACCTTCTAAGGAAGTACAGTCGACTCTGTGCCTTCCTGCACAAGGCATCTGTGTTGGCAGTCCAGTCTAGCTTCTCATCTAACTGTACTCCCAGATACTTGTAGGTCTTAACCTGCTCCACACATTCTCCATTAATGATCACTGGCTCCATATGAGGCCTAGATCTCCTAAAGTCCACCACCATCTCCTTGGTCTTGGTGATATTGAGACGCAGGTAGTTTGAGTTGCACCATATCACAAAGTCCTGTATCAGTTTCCTATACTCCTCCTGTCCATTCCTGACACACCCCACTATGGCCGTGTCATCAGCGAACTTCTGCACATGGCAGGACTCCGAGTTATATTGGAAGTCTGATGTGTACAGATCGATAGAAAAGATTTAGGTTCCTATGGCCAAGTGTGGGAGAACGGGATTTACTCAGATGGACAGCTTGGTCAGTAGGGATGGATGGGGTCAATAGACCTGTTTCTGTGATAAGTGACTCTCGCTACCTACCCTCAGGTACATATTAATGGTGAAGGAACATGCTAATAATAATGCAAATGGTATTCTTGGATGGCTAGATGAAAGGGAAAGCTATGGTGAAATTTCCATAAAACCATAAGACCCTAAGATATAGGAGCAGAATTAGGCTCCGCCATTCAATCATGGGATGATCCAATTCTTCCAATCATTCCCACTTCCCTGTCTTCTCTCCATTCCCTTTGATGCCTTGGCTAATCAAGAACTGATCTATCTTTGCCTTAAATGCATCCACTGACTTGGCCTCCACAGCCGCTCATGACAACAAATTCCACAGATTTACCACGCTCTAACTAAAGTAATTTCTATGCATCTCTGTTCTAAATGGACGTCCTTCAATCCTGAAGTCGTGCCCTCTTGTCCTAGACTCCCCTACCATAGGAAATAACTTTGCCATATCTAATCTGTTCAGGCCTTTTAACATTCGGTATGTTTTTATGAGATCCCCCCCACTCATTCTTTTGAACTCCAGGGAATACAGCCCAAGAGCGGACAGACGTTCTTCAAATGGTAACCTTTTCATTCCTGGAATCATTTTCGTGAGTCTTCTCTGAACCCTCTCCAATGTCAGTATATCCTTTCTAAAATAAGGAGCCCAAAACTGCACACAATACTCCAAGTGTGGTCTCACGAGTGCCTTATAGAGCCTCAACATCACATCTCTGCGCTTATATTCTATACCTCTAGAAATGAATGCCAAAATTGCATTTGCCCTCTTTACCACCGACTCAACCTGGAGGTTAACCTTTAGGGTATCTTGCACAAGGATTCCCAAGTCCCTTTGCATCTCTGCATTTTGAATTGCCTCCCCATCTAAATAATAGTCTGCCCGCATTTCTTCCACCAAAGTGCATGACCATACACTTTCAACAATGTATTTCATTTGCCACTTCTTTGCCCATTCCCCTAAACTATCTAAGTCTCTCTTGCAGGCCCTCTGTTTCTTCAACACTACCCACTCCTCTAACTATCTTTGTATCATCAGCAAATTTAGCCACAAATCCATCATTCCCATATTCCAAATCATTGACATACATCATAAAAAGCAGTGATCCCAACACCACCCCTGTGGAACTCCATTGGTAACTGGCAGCCAGCCAAAATAAGATCCCTTTATTCCCACTCTCTGTTTTCTGCCCATTAGCCAATGCTCCATCTACGCTAGTAACTCCCCTGTAATTCCATGGGCTTATATCTTGCTAAGCAGCCTCATGTGCAGCACCTTGTCAAAGGCCTTTTGAAAATCCAAGTACACCACATCTACTACATCTCCTTTGTCTAGCCTGCTTGTAATCTCCTCAAAAATTTGCAGTAGGTTAGTCAGGCAGGATTTTCCTTTCAGGAAACCATGTTGGCTTTGGCCTATCTTGCCAGGTACTCCGTAATCTCATCCCTAACAATCGATTCCAACAACTTCCCAACCACTGATGTCAGGCTAACAGGTTTATAGCTTCCTTTCTGCTGCCAGCCACACTTCTTAAATAGCAGAGTAATATTTGCAATTTTCCAGTCATCCAGTACAAAGCCAGAATCCATCGATTCTTGAAAGATCATTGTTAATGCCTTCAGAATCCCTCCAGCTACTTCCTTCAGAACCTGAGGGTGCATTCCATCAGGCCCAGGAGTTTTATCCACCCTCAGACCATTAAGCTTCCAGAGCACCTTCTCAGTTGTCATTTTCACTGCACATACTTCACTTCCCTGACACTCTTGAATGTCCAGTGTACTGCAGACATCTTCCACTGTGAAGACTGATGCAAAATACGCATTCAGTTCCTCTGCCATCTCTACATCTCTCAATACAATATCTCCAGCGTCATTTTCTATTGGTCCTTTAACTACCGTCAACTCTCTTTTACCCTTTATATACTTAAAAAATCATTTTGTATCTTCTTTGATATTAGCCGCCAGCTTCCTCTCATAATTCATCTTTTCCTTTCTAATGACCTTCTTAGTTTCCTTCTGCAAGTTTTTAAAAGCTTCCCAATCCTCTATCTTCCCACTAGCTTTGGTTTCCTTGTATGCCCCCTCTTTTGCTTTTACTTTGACTCTGAGCACTTGTTTGCCACAGTGTCCTTCTTCCATTCGAAAATGTCATTTTATTTGGAATATATCTGTCTTGCACTTCCCTCATTTTTTTACAGAAACTCCAGCCATTGCTGCTCTGCTGTCCTTTTTGCTTGTGTCTCTTTCCAGTCAACCTTGGCCAGTGCTCCTCTCATGCCATTGTAATTTCCTCTATTCCACTGAAATACTGACACATTAGAGTTTAGTTTCTCCTTCTCAAGTTTCAAAGTGAACTCGATCATATTGTGATCACTGTTCCCCAAGGGTTCCTTAGCCTTACGAACCATAGAACCATAGAACATTACAGCACAGAAACAGGCCTTTTGGCCCTTCTTGGCTGTGCTGAACCATTTTTCTACCTAGTCCCACTGACCTGCACCTGGGCCATATTCCTCCATACCCCTCTCATCCATGTACCTGTCCAAGTTTTTCGCAAATGTTAAAAGTGAGCCCGCATTTACCACTTCATCTGGCAGCTCATTCTACACTCCCACCACTCTCTGTGTGAAGAAGCCCCCCCTAATGTTCCCTTTAAACTTTTCCCCCTTAAACCTTAGCCCATGTCCTTTGGTTTTTTCTCCCCTAACCTCAGTGGAAAGAGCCTGCTTGCATTCATTCTATCTATACCCATCATAATTTTATACACCTCTATCAAATCTCCCCCCATTCTTCTACGCTCCAGGGAATAAAGTCCTAACCTATTCAACCTTTCTCTGTAACTCAGTTTCTCAAGTCCCGACAACATAGTTGTAAACATTCTCTGCACTCTTTCAACCTTATTGATAACCTTCCTGTAATTCGGTGACCAAAACTGCACACAATACTCCAAATTCGGCCTCACCAATGCCTTGTACAACCTCACCGTAACATTCCAACTCTTATACTCAATACTTTGATTTATAAAGGCCAATGTACCAAAAGCTCCCTTTACTACCCTATTTACCTGTGATGCCACTTTTTGGGAATTTTGCATCTGTGTTCCCAGATCCTTCTGTTCTACTACATTCCTCAGTGCCCTACCATTTACCTTGTATGTTCTACCTTGGTTTGTCCTTCCAAAGTGCAATACCTCACACTTGTCTGTATTAAACTCCATCTGCCATTTTTCAGCCCATTTTTCCAGCTGGTCCAAATTCTTCTGCAAGCTTTGAAAACCTTCCTCACTGTCCACTACACCTCCAATCTTTGTATCATCAACAAACGTGCTGATCCAATTTACCACATTATCATCCAGATCATTGATATAGATGACAAATAACAATGGACCCAGCACTGATCCCTGTGGCACACCACTAGTCACAGGCCTCCACTCAGAGAAGCAATCCTCCACTACCACTCTCTAACTTCTCCCATTGAGCCAATGTCTAATCCAATTTACTACCTCACCATGTATACCTAGTGACTGAATCTTCCTAACTAACTTCCCATGCGGGACCTTGTCAAAGGACTTACTGAAGCCCATATAGACAACATCCACGTTTCTGGTCATCTCCTTGAAAAACTCTAATAGATTTGTTAAACATGACCTACCACGCACAAAGCCATGTTGACGCTCCCTAGTAAGTCTCTGTCTATCTATATACTTGTAAATTCTATCTTAGTACTCCTTCCAATAATTTACCTACCACCAACATCAAACTTACCAGCCTATAATTTCCTGGATTACTTTTAGAGCCTTTTTTAAACAACGGAACAACATGAGGTATCCTCCAACCCTCCGGCACCTCACCCGTAAATACCGACATTTTAAATATATCTGCCAGGGCCCCTGCAATTTCACCACTAGTCTCCTTCAAGTTCCGAGGGAATACCCTGTCAGGTCCTGGGGATTTATCTACTCTGATTTGCCTCAAGAAAGCAAGCACCTCCTCCTCTTCAATCTGTATAGGTTCAATGACCTCATTACTTATTTGCCTTATTTCCATTGACTCCATGCCAGTTTCCTTAGTTAATACAGATGCAAAAAACCCATTTAAGATCTCCCCCATTTCTTTGGGTTACATACATATCCAACCACTCTGATCTTCAAGAGAACCAATTTTATCCCTTACTATCCTTTTGCTCTTAATATACCTGTAGAAGGTCTTTGGATTATCCTTCACCTTGACTGCCAAAGCTACCTCATGTCTTCTTTTAGCCCTCCTGATTTCTTTCTTAAGTATATTGTTTGCATTTTTTATACTCCTCAAGAACCTTATTTGCTCCGTTTCCTATACATGTCATACATTTCTCTCTTCTTATCAGAGTTCCAATATCCCTAGAGAACCCAGAGAACTTAAGCTCTCTTATCAATTCCAGATCAGTGCACAACACTCAATCCAGCACAGCCGATCCCCTAATGGGCTCAACAACAAGCTGTTCTAGAAAGCCATCCCTTAGACATTCTACAAGTTCTTTCCCTTGAGGTCCAGTACTGGCCTGGTTTTCGCAATCCCCCTTCATGTTAAAATCCCTAACGATTATCATGACATTGCCCTTCTGACACACCTTTCCTATCTCCTGCTGTAATTTGTAATCCACATTCCGGATGCTGTTTGGAGGCCTGTATACCACTGCCATTAGGGTCCTTTTACCCTTGCCATTTGTTAATTAACCCATAGAGACTCTATACCTTCTGGTCCAATGTCATCAATTTCTAATTATTTAATATTATTTCTTATACACAGGGCCACACCAGCCCCTCTGCCTACTAACCCATCTTTCCGGTATACCATCCATCCTTGGATGTTCAGCTCCCAATGGCAGCCATCCTTTAGCCAAGTTTCACAGATGGTCACAATGTCATTGTTACGTACCCGTGACATGTGACAGTGGTACCTTTGTCACGTGACTGGGGTTGAAGCTATACTGGACTTGAGGTAATGGTCTTGTGATGGTGGAGTGACGTCATTTTCCCGCCAGTAGAGATCATGTGACAGGTTTTTTTTACAGGGTATAAGAGGAGGACCCCTCCCTGTGAGGAGGGGCAGTTCGTGGCTGGATTTGCCATGTTGACTTCATGCCACTGCGTGATTTAATGTTATGACGCAGTTTAGTTGAAAGATGAAGTTTTATCTAATGGCTAAAGTTTAAAAGGTCATTGCCAGCAGTTTCTTACAACACTGCTAGTTGAGAATCAGTGGAGAGTGAAGATCGGAGTTCGGGAGTTAAAGATCGAGGAGAATCGATTTCGACGGTGAAACAGGTTCGACCTTGTTTGATCCTCATTCGGAAGGATTTCGTTGACTGTTCTCGTGTTAATCCCTGGGAAATACCAGAAAGGATTTAGAATGGTGTTGTGAAGGAAAGGTCAGTGCCTTTAAGCCGTTTCGTTTCATAAATTCTTCGTGGGAAAAGTTCAATCTTGGGAACCCAAACAACACGACGTGAAAGAGAATTTAAATCGTCTTAAAAAGTCTCTCCCTTAAACAGACTGTGAGCATTTTGAACTTTTGGCAATACTACGTCTAAGAACTGTTCCTGCAACATCGCTTTAAGAACTGTTTAAGCTGCCGCACAGCAGCTGATTTCCGGTTACGTTAGTGTTTTGTTTACTTTTGGGGGGTTTGTTTTCAGTGTTTAATAAACATGTTATTTGTTATAAAAACCCCTGCCTAACTCATATATTTGTTGTTGCCTGAATCCGTAACAGTCATACTTACTGAATTTCAAGATCGTCCATTTTATTTCTTATGCTGCGTGCATTCAAATATAACACTTCCAGTTCAGTATTTGTTGCTTTCTGTTTTAACTGCAACATGCCTCCATTGCCCTGCAACTCATCCCATTGGCTGTGATTATGCCTCATCTCCTGCCTGTCCTTTCTATCATCTCTGTTGCATGCTATCTTTGATGTATTTCTGTTTTCCCCTTCCTCAGCCCTATCACTTCGGTTCCCATCCCCCTGCCAAATCAGTTTAAACCTTCCCTAACAGCTCTATTAAACCTGCCTACTAGGATATTGGACCCCTTTGGGTTCAGGTGTAGCCTGCACTGGTTGTACCTCCTCCACAAGAGGCCCCAGAGATCCAGGAACCCGAAGCCCTGTCGCCTTCACCAATGTCTCAGCCACTCATTAATATGCCTGATCATGCTATTCTTGTGCTCATTAGCACGTGGCTCAGGCAGCAATCCTGAGATTACTACCCTGGAGGTCCTGCTTCTCAGCTTCTTATCCAACTCCCTGAATTCTCTCTTCAGTACTTCCTCCCTTTTTCTACTTATGTCATTGGTACCAATGTGCATCAAGACTTCTTTCACCCTTTCCCTTCAGAATACTCTGCATCCGATCGGAGACATCCTGTACCCTGGCACCCGGGAGGCAACACACCATGCGGGTATCTCTATCAGGCTGACAGAACTTCCTGTCTGTTCCTCTCACTATGGAATCCCCAACAATTACCGCGTTTCTCATCTTCCTCTTTCCCTTCTGCACCACGGAACCAGGCTCAGTGCGAGAGTGTCAGATCACCATGGTTACCCTCTGTCAGGTCACCTTCCTCAACAGCATCCAAAATGAGATAACAATTACTGAGGGGGATGGCCACAGGGGTGCTCTCTACTCTTCGCATCCCTTCCCTTATCGCCATCCACCTATCTAACTCCTGTAGTCACTTTCCCTAATGAGCTGTAGGCCATCAGTCTGCAGTTCCAGATCCCTAACACGGTCTCTCAGAAGCTGCATCTCGGTGCACCTGGCACAGATGTGGCCATCTGGGAGACTGAACGATTCCCAGGATCCCACACCTGACATCCAGAGCAAAGTACTAACCCTGCAGACAAACTCTCTATTCCTCCAAAAAGAAGCAAGGAAAATACGAAGTTCACTTACCTACTTACCTCACCGAAGCCCGAATGAGCCAAGGCCCTACCTCTCTGCCTCTGACCTCTCCGTCAATGACCACTCTTTTTATTATCGCTCCGCTAGACAGTGTCTCCCTTTTATGTCTCAACCTTCCCTACTCTCCAAGTTACGCTTGGTGCGTTGATTACAGCTGAGTTCCCGTGAAGTTTTCCCCTTTTAAACTTCACTCCCCGACCTGTGCCCCGCCTCCCCTCTCGGAGCTCTCCAAGTCACGATTGCTGCGCCAGTTATTTCAAAAATGAATGAGACTCCAAAGAAAAATAAACAACAGCAGTTGCTGGAAATCTGAAATAAAAGTTAAACAATACTGGAAACACTCAGCAGGTCAGACAACATCAGTAGAAAGAGAAACCGAATTAACATTTCAGATTTCTCAGAACCTTGAAATATTAACCTTACTTCTCTTCCCACAAATGCTGCCTGATCTGCTGAGTGTTTTCTGCAAGTTAGGACTGTTTGGAAAAAAACATTAAGGCTTTCAAGAGGATATATAGAATGATGGACTCCAGAGGGATGGAGTGTGGAGCTGATTGAAGTAGAGAAGCAGAGGTGAAATAAAGGTTTGGCACCAGCTGTTTGAGATCATGAAGGGTTTAGACGAAAAAATGACGAGACTCGCAAGTGCACTGATCCAGATATACGATCCACTCCCTTGGAGGGTAGTGCTGGAAGTAGACTCAACAAGAACTTGCTAAGAAAAATGTAATAACTACATGAAAGGAATAAATGCTGGAGGGAAAAATGTGGAGTGTGGGATTAATTAGATCGGTCTACCAAAAGTCAACATAAGCATGTTAGGCTGAATTGCCTTCCTCTGTGCAAATTCAGGACGCTAATTAATGTAAAATAATGTAATTTAAAATCCAATGTAAAGTTAGTTGCTATATCCTATTCCCTGCATAGCTCTCAGTTAGTGATGCCTAACACTCCTTTTAATATAATTTTGTCTACTTCTGCCATCCATCATCTGAATTAATTTGGTGTCCATAGACAGCAGCAGCAGATGCAAGAATTAAACTCATTTTCTCCCATTATCTTCGGAGTGCTGTGTTTGCTGCACAACTAAGAGACACAAATGATACATGTACAATTGAAATTATCCTGACCGGTTGCACAATGGTATAGTTTGGTGAATTGAATGTGCAGGAATGTAAGAAACTGCAGAGAATCAGGGACTCAGCCCAATACACCACAGGTAAATCCCTCCCCACAATACAGAAGGTGTAATCTCAAGAAGGCAACATCCATCATCACAGATCCCTACTATCTGGGCCATGCCATATTTTTGCAGTTATCAATGGGTAGAAGGGACAGAAGCTAAAAATCCCATGCTACTAGATTCCAGTACAGCTACTTACTTTCAAACATTCAGTTCTTGAACCAGACCTGCTCTACTCAATGTAGTTTAGCAACACTATGAGCACTTTGTACTAAAATAGATGTTTTCTGATGATAATTGCATTCTTTCTTGTAAAAAATATGTACGATTTACATTTTCTTATGAATTCTTCTTATACATTTCTATATGCTTTTGATGTCGCTGCAAGTAAGTTTTCATTGTATACATGCGCTTAAGTGTAAGACAATAAACTTGATTTTGACATTGCAAAGACCATATAAAGTAGGAGCAGGATTAGTCCATTTGGCACATCAAGTCTTCTCCTCCATTCCATTCTTCCCTTCTCTCCATAACATTTGATGACCTTAATAATCAAGAATCTATCAATATCCACTTTAAATATACCCAATGACCTGGCCTTCACAGCCATTTTTGGCAATGAATACCACAGCTTCACCACCCTCTGGATAAAAAAAAAATCCCCCTCAACTCTGCTCTAAAGGGACATCCTTGTATTCTGAGGCTGTGCCCTCCGATCTAGATTTTCCCACTATGGTGGACCTCTTCACATCCAATCTATCCAGACCTTTCAATATTCAATAAGTTTCAATGAGATCCCCCCATCATTCTTCTAAACTCTGGCGAGTACAGGCCCAGGAACATGAAACACCACTCATATGCTAACCCCTTCAGGGGATAAGTGCACATGAATTGAATTTCCAGTCAGTTAGGTGCACTTGTAGAAGGAGGTTCTCCTGAATTCACATGATCAGATGAAGAAAGAGCTAGAACAAACAAACAAACAAACAGTGATGAAAAATTAGCAAACCTGCAGTGCATGTCCTGTTTCCAGAGCATCCCAAGTTGACTCAAGCTCTGTAACCGTTATACCAGTAAAACAAGCACCAGATGGTAGAACCTGGTGGAGCAAATACAATGCTGGAAGAACTTGTGGGAAAAATGGACAGTTGATTTTCATGTTGAAACCCTTCATCATGACTGAAAGAGAAAGGGGAGACAGCTAGTATAAAAAGGTGAAGGGAAGTTGATAGGTGGATCCAGGTGTGGTGAGAAGAGGGAAGAATGGAAAATCTTTGAGATGATAGGCAGAGATGACAAAGGGTGCCAGTGATGGAATATGAGAGAAGAACAAGGCCGAGCATGGAACCAAATAAGGGAGGTGGGCAGTGACAGTGGGGTGAGGGGAATCTGTGGGATAGGCAAGTAGAAAGTCTGGAGGAGGGGAGGGAAACAGAGTAATGGGACCTGTTGTGAATGTGAATAGCAGGAGTTTTGAATTCTCCACTTGGAGGTGAACTGCTCCCCTTCCATCTCTTTTCTCTTTTGATGATCTACCTAGTTACTTTGACATAAACCCTAGCCACTCATCACCCTGTTTCTTTCACCTTTCCCCCCATTGCATCTGTCCATCACCCACACTCATCTGACATTCAGTTAAAAATGTGTTGATTTAGTTGTCTTAAACTTACTCTCACTCTTCAAACAGATCTTCATTCTACCAGTGGGCATCTTCACTGCATTTTGCAGCATATATTCATATATTCATTCTGCTTCATGCAGATTTCAATATCAGACCTCACTAGCAGATCTCAACCAGTCAGCTTATGACGTCTATTTTCAAGGCAGCTCTGAACTTGCCTGCGTTTACGAAGGTGTATGCTAAATTTGTCACAGAATTTCCCAGTAAATTCCAACTCGTTAAGTATATTCAAAGCAAAAATATACTTTTGGACTATAATTGGAATCAACATTTTGGGGAATAGTGAGACAAATGGAAGATTTGATGGATGTATATAAAATAATGAAAGTGGTCAGGACAGAGTGAATAATAGGAAGATTTTCTCATTGGTGTGGGGGTATAAACTAAAGGGGAAGAGTGACAGGAAGAAAATTATTTTTATGAAGAGCTTAGCTATAATATAGAGCAAACTGTGTGAGGAGACAGGTTTCTTTGTCGCCTCCAATAAGGAACTACATAATTATATGACACAGATAAGTTTGCAAAGGCTACAGAAAGGGGAAGAGGTGTGGAACAAGTGAGTTGTTACAGGGGAAAGCACAAACGCAATGATCCAATTGGTCTCCTTCAGTGTAGGAATTACCCTGTGAGCCTAAATGGAGATGAGAACAAGGGTTGGTCATGATATTTGATAGCAGATGGTCTTTCCATTTCACAAACAAAAGCTTTTCACTATATTTCAGTACGTGTGACAATAATAAACCAATACCAGCATAGAGGTTCTTGTTCTAAAATAGAAAAACTTGTTATGAGAAAACCCATGGGTTCATAGATGAGGCTTACTTTTCTTAGGATGCATGTGGATAGGCATTTGTCGTATCTAAGTGTGATTGCTTCTGGAAGTAGGTCCATACTTTTGCAAACATATTGTTCAGGCCCTTCTTAGTCACTCATCCACTTGGCTGGTCCCTGTGGACTAATAGCATTCACAATTAAGACCAGAAAGTCACTGTCATTCTCTCCGACAGATCAAAGAAAATAATGATGGTGTAAAGGTGTGAAGTGATGTTCCATAAAAGGAGGTTTTTAAAATCAAATGTATAAACTGAGGAGGTCAGCTCTACTGAAAGAACAATAAAAGAGAAGGAGAGAGATAGTAGAGAGATAGAGGAGAGAAAGCATGCGACAGAGGGGGAGAAGGTGAAAGGGAGAGCGAGAATGCAAAGAATGAAAAGTATTTCAAGTGATTCCCAAGAGAAGAAGGTTAATGGACTGTTGAACATAGAGTTGAGTAAATAAATTGAATAAAGTGAGCATGAAATGAAATGATGCCAAATGTAGAAATGATAAGTAGAGAAGCTCTCCATAATTCAGTGCACCCAGCATAGAAATGATCCTGCATCTGAAAATGATTTTACATCACCTCCTCTAGTACTATCCAATCAGTCCCACTCTGTTCCTTATTTCCAATTCAATAGCCTTTTTCTAAACTTAAACCCTTCCATACCATTCAAGGGCCAAAAATGAGATTTTGCCCACTTCCTCCATTGGAACTAACGGTGTTATTCATACAAGACCACTTCCTCACAGTGCCGTGGTCAATCACACTCCCCCCCCCCCCCCACAACCAACACCAATGCCTAGAATTGGACATGAATATATTGTTGTTTGTTTTAGCTGTGCAAAAACCAGCCCTTGAAATTCCTTCATTATGTTTTCAAAAGATCTCTTCAGCTCCCAAGTTGCTTGGGAGACACTAATTAAGCTGAAAAGAGAGCAAAAATAAATTTACGGGAACGTTACCAAGACTCGAAGACCGATGTTACATGGAGAGCTTGGGCAGGCTAGGACTTCACTCACTGCAGCAGAGGAGACTGAGGGTTGACCTTATAGTGGTGTATCAAATCATGAGGGATATAGATAGGGTAAGTGTACACAATCTATTTTTCCCAGGGTAGGTGAATCAAAAACTGGAGGACATGTGATTAAAGTGAGACGGAAAAAATTAAAAGGAACTTGAGAGGCAACTTTTGCATGCATATGTGGCAGACAAAGTGGTTGAGGCAGGTACAATGGCAGTACTTGGATAGGTGCATGGATAGAAATGGTTTAAGGGATATGGACTGAAAATGGTCAGATGGAATTAGCTTTGAGAATATTCTGTCATTTCTCCTCTGCATGGATGAGTTGTGCCAAAAGGCCTGTTTCTATGCTGTATTACTCTATAACTCAATGATTCTAATGACTCAAGATGGCGCTAAACAGCAACTCCTTGTCTTGCATCTTCGGAAACTGTTCTATTTCCATCTTTAATATCTCTATTTTCCCCTTTCAGGGTTCTTTTGAAGATCCTGACCACGAGTCACAGGCTAACTTCAGTTTTTTTGCGGGAATGGGACCCGTTTTTGAGGTTTTATGACTGGCCGCTATCTGATATGCCAAGGGCATGGCCTAAGAGTTCGGCTTGCCTTTGGAGGCCTAGAATCTCAGGGCTCTGCAGACAGGTTGGTGTCCCAGACTGATGTGTTGTGGGAGCTGGAAGATCTTTGGCTGTGTGCCCAGAGACCTGAGATCTTTGGACACAGAGCTTGAAAAAAGTGACACAATGGACTTTTAACATCGTAAACCTGCGAGTTGTTTGTTATGTCTCCCCTCTCGCTGTGGAACAGAGATCTCTTACTCCCTTGTTAAGGAGAGAGAGAACCTGTGGTATGTCGAATACCAGGTAAATGAGTAGTCTATGGAGTACTGCAAGTCTGTGTCTTTGCTGTTGTTTGAGTGCTTGGAGGTGGGTGCGGATGCCTTTCTTTGCCAGTGGGGGGAAGAAGGATCATTGCTTGCTGCCGCTTATGCATGGGAGGGAGGGAAGCTGAGGGGGACTTTGGGGTGGGTTCTAACATTTAACTGTCATTCATTCTTTGGGGCACTCCTCTGTTTTCATGGATAGCTGCAAAGAAAAAAAGCATTTCAGGATGTATATTGTATTCATTTCTCTGACACTAAATATCCCTTTGAACCTTTGTGCTGGACAGGGAACAGAAAAGATTCACCAGGATTTTGCCTAGATTGGAACACCCTAGTAATAAGGTGAGACTTCACAGGCTGGATTTGTTTACCTGAAGAAAGCTGAAGTGTTTTTTCTTTGGGCGGATGTTTGTTGTTGGGGACCTAACAGACTTACACAGAATGATGAGGGGCTCGATAGGGTAGGTAGTCAGAATGGTTTTTGGTAATTTGGTAAATTGGTTTATTACTGAAGGGCAGAGAAAAATTTTGATTTGCATTCCATCCATGCGAGTTATTTCATAACATCTGTACATGGAAGGAGTACAATGCAGAATGTAGAGTGAAGTGTTAGAGTTAAGGATAAAGTGCAGTGCAGGCAGAGAAGGTGTTGGGTCATCTTATTAGACAAGTGGCCTGTTAAATAGATAGAAGCTGCCATTAGGCCAAAAGTCCATCTTATGCCACAAGAGACATGTTAAATGGATAGAAGCCATCATTGACCCTGGTGGTATGTGCTTTCAGATATTTACATTTTTTGGCAGAGGAGAAGAGTGAGGAAGAGAAAATGTCCAGGGTGGGAAATTCAAAGAGTGTACAACTTTAAGATGAGAGGTCGGGAATTTTTTTTCCACACAATAGTTACAGTCTCAAACTCACTACTTAAGGAGCAGGTGGTGATATATTCTTACAACATTTAAGAATCATATAGACAAGTACCTGGATCATTAAAACCAAGAAGTCAACAGGGTAAATGCGACTAAGTGAGACTTTATATGGAAAAGTGCAGAGGTCAGAACAGACCTGATGGGCCAAATGGCCTCTTTGACTCTATTATACAAAGGATGTTTTATTCATCTGGGTAAACATGGAAGCATGTCAGAAATTAAAACATTTGTTTGTGCACACATGGACTGCTGTCAGAGATTTTAATCAATTTATGAGTGTATTGGAGTGAATCTCAAGTACTTAGTGAGAACAGTTCCCCGATGAAAAGCAGCCTGGCTTGCTTTTCAAGATGATACAGTATTAGGTTCTGCTCGACTGAGCTGAATGCAAAGCAGCAGAGTTAGTTATGGTGGCAAGGGCAGGAATGGATAAACATTTACAAAGTGAAGTGACCTGCTTATTGAGGTAATAACAGAGAAGGGACATTGAAACTGGAATAAATTGTTGAAGCAAGTCAAATTAAGCTCGACAGCGACAAGAGAAAGCTGCGTAAAAAGTGATGGAAAGAGGTGTGATCATCTGCATTGGTCGATCTGTGAAAACTTTCCTCAATCACTGATGGTTTTGAGAAACCAAACCAGCTGGGGGAATTGTGGGACATACCCAGAAGCATTGAAAAGAAAGGAGAAGAAGCTTAACCATTCAGGACATGAGAAAGAGCAACAAAAATAGGCTTCCTTGAGCCTTCATTAACATTATTGATCTGGTCTTAAGATGAAAAGGAGATTCAGTGTAATGTTGACTAAATTGGAGAATTTTGGTGATGTGGATGA
The DNA here is from genome assembly GCF_048418815.1 of Hemitrygon akajei. Taxonomy (NCBI): domain Eukaryota; kingdom Metazoa; phylum Chordata; class Chondrichthyes; order Myliobatiformes; family Dasyatidae; genus Hemitrygon; species Hemitrygon akajei. Next base: position 26,289,370 of record NC_133144.1, read on the forward strand.
GTGAGGCTTGTTTTCCCTTGATTAAAGAAGGCTGAAAGGAGACCTAATAGAGGTATGTATATAAGATTATGAGAGGCATAGATGGAGAAGAATGTCAAAATCTTATTCCCATGGTAGATGTATTATAAATGACACAGTAGTAAGATACTGATGCCTGTGGACATAGCATAATTTTGCATTCATAGAGGCATACCATCTTGATGTGAAATGTAAGAAGGTAAGGGGCTTTGTTAAATTTCAGCATTTTAATTAATTTATGAGCTAAATGTGTTTTGAAATTAACATTGCATAAATAGTGGATTTCATTTTATTGGGACACATCAGGACATATTTTGGCCTAATTAAGGGCCTAGCACAATTAGCTGAAGTTCCATGGAAATAGTTAAAAGATAGAAAAAAGACAAACTATCATTTAACTGAGTAGCAAGTTATTCAAACATTTAAATGAGATACAGAAGTAATTAGAATACTACCAATTCTACTACAGTATTAAAATAATGTGTATTAGTTCCTAATATTTGTTGCTGCATGTTCTTTTGATTAACTGTGAATGGAAAAAAGCAGTGCAGACACCTAGTGCAGATAATGGACTCCTTTCATTGCCTTTTTGTTAAAGTCAAAATAAAAACAAAATTATCAAAAGTCACTGCTTTTTGAATTGGTGTCTGTCAGGCGAAATGGATAACATAACGCAAGCGCATACAACTGACGCTTTTAAAAACTACTTGCTCCGTGATGTCTGACAGCCATTTCTGGTATCTTCAAGCCTGAATGCTTGAAACCCCAGTGAGCAAAATATTTTTGAATTATCTTACTGCCTATTTCTTCCAAACTATCAAAGTTCAAAGTCAAAGTAAATAAAATTACCGAAGTACATATATGTCACAATACACAATCCTGAGATTCATTTTCTTGCAGGCATAATCAGCATATCCATAATAGAATAAGAACCATAACTGGATGTTCAAGTAGTGTGCAAAAGACAACAAACTGTGACAAATACAATAAATAAATAAATATATTTGCAGTTAACTAACTAACCAAATAAATAAATAGGTAGATAAATATATACATACATAAATAGAGAGTTTGGCAGGCAGGTAGATAGATATCAAGAATATGAGATGAAGATTACTTGAAAGTAGATGTGGCAACATTTCAGTGATGGGGCAAGTGAAGTTCAGTAGAATTACCCCTGTTGGTTCAAAAGCTTAATGATTGAGGGGTAATAATTGTTCCTGAACCTGTTGGTATGAGTACTGAGCCTCCTGTAGCTTCTTCCTGATGGCAGCATTGCAAAGAGAGCATGGCCTGGATGGTAATTAGTGCTGCTTTCAATCAACAATGCTTTGTGTAGATGTATTCAATGGTGAGGAGGGCTTTACCCGTGGTGGACAGGGCCACTACTTTCTGTAGAATTTTCCATTGAAGGGCATTGGTGTTTCCATACCAGGCTGTGATGCAGCCAATCAATATACTCCCCAACAACACATCTATAGAAGTTTGTCAAAGTTTTAGATGTCAGGCTGAATCTTCTCAAACTTCTAAGGTAGTGGAGGCAATGCCTTGCTTTCTTCATATTTGCACTTACATACTGTGTCCAAAATGATGACACCAAGGAATTTAAAGTTACTGACCCTCCCCACTTCTGATCCTCCAATTAGGACTGGCTCATGAACCTCTACTTTCCTCCTCCTGGAGTCAATAGTCAGCTCCTTGGTCTTGCTGACATTGAACAAGAGGGTGTTGTTAGGGCACCAATCAGCCAGATTTTCAATCTTCCTTTTACATATTGATTCATCACCGTGCTTGTTTTGGTGTATGACAGAGGTGTCATCAACAAACTTGACTATGGCATTGGTGCTGTGCTTAAACACACAGTCAAGTGAGTAGAGCTGGGGATGGGGGTGGGGTTGGTGGGCTGAGCACACAGTTTTGTGGTGTATCTATGCTGATGGAGATTATGGACGAGATCTTGTTGTCAATTGAAACTGATTGGGGTCTGCAATTGTACAAGAAGGTATTGAAGCCATAGTCTTAAAGCCTATTGGTTAGTTCTGAGGGGATGATGGCATTGAATGCTGAGCTGTAATCGATAAAGAGCATCTTTGCTGTCCAGATGCTCCAGGGTTGGGTGAACGGCTAATAAGACATCATCTGTGGTGGACCAGTTGCTCCAGAAGGCAAACTTAGTGACAAAAGTCACTGCTTTTCAAACACAAGCACACACAACTGACACTATTTGGGAATCATTCACTCTAAGGACATGTAGAGTCTAACTGCCTCACCAGTGCTCCTGATTGACGCTATTTAGAAACTGTTCAGCAACAGTCTTCTGTCCCAATTAAGTAGTGCCGTGTCTCAAATAAACAAAGTGAATTCAGCTATTTTCTTAATTATCTTCTGTTCTTAAGAGTGGTCCCAAATAAGTGGCTGCCCTGATTTACTGACAGCCTAGTTAAGTGGAAGCCACTGTATTTGAAAAATTCTTAAGTCACTAATACTTTAGTAAAGTTCTAGATGTACAGTGGTGAGCATTAGGACTGACTACATCATCACCATGTATGAAGGTTCCATTGCACAGGATTGAGAAAGCACTATAGACTTAGCCATTTCCACCTTGGTACTGGAATCCTCATCCAAATACTGACATCTTCAAAAGCATCTATCATTAATGACCCTCACCACCCGGGACAAGCCCTCTTCTCATTACTACAATCAGGGAGAAGATGCAGGATGTGGAAGGCCTGCACACAATGTTTAAGGAACAGCTTCCTTCCCTCTCCCACCAGATTTCTGAATGGCCTGGGAACACTAGCTTGTTATTCTTTTTTGCACTATTTATATATTTACTTTTTATTGTAACATAGTGATTCTTTCTTGCACTGTACTGCTGTTGCAAAATGGCATATTTCATGATGTATGTCAATGATAATAAACCCAATTTTGATTCTAATTCTAGAACGTCAAACATAGAACAGTATAGCTCAAGAACAGGCGCTTCAACCCATGATGTGCTAAACTAATTAAACTAGTAACTAATGGCCTAAATAACTAATACTTCTGCTAACACAAGGTCCATAACTCTCAGCTCTCTGCACACACATGTGCCTATCTAATAACATCTTATATGCCTTTATTGTATCTCCTTCCACTACTAATCCTATATAAACTATATGTTTTAGATACATACTGTAAATCTATTTCAAATATTTTTACAATGCTTTCTTCAAAGGCATTGGTTGACAGCAGTGAGCAGAGGATGGGGTCTCAGGATTCATCATCTGAAACCTAGATATCACCGGTAGACTGCTCTGTCTTACAGCATGGTTGTGGCCCAAGGCCTTTTGCCTCATTAGGGTCCATAGGGTTACAGAATGCTAATGTGGTTATGAAGATCACATGGGAAAGAGCAAGGTGGAAAATTGGTCAATGTAACTTATATTAATCTTTATAATATTTATTGGAAGAATCTTGTACCTATGCATTTCATGATCTAGATGGTAAATACATACTTTGCATATTAACATCAGTGTACTCCAACTTTTATACATTGCAGATATCAATCCCTATGACTTGACCCATTTTTAACAGTCTATAGCTTACAAAGATCTTATAGCACTGCCTTACTTGGGCAGTTCTATATTTATTCCAGAAGTATTGGCCACTGTTAATTAAGTTATTTTTTTCCGGTTTCACAATCAGAGGTATTGACACCATTCATTACAATCTATTGTCTCGTTCACTTATGCTTAGGCTTAATTATAGACAAATCTCCCTTCTACCTCTTTATCTCATTCAGGCTGCAGCTAGCTGACCCCAAGGAATATGTTGGTGAACAATTTGCAATTTGAATCGCTCAATAAGGCTGGCTTCTTTGCCAGAATTATAACATGTTTTATGTTAATTTATGTAACCATTTTTATTGAGGTTATTTAAACCTGCGCAGAATGCAGATATCAGCTTGGTGAATGGAATCCTTGCTGAGTTCTCATTCATAGTAAATGGAATCTCCATTTTAATATGATGAAGCAACTAAATGGAGTGCAATCTGTCCAACAGATCTCTTGCCAATTGTGCATCATAATCATTCTGTGAAATGAACGACTAAAGCTCTAAACCATAGAGTCCTTGTGAACCCACGTAGACTTGTCACGAAGAGTAATTTCACAAAGCTAGTTATTCTTGAAACAAATTACTTCTTGTTGCTTCTCAAGGAGATGACTTTGTTCCAGCGGGTTGGCTTGAGGGTAAGAAGCCTCACTGAGAGTTGGCACCTTGAAGGTATCACACAGAAGCAGCTACTAAAAAGCATGGCCATTGAGGTGTGTATGAAATTAGAGGTGAAGGGGATTCTCAGAGAAAAAAACTTTGAGAATCCATCAATAAACACCTCAATGTGCTAACTCAGAAATTCCGTTGGGTGGCATGGTGGGGCAGTGGGTAGGGGTAGTGCTGCTAACCAATTCAAGCAGCACTGTATGTTCAATCCTGACCTCAGCTTTTGTCTGCATGGAGTTTTCACATTCTCCCTGTGACTTGTGTGGGCTTCCTTCCACATCCCAAAGATATGCTGGCTAGTAGGCTAATTAAGCAATCCAACCTCGTGTAAGGGGCAGGTAAGTCAGCCTGATGGGCTGACTGAAGGGTTCAATTATCATAAAAAACCCCTCTTCACACCATCCCTTTAGCTTCCTGCTGACCAAGTTTTTTTGTTGTGTAACTCTCAGACTCACCCAGCTCGTGTTTGTCTAGGGGAAACAGCCTTCAACCCCGCCAAATTGGGTAATCACGTTTGTGTGGATGCTGTGTAATGTACTCCCAGTTACAAACCCACAACACAAAATATCAGACAGTACACCATATGCAATTAAATGATTGAACTTTATGAATCTTAATCTGAATATAGGGTTAGTAAGGAAAATAAACAAAAAAAAGGGGGCCAACTCAAATCAAAATCATGTTGGAGCTCACTCAGTAGTCATTCTTCCACCATTGGTCTCCTCTGAACATTGCCAGCCTTCAGACCTTCAGATCCCAGTCCACTCCATCCAGTGGTCTACCAGCTCTCTCCACACTCATCTTCCCTCTTCACCTCTCCTCGACAAAAGACTGCGTAAATAACATCTTTCCAGATACACAAGACAAAACAACAATCTCTGATTGGTTAACATGCATACTGTTATCTCCAGCTATAACCCAAATATTGCTGCTACAGAGAAACCATTACCTCAGCAGTGAAACATTACAAAGAAGCCATTACAGTTGTTTTTTAAAAAAATCTTTAAATTAGCTTTTTCTTCTCTCCTCCACTGTTTACAATGGTGCTCCCCAGGATGTTGATCCTGTGAATATAGGAATGTGAGAAATCCCCATATCCAGAATTCAGTGTGAAAAGCAGTCAATTTTATAGTCATGTGTACAAGAACATGTACAGTGCAATGCATTGGATTGTGCTGGTTGGTTCAAGAAGTAAATGGTTGAAGGGAAGTAGCTGATGGTGTGGGACTTCAGGCTTCTGTACTTCCTGGTAGCAGCAAGTAGATGGCATGCTCCGATTGGTGGGAATTTTTGGTGATAGATATTGCCTGCTTCAGTATCTGCCCCATATAGGCACTATCAATCTGCAATGAGATGTAGACTGATCTTTTACCTCAACACTGCTTTGTTGCACTAAACCAACATGTCTTCATCCCATAAGTGTTCGATGATCTAGCAGTATTTGATGTCGTGCTGCATTATGAACAGAGATGGTTGATATTCTGAATGATTAGTCTGGAAGGATGGATGGATAGTTCTTTTTGGATTAGGTCAAATCTAAAATGAGTCAATATAAGTTCAGCACCAACACGAAGTGATCATAGAGCTGTTGAGCTGTCACAAAATTCCAGCTGTTTTATCAATGGAGAAATTTGTCCTCCTTAACTGGTCTAAGGTTTGGGTGGCTGAATATGACCTTAGATGCATCACAATAACATTGGATAGATACAATAACAAGACATAAATATGACACAAAGATTTTTGATCAAATAAGTAAGAAATTATGAACTGTAACTTTACAATCCTACATTGAAAGATTTAAGAAAAATTGGGAATCTGGTAGACACTGACATGGCACTCTAATGCCTACATGCAACAATGTTCTGCCACAATTCAATCAACCTACAATTATTAGCTTGGCCAGGATAGATATCAGGAAACGTGTTTCAATAAAGCATAGATGTATTAAGACTACAGATGCTGGAATCTGGAGTAACAACCAATTTCCTGGAGGAACTCTGCAGACCAGCCAGCACCTATGGACGGAAATGCTTAGCAGCACCCTGATATGTTGACACTTGGCTTTTTAGGACAACACTACTGTTGTTGACCAAATAAGAGATGGTGATGAATCGGCATATAGGAGAGATATTGAATATCTGGTTGAGTGGTGCTACAACAACAACCTCTCAGTCAACATCAGCAAAACCACAGAGGTGATTATTGACTGCAGAAGGCAGAAGCTGTTGGTCTGTGAGCCAGTCCTCATTATGGAATGGAGGTGAAGAGGGTCAGTAGAATTAAATTCCTTTGCATTAATATTTCAGAGGATCAATACTAGGACCAGCACATAGTGTTATCACAAAGAAAGTCCTTCTACTTATAGATTTGGCATGTCACCTCTTCTTTTGGAAGAGGACAGCGAGGCTTGAGAGGAAGTGCGGCGGCGGCCATTTTCAAATTGCTTCTCAGATCGGAGTTCTGAGAGGCGGGACTGCACAGGCGCATGAAGGAGGCCTGGGAAGGAGGGAAGATATAAAAAGAACGCAGCCTTAAACAGCAGGCAGCAGAGTGAGCCGGGAGCAGAGTGTAGGGCTTGGGCTCAGAGGGCTTAGGCGGAAGAGGGCACAGTAGGCTTATCTTTTAGTTCTCCTTGTTATTTTCAGTTATTCGGGAAGTATGAGTGTGAGGGCAGCTTGTTGTTCTCGGTGTCAGATGTGGGAGATCCTGGAGTCTCCGAGCCTCCCGGACATCCACATCTGCGCCAGGTGCGCTGAACTGCAGCTCCTGAGGGACCGAGTTAGGGAACTGGAGCTGCAGCTCGATGACCTTTGCCTGGTCAGGGAGAGTGAGGAGGTGATAGAGAGGAGTTACAGGCAGATGGTCACTCCGGGACCACAGGAGGCAGATAGGTGGGTCACGGTCAGGAAGGGGAAGGGGCAGGTACTAGAGGGTACCCCAGTGGCTGTACCCCTTGACAATAAGTACTCATGTTTGAGTAATGTTGGGGGCGACAGCCTACCTGGAGGAAGTGACAGTGGCCGGGCCTCCGGCACAGAGGACGGCCCTGTAGCTCAGAAGGGTAGGGATAGAAGAAAGAGGACCATAGTAATAGGGGACTCGATAGTCAGGGGTTCAGACAGGCGGTTCTGTGGAGGTGATCGGGAGTCCCGGATGGTAGTTTGCCTCCCTGGTGCCAGGGTCCGGGACGTTTCTGATCGCGTCCAAGATATCCTGAAGTGGGAGGGTGAGGAGCCAGAGGTCGTGGTGCATGTAGGTACCAATGACATAGGTAGGAAAGGGGAAGAGTTCCTGAAACGAGAGTATAGGGAGTTAGGAAGGCAGTTAAGAAGAAGGACCGCAAAGGTAGTAATCTCGGGATTACTGCCTGTGCCACGCGACAGTGAGAGTAGGAATGGAATTAGGTGGAGGATGAATGCGTGGTTGAGGGATTGGAGCAGGGGTCAGGGATTCAAGTTTCTGGATCATTGAGACCTCTTCTGGGGCAGGCGTGACCTGTTCAAGAAGGACGGGTTACACTTGAATCCTGGGGGGACCAATATCCTAGCGGGGAGGTTTGCTAGGGCTACAGGGCAGACTTTAAACTAGTAAGATGGGGGGGCGGAAATCAATTTGAGGAAACTATTGGAGAGGAGGTTAGTTCACCAGTAGAGCAAGTAAGTAGACAGTGTGTGAGGGAGGAAAGGCAGGTGATGGAGAAGGGATGCGCTCAGCCTGAAGATGTAGGGGAGAAGAAAGAAAAGGATAATAAATTTGAATGCATTGTTAGGGATGAAAAGAGAGGAGGAGGTGGAGAGTATCTTAAATGTATCTATTTTAATGCTAGGAGCATTGTAAGAAAGGTGGATGAGCTTAAAGCGTGATTGATACCTGGAATTATGATGTTGTAGCTATTAGTGAAACATGGTTGCAGGAAGGGTGTGATTGGCAACTAAATATTCCTGGATTTAGTTGCTTCAGGTGTGATAGAGTAGGAGGGGCCAGAGGAGGAGGTGTTGCATTGCTTGTCCGAGAAAATCTTATGGCGGTGCTTTAGAAGGATAGATTAGAGAACTCCTCTAGGGAGGCTATTTGGATGGAATTGAGGAATGGGAAAGGTGTAGTAACACTGATAGGAGTGTATTATAGGCCACCTAATGGGGAGCGTGAGTTGGAAGAGCAAATGTGTAAGGAGATAGCAGATATTTGTAGTAAACACAAGGTGGTGATTGTGGGAGATTTTAATTTTCCACACATAGATTGGGAAGCTCATTCTGTAAAAGGGCTGGATGATTTAGAGTTTGTGAAATGCGTGCAGGATAGTTTTTTGCAACAATACATAGAAGTACCGACTAGAGATGGGGCAGTGTTGGATCTCCTGTTAGGGATGCGATAGGTCAGCTGACAGATGTATGTGTTGGAGAGCACTTGGGGTCCAGTGATCACAATAGCATTAGCTTCAATATAATTATGGAGAAGGACAGGACCAGACCTAGAGTTGACATTTTTGATTGGAGAAAGGCTAACTTTGAGGAGATGTGCAGGGATTTAGAGAGAGTGGATGGGGTCAAGTTGTTTTATGGGAAGGATGTAATAGAGAAATGGAGGTCATTTAAGGGTGAAATTATGAGGGTACAGAATCTTTATGTTCCTGTTAGGTTGAAAGGAAAGGTTAAAGGTTTGAAAGCGCCATGGTTTTCAAGGGATATTAGAAACTTGGTTCGGAAAAAGAGGGATGTCTACAATAGATATAGGCAGCATGGAGTAAAGGAATTGCTCGAGAAATATAAAGAATGTAAAAGGAATCTTAAGAAAGAGATTAGAAAAGCTAAAAGAAGATACAAGTTTGGTTTGGCAAATAAGGTGGAAGTAAATCTAAAAGGTTTCTACAGTTATATTAAAAGCAAGAGGATAGTGAGGGATAAAATTGGTCCCTTAGAGAATCAGGGTGGTCAGCTATGTGTGGAGCTGAGGGAGATGGGAGAGATTTTGAACTATTTCTTCTCTTTGGTATTCACTAAGGAGAAGGATATTGAATTGTGTAAGGTGTGGGAAACAAGTAAGGAAGTTATGGAACCTATGACAATTAAAGAGGTGGAAGTACTAGTGCTTTTAAGAAATTTAAAAGTGGATAAATCTCCGGGTCCTGACAGGATATTCCCCAGGACCTTGAGGGAAGTTTGTGTAGAGATAGCAGGAGCTCCGACGGAGATCTTTCAGATGTCATTAGAAACGGGGATTGTGCCGGAGGATTGGCGTATTGCTCATGTGGTTCCATTGTTTAAAAAGGGTTCTAGAAGTAAGCCTGGCAATTATAGACCTGTCAGTTTGACATCAGTGGTGGGTAAATTAATGGAAAGTATTCTTAGAGATAGTATTTATAATTATCTGGATAGACAGGATCTGATTTGGAGTAGCCAGCATGGATTTGTGCGTGGAAGGTCATGTTTGATAAACCTTATTGAATTTTTTGAAGAAGTTACGAGGAATGTTGACGAGGGTAAGGCAGTGGATGTAGTCTATATGGACTTCAGCAAGGCCTTTGACAAAGTTCCACATGGAAGGTTAGTTAAGAAGTTTCAGTCGTTAGGTATTAATGCTGGAGTAATAAAATGGATTCAACAGTGGCTAGATGGGAGATGCCAGAGAGTAGTGGTGGATAATTGTTTATCGGGATGGAGGCCGGTGACTAGCGGGGTGCCTCAGGGATCTGTTTTGGGCCCAATGTTGTTTGTAATATACTTAAATGATCTGGATGATGGGGTGGTAAATTGGATTAGTAAGTATGCCGATGATACTAAGGTAGGAGGTGTTGTGGATAATGAGGTGGGTTTTCAAAGCTTGCAGGGAGATTTATGCCCGTTAGAAGAATGGGCTGAACGTTGGCAGATGGAGTTTAATGCTGAGAAGTGTGAGGTTCTACATTTTGGCAGGAATAATCCAAATAGAACATACAGGGTAAATGGTAGGGCATTGAGGAATGCAGTGGAACAGAGAGATCTAGGAATAACAGTGCATAGTTCCCTGAAGGTGGAGTCTCATGTAGATAGGGTGGTGAAGAAGGCTTTTGGAACGCTGGCCTTTATATATCAGAGCATTGAGTACAGAAGTTGGGTTGTAATGTTAAAATTGTACAAGGCATTGGTAAAATTAGAGAGAGTGCAGAGACGATTTATTAGGATGTTACCTGGGTTTCAGCACTTAAGTTACAGAGAAAGGTTGAACAAGTTAGGTCTCTATTCATTGGAGCGTAGAAGGTTGAGGGGAGATTTGATCGAAGTATTTAAAATTTTGAGAGGGATAGATAGAGTTGACGTGAATAGGCTGTTTCCATTGAGAGTAGGGGAAATTCAAACGAGAGGACATGATTTGAGAGTTAGGGGGCAAAAGATTAAGGGAAACACGAGGGGGTATTTCTTTACTCAGAGAGTGATAGCTGTGTGGAATGAGCTTCCTGTAGAAGTAGTAGAGGCCAGTTCAGTTGTGTCATTTAAGGTAAAATTGGATAGGTATATGGACAGGAAAGGAGTGGCGGGTTATGGGCTGAGTGCGGGTAGGTGGGACTAGGTGAGAGTAAGAGTTCGGCACGGACTAGGAGGGCCGGAATGGCCTGTTTTGGTGCTGTGATTGTTATATGATTATAAGAAATATGAAGGTTAGCTAGTCAATGATATAAAAGAGGATACACAAAGTTTTTTTTCAGATATATAAAGAGAAAAAGAAAGACGTGAGTGGATATCGGATGCTGGAGAGGTAGTAATGGGGAACAAAGAAATGGTGGGCGAACTTAATAAGTATTTTGCGCCAGTCATCATTGTAGAAGACGCTGTGGTGCTAGGGTCAGTGATATCTTGGATCAAGTCCATGGCAATCCAAAGGGGGAGGGTAAGCAGACAGAAGTCTTGGTACTTATTGGCACCTATTACATAGGTAGACAAGGTGAAGAGGATTTGAAGAGAGATTTTAGGGAGCCAGGTGGAATGCTGAAAAAGAGGACCTCCAGGGGAGAAATCTCTGGATTGTTGCCCATGCCAAATGCCTGTGATGGTAAGATTATGATGATTTGGCAGATTAATGCATGGCTGAATAACTGCTGCAAGGGGCCCTGTTGGGAAAAAATGAAATCAAATTATGTGAAAGAGGTGACATAGGTTCAGAGGGAGTTGAATTGTTGTGGGTAGAACTAAGGAACTGCAAGATAAAAACACACTGATGGGAGCTATATACAGACACCCAAAAAGCATTAAGGGTGTGGTTTACAAATTACAATGGGAAATAGAAAATGCATGCCAAAGCTGCAATGTTACAATAGTCATGGGGATTTCAATATGCATATAGGTTAGGAAAATCAGTTTGGTGCCGGATCTCGAGGGGGAATTTGTAGAATGCCTATGAGATTGCTTTTCAGAGCAGCGAAGGGATCAGTTATTGGGTGTTGTGCAATGAACTGGAATTGATTAGAGAGCTTAAGTTATTGGAATCCTAAGGTGAATGTGATCATAATATGATTGAATTCACCCTGAATTTGAGAAGAAGCTGAAGTTGGATATATCGGTATTAGAGTGGAGTGAAGGGAATTATGGAGGCATTGGAGAGGAGTTGTCCAAAGCTGATTGGAAAAGAACATTGGCAGGGTTGGCGGTAGAGCTGCAAAGGGCGGAATTTCTGCAAGCAATTTGGAAGGCACAGGATATAAATGTCCCAGAGAGGAAGAGATATTCTATAAGCAAAATGACACAACCGTGGCTAACAAGAGAAATCAAAGCTAATGTAGAAGGCAAGGAGAGACCATATAATAGAGCAAAAATGAGTTGGAAGTTAGAGGATTGGAAAGCTTTGAAAAATTAATGGAAAGCAACTAAAAACGTCTTTAAGAATGAAAAGCTAGAATACAAAGTAAGCTAGCCAATGACATATAAAAAGGATACCAAAAGTTTCTTCAGATACAGAAAGTGAAAAAGAGAGGCAAATATTGGACTGCTGGAAAACAATTCTGAAGAGGTAGTAATGGGGGACAAGGACATTGTGGGCAAACTGAATAAGTATTTTGCATAAGTCTTCACAATGGATGTTGTTTATTTGGATTTTCAGAAGGCCTTTGACAAGGCACTACACGTAAGGCTGTTCATCAAGATAAGAGCCCTTGATATTATGGGAAAGGTACTAGCATGGATAGAAGATTGGCTGACTGGCAGGAGACAAACAGTGAGAATAAAGGGTGCCTTTCCTGGTTGGCTGCTGATTGTCACTGGTTTCGGTATTGGGACTGCTTCTTGTCACACTGTATGTCAATAATTTGCATGAAGGAATTGATAGTTTTGTGGCCAAGTTTGTGGACAATACAAAGATAGGTGTAGGGGTAGTGCGTGGTTATTCACCTTGGCAGAACGAATAATGGTGTGGACTATTTTCTCAATGGGTAGAAAATTCAAAAATCAGAGTTGCCGAGGGATTTGGGAGTCCTTGTGCAGGGTTCCCTGAAGGTTAACTTGCAGGTTAAGTCAGTGGTAAGGAAGGTAAAGGCAATGTTTTCATCCATTTTGAGAAGACTAGAATACAAAAGCAAGCGTGTAATGTTGGGGTATTGGTCAGATTGCACTTGGAATCTTGTGAGCAGTTTTGGGCCCCTTAACTAAGAAAAGATGTGGTGGCATAGCAGAGGGTCCAGAGGAGGTTCACAAGAATGATCTCAAGGTATTAAAAGATTAACACATGAGGAGCATATACATGTTGGTACTTACAAGAATGAGAGTGGATCTCATTGTAACCAATCAAATATTGAAAGAACTGGATAAAGTGGATGTGGAGAGGATGTTCCCTGTAGTGTGGGAGTCTAGGACCAGAAGGCACAGCCTTAGAATTGAGGGATATCCATTTAAAACATAGATGAAGAAACATTTGTGTAGCAAGACGGTGGTGAGTCTGTGGAATTTATTGTCACAAATAGCTGTGCAGGCCAATTATTGGGTGTATTTAAGGTGGAGGTTAATACATTCTCAATTAATCAGGGCATTAAATGTTACAGGAAGAAGGCAGGAGAATTAGATTGAGAAAGATAATAAATCATCCATGATAGAATGGTGGAGCGGACTCGATGGACTGAATAGCCTAATTCTGTTCTTATGTCTTATGTTCTTATGTCCGACGTCTTACGCTCTTATAAATGATGTATAAATACTGTTTTTTTATTCTAAACAGAAGAGATTCTGTAGGTGTTGGAAATGCAGAGGAACATACACAAAATGCTGGAGGAACTCTGCAGCTCAGAGTTGCATGGAAATAAGTAAGGAGTCAACATTTTGGACCTAGACCTTTCAACAAGACTTTCATTAGCTAGTCCTGATGAAATGTCGCGGCCCGAAAGGTCGATGCTGACAGGCCTGCTGAGTTCCTCCAGCATTTTGTGTGTGTTGCTCTATTTTTTAATTCTGTTTTTACTTTAGTATCCCAGCATTTGTAGTTTGATAATTTCCAATTACTATTGGAACTGGTATTAGAACTTACAGACATCTAGGCAGTTACTCATTACTGAGTCATTTCCCTGCAGTGTATTTAGATGGGATTGGAAATCCTGCCTTTGTTCTCCGCTTGCTGAGGTAACCAATTTTCAGTATTACATGTAAACAGTGCAAGAGATTTTTTTTTGGAAACAGTAATCACCCATTATAATTTGCAATCATTCCTGTTCGTTTTCCTTCCATTTCACACAGCTCCACAGGCAGTAACCACTCGCTGCTCTGCCTTGTTACCAACCTGCTGAGGTAGTGGGTGGCAGCAAACTATTGAACCACGGGGAGATGTGTGGTGCGGGGCGGGGGGAATGGGGGAAATCCTCAGTGTGGCATTGAGACACATTTTTCCCAGTGTCTCTAGATATTCTTTCCCCTCTCAGGATACCGTCATACTCCAACATTACTCCATAAACAGACTGCCTGAGTAGATCATTCCCAGTCCACACATCAGCACATCAGACCTCCAGGAAGGCTAATTTACTATGACTTACTCAATAGCTTCAGACCACACTGTATTACTGACTGTAATTATCTCCAGACTCCCTGTCGTGGTTAACACTAAAGATCTTAGCTTAATTAATCGAAAATTACTTTTAAACAAGCTGCAGAAATGGCTGGACCTACGAGGTTGAAAGTTGTGTGTGTTTCCAGTGATTCACTTTTCTTCCTTAGTCCCTTAGGACTGGAGATGACTTGCTTCCAATCAGGTTTAACAAGGGCTAAGATGAGGAAAGAGGCCAATGTGGGAAGCGTGCATTCTTCTGCAGATGGGGTAGGAAGCTGGTATTGAGGAAGTCAGTTGAGTTATTATTGAGGCGGTGTTTTCATTCTGGTACTTAGACAGGGCCTCTGTGTGCTCCTGATGCATCCCTTAAGTTTTCCATTCCCATCCTGAAAACTCTCTCAGCTCACCTGACCATTCTGCTACATACAGGCCCTTCAGCCCTTCAGCCCACACATTGTGTTGAACTAATTTAACTAGTAATTAAATGCCTAACTAAACCGGTCCCCTCTCAATAGAGAAGGTTTATATCCCTCAGTTCTCTGCACATTTATGTACATATTCAAAGTTTAAAGTTCAAATAAGTTTATTATTAAATTACATATACGTCACCATATACTACCATGAAATTCATTTTCTTGTAGCCATTCAAAGGAGAACAAAGAAATACAATGGAGTCAATGAAAAACTACACACAAAGATTGACAAACAACCAATGTGTAAAAGACAAACTGTAAAGTAAACATAATAATAATCATCATAATAGATATACTGTGAACATGATTTGTAGAGACCTTAAAAGTTAGTCAAAAAGTTATGGAATCAGTTCAGAGTTGAGGGGAATGAGTTTATTTAAGAGCATCTTAAACTTCTCTGTTGTATTTGCCTTCACCACCACCCTAGGTGACACATTCCAGGCACCCACCACTCTGCATAAAAATCTTGCCCCTCATAGCTTCTCTGAACTTATCCCCATTCAGCATAAATGTATGCTCTCTAGTATTAGACACTTAATTAAACCAACTCCTTCTGCCTACACATGGCCCATACTCCTCCATTGTCTGTATACGTGCAATAGAATGGGAAGGAGTAGGATTTGTCCTCTGTTAGTGAAGGAGGAAATCTAACAAAGAGGTGCACTCCTGATGCTCTAAAATTTTGCTTGATAATGTTCCATTGCTTTCTGTTCTACAATAAGTTAAGCAATGATTCCATATTAATAATCTGAACTTGGAAAACTCAGTGGGTTATGCTGCATAGAGTCATAGAGCAATACAGGATGGATTATAAGTCCTTAGGCCCAACAAGTCTATGTCAACATATAAAGACCCAACCTGGCCAGCTTCTTACTATAACATAAGCCTTCTAGTCCCGCAACTTTTCTGTAAATCTTATCTCACCCTTTCCAGTTTAACCATATTTTTCCTATAAAAGGGTGATCAAAACTGTACACAGTAGTCCGAATGCAGCTTCACATTGACTTACGCTGATGCACCTAGGTCGAAGAAATGAAAAGGTTGACTGTTTTCTAAATGGAGAGAAAATGCAAAAATCTGAGGTGCAAAGGGATATGGGAATCCTTATGCAGGATTCCCTTAAAGTTAGTTTGTAGGTTGGGTCTGTAATGAGGAAGGCAAATGTGATGTTAACATTCATTTCAAGAGGACTAGAATATAAAAGCAAGGATATAATATTGAAACTTTATAAAGCACTGGTGAGCCCTCACTTGTATTGTGAGCAGGTTAGTGCCACTTTTCTTAGAAAGGATTTGCTGAAACTGGAGAGAGTTCAAAGGAAGATCATGAAAATTATTCTGGGATTGAATGGCTTGTCATATGAAGAACGTTTGATGGCTCTGGGGCTGTAGTCACTGGAATTTAGAAGAATGAGAGGTAAGCTCATTGAAACCTATTGAATTGTGAAAGGCCTTGATAGAGTGAATGTGGAGAGGATGTTCCCTATGCTGGTCTAAGACTAGAGCACACCACCTCAAAATAGAAGGGCATACTTTTAGAATGGCGTTAAGGAAGGATTTCTTTAACCAGAGAATGGTGAATCTGTGGAATTTGTTGCCACAGGCAGCTGTGGAGGCCAGGTCTTCTTGTATATTAAAGGCAGAGGTTGATAGATTCTTAATTGGTCAGGACATGAAGTGATACAGTAAGAAGGTAGGAGATTGGTGCTGAGAGGAAAAATGGATAAGCCATGATGAAATAGCAAAGCAAACTTGATGGGCAAAATGGCCTAATTCTGCTCCTATATCTTATGGTCTTATGCTCATTGCCCTGACTGATGAAAGCCAAAATGCTTAACACCTTTTTCACCAAAACGTCTACCTGCAACATCACTTTCAACAAACCATGCACTTGTACTCTTTGGTTTCTCTGTTGCATTACACTCACTAGTGTCCTTCCATTCATAGTATAAATGCTATACTGATTTGACAAAAACACAAAACTGGTTTGACTTTCCCAAATGCATAAACTTATCTGTGTTGAACTGCATCTGTGGTGGAGGGAGGGGGAGTTGTTAGAAATTTTCAATGTTTTACAGGTGGTGCATAGATGCTGCTTGAACTCTGAGTTCTTCCAGTAGATAAGTTGTTGTTGCAGATGGTAGTTTTTCAGTATCTTGTGTCTCCAAGCAAGATAATGTTAGCTTTCAGAAGCATCAATGGTTCAGATTCAGATTCAAACTCATTTATTTATCGCATGTACATTGAAACATACTGTACAGAGAAATATATTGTTTGCAATACAATTGAAGGATGTGCTGGGGGCACCCACAAGTGGCACCAACACACAGTACTGTGCAAAAGTCTTGGCACATATATATATAGCTAGCGTGTCTAAGACTTTTGCACAGTACTGTTGTAATTTTATGTATTGCACAGCACTGCTGCCGCAAAAATAAATCATGACATAATGAGTGATGATAAACCTGATTCTGATAAGGGTACCTATTGAGGGCTGAGAGTGGGAAGGAGACAGGAAGAGATGAATCATGGGTGGAAAGATGGGAAGACGGGGGAGGGAGAGGGAAGCTCCAGAGGGACATTCTGTAATGATTAATAAACCAATTGTTTGGACCCTGCAGCGGATAGTGAGGTCAGCTGAGAAGATCATCGGGGTCTCTCTTCCCGCCACCATGGACATTTACACTGCACGCTGCATCCGCAAAGCAAACAGCATTATGAAGGACCCCATGCACCCCTCATACAAACTCTTCTCCCTCCTGCCGTCTGGGAAAAGGCACCAAAAAATTCAGGCTCTCACGACCAGACTGTAACAGTTTCTTCCCCCAAGCTATCAGACTCCTCAATACCCAGAGCCTGGACTGACACCTTACTGCCCTATTGTCTTGTTTAGTATTTATTGTGATGTCTGCACAGTTTTGTACACTTTATGCAGTCCTGGGTAGGTCTGTAATCTAGTGTAGTTTTTTTCTGTGTTGTTTTTTACGTAGTTCAGTCTAGTTTTTGTACTGTGTCATGTAACACCATGGTCCTGAAAAAACATTGTCTCATTTTTACTACGTACTGTACCAGCAGTTATGGTCGAAATGACAATAAAAGTGAGACTTGAAATGACCCACCTGGTGTCTCAGGGCTGGGCGTGTCTGCAACTGTGCCACCCTCTGCCCCGTCACTCTGCCACCTGTACCACACTCCTCCTGCAGTGCTCCATCCTTACCATTCCAACATCCTTTGCTTCCATCAGATTTACAAACTTGCTGTCTGCTCAACATTGACAAGTACAGTACTCTGCAAAAGTCTTAAGCACCCTAGCCACATGTATGTGCCTATGACTTTTGCACGGCGCTGTAGCATATCCACAATGCTCAGCAGAACAACACAATCAATAACAACAACAATAGAACAGCAAAAAAACCAACAGCAAAACAAGCCCCTTCTCCCTCCCTCCCAACCACCTACTCATAACCCCAGGCAAGTGAACACAGAGGCTCACAGACACTGGGTCTCCATCTTGCACTGAGGCCTCACAGACTCATGATGCCAGAACTTCAATAGTAAGGGAAAGATCCAGATTCATTTTTGTCATTTATTGTCATTTAGAAACCACAAATGCAATGCAGTTAAAAAATGAGACAATGTTCCTCCAGAATGATATCACAAAAGCACATGACAAAACAGACTACACCAGAAAATCCACATAACGTTTGGCAATCCCCGACCCAGAGTCCGGAGAGGCTTCTGCGTATTAGTATGCAAAGAAGAAAGGGAATACCTCAGACAGGATCAGTCCAAACGTGCGAATTCAATGTATATTATTTATTTAGAGATACCGTGCAGTACAAGCCCATCTGGCCCAATGAGCTGCATCATCCAGCAGCCCACCTAATCACAGGATAGCTTACAATGGCCAATTAACCTACTAGCTGGTATGTGTCAGGACTGTGGGAGGAAACCTGAGCACCCGGAGTAAACCCATGAAGTCATGGGGAGAATGTACAAACTCCTTACAGATGGCAGCGCAATGGAACTCCAGATGTCCCAAACTGTAGTAGTGTCACACTAACCACTACACTGCTGTGGCACCCTTTGTCTGTGTTATATTGTATGTTGTTAGTAGCAAAGGCTGAGGGACATTGGTTCCTCAAGTTTGCTGTAGCAGGGGGTGGTAGTGTGGATAGGCTCCCACTTCCTATTAAATGCTCTCAATGGTGGACATCTCAAATAGGCTCTGCCAACTAAGTCCAATTCCTGGCTTTCATGTGTGGATCAGCTGCAATGCCCAGCGAAACCGTTTCTACTGACAGGAGAAGGTGTAAAGGTGGATTGCTGGCATCTTAAAGCCAGTTTCTTCAAGCATCTGGGGCTCGGCAGCTATGCTTGGCAGCTCATCCAGGAGGAAGGCAAACTCTGATCTCAAACTTCCGCTGCCTTGCGGCTGTACCCACTCACGGGGCAGGCTTCTGGAGTAAACCCTGAGGAAAAACCCGGAGCTGGAGTCCCTAAGGCAGTCCTACATTGAGTTCAGGGCTGACTGGCAACTCCTGTAACCCCACGGGTGCCAAACTGTATCGGTCCCTGCCGTTCCTTCGGATTCGTCGGCTGTGTGGAGAAGGGGAGGCTGCGGCACAGTGGGCCGGCACAGCAGCAAAGTGGTTAGCACAACACTTTACAGTACCAGCAACCGGATTCCAATGCCACCACTATCTGTAAGGAGTTTGTACATTCCCTCCATGACAACATGGGTTTCCTCTGGGTGCTCTGGTTTCCTCCCGCATTGGTCATTGTAAATTGTCTCGTGATTAGACTAGGGTTAATTTGGGGTTGCTGGGTGGCGGGGCTCAAAGAGCTGGTGGGGTTTATTCCATGCCATATCTCAATAAACAAATAAATAAAATTAAATACCTGGGCCACAGCTTGTGGTCTGTATTGTACTGCCCTGGCTTGTGTACTGGCTTGCATATCACATAGACAGCTGGGTCACAACATCCATGGTCAACCTCAAAAATGTGTCAGAGTACTAAAAGAAAGAAAAGTTGAATGAATCACATGAAATAACTGGCAAAGATCCCAGTCCAGATACAGAAAGAAAGGGAGAGTGAGTTATCAAAAGTTGGACAATTCAGTATTATGCTGAAAAGACATTGTTTTATAATCCAAAAATCAATTTTATTGATCTCCCCTCCCTTTTCGTTGTACCAACTCCATTAGTCTATGCAACGTTAGATATGCAATTGCTTGATGTAGAACATTTAATGGGGTAAAGTCTAAGTTTAACAGTATTAACCATCTAACCATATAACAATTACAGCATGGAAACAGGCCATCTCAGCCCTTCTAGTCCGTGCCAATGCTTACACTCACCTAGTCCCACTGGCCCGCACAGAGCCCATAACCCTCCATTCCTTTCTTGTCCATATACCTATCCAATTTTACTTTAAATGACAATACTGAACCTGCCTCTACCACTTCTACTGAAAGCTCATTCCACACAGCTACCACTCTCTGAGTAAAGAAATTCCCCCTCGTGTTACCCCTAAACTTTTGCCCCCTAACTCTCAAATCATGTCCTCTTGTTTGAATCTCCCCTACTCTCAATGGAAAAAGCCTATCTATGTCAACTCAATCTATCCCCCTCATTATTTTAAATACCTCTATCAAGTCCCCCCTCAACTTTCTATGGTCCAAAGTATAAAGACCTAACTTGTTCAGCCTTTCCCCATAACTTAGGTGCTGAAACCCAGGTAACATTCTAGTAAATCTTCTCTGTACTCTCTCTATTTTGTTGATAGCTTTCCTATAATTCGGTGACCAGAACTGCACACAATACTCCAAATTTGGCCTTACCAATGCCTTGTACAATTTTAACATTACATCCCAGCTCCTATACTCAATGCTCTGATTTATAAAGGCCAGCATACCAAAAGCTTTCTTCACCACCCTATCCACATGAGATTCCACCTTCAGGGAACTATGCACCATTATTCCTAGATCACTCTGTTCTGCTGCATTCTTCAATGCCCTACCATTTACGATGTGTGTCCTATTTGGATTATTCCTACCAAAATGTAGCACCTCACACTTATCAGCATTAAACTCCATCTGCCATCGTTCAGCCCACTCTTCTAACTGGCCTAAATCTCTCTGCAAACTTTGAAAACCTACTTCATTATCCACAACACCACCTACCTTAGTATCATCTGCATACTTACTAATCCAATTTACCACCCCATCATCCAGATCATTAATGTATATGACAAATAACATTGGACCCAATACAGATCCCTGAGGCACACCACTAGTCACTGGCCTCCAACCTGACAAACAGTTATCCACCACTACTCTCTGGCATCTCCCATCCAGCCACTGTTGAATCCATTACTACTTCAATTACTACTTCAATATTAATACCTAACGATTGAACCTTCCTAACTAACCTTCCGTGCAGAACCTTGTCAAAGGCCTTACTGAAGTCCATATAGACAACATCCATTGCTTTACCCTCATCAACTTTCCTTGTAACCTCTTCAAAAAATTCAATAAGATTTGTCAAACATGACCATCCATGCTGACTATTCCTAATCAGACCCTGTCTATCCAGATAATTATATATACCATCTTTAAGAATACTTTCCATTAATTTACCCACCACTGACGTCAAACTGACAGGCCTATAATTGCTAGGTTTACTCTTAGAACCCTTTTTAAACAATGGAACCACATGAGCAATACGCCAATCCTCCGGCACCATCCCCATTTCTAATGACATTTGAAATATTTCTGTCAGAGCCCCTGACACCAACTTTCCATAGGTCCTAGGGATATCCTGTCAGGACCTGGAGATTTATCCACTTTTATATTCTTTAAAAGTGCCAGTACTTCCTCCTCCTTAATTGTCATAGTTTCCATAATTTCCCTACTTGTTTCCCTTACCTTACACAATTCAATATCCTTTTCTGTAGTGAATACCGAAGAAAAGAAATTGTTCAAAATCTCCCCCATCTCTTTTGGCTCCACACACAGCTGTCCACTCTGATTCTCTAAGGGACCAATTTTATCCCTCACTATCCTTTTGCTATTAATATAACTGTAGAAACCCTTCGGATTTATTTTCATCTTACTTGTCAAAGCAACCTTGTATCTTCTTTTAGCTTTTCTAATTTATTTCTTAAGACTCTTTTTACATTCTTTATATTCCTTGAGCACCTCATTTACTCCATGCTGGCTATATTTATTATAGATCTCACTCTTTTTCCAAACCAAGTTTCCAATATCCCTTGAAAACCATGGCTCTCTCAAACTTTTAACCTTTCCTTTCAACCTAACAGGAACATAAAGATTCTGTACCCTCAAAATTTCACCTTTAAATGACCTCCATTTCTCTATTACATCCTTCCTATAAAACAAATTGTCCCAATCCACTCCTTGTAAGTCCTTTTGCATCTCCTCAAAGTTAGCCTTTCTCCAATCAAAAATCTCAACCCTGGGTCCAGTCCTATTCTTCTCCATAATTATATTGAAACCAATGGTATTGTGACCACTGGACCTGAAATGCTCCCCAACACATACCTCCGTCACCTGACCTATCTCATTCCCTAACAGGAGATCCAACACTGCCCCTTCTCCAGTCGATACCTCTATGTATTGCTGCTAAAAACTATCCTGCACACATTTTACAAACTCCAAACCATCCAGCCCTTTTACAGAATTTTACTTTCTGCAAAGTCTTTCATTCCAGTGACTATTCTGAGATATAGTCAAACTAAATTTATTGGAGTGCTGTCGTTACTCAGGTGTGAATTTGTAAATTTCTGTCATGGTCCAAAATGGCAGGATTGTGCTTGCATTAACAAGTTCATTAGGATTTCTGATAAGCTCATACCCTAATTGAAAAGCTCTGCTCACTTCTTAATGGCATTCTGAGTTAGAAGTTTCCAACAGTTTTTGGTGACTAGTAATGAAATGGTTGCTTACTACGCTTCCTGCTTCCCCTTAAAACCTACCTCTTTGATTTTTGTTTCTTTACTTTGATGTATCTGCACATGGTTCCACACCAAATTTAATGTGACAGTGGATCACAAGAGACTGCAGATGCTGGAATCTGGAGCAATACCAATGTGCTGGAGGAGATCAGCAGATTGAGCAGCATCTCAGATTCAGATTCAGATTAATTTACAAACATATGAAAGTCTGCAGATGCTGGAAATCCAAAAGCTACATGCAAAAAGTGCTGGAGGAACTCAGCAGGTCAGGCAGCATCTATGGAAAAGAGTAAACAGCTGACGTTTTGAGCCCAGACCCTTCTTCAGGACTGAGAGGGAAGGGGCACGATGCCTGAATTAGAAGGTGGGGGGAAGAGAATGAGACCAGCTGGAAAGTGATCGGTGAAGCTAGGTGGGTGGGAATGGACAAGGGATGGAAAAGAAAGAATCTGATAGGAGGGAAGAGAGGAAAGTAGGTAAAAGGGAAGAGGTAGAGGGGAAGTAATAGGCAGATGAGAAGAAGTAAAAGGTCAGAGTGGGGAATAGATGAGGAAAGTATTGGTTCACTGGAAGGAAAATTTGATATTCATGCCATCAAGTTGGAAGGTACCCAGATAAGATGTTGTTCCTCCACCCTGAGGGTGGCCTTATCTTGTTGGAATGGGAATAGGAATCACAAGTAAAATGTTTGGTTACTCGGAAGTCCTGCTTGTGATAGATGGTGCAGAGGTGCTCGAAGAGGCAGTCCCCCAATTTACAGTTGGTCTCACCAATGTAGAGCAGCCTGCATCAGGACCACCTGACACAATAGATGACCCCAGCAGATTCACAGGTGAAGTGTTGCTTCACCTGGCAGCACTCTTTGAGGCCCTGAACCGAGGGGAAGAAGGAGGTATATTGGCAGGTGTAGCTCTTTGGCCGCTTGCAGGTATATGTACCTTGAGGGAGATTAATAGGAGGAACGAATGGACAAGGGAATCACAGAAGATATGTTTAGTGGTGGGGTCCTTTTTGAGAGAGTGGAAGTTGTGGAAGGTAATGTATTGGATGCAGGGGCTGATAGAGTGATAGGTAAGGAAAAGGGGAACTCTATCACTAATATGATGGTGGAAAGGTGGGGTGAGCACAGATGGTTGGAACTGGAGGAGATGCAAGCATAGCGGCATTAATGTTAGAGGAAGGGAAACCACATTCTTCAAAGAAGGAGGATATCTCAGATGTCCTGGAATGAAAAACCGCATTCTGGGAGTAGATGCGGTAAAGCAAAGAAACCGAGAAAAGGGAATAACATTTTTACATGAGATATGGTGGGAAACGGTATGTCATGATAACTATGGGCATTAATAAGTTTATAAAAGATGTTGGTTGACAATTTGTCTCCAGAGATATCCAGAAAGGGGAGGAAGATGTCAGAGATGGCCCAAATGAATTTAAGGGCGAAGTGGAAGATAGAGGCAAAATTGATTAAATGAAGGAGTGCAGCATGGGTGCATGAAGCAGCAGTGATGCTGCTATCAGTGTAGTGGAGGAAGAGTCATGGCGTATGACCGGGGACGGCGTCGAACATTGACTGTTATTTATTTATCACATGCATACTGCAACATTTGTGTCAACAGTCACCTCAACTGAGGAATGTACTGGGGGCAGCCTGCAAGTGTCACCACACATTCCTTCGCCACCATAGCACGGTCACAATGCTCAGCAGAACAACACAGAACATAACAAGCAAAAAAAAAGCAAAACACAGCTTCCTACCTCTCTCCCACTCATCGCACCAGCAGACGGTCCTCCAACTCCAGGACAGGCCTCCAGTTTTCAGTCTCCAGGCTTCGGCCATCGAGCTTTGACTTCTGGACTACTGATTGACTTTCGGTATTGATCTCCGGACTAGCTTATGATGGGTCCTTGACCTCCAGGCTTGCAATCCAGGTGCTCTGACTGACTGGCCACCATACCTCCACCATGCCTCCTGCTTACATGGACTCCTAGTCTGTAGGGAGGAAGGATTCAGCAAAGTTTTGTGTTGAAATCCTGCAAAAGCACTGAGAATTTCTGGTCAAAACCCTCCTTCAGGACTGAGGCCAATGTTCCAGTGAAGCACCTGTGGACGATTTTTTTTCCCTGTAATTTTAAGCTGTTGTTGAATTCTTGCTTGTAAAACTGGAAATAAATCTTACCCTCCTGCAAGTTAATAATGTGTAAAAAATTGATAAAGCAGTATAGTGCAGAAAAACAGCCAGATTTATGAACACATGAAAGTACATTACCACTCCATCAGGAGAACATATATCCCGACATAAATTGCACTACTCAGTCTTTGGAGTAACTGTTCAAGATCTCAAGCAGTTAGTTCTGCCAAGGTATACAGTATATCCAAAATTAATTTAACTGCAAAACTCAATAAAGTCATCACAGCTCATGTTTGTTCCTAATTCTTTCTGACACCCCCATCCTCCAAGACATCCAGAAACTTCTGAACTTGGTAATGGAGCCTCTTGAGGAGAGAATTCCAGAGATCCAACCCCTCCTCCCCCTCTTTCAGTTCTGAATGGCCGACCCTTTGTTCAGAGACGGGTCACCTCAGCACACCCGGCAGGAAGCACCCTCCCTACAGCACAGCTGGGCTGTCAATTCCCCCTTCCCCTCTGCACCGCTGGGAGTGGTTTCAGTAAGATCTCCTTTCATTCTAAATTCTCAAAGAATGTCTGTAAGGAGCTTTGTAGGTTCTCCCCGCGACCGTGTGAGTTTCCTCTGGGTGCTCAGCTTTCCTCCCACATTCAATAGATGTATGTAGATTGATTGGTCACATGGATTCATTGGGCCACATGGGCCTGTTACCATGCTGTATTTCTAAATGAATAAAAATAAATAGAGAAGCTTTTTAAGATATGATTTAATGACAGCATTTTCATCTTTTTCCCATTTACAAATGTTGTTAGGCAAGGATGCAGATTTATGTCAACATTCAGCTGCATTGCTTGTTGCCCTGCTTTCCCTGGTTGTCAGTTATCTCCAACACACCTCTATAAATAGTTCTGCAGTCGCACACATTTTTGTCAGGCTAAGTTTTTTTGAGGGTTTCAGAGATGTTTTTCACAATTTGACTCAATGCTTCACTGATTTGAGAGTACTTGCATGGTTTTATGAAAAGAGCCAGCACAGACTGATTGAGTTGAATGGCATCTTACTGTCATAGAGTTGAAGATACATGCAGCTCTATCTCTAGAAAGTGGCATCCATCCTCAAGGACCCCCACCATCCAGGTCATGCTCCCTCCTCACTGATGCCATCAGGAAAGAGGTACAAGAGCCTTACGCCAAATACCTCCAGGTTCAGGAATAGTTGTTACCCCTCAGCTATCAGTCTCTTGAATCAAAGGGGAAAACTTCACTCAACTTCACACACCCCAACACTGAACTGGTTCCACAACTTATGGACTCATGTTCAAGTGCTCTAAAACTCATGTTCTCGATACTTCAGAAAGGGTAAGATGAAGAAGCACACACCAGCCCTCATAGTGGGATCAGAAGTGGAAAGAGTGAACAACTTCAAGTTCCTCTGTGTCAACACATAGTCAGCAAGGCTTTTTCAAAGGCAGGTTATGCCTTACGAGCCTGATTGAATTTTTTGAGGATGTGACTAAACGCATAGAGCAGTAGATGTAGTGTATATGGATTTCTGCAAGGCTTATTGAGAAAGTAAAGAGGCATGGGATCCAAGGAGACCTTGTTTTGTGGATCCAGAATTGGCTTGCCCACAAAAGACAAAGAGTGGTTGTTGTCGGGTCATATTCTGCATGGAGGTCGGTAACCAGTGGTGTGCCTCAGGGATCTGTTCTGGGACCCCTTGTCTTCGTGATTTTTATAACTGACCTGGATGAGGAAGTGGAAGGATGGGTTAGTAAATTTGCTAAATACTCAAAGGTTGGGTGTGTTGTGGATAGTATGGAGGGCTGTCAGAGGTTACAACGGGACATCGATAGAATACAAAACTGGGATGAGAAGTGGCAGATGGAGTTCAACCCAGATAAGTGTGAGGTGGTTCATTTTGGTAGGTCAAATATGATGGCAGAATATAGTATTAATGATAAGACTCTTGGCAGTGTGGAGGATCAGAGGGATCTTGGGGTCCGAGTCCATCAGACACTCAAAGCAGCTGTGTTGATTGACTGTGTGGTTAAGAACACATATGGTGCATTGGCCTTCATCAACTGTGGGATTGAGTTTAGGAGTCGAGAAGTAATGTTACAGCTATATAGGACCCTGGTCAGACCCCACTTGGAATACTGTGCTCAGTTCTGGTCACCTCACTACAGGAAGGATGTGGAACCAATAGAAAGGGTGCAGAGGAGATTTACAAGGATGTTGCCTAGATTGGGGAGCATGCCTTATGAGAATATGTTGAGTGAACTTGGCCTTTTCTCCTTGATGCGATAGAGGATGAGAGGTGACCTGATAGAGATGTATAAGATGATGAGAGGCATTGATTGTGTGGATAGTCAGAGGCTTTTTCCCAGGGCTGAAATGGCTAAGCACGAGAGGGCACAGTTTTAAGGTGCTTGGAAGTAGGTACAGAGGAGATGTCAGGGGCAAGTTTTTTACACAGAGATTGTTGAGGGCGTGGAATGGGCTGCTGGCGACGGTGGTGGAGGTGGATACAATAGGGTCTTTTAAGAGACTCCTGGATAGGTACATGGAGCTTAGAAAAATAGAGGGCCATTGGTAACCCTAGGTAATTTATAAAATATCTATTTGTTCGGTACAGCATCATGAGCCAAAGTGCCATAATTGTGCTGTAGGTTTCCTATGTTTCTATCTCTGAGTATCTGTCCTGGACCCAACATGTCAATGCAGCCTCAAAGAAAGCACGGCAGTGGTTATATTTCATTAGTAGACTGAGGAGATTTAGTACATCTCCAAAGACACCTTCAAATTTGATAGATGTACCGCGGAGAGCATTCTAACTGACTGCATCTCTGTCTGCTATGGTGGGGGGGGGGGGGGGGGTGGTGGCGGCGGCTACTGTATCGGATTGAAATAAGCTGCAGAGAGTTGTAAACTTAGTCAGCTCTATCATGGGCTCTAGACTCCATAGTTTCCAAGACATTTTATATATATATCTTGCACTTTGGCTGTTTGTCTGTATTTGTTGTTTATGGTTTCTCATTGATCCTATTGCTTCTTTGTATTTACTGTGAATGCCTGCAAGAAAATGAATCTCAGGGTTGTATATGGTGACATATATGTACTTTGATAATAAATTTACTTTGAACTTTAAACTTTGAGTCATGATACTCTCCACTGTGAAGTGTGACAAAGTTTTAGATGATATGCTAAACTGTTTTATTATTCTTGAATGTCTTTATCTGTGGTGCATATCTTGGTTTTGCATGCCATTAATGCAGATCATTTCATAACTTTGTGTCATGAAAAAGGGAAAAACAATAACAGAACATAGAACCATTGCAGTGTAGGTAAACAATAAGGTTCAAGGACCAAGGCATTGTAGATTGTGAAGTTAAGTGTTTGTCTTTATCATACACGAGATCCATTCAAGACTCTTACACAATGGGACAAGTTATTGTTGAGTCTGATGGTATGTGTTTTCAAGCTTTTATATCTTCTTCCTGTTGGAAAGGGTGAGAAGTGAGACAGACTAGCATGGGATGGTTCTTTGATTAACCTAGCAGCTTTTCTTATTGTGAATTGTGGATAGGGTAAATGTGGAAGGGAGTGGGGTAAGGCCTCAGCTCATGATGGGCTGAGCTGTGCCCACAACTCTGCAATTTCTTGCAGCCTTGGGCAGAGCAGTTGCCATACCAAGGCATGATACATCTGAATAGGATATTTTCTCTGGTGAATAAATAAAAATGTTTAAGTTGAAAAGTACAGGTGTGCTTTCTTGGTTATAGTGTCTATGTGTTTGGACCAGAACAACCTCCGTAGCTGGACCAGCACAGGCTATTGATGATGTTTACATCTTGGAGTATAAAACTCTTAAACATCTCCACCTTGAGACCATTGATGAAAGCAGGGTCATGTGTCCCACTCTGCTTCCTAAAGTCAATGACAAGCTCTTATTGACAATTGGAGTAAGATTGACATCTTGCCTCCATGCTACTAGGTTCTTTACCTCCTTAGGACTCTATCCTTACATGCCTTGCCTAAGTGTGGAAATTATGACTGGTTTAACCATCTTCCCTAGCAGCATATTTCAGTTGTCAACCACTTTCTGTGTAAAAAAGATCTCAGATCTCCATTAAATTTCCTACCTCACATCTTCAAACTATGTCCTTTCTAATCTCCCTGTAAACTGGCACAGACTAAAGTCAGAAAATGAATTGAATCCATGGACCACAGACACTGGGGAAAGAGGGAACTGGTTCATTTAAAATGAGCTGGGGCTAATGCCTGAAGAAATTGCAAGGATGAAGATGAGGCTCTTGTAAAAATATTGGGAGCTGAGGGTTGCCGGTTCTGTTGAAGAGAAATGAAGGAGGTTAAAATGATAATAAACAATAGTGTATTGGTGTGAAATGGCTCACCATGAGCAGAAGTGTCAAGAAGGAGCAAAGCACACAGACATAGGAGTTAATGTCAGAGAAGTGAAAACACTATCAATGTAAAACTGTGGGTTTCTATTTCAATGCGTAACAAGGTAGTAAAAGCCAATATCACACATGGAAATAAATGGGTATCATTTAACAGCCACTGAAGAAGTAGTGGTATCAGATATACTGTAATTACTATATTTGAGAGGTATTTGGACAAATAGGCAAGGCAAGAAAGGATACAGTCCCGAGGAGATAGAGAACCTGGTGATGTGGTTGCAAAGCGGCCAAGGCAATTGGAAGAGGAGGCAGGGTATAATTTTTAAATAGTAGGGGAATTAAGGGTTATGAGGAAAAGGCAGGTAGATGGAGATGACCCAATGGCCAGATCAGCCAGAATCTTATTGGATAGCGGAGCAGGCTTGATGGGCCAGATGGCCTACTCCTGCTCCTATTTCTTATTTATGAATGGTTTGCAGGTACTAGAGAAGTAGGATTTTAGCTCAGAGAAATTGTGAGGCAAAATCAGTTTAGATTGAACTACAATCAGAGCCAGACTCAGTCATAATTTTTCAGAGCATGATATAAAACCAGAAAACACGAAGTAGATGGTGTGACTGTGAAGTAGACTGTAGCTGTAGGTGCTAAAGGTCTTTATTTAGCACAGCAAATGGACAAGAATCTCCCTTAGATGAATCTCAAAAGAATCTCACTGAACTAAAAGTACATTGAAGATTTATAGTCTACAAGCAGAGAGATAACAGCAGGTGATTATACAGTTTCAGTGGTTATAATTACACAGTTTACTTCTACATTTTAGTGTAGACAAGTAATTTTGTAGAATTACATATTTACAATGGGAGCACATCTCAATTGATAAGATACCTCTATATAGTCAAACACCTGTAAATGATCAGGAAGTCCCAGATAGTCAAAGTGTATTTCCTATATCACAGTCTTGTAGGGCTCCTCTCTGGATATAAAAACATCCCAAGTATTGATTGACAGAACAAATATTGTATATCTTTCACAATGCATTAGGTGACGAGACCCCGTCCCTGATCTCGCTCCCAGAATTTCAATGTGGACATAGGTAACCATTAATTTATTATTTTACTTTTTAAATTTTTTTAAATTTAGAATACGACGTGGTAATGAGCCCATGCCACCCAATCACACCCAGGCGACCAACTAAATTGTATATCTTCGGAATGTGGGAGGAAACCAGAGCACTCCGAGGAAACACACATGATCACAGGGAAAAAAATACAAACTCCTTACAGACAGTGGTGGGCAATGAACCCAGATCGCTGGTGCTGTAAAACGGTAATGCTAAACACTATGCCACCGTGTCACCCCATTTCCCCCTCCTTAATTTACAAAAATCAAAACTACAATTTCCCACAGCCAAGAATGGAACCCATGCACAACTACATATCAATTAAATAAAAGCATGCATGGGGGAGATGGCATTAACTGGTGTATTCACATTACAGCAAGAGAGAGGGAAAGAACAATGTGCATGTGCAGATATAGTGAAGTAGCAAGGATCGATATGTAGTGCTTAGGGGAGAGTCATTGCTCTAAAAGAACTAGACCCATACATTACACTTCCTCCTCCTTTAGATTAATGCAACATAAAACTGTATATGTAAAAACATTCAATTTCCCTTTCATAAACCCATATTCCAAATAAACATGCTTTCACAACAACAGCCCATTACGAACCTCACAGTTCTAAAGGTTTAGTCTTTTAGGTAGCACTCTGTTTCTTTCAGGATACCACTTCTGGACCAGTGGAGTGGCATCAGGTTTGGCAGGTGTATTGTCAATGATAGATTTCTCATCGTGCCACTGGACCTGTAGAGTTGCATCGGGTATGGTAGGTGTCTTGTCTAAGGCAACATTCTTACTTTCCGGTGTCACGTTACTACCAGTGACATGATCATCACTGAGAGGTCAGTCCAGTGACTGTAAAGTGTCCGTCTTGTTGGATGCAATCAACTCAGTTATGTTCTTCAGTTGAGCATCCAGTAGCTGGTCCACATGACAGCTCCATGTCTGGTCTCCAACATCCACTGTGTACATCAATGGTCTATTTCTTGTAGATATTCCCCTGGCTTCCTGTCCAAACTCAAAGCTCCTTGCTGCTTCACTTGACAACTTGCTGAACTGTTTATTCTTCACTTCCCTCTGTAGATCTGGTTTCAGGAGGTCAATGCGAGATCTCAGATTCCTGTTCATGATCAGAACTGCAGGTGTTTGATTTGTTGTCGCATGAACAGAGTTCTGATACACAAAAAGGAAACTGGCCACCTTGTGCTGTAGAGAAATGTCTTCCTTGTCCATTGCTTTAATGGACTTCTTGAAGGTTTGGATAAACCTTCAGCTAACCCTTTCATTGCTGGGTGGTGAGGAGCTCGCTTGAAATGTCTGATGCCATTTTTCTTCATGAACAATCAGAATTATGATCTGTTGTCACTCACAACTTGTTCTGGTAAGTTGTTTCTGGTGAAGATAGTCCTCAGAGCAAAGACAGTCTTTGCTGAGGTGGTTGCCTTCATTGGTATAACCTCCGGCCACTTCGAATGAGCATTCACAGCAATCAGAAATACAGAGTCCATGAATGGCCCAGCAAAGTCAATATGTACTCTTTGCTGTGATGATGATGGCCACTCCCATGGCTTTAACATGCCTGTATGTGTACATTTTGAACTTTTTGGCATCCCTAACAGTTTTTGGCCAAGTTTTCAATCAGTTTGTCTATTCCCGGCCACCACACATAACTCACATAAGACTCTTCATCTTGACTGTACTCACGTCCTTTATGCAGATTTTCTAGCACAGCTTAGAGGGAACCACAACACCAAATCCACACATCAGTGATCTATGACATATCAATAGTTGGTCTTTTCTGACTGAGAACTCTGGAAATGCAGGGTTACCATGAATTGTCCATCCTTGCATGGTGATTTCATAGACTTCTGGCAATGTCTGTCATTCCATGTTTCCATTTGTATTTCAGAATTTGTTCCTGATAACTGGTCTACCAATGCAGTGTGGAATACTTCTGCTGGGTCACAGTATGAAGACCTATCTTCTTCAGTTACAAATAGTGGAAGAATAGCAATCCATCTGTGTTGCTGTGTTGTTTGGTACCCTTGACCTCTATGTCATAAGTGTTGGATCCTAGGAATAGTGTCCAATGTTGTAACCATCACTGGAATTCTCTTCCTGGGATTGAAAATGAACACAAGGGGCTGGTGATCTATCACTAGTGTAAACATTTCTCCATAGAGGCAGTGGTGGAACTTCTTTATTCCTCATACTAGACTAATGGCCTGTCAGTCAATCTGTGCATGTTTGCATTCTGCACTTGTCAGTGGTCATGAAGCAAATGTAATCGGGAGTTCAGATCCATCATTTATAATGACTCCATTGCCATAAGGGGATGCATCACATGCCAGTCTGATGGGCAGGAATGGGTCATAATGGGTGAGCAGTTTATTGCATGTTATTAGTCTCTTTGTTTCCTTGAATGCTTTTTCACATCTTTCTGATCATTCCCTCTTTGCTCCTGTCTGTAAAAGTGCATTCAATGGTTTCAGCAATATAGCAATGTTTGGGGGAAACCGGTGGTAGTAGTTTCCAAAGCATGAAACTGTTTGGGCATCTGTAGCTCTGCTTCAGTCTTCTCTAGTGACATATGTAAGCCATGCTTGTCGATGACATGTCCACAATATGAGATTTCAGTCTTGAAAAAATCACATTTCTCTTCTTACATGCAGACCATACTCACTCAGCCTAGAAAGCAATTTACCAAAGTTCTGGAGGTATTTTTCATTATTTTTGCCAGTCACAATGATGTCATCAAGGTAACATTGTGTTCCTGGGATATCTTGGAGCACTTAGTCCATTGCTCTTTGTCAAATTGCCAGAGCTGATGCGATGCCAAAGACAAGACCATTTTACTGGAACCGTGTGAGTGTTGATTGTGAGGAACTTCCTGCTTGACTCCTTGATCTTCATTTGCAGAGAGGCTTGTGACAAGTCAATCATTGAAAACCTCTTCCTGTCTGCCAAAGATACAAAAATGTTTTTGTTTGTGGCAGGGGATACTGCATAATACATAGCTCCAGGTTGATGCTCACCTTGAAATCCCAACATATGTGAACAGCTCTAGCCTTCCCTTTCTTGAGTACTGGGACAACGGACATGGTCCAATCACTCCACTCAACCTTGCAGAGAAATCCAGACCTCCAAGCTCTGCAGTTCAACGTCCATTTTAGGACATAGTGTGTAAGGCAATGGACACACTTTATGGAATCTTGGTGTTGCTGTTTTATCCAGTTCAATTCTGGCCTTCATGCCTTTGAGTTTACCAATCCCCTTCTCAAACACCTTCTCATTAGCATTAAGCAGCTCTGCCAGTCTCTGGTTAGTTCTACTATATGGGTTGCTGTTGCCTGTTGATGTCACACTGAGAGCTTTGATTGAGTACCAGTCTAGTTGGATTTTTCTCAACAATCAAAAAGTGCTGGACCTCCACTTTTCAATACATAAAGCTCTAACTATTGTATTTGGCCTCCATATGTCACATTTACTTTCAGTTGCCTTTGGGAGACATTTTTTCACCTACGGAAGACTTTAGCATCACTAGGGTCTTCTCTAATGGTATCGTAGAAAACAGATTGTTATAGTCAGCCTCTGGATTTACAGACAAAGCTGATCTTGTATCCAGATCCATTTTCAGTTTTACACTGGACACATCTATTATGATCCAAATGATGTTGTGATCTGCTTCAGTTATACTATAGCAGTCGAGGCATGACAGTTCACTTTTGTCAGACTCCATGTTGTTTGATTCTGTTTTACATTTGGTAACTATGTATTTGCTTAGTTTTGAGCTTGAGACTGTTTACTTGGTTGTGATTTTTGTCTGCCTTGCATATTCTCTCCATGTGACCTTGTCTGTGACATTTTCTGTAGACTTTTTGTTTAAACCTACAGTCATTTGCATCATGGAAGGGTTTGCCATATCAATAACATCTTTGGCTTTTTGCACCATTCAGGGATATTTTGTGCATTTCGCATTCTAACCTCCTTTTCTGGAGTTCTGCTGCATCCTTTACTGCAATCTCTAACAATATTGCAATGGTCAATACCCGTTCTAAGGTTAGGTCTCTTTTGGTCAGTAGCTTCTTCTGAGTGCTTTGACTATACATGCCACATACAAGCCTATCTGTTAATACATAAAAAAGTCCATTCCTAACATCACAGTACTGGTAAAGTTTGCGCAGTTCTGCTGTGTAGTCAGAAAAGCTTTCATCCTTTGACTGGCTCCTTTTGTTAAATCAAAATCTCTCAGCTATTATCAGCGGTTGAGGACTCAAATGATATTACAAAATTGTAACAATTTCATCGAACGTCTTGCTTGCTGGCTTTGCAGGGGTTACTAAGTTGCATAAGTATGTACATGGGCCCATTAAGCTAAGAAGTGTAAGGGCTTTATTATGCTCCTCCACGTTGGTTTCATTACAATACAGTTCCACCCTCTGGATATATGATTCCCAGCCTTCATCCGTGCTACCAAATGCATCAACCTTCCCAACTGAAGCCATCGCCACCTTATATTCAGCTTAAATTTAGTGTCTTTCACTGTGCACTATCCACTGTATTCACACTGTGATAGCTTTCTCATGCTGCTAAACTCTTGCTGTTCATGATGGTTTCGGATATTCAGGTTCATGCTCGTCATCAATTCGTTGTGCCTGTGAACAACCACATTTCAATTAAATAAAAGCACACATGCTGGAGATGGCTTTAACTGGTGTATTCACATTGCAGCAAGAGAGGTGGAGAGAAGAACATGCATGCGTAGACAACAGCACATGTGCAGAAAATAGATCAATATATTGTGCTAAGTGGGTGGGTCATTGTTCTAAAAGAAATAGATTTCTGCATTACACATGTCCTTTGAAGAACAGTTATCATTGAAATAATGGCTGCTATCCAAGTAATTATTGATGGATGTCTCATGTCTAACAATCCATAGTATACAGTATGTCACAGGGGTAATGCAATAACCACCCTTTGTATAGTTTAGACAAACTACAGTAATTAGCAGTGATAGTGTGGATGAGGAATGCATGAAATGTATGGCAGACTTTGTCGATCAGTATGTTGAACATTCAAAACAAGAACAGTGTATTTTAGATTCCGAATTGTATAATATAGAGTATAGAACAGTGAACAGTAGTGGGATCATTCGAGTTGGATCTTTGCAAATTCCTAAAGGAGTGGAGGTGCTGCTGTGCTTTCTTGATAATTTCACTTATCTACTGGGTCTGGATCTTGTGAAAGTTGCAAACAGTTTATGTTTAATTTGTTTGTCTTGTGAATGCTGCTTGATTTCACTCGTTCTCCATGATCTTCACTCCTCTCTCCAGGGCATCAAAGCTTTTGCTGTTCTGTTCAATTCAAATGCCATCCCAGACAGACTGAAAAAACAGCATGTCAGTCGGGACGAGAGCCGATTACGCTCATTCTCAGTGATGGTCATCTCCATGACAGTGAGGATATGAAAACTGCCCCATGATGAACTCAGCCTTATGATGAACTGATAAGTGAGGCTTTAGGCCTGCTCTGGGCTGCTCCAGGGTTTGGATCTGAGGACTCAATTTTGGTTCAGAATGCTGTTGTTCACTTCAATTGGTTGAATAATTTGTATTTTTTTATTTCTTTTCTGCATCGATTGTTGGTCTTTTATTTTTATTTTTCTTCTTTAATTAGGTTCTTTCAGGTCTCTTGCTTTGTGGCTTCCTGTGAGCAAGCAAATCTCGAGGTTGTTTAATTTATACATTCTTTGACAATAAATGTACTTGAATCTTGAATCTTATACTATATGTCTGTGATGCTTCTGCAAATAAGCTTTCATTGGACCTATGCATACACGTACTTAGGCGTTACAATAAATGTGACTTCGATTTTTCTGTCTATAAATAAGCCTTCAGTCTGTGTCAATAATTAACAACTAAGGGTTTGTGCCTTTGTATATAGTCTGCTACTTTAAATGCTCAAAACACTAACATACCCCTACATAAATCCACTTTGACCATCCACAATATTGCCCATAATTTATTAGTGGCATGTTGCAACTTCCTCATCAGTAGATTCAAGCATTTTCACTATACGCAGGCTAACAAGCTAATAATTCCTGTTCTCGTGCTAAATTTTAATTGCTTTTTTTTTGTTTCTTTTGCTTTTTTTGTTGAGGTTATCCTTTCTGCTTTCAACTCAATAGGTACAGTTATAGAATTTTTGGAATAAGATGGGTGTCAGTGCATCTACTTTCTTCAAACTTCAGGGCTGCAGATCATCAAGACCAGAAAATTTATTCCATTTCAATGTAATTAATGTCTCCAATACTATTTACTTGCCAATGCTTTGAAGTCCTTGTTCATTTTAGATCTGCATTTTTTCTACATTTTCTGAGAGACTTACTGTGACGGAGGAAATAAAATTGTTTATTTCCCCTCTTTTCCTTTATGAATTCTGATTTCCAGTTTGTGAACCACCCACATTAGCTAGTCTGTTCCTATTCACATATCCTTAGCATAAGTTGTCTCAATAGAACATGCTCATATTTCTCTAACATATCTGTGTAACCCCCTGGGTCGCCTCAGACTCGCTCAGCTCGTTCTCGTCTAGGGTGAGCAGCCTTCGGCCCCGCCAAACTGGGTAATCAGCTGGTGTGGATGCTGTGTGATGTCCCCGCCTCGCCAAAGAACAAACAGGACACCATATGCGATTAAATGATTACAGTTCATAAAGATTACTATAGCGAAGTAATTAATTACGATACAGTATACATGAAGGAAAAGAAAATAATGAAAAGGTGCCAAACTGATCAAAGTCCAAACCACTTCGTGCACAACCGTTGGAGCTCAATTACTGAAGTCTTCTGGCCACCATTCGATCCCCTCCGAACTCCTCGACTCGCAGCTCAGGACCACCCGAAGTGGTCAACCAAGCACATCTATCTTCGTCTCCTCTCCTCGGAGTACCTCCTGGCCTTGGACCCCCACTTGGGGTCCGTTCCTCGCCCAGTTTACAGCATCGCGTCCTCTCTCTCTCACACCCTCGCGCCGATCTCCCCTAAAGCCCACCAACAATAGCTTACAGACTCAGAAGAAAGAACAACATTAATCCCAATTGGTTTACAAAGGAATACAATTCTCGTTATCAGTAAATTTTAACCCAAACAAGCTTCCAGCACTCTCTCGCAACAAAGAAGCATTCCTACTGTTAACAAAACAAAGAAGCCATTTTGATTAACATACGCAGTAACAAAGAAAAAGAAGAAACCCCACTTTACATCTGTCTCTACTACCATCCTTAGTTCCTCTGGGGGTGGTGGTAGAGGCAGATACATTAGGGACATTTAGATAGCCACATAGATGAGGAAAATGGGGGCTATGCAGGAAGGAAACATTAGATTGATCTTGGAGTAGCTTAAAAGGAAGACACAACATTGTGGGCTGTAGGGCCTTTACTGGGCTGTACTGTACTATGGTCTATGCTTTACTTTCCTTTCTTTATCAGATAAGACCATAAGACGATAAGACATAGGAGCAGAATTGGGTGATTTGGCAAATTGAGTCTGCTCCGCCATTCAATCATAGCTGACCCTTCTTTTTCCCTCCTCAGCCCCACTCCCTGGACTTCTACCTGTAATCTTTGATGCCATGTCCACACAAGAACCTATCAAGCTCTGTCTTAAATGTACCCAACAACCTGGTCTCCTTAGCTGCTTGTGGTAATAACTTGCACAAATTCACTTCACTCTGGCAAAATTTCTCTGTATCTCTGTTTTAAATTGATGACCCTCTAAGGACTGTTTCACCTTGTCCTTTCCACATCTACTCTGTCTAGGCCTTTCAACATTTGAAAAGTTTCAATGAGATTCCCCCTCATCCTTCTAAATTCCAGCGAGTACAGACATGGAGCTATCAAATGTTCCTCACGTGAGAACCCTTTAATTCCCAGAATCATCATTATGAACCTCCTCTGAACCCTCTCCAATCCCAGAACATCTTTTTCTTAAATGTGGAACTCAAAACTGTTCACAATACTCAAGGTGATGCTTCACCAGTGCCTTATAAAGCTTCAGCATCACATCCCTGCACTTGTATTCTAGACCTCTTAAAATAATTGCTAACATTGCACTTGTCTTCCTCACCACTGACTCAACCTGCAAGTTAACCTTTAGGGTGTTCTGCACAAGGACTCCCAAGTCCCTTTGCATCTCAGATTTTGGGATTTTCACTTAGAAAATAGTCTCCTATTTATTTCTTCTACCGAAGTGCATGACCATGTATCTTCCAACATTGTATTTCATTTGCCACTTTCTTGCCCATTTTAATAATCTGTTCTTCTAAGTCCTTGTGCAGCCTATCTGTTTTCTCAACAATCCTGCCCCTCCACCAATCTTTGTATCATCTTGACAACAAAGCTATCTATTCCATATCTTAATCATAGATAAATTGCATAAAACAAAGTGGTCCCAACACCGATTCCTGTGAAACACCACTAGTCACTGGCAGCCAACCAGTAAAGGATCTGTTTATTCCCACACGCAACCCCCTACCAATCAGCCAATGCTCTAACCATGCCCATAACTTTCCTGTAATACTATGGGTTCTTAACTTGCTAATCAGCCTCATGTGTGGCACCTTGTCAAAAGCCTTTTGAAAGTCCAAATATGCAACATCCACTACATAACCTTTATCTATCCTACCTGTAATCTCCTCAAAGAATTCCAACAAGTTCATCAAGTAAGATTTTCCTTTAAGGAAACCATGCTGACTTTGTCCTAACTTGTCCTGTGTCACCCATAATCTCATTCTTATCAGTTGAATCAAACATTTTCCCAAGCACTGAGATCAGGCTAACTGGTCTATAATTTCCTTTCCTTCTTCCTTTCTTAAAAAGTGAAGTGACGTTTGCAATTTTCCACTCTGCTGGCACCATGCCAGAGTCCAATGATTTTTGAAAGATCATTACTAATGCCTTCA
Organism: Hemitrygon akajei; assembly: GCF_048418815.1. Classification (NCBI taxonomy): domain Eukaryota; kingdom Metazoa; phylum Chordata; class Chondrichthyes; order Myliobatiformes; family Dasyatidae; genus Hemitrygon; species Hemitrygon akajei. The sequence goes on from NC_133144.1 coordinate 26,328,724, forward strand.
GAATCTCTACCGTTACCTCCTTCAGAACCCCAGGGTGCAGTTCATCTGGTCCGAGTGACTTATGTACCCTTAGGTCTTTCAGCATTTTGAGCAGCTTCTCCCTTGTGATAGTAACAGCACTCACTTCTCTTCCCTCAAACCCTTCAACATCTGTAACATCGCCAGTGTCTTCCACAGCGAAGACTGATGCAAAATACTCACTTAGTTCATCTGCCATTTCCTTGTCCCTTGTTATTATTTTTCCGTCCTCATTTTCTAGTGGTCCTATATTCACTCCTATCCCTCTTTTTTTTTATATACTTGTGAAAGCTTTTACTATCTACTTTGATATTTTTTGCTAGCTTGCTTTCATATTTCATCTTTTCCCTCCTAATGATTCTTTTAGTTACTTTCTGTAGATTTTAAAAATTTCCCAATCCTCTGTCTTATACATTTTTGCTTTTACATTAGCTTTGACTTCCCTTGTCAGCCACAATTGTACTATTTTGCTACTTCAATATTTCTTTGTTCTTGAAATTCATCTATCCTGCACTTGCCTCATTTTATTCAGAAACTCTCGCTTTTTCTGCTCTGCTGTTATCCCCACCAGCATCTCCTTCCAATTTACTTTGGCCTTTTCCTCTCTCATACACTGTAATTTCCTTTACTCCACTGAAATACTGATAAATCAGACTTAACTTTCAGTCTATCAAATTTCAAGCTGAACTCAATCATATTGTGATCACTGGTTCTTAAGGGTTCTTTTAACCTTAAGCTCCCTTATCCCCTCCGGTTCATTACATAACACCCAATCCAGTGTCACTATCACTACAAATCTTGGTCTTTTGCTGAATTCCGAAATATTCCCACTTACTTAAGTTATTTAATTTCATTTAATGCAGGGGTTCCCAACCTGTGGCCAATGGACCCTTTGCTTAATGGTATTGGTCAATGGCATAAAAAAAGGTTCAGAACCTTTGATCTAATACTGTCATCACCGTCTTCCCTAGAGCAACTTTCCCATTGTTTACTTTTTGTCTCAGGATATTATTTGTAAACCATGTTTTAATTCTTTTATGTTGGTAATGTTTTAATCTTGCTTTACTATCAACATAGCCAACTTATGCCTCATGCCCTAGCAGTCTGCTTCATTCAGATTTGAGACATACAGTCTTTACCAAAGATGGGGAATCAAGAACTAGAGGGTTTAGGTGAAAGGTGAAGGGGCACAATTTAATAGGAACCTATGGGGCAACCTTTTCACCCTGAGGGTGGTCCATGTTTGGAATGAGCTGTTATGGTTGAGGCAGGTACATTAATAGCATTAAAGAAATATTGAACAGATACATGAACGAGTTTAGAGGGATTGGATGTTAAATAAGCAAATCGAGCCAGCTTCGAGCATATTTGTTGACATGGACCAGATGGGCCAGGGGCTTATTTCCATGCTGCTTGACTCTACAGGGATAAAGCAGGAAGCTGCATTGAGATGGAAAATGAATCAGCCATGACTGAGCAGACTCTATAAAAGAAATAAAAAGACAGATTTGATTTTTTAAATGTCTCATTTATGGGAATTGTATAAAGTATGCATACAGCTACAGCAAGCAACTTTGAGGCCAAATGTCATGTTAGCCTTTACTGCAAGAGGATTTGAATGCAGGGCAAGTGTTGTCTTTCTCCAGTTACATTCAGCCCTAGTGAGACTGCATCTTAAATGTTGTGTACGGTTCTGTATCTTCTCAATGAAGAAAGCATGTGCTTGATAAGGTTCAGCAAACTAACTCCTGGGATGCTGGAATTCCCTGGAATAGAAACTAAGATGGGTTTGGAAGAGTCTCACTGAAGAATACAAAGTCTTTTCAGGATGTTTTTAGATGTTTCCATTGAAGGAAGTGTTTAGAACTAGGGAAGATAGTTACAAACTAAAAGTTTAAGCATTCAAGACGTGATGAAGAGTAGTTTTTTTTTCATATTGAGACAGCAACAGCAAGAGAGTGTTGAGGCCTAGGCACCTCAGAATCAGGTTTAACATCACTGGCATATGTCATGAAATTTGTTATTTCTTACCTTCACTGATGTTGAATGACTTATGAGTGTTCTCAGGAATTTTGAGATTTACACACAATGACTTCCTGTACCTAATAAAGTGACCACTGAGTGTATGTTCATGGTCTTCTGCTGCTGTAGCCCATCCACCTGAAAGTTCAACATGTGTGTACAGAGATGCTCTTCTGCACACCACTGTTGTAACGCGTGGTTACTTGAGCTATTGTTGCTTTCCTGTCATCTTGAATTAGTTTGGCCATTCTCCTCTGACTTCTCCCATTAACAAGGCATTTTCACCCATAGAACTATCACCCACTAGATTTTTGTTTCGCACACCATTCTCTGTAAACTCTAGAGATTGTTGTGCAAGATTGTAGTTTCTGAGATACTCAAGCCACCGACAATCATTCCATGTCAATTTCTTCCCCAATTTGAGGTTTAGCCTGAACAACAACTGAACCCTGTGTGTTTTTATGCTTTGAATTGTTGCCACATAAATAGCTGTTTTGATATTTGCATTAACATGCAGGTGTACAGGTGTACCTAATAAAATGGCCACTGAGTGTATTTGAGAATTAGGGAAAATAGCATAAGGGGAACCTAGACTGAAGGATACAGGTATTAAAGTTAGAATATATGACCTGTTTTCCATGCTGTAAATATTCTGCAGCAGAGAGCATTTGTGGACTGTTTGCCAAGCTCAGCATAATGAATTTTTCAGGCATTGCTAACATTCATTAATCATCGGGAACCCTGTAATTTTTCATTGTTGTTTTATTTGATGCTCATAATTCACAAGCCATTAAAAACTCAGGCAATTTCAAATCCCCCAAATATGTGTTCATACTTTGACTGGATGTGAGTTTCACCAATGCAACACTTTCCACCTATCAGCTCACAGCTTATGACATCATTTCCATTCTGCCCCACCCCCTCCCATTTGCCTTTCACTTCCTCATGTGGATCCACCTATCATCTGCCTGCTCTTGCTCTACTCCTTCTCTCTATCTTTTTTATACTAGCTATCGCTTCTCTTTCTTTCCATCCAGATAAAGGGTTGTGATTCAATACATTCAAAAGTTCAAAGTAAATTTATTATCAAAGTATACCTATGTTACCATATACTAATTTGAGATGAATTTTCTTACAGGCATTTACAGGAAAAAAAAGAAAACAATGGAATTTCACAAAACATCTATAAAGAAACAAAGATTGACAAACAGCTACTGTGCAAAAGACGACAAACTGTGCCAATTAAAAAAGAACGGAGATCATGAGTTGTAGAGAATCCTTGAAAGTGAGTCTGTAGTTGTAGAACCAGTTCAGAATAGTGCTGTTTGAAGTTATCCATGCTAGTTCAGGAGCTAGATGGTTGTAATGTAATATCTGTTCCTGGACATGGTGTTGTGGGACTGACAGCTTCTGTACCTCCTGCCCAATGGTAGTAATGAGAACAGGGCATAGCCTAATAGGTGGGGGTCATTGATGATTGATGGTGTTTCCAGGATGGGAAACGATCTTCATGATAGATGCTGCCTTCTTGATGCAGCTCTCTCTGTAAGAGTGACAAGGTGGGTAACTTTTTGTAACCTTTTCCATTCTGTTCAGGAGTATTTCTGCCTGAGGAGCGAACTGAATCCAGTCTAATTTGTCTTACCGTCATATGCCATTTCATCGGCTCTTCACTCAGCTCTGGAACAACTAGACAATGAAGATGAATGAGTTAGGATGCCCTTAATTGAGTACAGCTCAAAATTCAACACTATCATCACCTTGAAACTCATAACTAAGCTCCAAGAACTGGGTCTCAGTAACTCTCAGTGCAACTGGATTCTCTATTGCCTCACGGACAGAAACATCGACTACCTGTTTACTTCCATAGATTTTCTTGGTACATTACTGACTCTGCAATCCAGAAGACTCATAAGACAAAAGGTTTGGAATGTGATCCAAATTAAAAATCACTAACTGAAATATTAACTCTGTTTCTGTTACAACAAAATCTGCCTGATGGTGTGCATTCAGCATTTTCTCAATTTATTTCAGATTCCCAGCCTCTTCATTTTTGAAAAGAGACCCACTCTATTCTACAGGATCAGAATCATATATATTACCACTGACATACAACATGAGGTTTGCTGATCTGCAGCAGCAGTAGAGAGCAAAAACATTAAAACTTATAAATTATAAAAATAAATAAATAATACATAGGAAAGCAATATTAAGATAGTACGCATTGTTCATGGATTGCTCAGAAATCTGATAGTGGAGAGGAAGAAGCTTGCTTTTGAATCATTAAGTTTGAGTCTTCAGGCTCTAATACCTCCTTTGATGATTTTAACGAGAAGAGGGCATTCTCGGATGGTAAATATGCTTCATGATAGATGCTGCCTTCTTGAGGCAGCACCTTCTGAAGATGTCCTTGAAGGTGAGAACAGTTGTACTCTTGATGGAGCTGGCTGAGTCTACAATTCTCTGCAGCCTCTGCTGATCCTGTGCATTTGAGACACCTGACCAGGGTGTGATGCAGCCAGTCACAATGCTCACAAGCATACATCTGAAGACATTTGTCGGAGTCTTTGGTGACATAAGTGAATGAAGGCTTTTCTCTTTAAAGAGAGGAAGGATAAGAAGTGATCTGATAGAGGTGTACAAGACAATAAGAAACATAGATAGATTGGACAACCAGAGACTTATTCTCAGACAGAAATGGCTAATACAAGCAGGCATAACTTTAAGGCATTTGGAGGAAAGTATAATGGGATGTCAGAGGCAGGTTTTTGGTCACAGACAGTGGTAGGTGCATGGAAACAGGAGTGCCGGGGTTGGTGGTAGAACCAGATACACCAGGGACATTTAAGAGACTCTTAGACAGGCATTTGGATGAAATTAAATTTGAGGTCTATGGGGAGGTAAGGGTTATTGATCTTGGAACAGGATAACAGATCAGCACATCATTGTGGGCTGAATGCCCTGTACTGTGCTGTACTGTTTATGTTCTATGAACATCAAATCTCCTCAAACTCCTAATGACATACAGTAGAGCCACTGGCACACCTTCCTCATGATTGCATTACACTTTTTGCCTTTCTAGTTTATTAGCATGATAAGATATAACTCTTGACTTCACAAACTACCCAATTTATGATCTACTTCAAGATGGCACCAACAAACAACGTGACCAATGTCGATGTCCTGCAGACAGTTCACAAAATTACTTCTTTTACTTCCTCTTCTGTTAAATATGATCGATTACTAAGTTGTGTGTGATTGGAGCCTGTGATTTGCATTTGATGGTGTATTTTTGGCCTGATTAAGTGATCTTTGCTCTCTCTGGGAGAGTTCGGTAAGGTTTGGAGCAGTGTGTGGAGATGGGACACGAGCCCATGATCAACTCCATTGCTTCTGTCCAATTGAGGCATCGAGCAGGGTTGAAATTGACAAGGATGAGAGCAGAGAATAGGTGGGTATTTGACAATGTCTGCCTCTCCCTCTCGCTAGCTGCTATTGGAGGAAAGTGCATGAGTCTTGGGACCAACTTTGCAAGAATTGATCGGCAAGGCTGTAAGCTCATTTTTTTGCCTTTAAGGTTCATGTTGTTGGGGTTCCTGGATTGTGGTTACTCTTTTCTTTTCAAGTTTTTAAGTGATTTGATTGAGGCGATCAATGTGGACTGGGGCATTTCAGTGAAGAATGGCTCTGCATGAAGCCTGCTGTGGCTAGTGGTACGGTGTTGAACTAAACTGAAAAATGCCGGGCTCCTGGTTTGACGTTTGATATTCGGTGTTTTGTTCACTTTGTTCACTCACATTTTGCTGTTTGTGCAATTAGTTTTTTTAATCATGTGTCGGGTGTTTGATGTTTTCTTTGAACGGGTTGCATCGAGTTTCTTTGTTTCATGGCTGCCTACGGGAGGGTACACCTCAGAGTTGTAATATATATATTTTTTTGATAATAAATTTATTTGGGAATTAAGGTGGCTTTTTCTGGTTGGTTTCCAGTGACTAATGGTGTCCCACAGGGCTTGGGGTTGGGACCACTTATTTCCAAATTATATGTTGTTGGTTTGGATGACGGAATTGATGGCTTTATAGCCAAGTTTGTGGATGATATGAAGACAGGTGAAGGGGCAGGTAGTGTTGAGGAAGCAAGAAATATGCAGTAGGACTTAGACAGATGGTGGGGAATGGGAAAAGAATTGGTAGATGGAATATAATGTGGGAAAGAGCATTGGTCTTAATTTTTATTCATTTGTTCAGACTCCAATACAGTTTAAAATTTGGACTACTTCAACAGCAATCACTTCCAAAGACCAGACTGGAATCTGTTCAATTGCATTAACCAGTGCATTAAAAATATTACTAAAAGGTAATTTAGTGCAAGTATATGCAAATGTATTTGGATAATATATAGTTGAAAGGAGTTGTGAGGGAATAACAGATACTGTAATTGATTTTGAAGAGTAGATTCATCAATACTTTGTCAGTGTATTTGGAAAAAATATACACCAGAATTCACACACATAGTAGGTGTGATACTCCAAACTCTATGTCCAGCCATTGGAATGCCCTCTCAACCATTGCTGGTCCTCACCAAGAGTTCAGGTTTAAACTTACATTGTTGTGATGAAGCTGTACTAAGGAGTTCACTGCCATCCTGGGGTGTGCTGAGTTTAACATACTTTCCTCAGAGGGTCAAGAGTCTTTGTTACTCAGACATGCAGATCCAAAGTAACTATCAGTTCAACCACAGACTTTTTCTGAGGCTACTCCTGCTCTGAATTTGAGTGTTCCTCTTCCTCCTCTTCCAGAGAATACTGAGGTTTTGGAACACATTGTTGAGTAGTGTCATAGAGTTGGCTCTTTGTTTTTAAAGAGGAACGGGAACACTTGGTGGGAGTGGCAAAGATCTCACTGCGTAGAAAACATGTCCTTACTGGTAACTCTTAGTTCATGTGCTCTCCTAGATTTATTCCAATTTCCCATGGAGATAGAAGAGGTACTTTCCATTTTAATTTTGGGCTCTGTGTTGTTCTTCTTGCTTCTTTTGCTGCTCCTAAGAGGTGACATTGGCTGTCCATGGTCGAGCAGTGGGAAGTGCATTCACAGAGCCTTAGATCTGAGCTTTTTGGGTTTTCACAGTTCTGGACAATTTCTGATTTTACAGGATGGGATTGCTAGTCCCATACCTAATCCTCTTTTCACAGTCAGACTTGGGGTATTCATGGGAGAATTAGTTCCTCCTCATCTCTGTCATTAATCTATTCCCCTGAATCTTGAGGCTCTATATTCACTTCCTCTAGTTTTACCTAGCAGTGGAACTAATTTTCCTGCCTATATCAGAATCATAGGGTCAGAGAGCACAACAGTACAGAAACAGGCATTTGGGCCCATCTTGTACATGTCAAATATGCCTAGTGCCATTAACCTTCACCTGGACCATAGTTCTCTGTATGCCTCCCATCCATGTACTTATCCAGACTTCTCTTAAATGTTGAAATCCAACCCACATCCTCCACTTCTGCTAGCAGTTCGTTCTGCACTTTCACAGTCCTTTGAATAAAGAAGTTTCCTGTCATGTTTCCCTTAAATATTTCACCTTTCACCCTTAACCTATGATCTCTAGTTCTCATCTCACACAACCTCAGTGGAAAATGCCTGCTTGCGTTTATTCTACCAATACCACTCATACAGTCATCATGCCCACCCAGTCCACATTGATCATTGAACTTCCTTATGTACTAATCCCATTTTATTCTTCCAAAATTTCCATCAACTCCTTCCAAAGGGCAACTTACACTGTCCAATTACTTTCAAATTGAAGTTCAAGTTCAAGTTTGTGTTGATGCTGTTCAGGCATACATAAATTGGGTACAATAAATGCCATGAAAATAAGTTTTTTGCTGCAGCAGCACAGTACGTTACAAGATAAAGATGAATATAAGTTAGTATCAAGTTAAATTAATATAAATTTTACATAATGTACACTTGGGCAAAATAACCAATAAAATAAACATAACCTCATAAGTGCAAGATTGGGAGAGGAAACAAAGAATATAGATCAAGTTAGTATTAACGTTTTCCAGAGCTGTTCAAAAATCTGATAGCAGTGGGGAAGGAGATATTGTTAAACCTCGAGGAGTGGAGCTTCAGGCTGCTGTATTGCCTTCCTGATGGCAGCATCAAAGAGGATAATGGGGGCTCCCAGATGATTGATGTCACCTTCTTGAGAAGCTGTCTGTTGCAGATGTCCTTGATGGAAAGAGCTGTATTTATAAACCCCTCTGTCATTGGGCTGTGAGGGGAAACCAATTTTGTCACAAATGCAACATGCAAACTCAACACAGATAAGGCCAAGGTCAGGCTTGAATCTGCAGGTCCATGGAACTGTGAGGCAGTGGTTTTATTTGCTGCACCATTGTGACACCTGATTCTTGGGAGCACAGTCACACTCTGATAATGCTTTCACAGCTACCAGACTTATGGGTGCAAGGCTCCTCTTTCTGTAGGTACTGCCAGTGGAGGCATTAAAAAAAACACTTATTGTCATATGCATCAAGATATGGTGAGAAGCTTTTATTTGCTATCAAGATAGATAATTATATCTAGGTAGTAAATGAATGAAGAGATTATCGAACATACGAGGGATGATTGATAAGTTTGTGGCCTAAGGTAGAAGGAGTCAATTTTAGAAAACCTAGCACATTTATTTTTCAACATAGTCCCCTCCTACATTTACACACTTAGTCCGGTGGCCGTAGAGCATATGGATCTCTTCTTTGTAGAAGTGGGTGTCTTGGACCTCCAGAAGTGGTCCACAGCAGGGGTGATTGATAAATTCGTGACCCAAGGTAAAAGGAGATAAGTTATTAACTTCAAACTTTCTGCATAATCACTCAAAGAGTTGAACTGCACGTGCATGTAATGAGAGCTGTATAACTCATCTCCTTCTCCTTCAGAGACTACCCAATAGTAACAGGGACATCGAGGAGCAGATAGGAAGTCAGATTCTGGAACAATGCAGTAATAACAGGGTTGTCGTGATAGGGGATTTTAATTTCCCAAATATCGATTGGCATGTCCCTAGAGCAAGGGGTTTAGATGGGTGTGATCAAAAAGGCTTCTTGACACAATACATAGATAAACCTACATGAGGAGATCTGGTATTGGGAAATGAACCTGGTCAGATGTCAGATCTCTCAGTGGGAGAGCATTTTGGAGATAGTGATCACAATTCTATCTCCTTTACCATAGCATTGGAGAGGGAAAGGAACAGATAAGTTAGAAAAGTGTTTAATTGGAGTAAGGGGAAATATGAGGCTATCAGGCAAGAACTTGGAAGCATAAATTGGAAACCACTGTTGTCAGGGAAATGTACGGAAGAAATGTGGCAAATATTCAGGGGATATTTGTGTGGAGTTCTGTATAGGTAAGTTGCAATGAGACAGGGAAAGGATGGTAGGGTACAGGAATTGTGGTGTACAAAGGCTGTTGTAAATCTAGTCAAGAAGGAAAGAGCTTACGAAAGGTTGAAAAAGCTAGGTATCAATAGAGAGATATAAGATTATAAGGCTAGCAGGAAGGAGCTCAAGAAAGAAATTAGGAGAGCCAGAAGGGGCCATGAGAAGGCCTTGGTGGACAGGATTAAGAAAACCCCAAGGCATTCTACCAGTATGTTAAGAACAATAGGATAAGACATGAGAGAATAGGACCAATCAAGTGTGACAGTGGAAAAGTAGGTATGGAACTGGAGGAGATAGCTGAGGTACTTAATGAGTACTTTGCTTCAGTATTCACTATGGAAAAGGATCTTGGCGATCGTGGGGATGACTTACAGCAGACTGAAAAGCTTGAGCATGTAGATATTAAGAAAAAGGAGATGCAGGAGCTTTTGGAAAGCATCAAGTTGGGTAAGACACCGGGACTGGATGAGATGTACCCCAGGCTACTGTGGGAGGTGAGGGATGAGATTGCTGCACCACTGGCGATGATCTTTGCATCGTCGATGGGGACGGGAGAGGTTCCGGAGGACTGGAGGGTTGTAGATGTTATTCCGTTATTCAAGAAAGGGAGTAGAGGTAGCCCAGGAAATTATAGACCAGTGAGTTTTACTTCAGTAGTTGGCAAGTTGATGGAACAGATCCTGAGAAGCAGGATTTATAGACATTTGGAGAGGCATAATTTGATTAGGGATAGTCAGCATGGCTTTGTAAAAGGCAGGTCATGCCTTATGAGTCTGATTGAATGTTTTTAGGATGTGACTAAACAATTGATGATGGTAGAGCAGTAGATGTAATTATGGATTTCAGCAAGGCATTTGACAAGGTACCCCATGCAAGGCTTATTGAGAAAGTAAGGTGGCTTGGGATCCAAGGGGAAATTGCTTTGTGGATCCAGAACCGACTTGCCCGCAGAAGGCAAAGAGTGGTTGTAAACGGATCATGGAGGTCAGTCACCAGTGATGTGCCTCAGGGATCTGTTCTGGGACCCCTACCCTTTGTGATTTTTATAAATGACCTGGATGAAGAAGTGGAGAGATGGGTTACTAAACTTATTGATGACAAAGGTTGGAAGTCTTGTGGATATGTGGAGAGCTGTCAGAGGTTATGGTGAGACATTGATAGGATGCAAAACTGAGCTGAGAAGTGGCAGTTGGAGTTGGGAGTTCAACCCAGATAAGTGTGAGGTGGTTCATTTTGGTAGGTCAAATATGATGGCAGAATATAGTATTAATGGCAAGACTCTTGGCAGTGTGGAGGATCAGAGGGATCTTGGTGTCCAAGTCCATAGGACACTCAAGGCTGCTGCGCAGGTTGACTCTGTGGTTAAGAAAGCATACAGTGCAGTGGCCTTCATCAATTGTGGGATTAAGTTTAGGAGCCGAGTGGTAATGTTGTAGCTATATAGGATCCTGGTCAGACCCCACTTGAAATACTGTGCTCAGTCATGGTCGCCTCACTATAGGAAGGATGTGGAAGTCATAGAAAGGGTGCAGAAGTGGTTTACAAGGATGCCTGGATTGGGGAGCATGCCTCATGAGAATAGGTAGAGTGAACTCGGCTTTTTTTCCTTGGAGCAATGGAGGATGAGAGATGACCTGATAGAGGTGTATAAGATGATGAGAGGCATTGATTGTGTCGATAGTCAGAGGCTTTTCCCAGGGCAGAAATGGGTAGCATGAGAGTGCACAGTTTTAAGGTGCTTGGAAGTAGGTACAGAGGAGATATCTGGGATGAGCTTTTTACGCAGAGTTGTGAGTGCACAGAATGGACTGCCGGCAAGGATGGTGGAGGTGGATACGATAGTCTTGTAAAAGACTCCTGGACAGGTGTATGGAGCTCAGAAAAATAGAGGGCTGTGGGTAACCCTAGGTAATTTCTCAGGTAAGGACATGTTCGGCACAGCTTTGTGGGCCGAAGGGCCTGTATTGTGCTGTATGTTTTCTATGTTTCTAATCATTCTTGATTTCTGCTTGGGTACTTTCACAAGACATGGATCAGCAATCCTTGAGTTAAATATTTACAAGTGCAAGCCCAACATGTCATGCGTCCCTCTCATGGCCGGCTCTATGAGCTGCACCAGCATGACATCATGTCCTGTTACATTTAGCTCTAACAAGGAGACCTTTCAAAGGAAGAACAAAGAGCTTTTGCACTTCCAATGAATTCAATCAAAGAAAGCAAGATACTTTTAGTTCTTTAACACATTCAATAAATGGGCCTTACAGCAGGAGTTTAATACCAAGGCTCTGACTGCGTACATTTTATCAAACATTTAGTTCCAAGCTGTAAAAATCCCTGTGATTTTAAACTGATGACGCTTTTAAGCTTTTGTAACTGTAATTGTGCAGGCTTTTACAGCACGGAAGGGGGTAATTTATCCCATTGTATCTCTGAGAGAAAGCTTCTATATCTGTCCCATTCCCTTTTAAATATTTTTCACTTCTTGGCTTTTAGAATTTATTATGGATTTTGCTTCCTGCAGGTTTCTAGTCAGATATTCTGTGCTTAACTAACTTCTGCATAATGAGTAATACCCTGTTTACAAAGACCTTCCAGCTAATTCCTTACCACCAGGCAGAAAGAATCATTTTTTTCACTTTGCACTTTATGAAAACTCCTCATAATTGTTAATGTTTCTATCAAGTCTCTGCTTAATGCATTATGGGATAATGTGGTGGTTAAACAATTGAATTAGCATGCTGCCTAGACTGTTGAGCTGCAGATTTGAGTTCCATTTCCTCAGTGCTACAGTTGGACAGTCTCAATGAATCAAATAATTTAAGACTTAAAGCCACAATGATCCTATGCACAAAACCAGCAGTCACCATTGTCCTATCACAAACAAGAGCAAATCTGCAGATGCTGGAAATCCAAGCCACACACGCAGAATGCTGGAGGAGCTCAGCTGGCCGAGCAACATCTAAGGAAAAGAGTACAGCCGATATTTCAGGCTGAGACCCTTCATCAAGACTGGGAAAAAAGATGAGGAGGCAAAGTAAGAAATTGGGGGTGGGGAGGAAGAACCATAAGATGATAGGTGAAACTGGGAAGGGGGTAGGGTGAAGTAAAGAGCTGGAAAGTTGATTGGTGGAAAAGATACAGGGCTGGAGAAGGGCAAATCTAATAGGAGAGGATAGAAGGCCGTGGAAGAAAGAAAAAGGGGCAGAGCACCTGAGGGAGATGAGAAGCAGATAAGGAGATGAGGTGAGAGAGGGAAATGGGGATGGGGAGTAGCTTCCAACTTGATGACATGAACATCAATCTCTCAAAATTCTGTTGATGTCATTCCCCACTTTCTTACTCTGACTCCTCATTGTTTTTTCCAGTTCTGTTGAAGAATGTTGGTACAAAACACCGACTGTATTCTTTTTCACAGATGCTGCCTGGCCTGCTAAGTTCCTCCAGCATTTTGTGTGTCAAAATGGTCCTTATAATGGCTAAGCATATTTGCAATTAACAGATCTCCTTGAACATAAATTTTTGAAAATTCGGTATCCAAGGCCTCTCTAAGGTCTCTTTCCTGCAGATGCTGGAAATCCAGAACAACATGCACAAAATGCTCTGCCTATTGGTCCTAGAACCCCAGTACATGAATCATCCTCTCCGTCCACTCTATCCAAACCTGTCAATATTCAATAGGTTTCAGTGAGATCCCCCTCCATCTCTTTCTTCTAAACACGAGAAAGTACAGGTTTAGAGCCATTAACAAGTAGTTTAAGTTGTGTTGACACTATTACATGTGAATTCATTTGTGTTTGTTGGAATATTAGAGGTATGTTCATTTGAATTTTATGATGAGAACAATTGTAGACAGATATAAAAAAGAATGTAGAATCACCTATGTCATGATAATGTGAAAATTGAAAACAGGAAGATTTTTGAGGTTAGGGGTGGAGGCTAACCATGTTGCAAGGTTCTAAATAGCTCAGAAAAATCATTAATCATTAACAGCGCCAAATGTTGTGATGGAAAATAACTGGTTCTTTGAGTCTCAACAGTAGAGGCCTGGACACACAGAGTTTTAATAATAAGGAATTTATTTACAAGGGGAAGTCGGGTCAACACAAGCAACTACAATACACAGGAAGCAGTGTGGGGACAGGGTACGGTTACACAAACAAAGAACAAGGGAAAAGCACTACAACAGCTATCCCCCTTGACCTTGGATAGCTGCTGCTCCCTTACCAGGACAAATGGTAGACCTTCCCAAGCATAAATCAATGCACTTACCTCCAATGTGGTGGTCTGTAAGAGAGGGCAAGCCAAGGCCAAGTCTCACCTTTTATAGCATGGGGCTGGGCGAGATAATGCAATTAAGGTGACCAATAATTTAGGTGTGCATTGATTAGTTGGGAGGGACCAAATGTTGATTGGCATGTGGTGTGTCCTCCGACCAGCCAGGTGGCAGTGCGTCTGTCACGTGGCCGGTATCTCTGGATACACTCCACCGCTCGGAAGATGCACCACATAGCAACACACATAAGAGGGTGAAACAAAATCGCATATACCAGAAATAACCAATTTTGAGCAGCAAAGTAAATGCAGAGACACTCTTAATCAGCTGGCATGAAGAACATTTTCCTGGTGACAGTATAACATATGAACCACAAGTCATTTATTTCGAGCGTAGTCTTTGATAGAGACCAACAAAAGATTTGTTCAGAGTAAAACAATTTATTAGAAGTGTTATGAATTCAATGTTTAAACTTAACACTGTAAAATAAATAGAAAGATATAACATCTAGGAGGTATTGAGATTAATCTGAAATGAACATGATGCATCACACTCCATTAGTATTAATTTGCTACATTTATTTAAATCCATTAGATCACATTTTTTAAAAATGCAAAGCTTTTTTTTCTGCAATGAAAACATGAAGTACTGGTATTATTCAACAGGTCAGGCCATGGAGAGTGAAACAAAGTTAAAATAGCAGGAGAGTGAATTTCAAAAACAACAGTTTTTTTTCTTTCTCAGGGCTCTAGTTATCTGAAGAGAAAATGTATCAGGTAGATTGAAGATTGGGAGATTGATGAGGTAATTTCTAAAGTGGCAAATGACTAAGAACGCAGATGCATGATCGGGTAGCAAAGCTTTTCTAAAATACCTCTGCTGATCTCATTTTTAAAAATAATAATCTGGCGTTGGAAATGCTGTTAGGAGCTGCCTGCCAGCTTGATAGAGGCTGCCAGTTGTACCTGTGAGCCAGTAAGCAAGCTCATACTGCACAATCCATAGACTGAGTATAAAAGGTGTCCGAAAGTTGATGACCATCTACTAATCCAGTGAGTAATTGGTGTGGGCGAGCTGGCGATTAGGAAATCGTAAAGCCAGCAAGCGGTGGATGTGTGGGTGAGAAGGTGATCACGCATATGAGCAAATAAGAACAAATCTGCCAGAAATAAAAAATATCGTCAAGCGTTATCCCCTTGCACAATACTCGTTTCAGACACCTTACTGTATATTTAGTTCTACCCACACAGGTGAACCTTCTTAACCATCACCCATGCCATATTCATTTACCTGCTGCATCTATTGAATTTATCGCACAATGCTGTCTGAACTCCAAGGAGAAGATATTATTTATTTTTTATTCACTGCAAATTTTAAATCATAAAATATTTTATAATACACTGTGGGGGTACATGGTGCAAGCTGCTGGGGGAAGCAATAGAACTGAATAGAGTTACCATATTTAAAAGGCATTTAGACAGGTAGCTGTGCAATCACTTGAGTTGAGTACAATTTTGTCACTGCTACAGCCATCCTCTGCCTTCGCTGCCATTGTGATGTGTTATTATCTTCTGCCAGGTCCAACATTGAGACCTTGGTTGGATTGCTCTTTACCTGGGACCTCCCTCTTGACCTTACTACCATGAATCACCCTACCAGGAGATAGGATCCAGACAGAACATTTTCGCAATCTCATGAACTCACAAGCCTCTCCACCACGACAACAAGGTGAGGATCCTCAGAGAGATTTAGTTACGTAGAAGGATAGGAAGAGTTTAGAGAGATATGGGACTAGTATAGGCAGAAGGGACTGTCTTGGATGGGCATCTTGATTGGCTTGAACAATTTGAACCCAAGGAATCATTTCCTTGCTCTGTAACTCTTGACTCTGATTATTCAGGTCAAAAAAGCAATGGCTCCTGAATCTGACTGTTTACAGATTTACAGCTACCCAATGCAGCATTGAACCAGGTCAGCCCTGCTTGAGAACTAGTATTAAAGTTATTGTATTAAAATGAACAATTAATAGATTTGAAATTAAATTATAAGATAACAGCATGTATAAATAATTAATACTTTGTCTGTGGACTTCCATTCATTTCTACACAGATGACTCTGAAGGTCAGGATTAAACCTAGGTCTCAAGTGAAGATGGATTAATGGTCTTGCTATCTGGACTTGTCCACCCATAAGCAGAGATGGGACAACACAGACAATTGACTTTTCACCTTATTGTCTGTGCTAATGTTAAAGGCCCACATGAGCTTCTTTATACCACCTAGGTCTGGGAGCATATGCATATCTGTATCCTTCATGAAGTGAAGCGGCTTCACTGAAGTCGACCAAGTGCAAAGTGTGACTCCTTAAAGCATTTGCAGCAGAGTGGTTAGTGTTGCTGACTCACAGCTCCTGAGGTCCAATCTTGCCTTTGGATGCTGCATGTTGGCTTGCTCTGTCTTTGACAAAACAGATTTCTTCGAGTTTCCTCCTACAGTGGTTACTTGAAAACAAACCAAAACGCTTGAGAGACTGAGTACAGGACACTGTACTACTGAGTTGCAACTCAAAAAAAGTATGTTATATCCTTCATTACGAAACCTGCAAAGATGAACGATCTTATAGTGAGATTAGAAGTAAGCAAAGTAAATGTAACTAAAGTGATGTTAGCAAAATTAGCATTCTAATTAGCGGTCAACAAAAAAAAATCATCCCATGGCTCACTCCCTCTTAACTAAACTAAACTGAACTAAATGTAAATATCCAACTATACTCTTCAATTCTACCACACCCCAACCCATGTGACAAATTACCCATAATAAACATGCAACACAAAATAAAATGAAGACAGACAGAAAACAGATACCAAAGATGTGCTGGTTGGTCAGTTAATGAGCTGAATTGTCTTTGGTGCTCAGGTAAGTAGTAGAATCTAGGGCAAGGAGGGATTAGGGAGTTAATAAGATTGAGGAAAATAATATGGGAATATCATATGTGATGCTTGATGGTTAACATGGACATATTTTTCAAAGAAGATACAAGAGTGTAGATGCTGGAATCTGCAGTAACACACAAGATGCTGAAGGTGCTCAATAGGTTAGGTTGCATCTATGCAAGGAAATGGACAGTGGGCATTTCAGGTCTAGACCCATAGTGCAATCTCTGTTCAGATGAGTCCGTTTACTGAAGTGAGATGGGAAACCTGGCTGACCAGAGTTGCAGTATCAACCTCTTGCTCAGTGTCCAAGAAACTAAAAACTTACTGTTGAGTTTAGGAAAGGAAGGAGAGTTAATATGTGCCAGTCCACATTGCTAGATCAGTGATGGAGTGGTTTGGCACCTTTAAAATCCTGGGTGTTAACATATTGGATACCTGTTTTGGGCCCAGCACATAGAAACAATCGTAAGGAAAGTAAACACGAGGAAATCTGCAGATGCTGGAAAATCAAGCAACACACACAAAATGCTCGTGGAATGCAGCAGGCCAGGAAGCATCTATAGGAAGAAGTACAGTTGATGTTTCAGGCCAAGACCCTTTGTAATGCACACAAGGGTCTTGGCCCGAAACGTCGACTGTACTTCCTCTTATAGATGCTGCCTGGCCTGTTGTGTTCCACCAGCATTTTGTCATAAGGAAAGTACACCAGTGTCTTTACTTTCTTAAAAGATCAAGGAGATCAAAAGATTCAGCCTGTCACCAAAAACTCTAATAAATTTCTATAGGTGCACTGTTGCAAGTGTCCTGACTAGTTGCCTCATGGTTAGGTTGGGCAATTTGAATCTTCAGGAACATACAAAGGTGCTAAGAGTTGTGAATTCATCTCAATATATCACAAGCACAACCTTTCCCATCACCAGCTCTATCTAAATGAGGCACTGCCTCAAGAAAGCACCATCTATTGTCAAAGATCCCCACCATTTGGGCCATGTCATTTTCTCACAACTACCAATGAGCAGGAGGTACAAAATCCTGAAGTTGCACACCACTTGCTTCAAAAAAAAGTTACTTCTTTTCAACTAACCAGCACAATCTCTATCACCAGCTTAGCAAAACTATGATCACTTTAATCACTTCACACTACAATGGATATTTTTGTTTTCATTCTGTTGTTTCTCATAAAAATTATACACCATTTACATTTAATTAATGTTTTATCTTGTGAATACTGCTTAAATGATGCTGTATGCCGGTGATGCTGCTGCAAGTAAGTTTTTTGTTGCACCTGTGCGTACATGTACTTGCACATTTGACATTAAACGTGACCTTGACTTTGGAGGTGAAATGTCGACTATCCACTTTCCTCCATAATGGTCGAGGGGATTGTTTCTTTCTGACGTATTACTCTATGACTCATCTTCCACAATGTCGATAGCACTTTGCTGGATTATATGCTGATTCTGAAGTCCAAATGCAAAGTAACAAGACATGAAGGACAATTTACATTCTGCAGACTCTCACAAACAGCAAAGGGATAAATGATGGAACTTGGAGAAACACTTACCTTGCAACCACACATAATGAAAACAAAATGTCTGGTTGCTGAAGGACATTCCATGTTGAATAAATCTTAGCAAAAACACCACAGAGATATTAAATAGTGTCTTCTTTTCACTGCTGATAACATCAGCCATATCTACTGCTCTCAAGCTGATAGTGTACTGATTTTGGGGAAAAAATTTACTGCATCGAGTAGGATAATTAGATTATCTGTGGGGATTTCATTCTAATGAATTTTTCCTTCAGATTAAAAATCAATAGCATCACCTCATTGGCCTGAAACTAAAACAATCTTAAAGGAGTCTTCAATTATCAAATTGAAGCTAGACGCAGATTAGAGGAACATCAGCTTATATTGTTCTTCTCCAATGTGACAGCATAAACATCTTTTTCTTTAACTTCTGGTAACTATTCCCCTGTCTCATTTTCCCCTTATCCCAGCGGCAGCCCATCTGTTCCACACCTTTCCCTATCCCCTCCCACCATCACCTCCATTTCATCATCACCCACACATTTCTCCCACTGGTTCCCATCCTGACCTCTCTCTCTTTACTCCATAGTCCACTATCCTTTCCTATCAGAACCTTCAGCTTATTGTCACCTCCACCTATCACCTCCCAGGTTCTTACATCATTTGCACCATAGCCCCTCCCTTACCTACCTATCATCCTCCCATCTGGATCCACCTCTCACCCACCAGCACTTGCTCTGGCCCCTCTCCCAAACTCTTTATACTGGACATCTCCCCTCTTTCATTCCAGAGTCTTGACTTGAAACCTGACTGTACATTTTGTCCATAGATAACGCCCAACTCGATGAGTTCCTCTACATTTTTGTGTGCTTCTTGAGGACTTCTTTAGCTTTCGAAATAATGCTTTCCTTGTTAAAGACAGGAGTTAAATATTAATTCCCTGCAGAGAAAGAAACATCCTTTCATATAGATTATGGATAACAGTTACATGGACAGACTGTGGAGACAGAGATAGAGAAGTAAAGAAGGAATTCAGTGGAAATCATTGAGTCATATAACATGCAAACAGGCCCTTTGGCCCATATACTCCATGCCAGTCAGCAACCCCATTTTATTCCTCTCTTATTCCTATCATCCTCCTTTATTTTTCTTCAGCATCCCAAAATCTTTTCACTCCTCCAATTTTGCATATCCTTGGTTGATGGTGGTGCCTTCCCTTGGACCTTATGATATTGTTTAGCATATATTTAGTTGTCTCTACTGGGTAGTTGTCACTATGGCTTTAGATAGCATTGATAATATCCTTAGATCTTTTAACAATGTAGAAGGCACAACATAAATCCAAACTGGTGCTTTAGGATGAAGACAAAGTCAAAGTTGAATTTATCATCATGTGCACAGGCGCAATGGTAAACTTACTTGTTCAAAGTTCAAAGTTCAAAGTAAGTTTACTATCAAAATATGTAGATATACTGTATGATACCATATACTTCACAGGCACATAGCATCATATAAGTAGCATTCACAAAAACATAAACATGAATACCGTACATTTTTTACAAGAAGGAACACAAATTGAACATTTTAGTGCAAAGTAATTCAAGTGATCATAGTGTTGATATGACATGGAAGTCAAGTCAGAATAAATCATGATAGTAATTGCTAACACGAGGAAATCTCAGAGAAAGTGCAGTGCAGGTATACAATAAGGTGCAGGGTTCATGATAGGTTAGACTGGGAAGTCAAGATTTCATCTTTATCTCCAAATCTGCAAATATTAATGGATGAACAATATGGCTTTAATCAGCAGGTCCTTTTACCAAAGGGGAGATATTCAGAAAGTACTTTTGATTGGAATTGAAATCTGAGATTTTAGAATGAGTTGGAAACATACCTCCATACTTGCTCATTATATCAACAGTTGTATGGTTTCAAATGGCAGTATAAGTCAATAGGTTTGAGGGCACAGTTGTGCAATGAGTACATAGAACATAGAGCAGTACACAAATGGAACAAAGCGTTTGGCACACAATGTCATGCCAAACCAATTAAGTTAATAATCAAATGCCCGACAAACTAATCTCTTCTACTTACACAATGTCCATATCCTTCAATTTTCCTCACATCCATGTACTTATCTCAATGTCTCTTAAAAATCCCTAATGAATGTGCCTGTACCACCATCCCAAGCAGATTGTTCCAGGCACCTGCCACACTCTATGTAAAAAACTTACCCATCGCATTGCTTTTGAAATTATCCCCCTTACCTTAAATGCATGCCTTCTACTATTAGACATTTCAACACTGGGATAAAGATACTGTCTGTATACTCTGCCTATGCCTCTCATAATCTTATAAACCTTTATAAGTTCTACCCTCAGCTTCTGCCGATCCAGAAGGAGAAGCTATTCAGGATGGTGCCAGCGGCTTTTGCAGACCCAAGCAACTGCTTGCAGTTCATCCATGAAACGGTTCTTCTTCTTTTTCATGTCTCTCTAATCTTTTCAAGGTGGCTGTGTTCCTGTTAGAGTCCATAATCTTCAGTTGCAGCTCAGATTACAGTTCTCCATGGGTGGTGGGTTCTCATTCTTGGACTTGCTATGTGGCCTGGTATTTTGATATATTCAGGTGTGGTCTGGAAGATGTGTGCCTTTGGAGTATGACCTAGTTCCTTGCCTATGTCGCAGACTGAAGCATCACAAGAGATTGAAACATCAAGACAACAGGTAGTGTGTGCTACTGTTGGAAGGCCCTTGCACTCAAGCGATCTCGCACCCCCTCTCTTTTTCTCTCTTTTGATGGTGAGTGAGAGTTTGTTGGTCCTCAAGTTGGGGGAATTGGGCAAGCAATGCAGCAGATTAGAACATCAAGACAGCGAGCTGCTAGTTTCCCTCTCTTGTTTGTTGGAGGAGTGATATCTCTCTCTCCCTTCTTAGTAAGAGAGAACCCATCTGAGATGTCGAAGCATTGAGATGGACAATCAATTTTTGATGGACTCCAATTGAATCAATGTCTCTGAGGGCTTTGCTATTGCTTGCATGGTGGGAGGAAGGAGTAAGTGCTTTTGATAGACCAAATGTGGGGAAAGGAAGGGGAGGGTTGATGCTTTTCCTGTATGTGTGGAAGGTGAGGAAAAGGAGAGTTTTGGGATTATGATATTTCTGTCATTCATTCTTTTTATTTTTGTTTTGTGGATGTCTGCGAAGAGTAAGAATTTCAGGTTGCACACCTTTTACTCTCTCTGATATTAAGCTGAACCAGTGAACCATTCAAACATTGAGACTATAGCATATGCCCTCTAATCTAGGCAGAATCCTTGTAAACCTCTTCTGCATTCTCCAAAGCCTCAATCTCTTTCCTATAATGCGGCAAGCAGAAATGTATGCAATACTTCAGATAAGGCCTAACTAGAGTATAATGAAGCTGCAACATACCATCCTGACTTTTGAACTCAGTTCCTCAATTAATAAAGGCAAGAATGGTATATTGCCTTATTAACCACCCTATCAACCCCTATAGTGACTTTCACAGAACTATGAACTTGGACTCCAAGATCTCTCTGCCCATCAGCATGGCTGTACTGTCTCTTTACATTTTGACCTACCAACACTTCACATTTGTCTGGGTTGAACTCCATCTGCCATTTCTCCACTCATATCCACAGCTGTATTCCCGCCGTATTCTTTACCAGTCTTCCATGCTGCTGTCCACAACACCAGGAATCTTCATATCATCTGCAAACTTACCAACCGGAGCATCCACATGATCATGAGGAGAGCATGCAAACTCCTCTCAGACAGTGACAGAAATTGAACCCAGGTTCCTGGCACTGTAGTAGCATTATGCTATCTGGTACACTGCCATGTTGCCTGATTAATCAGGGAATAAGATTAGACTGAGAGCAAACATTGGCTTGATGGGCCGAATTGGTCTTTTGTTTGTCATGAAGAATTATGAAATATAGCAAGAATTAATAAAGCTCCTATCCTGAGGAAATCTAATCTTGTGCTCTGAAATAGCTTTAGCATATTCAGTGCCTGACCATGCTTCAAGAGCAGCTGATCTCTTTCAATCTCTCTCTTTCAGTAGTAATAATTTGCCAAGATTATATTTGTTCCCGCTTTGTGACTTTTCATCACCAAATTATTCTACTTGTTCCATTGTTCTCACACATAAAGGTTACTTTCACTTGAATTGTCTCTGATATATAGAAAAAGAAATCCATTTAATTCAAATACATCAGTGCAGAGCCATAGAAAGATGTTTTCCTCACTGGTCAAATGGAAGAACTTGATGTAGGAGGTTTTGAGTGGATCAGCATCAGAATCAGGTTTAGTATCACCGGCATGTTGTGAAATTTGTTGTCTTTTCAGCAGCAGCACAAAGCAATACATTACAGGAAGTATATACACATTAAATAGTTAACTTAAATAAGTAGTGCAGAAATAAAAATTAAAAAAGTGGTGAGGTAGTGTTTATGGATTCAATGTCCATTCAGAAATTGGATGGCAGAGGAGAAGAAGCTGTTCCTGAATCATTGAATGTGTGCCTTCAGTCTCCTACCTGATGGTAGCAATAAGAGGAGCGTCCTGGGTGGTGGTGGTCCTTACAGATGAATGCCGTGTTTTTGAAGCTTCACTCCTCGAAGATATCCTGGATACGGTGGAGGCTAGTATCCATGATAGAGCTGACTAAGTTCACAACTTTCTACAGCTTCTTTCGATCCTGTACAGTAGCTCACCCCATACCAGATAATGATGTAGCCAGTTAGAATGCTCTCCATGGTACCTCGGTAGAAATTTGTGAGTCTCTTTGGCAGCAGACCAAATCTCCCCAAACTCCTAATGAAATATAACCACTGTTGTGCCTTTTTTTCTAGCTGCATTGATATGTTGGGCCCATGATAGATCCTCAGAGATATGGTCCCAGAAACTTGATGTGCTCACTCCTTCTACTTTTGATTTCTCTATGAGGACCCACTTATGTTCTTTCATGTTACCTTTTCTGAAGTTCACAATCAGTTCTTTGATCTTACTGAAGTTGAGCGCAAGATTGTTGCTGAAACATCACTCAGTTGTCTCCTGTACACCCTCTCATCACCATTTGAAATTCTGCCAACTATGGTTGTAACATCAGCAAGTTTATAGAAGACATTAGAGTTGTGCCAAGCCACACTGTCATAGGTGTAGAGAGAGTAGAGCAGTGGGCTAAGTGCACATCACTGAGGTGCGCCAGTGTTGATTATCAGTGAGGTGGAGATGTCATTTCCAACCCGTACAGACTGTGGTCTACCAGTGAGGAAGTCAAGGATCCAGTTGCAAAGGGAGTTACAGAAGCTCAGGATTTTGAGCTTTCTGACCAATACTGTAGGAATGATTATGTTAAATGCTGAGCTGTAGTCAATAAACAGCATCATGACCAAAATGTTTGTATTGTCCCGATGATCCAGGGCCACATGAAAAGCCAGTAAGATCACATCCACCATTGTGGCAAAAGGCATATTGCTGTGGGTCTAGGTCCTTGCTGAGATAGGAGTTCATTCTAGCCATAACCAAACTCTTAATGCACTTCATCAGTGTGGATGTGAGTGCTACTGGAGAATAGTCATAAAGGAAGCTCAACCTGCTCTTCTTGGGCACTGGTATATAAGTAATGTTCTTTTGAAGCATGTGGGAACTTCCAACTATAGCAATGAGAAATTGAAAATATTGAAGATATCTTTCTTTATTTGAAAGAATTGGAATTCCTTCACAGAGCATGCACAATCTGGAACATTCTGCTTGGAATGTTACGGATGCAGAAACTTTCAAAACATTTAAGAAACATCCAGTAAAGCATTTGATAGTTGAGGTGTACAGGTTAAAGATATGATACATGTAAATGAGATTTCTTTAGATGGTTGCAATGGATGGGATAGGCTGAAGAGCCTGCTTGTTGCAATATGACTTTATCACACAAATTCCACTGTGATCATTCCAATGTATTATTTCTCTTATATGAAGTCTTTAATATTTTAGTCATGGAATATTTAATAGTTGAGTTTCCCACCATGAAAGGATTGTCTTATCAACATACTTTGAACTGTAAATCATTGATGTCCACCAAAAAAAAGAGACCAATTATCATCAATTGAAATCTTTGTGTAGCTATTAGTCCTCTGTTGGCTGTGCTGGATTGATCGAAAGACTTGATGTACTTTTGATTTTAAATTTGGATAATTTTAATCTTTCAGAAAGTCCACTGAACATTTAAAAAAGTTTTCATGGAGCCTAAGCTCGAGGCAACGCATGAGGTCAAGAATTTTATTTTATATAGCTATAGATAATGGAATATATAGAGTAGAAAATTTTATTTTCATATTTTTATGCACTACGTCCAACTTTTTCATCATAAATTAGTAATATTAAAAAGGAAAGAACAAGTTATCTATCTTTAGCTCTACATGGGCCTGGTAGAACAGTCTAGGACAATTCTGTAACATCCTAGGAAAATAAAGTTATCAAGAAGAATACTGAGGAAACGCTTTTTGCATAAACTCTTTTAGAGTAAAACTCTTTCACAAACAGCAGTAAATGTGAGCCCAATGATCATTTTTAAACCTGGGATCAATAGGTTCAATTAAATGGAGGTCTGAACGTGTTTGGTGACAAGGCAAGGGGATGGAATTATGAAATAAAAATAAAATTGCTGTATAAATTCCTGAGATTTTGATTTTCAATTAAGCATGGAAATAAGATACTGATCCATCTTAGAGTAGTGGAACTTTATCTGAATCTTGGCGCATGCTTGTTCGATCTTCAAAGTAAATTTATCATAGAAGTACATTAGTATATGTCATCATATACTACACTGAATTTCATTTTGTTATGAGCTTTCACTGTAAGTACAAATAAACACAATACTCAATGAAAAATTGCACATGAACAAAGATGAACAACTAATGGGCAAAAGACAATAAATAGTGCAAATACAAAATGAAAATAAACAAATTAATAGTAATAAATAAGTAAAAAATATTGAGAATATGAGTTGTAGAGTCCTTGAATGTGAGTCCATATGTTGTGGAATCAAGTCAGTTTTGGGATGAGTGAAGTTATCCTGATGGCTGAGGGATAATAACTATTTCTGAACCTGGTGCAGTAAAACCTGAGTCTCCTGTACCTCCTTCCCGATGGGAGCAGCAAGTAGAAAGCATGGACTGATTGGTGGGGATCCTTGATGATGGATGCTGCATTCCTGTGAAAATGGTCGTTGTAGATATGCTCAGTTGTGGGGATGGTTTTTCCTGTCATGTATGGGCTGTAACTACTACTTCTTGTAGGCTTTTCTGTTCAAGGGCATTAGCACTTCCATTCAAGACTGTGATGCAATCAGTCAGTATACTCTCCACAGTATATCTCTAGAAGATAGTGCAAGTTAAATTGACATGCCAAATTTTCGCCAACTTTTAAGGAGGTAGAGGTGCTACTGTGCCTACTTTGACATGGCGCTTGCATGCTGAACCCACGATAGATCCTCTGAATTAGAGCCACAGAGTGCAACTCAGAAACAGGCCCTTCAGCCCATCTAATCCATGCTAAAAACATAAAACTATCTACTCCCATTGACCTTCACTGGGACCATATCCCTCCAAACCTATACAAGCTTCTCTTAAGCATTGAAATTGAGCTCACATGCACCACTTGCGCTGGCAGCTCATTTCACACTCTCATGACACTCTGAGTGAAGAAGTTTTCCCTCATGTTCCCCTTAAGGTTCTCACTTTCACCCTTAATTCAACACCTCTGGTTGTAGTCCCAGTCAACCTCAGTGGAAAACACCAGCTTGCATTTACCCTATCTATGTCACTCATAATGATCATACCAAGAAATTTTATATCTATAGACCCTCTCCAGTCCTCATCTGGGTATTGATGTCGAGGTCGTGGAGCTTATTGATTAGTTTTGAGGGGATTACAGTGTTGAATGCAGAGCTGTAGTCAATGAAGAGCATTCAGGCTTGAGTAAAGAGCTAATGAAATGGCATCTGCTGTTGGCCTGTTGTGATGATAGGCAAAATGGAACTGATCCAAGTCACTCCTCAGACAGGGGTTAATGCGATTCATCACCTACCTCTCAAAGCACTTCATCACAGTGGATATAAGTGCTACTGAATGATAGATATTGAGGGAAGATGCCAAGCTTTTCTTGGGCACTGGTATGACTGAACCCACTTGAAGCAGGTAGGCATCTCAGACTGCCGAAGTGAGAAGTTAAAGATAACGGTAAATTCCCCAGTCAGTTGATTAGCACATGTCTTCAGTACTCAACCAGGTTTGCTGACTGGGCTAGATGCTGTCCATGGATTCACCCTCCTTAAGGATGCACTCATGTTTTCCTCAGAGTCTGAATTAGTGGTGTTATCAGGGGCTGTGGGACTCCGTGAAAGGGTCTCAATGTTCTTTTGGTCAATGTTAACATAAAAGGCATTGAGCTCATCTGGGAGCTCATCTGTCACATATGTTGCCTGGCTTTACTTTGTAGCTGCTGATAGCATTCAAGCCCTGATACACCTATCTAGCATCCTTCTATGGTTCATGGTTGGTCTGGAACTGCCATTTCACGCATGAGATAGCTTTTCATAGATCGAACCTGGACCCCTTGAATCTTACTTGGTCATTAGACCTGAATACCATTGCTCTGGTGTACAGAAGGTTGCAGATCTCATGGTTCATCTAGGGCTTCTGGTTGAGTGAGTCTTAGAATGATTTTATGGGGACACTTTATAAAGTATGTTTATAAAATCCATGACAACTGTGGTGTGTTCATTCAGATTCTCTGTCTCTCTTGGCTTCCCTTAAGATGACATGGTTAACATAATGTGCAATTTATTGTCAGGTAAATGTGCACTTAGTCAATACAAGAAATTTATAGGAGGGCAGAAGAAAAATTACAAGGACACTCTCAAAGTCTTCTTGAAATGAGGCACTATCCCCATGGACTCCTGTGAATCCCTGACCCACATCTGATCAGCGTGGAGAAGGAGAGTTCAAATAAGCACTTGTGCCTTGAATACTTCATGGAGACCAATGGTAAATAGTAGATGGGGTGAATCATTTTCAAACCTACTCTCTCTGAGTAGCTCTTCATTTTCCATTTGCACCAGAATGTGGGAGGCCCATTATAGTTTCATCAACTACCTCAGAACCTAGACAATTGGGATTGAAGCAAGTCACCCCCAACCTTAAAGGATTGTCTATGAATAGAAGAAAATCTTTGAGCACATTTTGATAACCTCACCAAAAAGGGATGTTGATAGGCACCATCCAGCCATATTCATTCCCTCTTACATTACTTGGATGTCAATATAGTACATTACAACACAGAAACAAGCCCTTTGGCCCACGACGCAATGCTCTACAAATTAAATGCCTAGTGATCAATCACTCAACTAGTGACTAGTGATTAAACAGCTAACTAAACTAATCCCTTCTACCTACACTTCATCCCTCCATCTAAGCATCTTCTCAATGTTTCTGTTTTATCTGCCTCCACTACTGCCCTGAAATCACATTCTAGGCACTCAGTGCTCTCTATGTAAAAAGCTCTCGATTAAAGGACACCCCCCCCCCATCTTAAATAATACTCTCTAGTATTATCTGGCTGCTATGACTTCTTGTTAAATTTAAAAGCTCAAGAATTTTAGTAAAGAGGCTATTTGTCAAATCTTAACTCCGATGGTATTGTTTTTCTTCATTAATAAACAATGAAATTGAATCTGTCTTGTTACCCATTTTTAGCTTTGAAAACGTAACCCATTAGCAAGAGTTGGTGAAGGGTTTTCTGATTTCCTAATAGCATTTCATAAACAAAGTTTTCATTTCTAATGCAACATCAGATCATGGATCACATTGATCTCTAGGTCCAACATGCAAAAATTAATCATGCTTAACCACACTCAATTTCCACTATTATGTGACTTATGCAGGCACTACAGACTGAAATATCACTGAAAAAGTAATTTACCAGGTACTCAGATTCAACTGCAAAAAAAAATTACTTTTGCAAAAATATTAACGTTGCAATTGCTGAACCATTAGATTTGCTAAGAGTGATGAGATAGCAAAAAATTAATTGCTAATTTAAACAAAAATGCAATGCCATATATCATTGTTAAATTCAGCCAAAATGAAATGAGCTTTTGTCACCCTTCATAGATATTGGAGTAACAGCTCTTCTAAAGATTATTATAGAGTTATTGAGTGATACTTCACAGAAATAAGCCCTTTATTCCACTGAGTCCACACTGACCAGCAATAAGTATTTTACACAAGAAACTCTGCAGCTGTTGGAAATCTTGAGCTACTTAAAGAGTCAGGCAGCAACTATGAAGGGGAATAAACAGTTGATGTTTCAGTCAACTTCATCAGGTTTGGAAAGGAAGGAGGAATAAGCCAGAATAAGAAGCTGAGGGGAGTGGAAGAAGTGCAAGCTCACAAGTGACAGTGTGACCATATGATGGGGGAAAGGTTGGTGAGTAGAGGAGGCTGTATGAATTAAGAAACTGAGAGGTGATGGGTAGAGATAAGAAAGGGCTGGAGAAGAAGGGATCTGATAGGAGAGGACAGCAGACCATGGATAAAAGGGTAAGAAGATGAGAACCAGGGGAAGGTGAGGGAAAGGTGTTGGGAAGAGAAGGGGTGAGAAGGTAACCGGGATGTGGAATGGATTAAGAGAGAAGGAGGGATGGGATGAAATTACTGAGAGTTGGAGAAATCGATGCTCATGCTATCAGGTTGGATGCTACACAGATGGAATATGAGGTGCTGCTTCTCCAGCCTCAGTGAGGCCTTACGATGACATTCGAGGAGGCAATAGATAGACATGAAACGGGAACAATCTAATTACACAGTTGCCTCATTAATCCCATATTTTGATATTGGCTACTTGCCCATCATTTCCCTGTAGCCTTTACCACTGATCCATGCGCAAGGGACAATTTACAGTGGCCAACTAAACTTTCACCTTTGGGATGTGGCAGGAAACAATGCAGCCGGATGCAGTCAGAATTAGGTTTATTACCACTGGCATGAGACGTGAAATGTGTTGTTTTGCAATAGCAGTAAAGTGCAAAATAGTTTGAAGAATCTACAAATACCACACAGAGGTCAAAATGGAAACCAGGTCTCTGGGGTTATGATGGACAGTTCAACTACCCATGTTACTATGCTAACTGTAAAAATCCATATAAAAATAATCAATGCTGAGGAAATGTAAAGCATTCCTAATAAGGAATGCTTCCATTGAAATCCTTGACATGACAGCTTTTGGACAGAAAGAATCAGTTGCATTTATACTGTCTTCAGGCACTCTGACTTTACAACCTTAAGAGTTTTTTATTTGAAGTGAATTCACTCTAACAGTGTGAGAACTGTAGTGGTTATTTCGCACAGAGCAAAGTGGAACTGATCAGCAACTCTGCCTGTTTAAAAAATCCTTTATTTGGCCAAGACAGCATTTCTTGCCCAATCTCAACTGCATTTGAGGAGGTGAGAATAAGTTGCATCATTGAGCCACTTCAGTCTTTCTGTTGATGGTCCTTCTACAATGGTGTTGAGAAAAAACTTCCAGGATTCAGATCAAACAATGATAAAGGACCAGATATATATTTCCAAGTCCAGGTTAGTGTGCGATTTGGAGGGAACTTGATAAATTTGTAAATTGGAAAATTATTATTGTCACATGTTCCAAAGTTCAGTAAAATACTTTGTCTTGCCTACCATCTCTACTGACAACAGTGCATTGAAGCTGTAAGCAGTGGTATTCCAATGTGTGTACTGCCGTTTTCATCCTTGATAGTGGAGGTCACTGCTTTGGTCGTTTTTGTTGGAGTACTCACTGAAGAGAGTTGTGGACACAGCTCAACACATCAAGGAAACCAGTCTCCCCTCTATTCACTCTGTCTATACATCTCCCTGCCTCAGTAAATCTGCAATAGCGAACTCAAGTACAGGAATCACAGAGACTTTGTCAATTCAAGCAAAACAAACGATTTACCACAGAAATTAACCAGAAAAACTAACAAGATCTCAGGCTAACTACATAGAATATTGACGAACTGAAATCACTCACGATACAGAGAAGAACCAATCGAAGTTTCATCGGACAAGGATGAACAATGACGAGCAAAAAGGGGTTGGCATGACACACCAAATATGCCCTGGAGCATGTAGGAACACAGGACCAATCAGACAACCCAGGTGTCCAGATAAAGCAATAATCCCCAAAGAAAACAACTACAATGCAAAGCATTGAAAATCCTGTGCTAATTTAATGATCCCAAATTAAAGTGAATCCATACAAAGAGAGCTTAAAATCTCCATCATCCCAAATGAGACACCTGCAACACAAAGTGAAAAACTAGAGCTAGTGCAAAGACAGTTAGACATAAGAGGTAAACAGTCCAAGGAACTCTGCATACTCATGAGGTGACACTGAGGAAATATAATCCATATACTAACTAAAAAAATTCTCTTCTTTTTCTTTTAAAAACAGCCCCTCGTTGTGACAGCCAGCATAATTCAAGAACTCACCCACCCTAGACATTCTTTCTTCTCCCCTCTTCCTTTGAGCAGAAGATACAAAAGCCTGAAAGCACGTACCACTAAGTTCAAGGACAGTTTCAATCCCACTGTTTTAAAGCTATTACTAATTCCCTAGTATGCTAAATTGGACTCTTGGCCTCACAATCTACCTCATTATGATCTCATACCTTATTGTTTACCTTCAACGCACTTTCTCTGCAGATGTTGCACTTTATTCAGCATTGTTATTGTTTTACCTTGTTCTACCTCAATGCAATTTGTAATGATCTAATTTGTATGAATAGTATGCAAGACAAGCTTTTCATTGATCTCAGTACATGTGACAATAATAACTAAATTCCATTTCCAATTGCAATTCATTGTGGTATCTTCAATGCATTTTGCGAATGGTACTCACTGCATTCTGGTGATGGTTTGAATGAATGATTGAGGTGCTTGATACAGTATCAGTCTAGTATTCTGTTTCATCCTGGATGGTGAAGCTTTTGAAGTTGTTCAATAGAGACTATTCCATCCCATTCTTACGTTGTAGATGGTGAAGAGGCTTTGGTGTGTCAAGAGCTGGGTCACTCATCACAGGGCACCCAGAGACTGATCTGCTCTTGTAAGTATAGTTTTTATGCAGTTTGTCAATTGAGGTTTTCATTATTGGTGACCCACACTGACACCTGCCCCCCCCCCCCAATGGGTGTTGACAGAACTCATGGTGAAAATGCAAATCATCCTTAGATAACTGGATCTGTTTTTACAGACATTCATGTGTCGATTTTTTCTTGAAGTTGGAAAAGTATTCACAAATCACACAATATAGTAACCATACTTCCACAGTACTATAATGAATGACATCAAAAGCTCACAAGACTTTTGAGAGAGAGAGAAAGCTAGTTCTATCATTTGTAGGAGCAAACATATGTACCTTTGAACTTAATAATATTTTGGGAGATTTTTTGCATGTCAGGGTGTCTATAAATTGGGCATTTGTAACCCAGCGGTGCCTTGCATAATTGACTGTTAAATATTATAGTTTTAACAATAGAAGGAATCATATTGGCATAGCAACATTCACATGCCTTTTGAAACAACCCAAATGACATAAAGAAACTGAAGAAAAATCACTGTGGCAAAGCGAAATTTGTACCCATTGGTTCAAAGTTCAAAGTTTGAAGTAAATTTATTATCAAAATATGTTACAATATAATTCCCTGGTATTTATTTTCTTGCAGACATTTAGAGGAAATATAAAGTGTTACGTATTCAGGCAACAATAATATAGAT
Source organism: Hemitrygon akajei (assembly GCF_048418815.1). Lineage (NCBI taxonomy): Eukaryota > Metazoa > Chordata > Chondrichthyes > Myliobatiformes > Dasyatidae > Hemitrygon > Hemitrygon akajei. Next base: position 26,360,811 of record NC_133144.1, read on the forward strand.
GAGTTAGGCAAGGGGTTTTATAACAAATAACACGTTTATTAAACACTGATAACAAACCCCCTTCAAATGTAAACAAACCCAAACAATGGTCCGAGCTCAGCTGCTGGCAGCTGGTCAGACAGTTCTTAATAGCTTTGCAGTCTCAAACAGTCTTTAAAGTAGTATTGAAAAAAAACAGTTCTCCAAAGCTAATTGCCGAATGAAAACAGTTCAAAGAACGATATGCCGACAGTTCAAAAGCTCACGGTACTTTTAAAAGGAGAGACTTTTTAAAGCGATGTAAATTCTCTTCCACGTCGATGTCCTTCGATTCCCAGCGTCGAACTCCCACGTCGAATCTTATTAAATATAACAACTTAAAGTGACTGACCTTCCTTCCAAAATATTCTCAATCTCCCGCTTTTTCCCCGCGGAGACTATCGTGAGAATAGTAAACGAAATCCTTCCGAATGAGGATCAAACAAGGTCGAAGTCAATCCATCGAAAATCGATTCTTCTCTTCACTCTCCATTAGCAAAGAAACCGTTGGCTCTGACCTTTTAAACTTTAGGCATTATATAAAACTTCATTTTTAACTAAACTGCGTCATCACATTAAATCACACAGTAACATGAAGTCATCTTGGCAAATCCAGCCACGAACTGCCCCACCTGACAGGGTGGGTCTTCCTTTTATACCCTGTAGAAAAAACCTGTCACATGACCTCTACTGGCGGGAAAATGACATCACTCCACCATTACCTCATGTCCAGTATAACTTCAACCCCAGTCACGTGACAAGGGTACCACTGTCACGTGTCACGGGTACGTAACACCTCCCTCCAAAAAAAACATTTTTGGTCTGTCAAGAACAAAAATTTTAACAATTACTTACAAGAAAAAAACAAATGTATAAATCATATAACATACACAATATACAATACAGTAGGAGTGTTACAATAAAAAAAACCACTCCAAAAAAAAAACATTGTACATTCAATATCGAGATAGACAATCAGCAACCACATTATCTTTACCTTTAATATGAGTTATCACAATATTGTACTCTTGTAACATCAAACTCCAATTTAACAATCTTCTGTTTTTGTTTTTCATCTTACTCAGAAAAACTAACGGATTATGATCAGTGTAAACAATAAGTGGTTTTTGAGTTGTACCAACATATACCTCAAAATATTCCAAAGCCAAAACAAGAGATAACAATTCTTTTTCTATTGTTGAATAGTTTCTTTGATGCTTATTAAATTTCTTAGAAAAGTAAGCTACTGGATGATCAACCTCATCACCCTCATTCCTTTGCATCAATACTGCTCCCGCAGCTTCATCACTAGCATCCACAGCTAATGAAAAAGGTTTTTCAAAGTCAGGTGCCTTAAGCACAGGTTGTTCACATATCATTGTTTTCAATTTTTCAAATGCTTCCTGACAAAACACTGTCCATACAAACTTCACATTCTTCTGCAGAAGATTAGTTAATGGAAGGGCAACATTAGCAAAATTCTTACAAAATTTTCGATAATATCCTACCATTCCCAAAAATCTTCTGAGAGTTTTTTTCCCCGTTGGAGTGGGAATCTCTAAAATTGCCTGAACTTTTGCCTGAACAGGAGCTACCTTACCTTGACCTACAACATAACCAAGGTAAGTCACAGTAGCATGTCCAAATTCACTCTTGGCTAAATTAATAGTCAAGTTAGCTTTTGAAAGCTTTTCAAACAATTTCTCCACCGCAATAATGTGTGCTTCCCAAGTATCATTTCCTGTCACTAAATCATCAATATAAGCATCAGTATCTTTCAAACCCTGAATCACAGAATTAATCATCCTCTGAAAAGTACCTGGGGCATTCTTCATCCCAAATGGAAGAACATTATACTCATATAACCCAGATGGAGTTACAAATGCAGAAATCTCTCTACCTCTGTCCGTTAGTGGAACACACCAATACCCTTTCAATAAATCAATCTTTGTAAGGAACTTTGCTTTTCCAACCTTATCTACACAATCATCTACTCTAGGAATTGGATATGCATCTGTTTTCGTTACAGCATTCACCTTCCTATAGTCCGTACAAAACCTAATACTACCATCAGGTTTTGGCACCATAACACATGGCGAACTCCAATTCGAGTTAGAATGTCTAATAATATCATTCTCTAACATGTATTCAATTTCTTTCTCAGCAAGTTCACATTTTTCCATGTTCATCCTATATGGGTGTTGTTTAATAGGTTTGGCATCTCCAACATCTACATCATGTGAAGCTATAGTAGTCCTTCTAGGAACATCTGGAAACAAATCCTTATACTTAAAAATCAATTCCTTCATCTGTTGTTTCTGCTCTAGCTGTAAATGTGCTAATTTCTCATCCATATTTTCCAAAATAGTCGAATTAGGTAACCTAACAGAAACAATGTTAGATTTAGAATGAAAGTCAGATGAATCATCTATCATGTTCCCAGTTAAATCCAACTCATTCTCACTAACCACAACAGTCACAGTATCAGATTGTTTTTCAAAATATGGTTTAATCATATTTATGTGGCAAAGTTGTGTTGACCTTCTACGATCTGGAGTTTTTATTACATAATCCACATCATTAACTCTAGACACAATTTCATAAGGTCCATGAAATCTAGCTTGTAAAGGATTTGTCTGCACTGGGAAAAGAACCAACACCTTATCTCCAGGCTTAAACATCCTCATCCTAGCTTCCTTATCATACCAAGTCTTCATTTTCTCCTGAGCCAACTTCAAATTTTCCTTGGCTAAGCTACAAGCTTTATGTAACCTGTCCTTAAATTTCAAAACATAGTCCAACAAATTAGTATGCACTTCCTTACTAATCCACTGTTCCTTCAATAAAGCTAAAGGTCCTCTAACTCTATGTCCAAACACAAGTTCAAATGGACTAAAACCTAAAGATTCCTGTACCGATTCCCTTACTGCAAATAAAAGTAAGTTTATACTCTCATCCCAGTCACCTTCATTCTCCACACAATATGTCCTAATCATATTCTTGAGAGTAGAATGAAACCTCTCCAAAGCACCTTGCGATTCTGGATGGTATGCAGACGAAGTAATTTGCTTAGCTCCCAATTTATAAACTATCTGTTGAAACAATCCAGACATAAAATTACTACCTTGATCAGTTTGTATTTCCTTAGGCAATCCAAAATAAGTAAAGAATTTTATAAGAGCCTTCGTCACAGTTTTAGCTTTTATATTCCTAAGTGGTACTGCCTCTGGAAACCTAGACGAAGTACACATGATAGTCAACAAATACTGATAACCAGTTTTTGTCTTTGGTAATGGACCAACACAATCTACAATAACTTTAGAAAACGGTTCACCAAATGCTGGAATAGGTTGTAATGGAGCTACTGGTGTAACCTGATTTGGTTTACCCACAATTTGACAAGTATGGCACGTCTTACAAAACATCGCCACATCTTTTCTTAGACCAGGCCAGTAAAAATGTTTTAAAATCTTGTCCACAGTTTTCCTTACCCCTTGATGTCCACCTAAAGGCACACTATGAGCTAAAGTCAAAATCTCATTCCGATAAACTTTAGGAACAACTACCTGGTAAACAACATTCCATTCCTCACTTGCAGGAATTGTAGGCGACCTCCACTTCCTCATCAACACTCCTTTTTCCAAGTAATATCCTACTGACACCTTCTCAATTTCACTACCTAGTAAAGCTTGTTCCCTTAATTTTACAATCTCAGGATCTCTATTCTGCTCTGCTATCATCTCCTTCCGAGACAGAGATAAATCTTCATAGTCAGACTTACTCCCAGAACCTTGTTCAAACAACGAAGGTAAGAAAGTTTCTGACACATCCTCAAAACTCAAATCCTGAGTTGAACAGTCATGAGTAACAACCTCATTCTGCACATCAATTTTTTTAGCCATAGCTCTAGTCACAACACAAGAAAAATCTGTGTTAGAATTCACCTCTGGTTCCTCTGATTCCATTGTCAAATGCACTTCAGGAAAAACTTGTCCACCTGCCAAGTCATTACCTAACAATAAAGAAATACCCTTCACAGGTAAGCTATGCTGTAATCCTACCTTAACAAATCCTGTAACTAACCCTGACTTTAAATTTACTTCATGTAAATGTACAGGCATAAAATCACTTCCAACACCTCTTATGTAATTTACCTCACCAGTATCACTCTCTTCATTAAACTTCAACACACTATCTAACATCAGTGATTGAGAAGCTCCAGTATCCCTAAGAATCTTTATTGGCACCAGAGTAGATCCTTCTTTCAAGGATACAAACCCTTCAGTTATAAAATGATCATATCCCTTTCTAACTTTGTCAGACTCTAACAAATCCTCATTTGTGTTTACCAAACCCTGTAACTTTACAGGTGCTTTAGTATGTTGCACACAAGCATCGGGAACTGCTTCCTTCTCTTTCTTTTTCAATTTGAAACAGTTAGCTATTACATGGCCAGGCTTCTTACAATAGTTACAAATAAGACCAAACTGTCTTTCCTTCACAGGTTTTCCTTCCTCCTTACCTCTCTCATTAACCTCTAATTTAATTTCTGATTTACCTGGAGTCTCCATATTATTTTTCCTCTTAAAAATTCTACCCTGAGGAAATTTATTCTTATGGATTAAAACATACTCATCAGCTAATCTAGCACAGTCCTGCAATTTATCAGTATCCCTCTCATTTAAGTAGGTCCTTACTTCAACAGGAATGCTTCTTTTAAATTCCTCCATTAAAATCAGCTCTCTCAAAGTCTCATAGTCCTCATTTACATTTTTAGAAGAAACCCATCTCTCAAAACACATAGCTTTATCATAGGCAAATTCCACACAAGTCTTTTCCACAGACTTTTTCAAACTCCTGAATCTTTCCCTGTACGCTTCTGGGACCAACTCATACGATTTGAGAATATTTTCTTTCACAATATCATAATCTAATGCTTGCGCAGCAGTTAAAGCTGTGTAAACGTGTCTTGCCTTGCCTTTAATCACACTCTGTAATAACACTGACCATTTATCTTTCGGCCACTCTGACATCCGAGCAATAGTTTCAAAATGTTGAAAATATCTCTCCACTTCTGTTTCACTAAATGGAGGGACCAATTTAATTTCTTGGCTAGCAACAAACGGTTTTTTAGAATCAGCAGACTGTTCTACAGACCTTAATTTAGCCATTGCATATTCAAAATCTCTTTCCTTTTGTTCAATTTCCAATTTACACCTTTCTAACATCATTTGTTCAATTTGCAACTGCATCTCCAGATTACTTATTGGAAACGATTCTAAAATCGATTCTTCAAAATGACCCGAAGCCACATAGTGAGACGTGATTTTTCTCTGTATTACAGCTTTTGATGTAGTTGGCAAGACCCCTTTAAGATGCAACCGATTAGCAAGTTCAGAGACTTCAGTTTTTTTCGCCTTCGCTAACAAATCCACGTCTGGCGAATCCAGAAACTCATCAATATTCATCGTTGCCGAATACCACTCACAAGCCAATCAAACAAAAAAAAATTGAGCAATCCCCGTTACCAAAACACCGATTCAAAATTCCAAAAACTTATTAAACTCAAATAATTCAATTCCGAACGTAGCCCCCATAATTATGTTACGTATTCAGGCAACAATAATATAGATGAGTTAGGCAAGGGGTTTTATAACAAATAACACGTTTATTAAACACTGATAACAAACCCCCTTCAAATGTAAACAAACCCAAACAATGGTCCGAGCTCAGCTGCTGGCAGCTGGTCAGACAGTTCTTAATAGCTTTGCAGTCTCAAACAGTCTTTAAAGTAGTATTGAAAAAAAACAGTTCTCCAAAGCTAATTGCCGAATGAAAACAGTTCAAAGAACGATATGCCGACAGTTCAAAAGCTCACGGTACTTTTAAAAGGAGAGACTTTTTAAAGCGATGTAAATTCTCTTCCACGTCGATGTCCTTCGATTCCCAGCGTCGAACTCCCACGTCGAATCTTATTAAATATAACAACTTAAAGTGACTGACCTTCCTTCCAAAATATTCTCAATCTCCCGCTTTTTCCCCGCGGAGACTATCGTGAGAATAGTAAACGAAATCCTTCCGAATGAGGATCAAACAAGGTCGAAGTCAATCCATCGAAAATCGATTCTTCTCTTCACTCTCCATTAGCAAAGAAACCGTTGGCTCTGACCTTTTAAACTTTAGGCATTATATAAAACTTCATTTTTAACTAAACTGCGTCATCACATTAAATCACACAGTAACATGAAGTCATCTTGGCAAATCCAGCCACGAACTGCCCCACCTGACAGGGTGGGTCTTCCTTTTATACCCTGTAGAAAAACCTGTCACATGACCTCTACTGGCGGGAAAATGACATCACTCCACCATTACCTCATGTCCAGTATAACTTCAACCCCAGTCACGTGACAAGGGTACCACTGTCACGTGTCACGGGTACGTAACAAAAGAAATACAATGGAATCTACTAAAACCATACTGCATAGCATATATATACAGACTGACAAACAACCAATGTGCAAAAGAAGACAAACTGTGTACTAGAGGCTGGAAAATCAGGAGCTGGAATACCTGGAGCAGCAAAACTGATGTTGATTTAAAGGCAGCAGGACTCCAGAAAAATTTGCCATCATGTCATTGGAATTGGAAAGAAATTCAGCCTGAGAGTACAGCTAAACTCTTACACTTACCCCTGCATCATTTGAAGGACTTGTGTTTCCAATGGAGAAGTATGATTCAAGTTGTTTTTTACATTAGGAGTGGTGGGTGCCTGGAATGTACTGCTAGGGCTGCTGGTGGAGGTAAATACATACTACAGAGGCATTTTATAATGCATTGTATGAGCTATATCATGCTTAATCTAGTCCCCACTTTGCTTTTCCCCATGTGATCTCCATAACCACAGTAACTTTTTTGTAACCCCATAGATCCAATAAAGCAAAAGGCCATGGGTCACAGCCACGCTGTAAGATGGAGAAGTTTACAGGTGACATCTGGGTTTCAGATGATGAATCCTGAGACCCCGTCTTCTGCTCACTGATGTCAACCAATGCCTTTGAAAGAAACATTTGAAAAATATTTGAAATAGATTTTATTATCTAAAATATTGAAGTGGTAATGGAGGCAAACACGATTGCGGTGTCTCAGAGGCTCTGGGAGAGACACATGTATTTGTGGAGAATGAAGAGATAGGGACCTTATGTTGGCAGAATGAATTAAATTAGTTAGGCTTTTAAGTACTAGTTCAATTAGCTTGGTACAACATCATGGGCCAAAGGGTCTGTTCCTGTAGTATGCTGTTCTTTATTCTATGTTCTGGGTGACACTAACTGGATCTCAGTAATTGGACAGAAATGTGGATATACTGAACAGAAAGACTCCCTCCACATGCATTTAATTACCAACCCAGTACTTTAATTTGAATGACAATGTTGTGAAACTGGATTGTACTGCAATGTTCAGACTTCCGCATACCTTACTGATTATCACAGGAGTAGAAGACAGAAGATGGAAATGAACTTGGCCTGGATTTCATCATAATACTAATCTCCGAACTATTTTTGCTCACTGTCATTATGTTGTAACGTTAACCGTGACTTAGGATTTCGAGATATGTTGGTTAGATAATGAAATTATCATTTCCAGTCTATTTTTTTGTCCTTCCTCCACACAGCCTTCCTCACCAGAAATCAAAGAACTTACTTAATCTGAGATGTAATGCAGTGATTTAGGAAAAAGCTTTGCTGTAAAATATCCTGAACAAGACATCTGCAAACATACTCAGAGGCCAGTTTATTAGATACACCTGTATGCATGTTCATTAATGCAAATATCTAAGCAGCCAATCATGAGGCAGCAACTCAATGCATGAAAGCATGCAGACATGGTCAAGAGTCTCAGCTATTGCTCTGTGATTGAAGTGACTTCGACTGTGGAGTGACTATTGGTGTCAGATGGGATGGTTTGAGTAGCCTAGAAACTAATGATTTCCTGGGATTTTCATACACAAGTGTCTAGCGTTTTCAGAGAATGGTGCGAAAAACTAAAAAAAAATCCAGTGAATGGCAGTTCTGTGGACAAAAATGCCCTGTTTATATGAGAGGTCAGAGGAGAATGGCCAGTCTGGTTCAACTAGACAGGATGGTGACAGTAGCTCAGCTAACCACGTTTTACAACAATGTTGTGCAGAAGAGCATTTCTGAATGCAAAATCCATCGAACCATGAAGTAGACTGGCTACAGCAGCAGAAGACCATGAACATACTGTCACTGGCCATTATATTAGGTATTGGTGGTAACTAATAAAGTAGCTACTAGACAGATGTTATTGAAATAAAATTAGCAGTTGTTAATCTTCCTGGCCTTACATGAACTGATTTTATATACAAGCACTGTAATTCCTCGCATAAATATTTGAAGGTAAAATGAGCCTTAAAATAAAATCATATATTTATTTGTAACAATTCAGCTTCTGTGTATGATTCAACGTTTCATCTTTATGCATTAATTAAGAATTGGGTTTTGATTTTAACTTCCTGGTTTACTGTCCATGAGAATTGATGATGAATGCCACTTTCTTGTGTCGGTGCCTTATGTAAAAGTGATCAGTGGTGGGAAGGATTTTGCCTGTGAGAGACAGGGCTGTATCCAGCACTTTCTGCAGCCTTTCTGTTCCTGGGCATCGGTGTCTCCATACCAGGCTGGGATGTAACCAGGGCTTGAGCCATTTTGATTTTATAGAGTAAAAGTAGGAAATCCTTTCCCAGATATTTATTTTATGTTTTGGTGTATTAGAACTCTCCTGGTAATAGATATTTGCAAGGTCATTCATCTGCTTTGACGTATATGGCTTGCATTTGGATGACTGTCCATTTTCGTTAGCCTGTGGGATGCACTGATCAGTGATGAAGCATCTGCGAAGAGTTAAATGGACATTGCAGTTTGCCACTAGCATGCATGTGATTGATAGAATTTGAGGATGGGTATGTGGAGAGAGAAAAAACATGTTTTGTGTAAATGGGTGCTTGATGGTCATTGTAGATAAATTCGAAGTTCCAAGTTCTAAGTGCAAAAGCTCAAAGGAAATTTATCATCAAAGTATGTATATGTCACCATATAATACCTTGAAATTTGTTTTCTTACAGGCATTCACAATAGAACAAAGAAATACAGTACAACAGGAGTATTAGGAGAGCTGAAGGGCTTATTTCTCTGCTAGATAACTCTATGAGTAATAATGTGGACAAAAATTGCATAGAAAACAAAAGTTGCTTACAATCACATCAAACAAATCAAACATTTTGGAGCAAATATAAAGGTAATGCTTGAATTATTTTTTATTTAACATTACCACCAACCTAGATTTAGCTGCACTTTATAGTGATTGAATGCTGGTACATCCCTGTATGTCCTATTTTTAATAACTACAGATACCCAATTTTGTAGTACACTGATAAAGGATCATCTCTAATGGAACTAAAATAAAATCCAAACAAAAACCTCCTGCTCTTGCTGATCTCCGTAGAATGCATTGCCAGTAGAATTGCACTGCAAAAGCTCACATGCAGCTTTACCACAACCAGGCGATCTAAGAGTCATAGAGCATTACAGCACAGATATAGGCCATTTGGCCCATTGAGTCCATGCCAACCAGGTACCTACCCCACTAGTCACAAGTTCCTGCATTCACCTAATATCCGTCAAAGCCTTGCTCCTCCATTTAACTATCTATGTGTTCCTTTAATGATACTCCTGAGCCTGCCTCAACCATTTCTCCTGGCAGCTTATTCTATGTACTCATCACCCGCTATGTAAAAAGATCAATTTTAAATCTTTGCCCTATCATCTAATATCTAGGCCCCTTAATTTTGAACTTCCTTACCTAGAGAAAAGACCGTTACCATCCACCTTACCTATGCTTTTCATTAATTCAAACGTGTTCATAAAGTCACCACTCACTCTCCTACAATCCAAGGAAGAAAGACCTTGTCTGGCCTACTTCTCCCTATCACTCGGGCCCTCTGATCCTGACAACATACTTGTGAATTCTATCTGCTCTCCTTTCAGTTTAAGCGTGTCTTTCCTATAAAGGAATGACAAAAACAGGACACAATACTCAAACTACGGCCTCACCTATGACTTAAACATCTGTAAGCTAATGTCTCAACTCCAGTACTCAAAGCCCTGATTCATAAACCTCAGCCTGCTGAATGCCTTTCTCATCAACCTGCCTAACCATAATGCTGCTTTCCATGAAGCATGCATTTACATTCTAATGTCATTCTTTCCCATTACACACACCAGTATCATTCATAGATAAAACCCTGCTCTGGTTTGGGAGCCCTACAATTTATAGTTTTGGTGGCAGGGTGGGGATATTGTACATCTCTTCCAAAGGAGGTGTAAGATATTTTTTCCCTCTGTTAGCCTGCATGTCACCCTTGGGCAAAGTGTAGCACCTGCTTAACACCCCAATCAGGATCATGTGAAGCCGGATGGTCACATGAACAGCTGGTACATATCACAAATCCTGGTTATGCGACCACTGATGCCAGGCAGACAATCTCTGAAGGGTATTGATAATGGTTGGGGTCAACCATCTTGTAATGACACTGCCTGGAAGAAGGCAATGGCAAACCACCTATATAGAAAATTTGCCAAGAGCAATCATGGTCAAAGATTGTGATCACCTATGTGATAAAATGTGATGCATAATGATGATGATGAAGATGATGACTATTTATAGTGCAAGTTCTACACTTGTTTGACCTTCTGGTTTTACCTCATGCTTATCTGTATTGAAATCCATTAGCCACTCCTTAGCTCACTTCCCTAACTGTTCATAATCCTCCTGTAATCTATAATAGCCTTCTTCACTATCTACAACACCTCCTGATTTCATGTCATTTGCAAATTACTGATAAACCCTTGTGCATTCGCATCCAACTCATTTATATAAATATCTAATAACAGAAGTCCCAACGTTGATTCCAGGGCACACCACTAGTCTTTGGCCTCCATTCTGAGAAACAACATCCAACCATCACCCTCTACTTTCCACCCCCATGCCAATTTTGAATTCTACTAACTAGCTCTCTCTGTGTTCCATGGGACCTAAATTTCCAGTTCAGTATACCATTTGGGACCTTGTCAAAGGTCTTGCTAAAGTCCAAATAGACATCCACTGCCTTCGTCATCTACCTTTTTGTTTCCTCTTCAAAAAACTCTCAATGATTTGTCAAGCATTCCATGCACAAGATAATGTTTACCCAGAAGACTCAAATTATAGCCAGTTGCTATGAAATGGAAATTATTACCTGCAGATTCAATAATAACATTTATTAGATCATTGAATGGATATGTTGTGTATTTAAAATTTCAATATTTGAATAATATTGTATATATATTGTTTGATTAAGTGTCTTTGTTCATTTAAATAGGTAATTATGTGTCATATGCATTAAATTGCATATGTCATCATGCTACCACATGATATGTACGCGCCTCACTTAAAGTAAAGATGAAGTTACATTCCTATTTCCAGACATTCTTTGTCTTCCTTTGAATTTGCTTAATGCTTTGAAATTACAAAACAGAACAGCATAGAAAATACTGGCAGTGCTATGGCAAGGGGTTGGGACCCATTGTACTGGAATCAATTCACGTGCACAGCAAAGCATATCATTCCACGGTATTGTTTAACATACACACAATTTATCGCTTACTTCACTTAATCACATATTTTACATTCTATGGGTGAGATTATTATCAATTCCAACTAATTGTTGATACCGAAAGCCTCATTCATAAGCAGGTGGCTTAGCGAATCCTGCAGATGAAAGAAAATTCTAAATACTCATTAACAAGAATATGGTGACTCGCTGATTAAAGCTGAGTGCACATAATCTTGATACATGGAAATCAGGAAGGAAACTTCCCTTGCTGCATCTGCCTTCACTCTTCAGAAATATGAAGCAGAGCCTCCTTCCGAATAAATCATCATACAGTTTTATTTCCCATTCTGCATTCCATTTCATCTGAAAAATCAAATTTGTAAACATCTTTAAAGAGTCGCCTATACATATTGAATGCAACAGTTATTATCTGAAAATATTGGTGGCAAAATGTGAAGGAAATTAAGTTACTCTTCTTCTCAGCCTTGATAAATTTCAATTATTTCCAATAACTTTGGTTAGAAAAAGTAGAATTTGCATTTATACAGTGCTTTTTTGACCTTGGTATTTCGCAAAATCCCCCACAGCCAATGATTCATCTTTGTAATACACTCTTATTTGCAACGTTGGGAAACACACCAGCTTGCTTTCATCCAGAAAGAGACCCAAAATTAACTGTCTGAGGAGCCGAGAACCGGGGGCACAGTTTCAGAATAATGTGGAGACCTTTTAGGCCTGATAATGGGAGAAGGCTGCATTCTGACAGGCTGCATCACTGTCTGGTATGGGCGGGGGGTGTTGGTACTGCACAGGACTGAAAAAAGCTGCAGAGGGTTGTAAATTAAGTCGGCTCCATCTTGAGTACTACTAGCCTACAAAGTACCCAGGATATCTTCAAGGAGCGGTGTCTCAGAAAGGCAGCGTCCATTATTAAGGACCTCCAGCACCCAGGGCATGCCCTTTTCTCACTGTTACCATCAGGTAGCAGGTACAGAAGCCTGAAGACACACACTCAGCGATTCAGGAACAGCTTCTTCCCCTCTGCCATCCGATTCCTAAATGGGCATTGAACCCTTGGCACTACCTCACTTTTTAAATATATATTATTTATGTTTTTGCATTATTTTTAATCTATTCAATATACATATACTGTAATTGATTTATTTATTTATGTTTACTATTATTAGTATTTTTTCTTCTTCTATATTATGCATTGCATTGAACTGCTGCTGCTAAGTTAACAAATTTCACGACACATGCCGATGATAATAATCCTGATTCTGATTCTGAAATGTATTTTTCTTGAGCTGAATCTTAGGAATTCTCAACCACAAGAGAGCTACAGAAGCACAATCATTGAATTCATTCACAGCGGAGATTGACAAAATTATAGACATAAGAGGAAATGGAGTAGCTGAGGACTGGCAGAAGGTGAAATAGGGTAGATGAAGATGGACCTTAAGGGAAAATGGGGTAGTTGAGGATGGACATAAGGAAAAATGGGGTAACTGCGGTTTAAGTGCAGCTGAGATCCCTGATGAAAGATATGGCAGGCTTGAAGGTCCAGGAGATCTACTTCTGATACTACTCATATTGATTTTGTGTGCTAAGTTAGAACGATGACCAACTAGAATATTTGTTTTTATAATTTGTTGCTTTTATATCTGAGCAGGCAAGTCTAAAATGGAATTTCTTCCAAAATATGAGTTCCAGTAAAGTCGAGTTTATTTTCATTTGTGTCACTATGTGTACTCACTGGTGCAATGAAAAACTTACTTGCAGCAGCATTACAGGCACATTTTTAGCATTAGAAGCACATAACTTCGAAAAAAAAAACAAGCACAGATTAAATATACAATATATAGGCATAGTACAAGAATAGAACACAATAAGAACCAAAAAATAAATCAAGTTCCCTGAAGTAGAATCTATGGGAGCTACAGCTTAGAAAAAGTTCCCGTAGTTAGGATTAGCAATTGATGAATCTTTTGTTGGTGGTGAGATTCCAAGCAATACACTCAAATGCTGGAGACACTCAGCAGGGCAAACAGCAGCTATGGAAAAGAGTACAGTCAATGTTTTGTGCTGAGACCCTTCAGTAAGACCCTTCACCAGTCCTGCTGAAGTGTCTCAGCCCAAAATGTTGACTACTCTTTCCCATAGTTGCTGCCTGGCCTACTGAGTTCCTCCACCATTTTGTGTGTGTTGCATGGATTTCTAACATTTGCAGATTTTCTCTTGAGTGAGGTTCCAAGAATGTTTAGCTGATGACTGTACTGCAAATGCTTTTCCTGGTAAGGCTTAATAACTACATGCAAGAAAACACCAGGAAATCTTAGGACACCAATATTGTCTTCACTCTGTGTTACATACCAAGATTCAAAATGGCTTTGATATTCACATCTATTGACTATACTATGATTATGAAGCATGGTCTATTTTGGATGAGGTAGAATTAATTTTTAGTGCTCATTCTGAACTATAAAAATATTTTTATTTTAGCATGTTTTCTAACATCTTCTTCTGAAGAATTATCTCAGTTGCAATAATATTTGAGATCCACAAACATACAAGAAATATTCTAAAAATACTATGAAAACTTTTTAAATTATTGAAGTGTCCTTAAAGGGAAAAACTATATAAAGTCAACTAAATAAAATAGGAAAATACCTGATGAAGTCTAATCAATTTGAAATGTTAACTGCATCTCCCTCCATGGATGCTGTCTGACTTGCTGAGCACCCCCAGCATTTTCTGTTCTGTTTTTCAGATTTCCAACATCCACAGGTTATTTTTGCCTTGGGAGAGTACTTTAAAGTTATACTTCTATTTCTCCTTATACTTTCCCACTGAAGTTTGCCAAATCTGCTACAGTTGCGGGTTACTGCTGTCCAATTTGAATAGTCAAATCATAAATCAATGGACTTCATGTTTATTATCTGTTCAGACTTATACAACATGGACAAAGACTTCTCATTTAACACTATCTGTGCCAACCATCGACCATTCATTTACATCAACAGTACTTGAATTTCATTTTATTCCTTCCCTTTCCTTCAAACCACCCAGACTCTATCACTCACTTACACATCAATTTTACGATAGTAAATTGACTTAACAACCCAGAACAAACCAGAGTACCCAGATAACGCAAGAGCATTCGCAGAGAAAACCTGCAAACTCCACACAGACTCACTGGATTTCGCAATTAAACCCTGGTCAATCAACCTGCAAGAATGCATTCCTACCAGCTGCACTACCTTGAAGTCCAAATATAAGGTCATTGCTGTGTAAGAGTAAATGTATTTCCCACTTAAGGAGTGGCCCTGAGTTTAAAAATAAATAAAGATATCAAAATGTGAATTCACCAAAATAACTAACCATAAAATATGTTGTAAAACCCCAGATGGTCTTTTAATGTCAGATGAAAGAGTGCCATTTTCATTTTGTGTGATACTGAAACCTAGGTACTCAGTCTGAGATTGAATTAGGAGACTACGTAATATAATCAGAAAGGTCACTCTGCTGTCAGCTGAATCAATGTATTATATGACCAGATGCTGTGTTATCCTATTCCAGTTAACAAATGAAAAACCTTTCATTCTGGGCCTTGACAAAGGCTATTGGACCTGAAACAATAACTCACTTCTCTCTTTCCATAGATGCTGCCATACCTTCTGAGTATTCCATTTTTTTATTTCACACTTCCAGCAGCTACCGTTCTCTTTATAATTTTAACTTATATCTAGTGTGAGAATCGTGAGAACAAAAATATTCCATGACTATGACAGTTCCATTTGTGTTTTCAAATAGAATAGAAAAATCTTCCAACTTAGGGGCATGTTCAATTGAAGTTTCTTCTACGGGGTCAACTGAAGGTTGAATTATGTTTTTTAAATGCATTTTTATGATCACAAGACCCTGCTGGACCTTAAGATCTTAGAGTACTGCAGATCTACCCATTGGCAAGTTGTTCATTGCTGGAGAAATTGAAGGAACTGGACTCGGTGCAGATTGTCCTGCTTCCTGCATCAGCCAGGCGTCAGAGGAGTCGGTGCATGAAGATGGTGTGCAGTCTTATAGCGAATGACCATTTATGTTGCTTTTCTTCTGATCACAAGACTCTGTTGGACATTATTAATGAGGAATGCTGCAAGTCTGATTCACTGAATTATTGGCTGACAGCAGTGGGGCTGCATGGTCTCGGTTGTAGGGAGGACTGGACCTCAAGCCAAGGTGTAGCCTGTTTACAGTTGCCCAGGAGAAGGGCAGCAGATCGGTGTGCCCCACTGGAGGGTGTGTAGTGAGGCATCTGAGCTGGATTTGGTGCTGTCCCCAGTGTTCACTCGGCAGAAGACAAGCTGTGTTGTGTTTGATTGCAGAATGCTTTATTCATGGACACAAGGCTTTGGACTATATTTTTTTGTGTGTGTCACTGTATTTTACTGACATCCTACGTGTGTTTTATATGCCTTGTGCTGTGTCTGACTGTTGGGACTGTGTTTTGCAACTTGGCCCTGGAGTAATGCTGTCTCGTTTGGCTGTATTTATTTATGTATTTGGGTATTCATGTCTCGTTGAATGACAATTAAATGAACCTGAACTCGAAAGTCCAGGAAATTCCTGTCCAAAGCACCATGAGTCCTGCAGCAATCCCATGCAACAACTCAGCATCAACTTCTCAAGAATGGCAATAAATTCCAGTGTTCCCAGTAATACTAAGACCTCTAATCCTCCTGTTTTGTATGACAACCCCTCTGCTAAAAACAAGAGGACATAGGTTTCAGATGAGATGCAAGTGTTGCACGGGGCGACTGAGGAGGACCCAAGTGCAGGACACCGGCACGTCGACTGAGTTGGGTAGGCTGGGGTAGACGTGAACGTAGAACAGCAAACCGGAGGAATCTTGACAAGGAGACGGGATTTACAGGGTCTATCTTGAAACTAGAGCTGAACTTAGAGCTAACAGTTCTAATTGGACAAGGGAACAAAGTATCACACGAGAATAGACCAACAAACTGGCAACCTGTGATAGTGATGCCATTTCACAGTCTCTGATGAAAAGCAGGTGTACTGTAATTATGTAAACTAGCAGCAATTGGAAATCTAATGACTTAAATTAGGGCATAATCAGGGAGAAAGGAGCATTACAGGGGAACAGCCAAATGGAACCATGACAGCAAGAGATTTAAAAAAGGACATGAGGGGCAGCTTTTTCTCACAAAGGGTGGTGCGTATGAGGAAAGAGCTGCCCGAAGCAAGCATATTAGCTTTTTTAAAAACCGATCTAGCTACGTACATTGTTAGGAGAGGTTATGTGGGCTTATGGACCAAATCTGACAGCTGAGACGAGCTCACTGAGCAACACAGCTAGCATGGATGAGATGGGCAGTGAGTCTGCCTTCATGCTGTTTGATTCCCTGAGACTATCATCATCATCATCATTATGTGCCATGTCTGTAATATGGGCGATCATAGTCTTATCCGTGACCATGATTGTTCTTGGCAAAGTTTTTCTACAGAAGCCGTTTGCCGATGCCTCCTTCTGGGCAGCGTCTTTACAAGATGGGTGACCCCAGCCATTACCAATGCTCTTCAGGGTTTGTCTGCCTGGCATCAGTGGTTGCATAACCGGGACTTGTGATATACACCAGCTGCCCATATGTCCATCCATCACCTACTCCCATGGCTTCTTTTATCCCGATGGCTAAGCAGGGGTACACCTTGCCCACGGGTGACCTGCAGGGTAGCAGAAGGGAAGGATCACCTTACACCTCTTTCGGTAGAGACCCTGCCATCAAAGCTGACACTATAATTGCTGCAATTAAATACTGGATACTTGTTGAAAAAAATTAGTGTTTGATCAGGATTCCTTCAATTATTCTATGCATCGTCACCTTGACAATGAACAACTGCAAGTATGATTTATTACCCCTGGAAAAGCCAGATGTTCCCGTTGCCACGCATGTCAGAAATTCTCCCCACTTCTCTTCAGTTTCAGTGGATCCCTCATGCTGTGTTTAGTTTCACTGACGTTTTCCTGACTAACAAATTTAAGGCAGCAGAGAGGCACAGATGGGAAACCTCACAGCTCCATTGACCATGTTTCAATCCCAAAATCCTGTGAAGTCCATGTGGAGTTTACGTGTTTTGCCTGTGAATGATTTTGTGTCATCTGGGTGTTCTGGTTTGTTCCCCTATCCTGACGACATGTGGTTCGGTAAGCCAATTTGCTATTGTAAAATTGATGTGTAGGAACTGGGTAGTTTATTAGAATGTGAGAGAATAAAATGGAATTAATGTAGGATTGGTGTAAACCAGGGAGTCCCACCTTTTTTTATGCCTTGGACCAACTTCATCAAGCAAGGAGTCCATGAACCTTTGGTGTAAATGAGTGGTTGACAGCGCATATATAGTAGGATGAGCAGACTATTTCCCTGTCGTAGGACTCTATTATTACTGAAAATAAACATGAAATCAATTGATCTAGCTGCCTCACAGACACAGAGATCCAGCTTCAATCCTGATCTCCACTGCTGTTAGTGTGGAGTTCGCACGTTCTCCATATGACCACATGGATTTCCTCCTGTGGCTCCAGTTTTCTCTTGTGTCCCAAGGATATGCAAATTGATAGGTCAATTGGTCGTCAAAAGTTTCCTTGAGTGTGTAAACACTGAAAGGGTTGACAATACTGCTGCAAGAACTAAATGGGTAAATGGGTGCTTGATTGTCAGTCTGGATGTGATGGGCTGAAGGGCCTCCTTTTCTGTTGTTTGAGTCTGTGACTCTGCTGGATGTTTATAATCACTTTTAGTCACATTTATTGACATTGAAATCATAATCACTTGCAGCATTTTTTTGTACTAAGTAAAGGACAGCCCATGTGATGGTTATGCTCTAAAGAGCGATCAGTATCAATCTCAGAAGAGTGGTGGCTTTGGTCTTGACCTAGACACTGGCTTTTTGGGAGGGCAAATACCTTGAGTGCTATTTCAAGTGCCATTCCTAACTTGAACCAACATTGAGATGAATTCCATGGAAGACAATAATAGATTATTTCCAAATTATCACCACTTTCAAGATACAGCTATCATGCACAGCCTTAGCCAGTACTCTGTTCATTGCTCTAGCTCTCAATCTCCAATATCATAACATTTAATCTTAATGAAGATTGAAGATAATGTTGAAATTCAATTTCAAGTTGAGGCTATTGTCATGTGCACAAGTAGTGTGAGGTACAGGTGTAATGAAAAACTTGCTTACAGCAGTATCACTGCAGGTAGGTACAGACAATGCATGGTATATAAATTATACAATGTTCACTCCATTAGGCAAGTAAATGCGCCGAGATTTTTAAAATGTTTTTTCACCCATAACATGGAGCACAGGTTCCTATGGAGAACCAATATTTCCTACCACAGTAAGAGATACATAGAAAATTCTTTCGTTATATTACCTGCATTTATCAGCGGTAAACATTCACCAAGGAATTATGCACTCATATACGAGACTCCCTCCCTTCCTTTTATTTCATGACACTTTCCCGAATGCAGTGATTGACTTCTACCTACCATGTTTCTGCCCAGCTGACCAGACTACCTGTATCTTCTCGCAGTCTTCTCTTCATAGTTAACAGTATAATTTCCTTGTATCATCTGCTACCTAAAACAGGGAGCTGAGTGCTGAGCCTTGAGGAACCCAAATGTAGCTATTTTCAGTTACAAAACTACTGGTAAATTATTACCCTATTCTTCCTACCACTATGCCAAATTTGGATCCAATTTGCCATTTTCCCTTGGAACCTACATACCTTTTTATTTTTAAACCAGCCTGTGGTGCGTGACTTTGTAAAAACATCTTGTTCAAATCTTTTTAAATTACATCAAGTGCATTGACCCTCCTGTAATCACTTGGGAAAATTTAATAAGTGCACACCGACTGTCCCAGATTATTGTATCGCTTTCTAAATGATTTACATTGCCAGTAAAAATTGCTTCCAATACCTTTTCACCAATGAAATTCTGTAACTACTTCCTTTATGTCTTCCTTCCTATTGTAGGCAAGGTAAAACATCAGCATCATTCCTGGAGGAAGAGATGATTGAAAATGGATGATCTGCACTTCTGTAATATCCTCCTGAATTCCTTGCTGCAGTCTGTCATAAATTTTATTAGGGACTTGTGATTTATCCACCTTGAATGGTTAATAGATCCTCATTTACAAAGCTCATTATAACTGGTACTTCATACTCAGTGTACCCAAACTACATTTTCATATGGCTCCCTCGTTTGTAGAAAGATTATTACATGCCCTTCCCAAATTTTTATCCTCCACATATATGTTACTTCTTTGGTTCTGCTTTGACCCTACTATTTTCCGTGTTATGCTCCAAATCGCTATGAGCGTAAGAACACATTTTTGATTGCCCTTAGAGTTTATCTTTCAACGTTCTCTCATATCCTCTATTCACTTCCTGAATTACACTTCTAGTCTTCCCGCCCACCCTTCCCCCACACTTTTCCTGTTCTTCTTAGCATTCTGAACTATTAAATTCTCTGCATCTAGAAAACATTAGTTCTTTTTTTTTTGCTTTTCCCTCATGCAATTGGATGTTGTCTTCCTAGAACTGTAGACTTGGCATTCTCACTCATCTGGATTGAAAGTATGCACTCCCCCTGCACCATATGAAACACCTTCCTGCCTATGTCCAATTTCTCTGATTTATCTTCAAGTGGCCCGTTCCAGTCCACTGTTGCTATGTGATCTCACAGGTTCAGATTCAGATGAGTTTTCCTCACATGAAGCTCAAGAACCACAGTGTAGTTGGCAATAATAAATACAGAGACAAGTACAGAACAATAGAATTGTGCAAAGTAGGATGCTAAAATGAAAATAAGCAAACAAGTAGATATAAGGGTTTGAAACTTGGCAGCATCATTGGGAAAGGGATGTGAAAGAGGAGATTGGTTCAGAAGTCCTGTATCTTCTTCTAGAAGTAGAACATAGGAAAGGGCATTACCAGGGTGGCAGGCATCCTTGATGATACTATTAGCCTTCTTGAAGCAACACACCATGAAGATGGACTTGATGAGAGGGAGTGACCAGCCTGTGTCAGACTGTGCTGTGTCTACTGGACCAGAATATAAAGTTGGTGCCAAATCACCCCATCAGGAGCAACCCATCAGGATACTTCTATAGTGCAGCTATAGAAGTTCAAAAGAATTTTCATAGACAAATCAAATTTTATTAGGCACCTAATAAAGTACATATGCGGATATGTTTTCTTGATCACCACATCAGTTTGAAGGGATCAAAACTGTCCCAGCATAGTAACATTGGCTGCAACCTTTTCAGAATTTCCATAATCTAATATAACAGCACCAAATAAATGTTCTTCCACCTGGATAACATTATACCCTGAGATTAATCCAATTTTTTCTTCCTGGTCTTGTGTTTGCAGCATACTGGTTGAGGTTTTCTCCTGAACACGGTTTAGGAACTGCGTGTCATCTTTTTCCTTTGCCACCACAGTGATTTTGCACATTGGCAATTTGCTGTTGAATTTCTCTCTGTTTTGGAAATTGACAGAACACTGTTAATAGTGCTTTGCCCCTCTTTTTTTCTTTAGCTCATTTGATGTGGCATCATGAGGTAACCCTTCAATCATGCCATCCCTCTTCAGAGCTGAGATGATTTTGAGCCTTATTATGTCTTGTTTGAAAATCTTGTTAAAGGCCAATCATTAAATCCTGTTAAAGAAACAGGTTCCTTTTTTTTACAGATGTCTGTAAGTCTATATTGTCCGTAAATCGGAAAACACACAAGAATACCTCCACATTGCTCCAAAAGAACATAAGATTAATAAGGAAATACAATACCTATAAGAGGAAAGAGACAAAACTAGTTCTGCCATTCTTAGGAAGAAATGCTTGTACCTTTATCAGATTTCTGAATTTAATAATATCATGTAAGCTCATTTGAATGTAAGTTGCTCGTTCGTAACCTGAGGTCAGTCCATACCAGGAATATTAAACTCTCATTTCTGGCCCTTTTTATGTTTCCATTTTACTATAATACCATACATTTACGTGCTTTTAACTCATCTAATTTATATGTCAGGTTATTTGCTGTTAAGTGTATCGACAAAGATAGTGTTTATCCTGCCTTCCAAACCCTCTGCTTTTCTGTGACTGATTCATTTGTCTGGAATTCTGGTCTCCTTGGTGATATTGACCTGATGACAGTCATTCATTGATGCCTACCACTGATTCATTACATCAAAATAACACAGAAACTCTCCAAACCTCCCCGCAATTAAAGACACTTCTCTGCATTTCAATTTAAAGATATCACTGAGCTAAAAATAGAGACAGGGAAGAGGTAAAGAAGCTTAGATTCATTTAGAAAAGCTGAATCAACCTTTTGCAATATCGAACATTATAGTAATGAGATCTTCTAAATAATCCACAGACAAAATTGAACTGACATTATCAGTGACAGAAGACATAGGTCAAGATAATCAGACAGTTCAGTTTCCAGTGTGGGCTCCATTGGTAATAAACTTTATTTTTAATAGCACAGATGAGAATTTAGTGCAATTTTATAGTAATTTTATGAAAGTATAAGACAAAATTTCAGAGGTTGCATTATTTGTTCATTACTGACCAATGAAAATAGTGTCTGTGTCAACCAACTGAGATTACAGTGAAAATATATCTTCAAAAATATTATTTCTTATCTAACAAGGAAAAGGTGGTTTAGTATGGTATATCCTGGATATATTTTGTATTCCCCAAAAGCACATTGCTAAAATAACTTAATTGGACTTTTATAAACATAGTCATGTGGTTGATATCCAATGCTGTGCCTTTGAATGAACAATATAGAGACCAGAACTACAAAAGTGGAAGATACAAAAGCTTGAAAGTACATAAGCACATATCACTAGGCTCAAGCATAACTTCTGTACTCTTCAATGGACCTCCTGTACGATGGTATGAACTCGTCCTCACCATACACCTCTCTATGTGCTTGCACTTTATTGTTTAACTGCATTGCCTGTATCTTCTACATTATTCTGAATTGTTATTGCTTTACCTTATTCTACCTCAATGTACTCTGTGATGATTTGATCTATATGAACAGCATGCAAGAGAAGCTTTTCACTGTAGCTTGGTACTTGTGACAATAATAAACCAATACCAATAACAAAATATAACAGGTTGTTTATTTAACAGAACAATTTAATTCAGTAAAATATGCAAGAAATACAAGACAATACATGAAATATTTTGTCTTCACAGTGCTAGTGTAGTTAAATTTATGCATTCATTGTGTTGTTTTGTCAATACATCATAATGTCATCAACTTGATACAGTCAATATGGAAACCACAAATTCCACTCATCTGGCCCCTTTGTACAATCTGCCTTTTAAATGATTGCGAGCCAATTACACAAGACCCAGACCCTCAGACCCTCAGTGTCTTATGGTATCGATATTGTAAATTGCAACCCTTTCCAACAAATCCCTTGTGAAGGAAGAATCCCTTGGGAGAAGCCCCCTCAATTCAAAGTACATTGAGTTTTTATACCTTTAAGCACAAAGATAACAACAGGTGATAAAATAGAACTTCAATAATTATTATTGCATGAAACATCGATTGTTTATTCTCAACCATAGATGCTGCCCAACCTGCTGAGCTCCTCCAGCACATTGTGTGTATTGCTCTAGATTTCCAGTATCTGTGGTAATTGTTGTGACTACTATTGCACTATCTACTTCAATTAATTAATTGGTCAAATGGCTTGATGGATTTGTATATTTACCAAATAATTCATGTAGATAATCTAAACACTTCTGAATCCATAAACACAGAATACATGATTGATTTACTAATTGAAACTGATGGAAATGTTCTGAGAGGTGACATTAACTCGATGGGCTGAATGACCTCCTTCTGAGTAATAAGGAAATGTGACATTATATACTATTACACTGCTGACTATAAATTGGCTACTCTATCTGATATTACAGTATTAACTACAAAAGTGATTCAAAAAAGACAACATAAAAAGAGGTGTATAACTAATTAATTTTTTTCACTCATCCTTAGTGTTGAATCCTGATGTTTTTAGTGATCCAAATGTTTTTTGGATGTCAAGGATGAGGCATAAAACTTCTTGCTTACAGCCATTTTATTAAATGTTACAAGAATAAAAAGAACTGACAATGAAAAAAGCAGTTGTGGTCAGCTTATACTCAGACTGGAGATAATAAAGTTCAAGTGATAACAATTAACTTACAAAATAGCCAGGTTCACTAGCATGACATCTGCTACTGAAAGCTAAGAAGCTTCAGAAAAATACAGAAGCAACTGCACTGTAATTTCTGGAAAATCCACTGAGCAATTACATGTATATAGTTAATTGAATAAAATTACTAGCAAGCAAGCATAGGAAAGTTAAACTGCAAAAAAATAACAATCCTGCATCCCAATCCAAAACTAGATTCAAAGCATAAAAGAATTCTGTGATAGTTCTTCTAGAGCCAGTTCCTTGATTATATTCACACTAACTTCGGGTGTGTTCCCAGCATTTTCTTTAAAACTGCATTATCTGGAACCAATTGAAGGAGAAAGATACAACGGGTGATTCTTCTAGAGATAGAGGAAGTGGATTTGGAAGATTCTGAGGGTAGTTCCAAGCTCCATTCTCTGTTTCCAATGGCCAAATGCATCTTTTCATCTCTTACGGTTGAAGGTTCTGAAGAAAAATATTCACTAGAAGTGTTACTAGTTAATTGTAGATTCGAATTCAAAGTGCCAGTCAGCAGGTGCAAAGGAGATTGTGAATCTGTCTAGTTGTCAGGAGGTGAAGGAGCAGATGGTACTGTGGTACAAAAGTGAGGATTCTCTCTCACACAATTCCAAGGACCCAAGTGCAATCCTGACCTTGGCATTATGCACGTGGAGTCTGTGTTCTCCACGTGGCTGAGTGGGATTTCCCCAGATGCTCTAGATTCTTCCCAAATGCACAAATTGTAGGTTAATTCACACATCACTGTTCTTCTGGACACTCCAAAGTTCAAAGTAAGTTTATTATCATAGTATCATATACTACCCTGAGTTTAATTTTCTTGCAGGCATTCACAATAGAACAAAGAAATACAATAGAATTAATGAAAAACTACTCACAAAGACTGATAAGCAACCAATGTACAAATACAAAAAAGACAGACTAAATAAATAAGTGAATAAATAAATAAAACTGAGAATGTGAGTTGTAAAATCCTTGAAAGTGAGTTGTAAATTCCTTTGTGCTCAGTGATTAGTTCAGTGCTGAGGTGAGTGAAGTTATCCATACTGGTTCAGGAAGACAAGGTAATTCCTTCAAACTGTTGTCTGATCAGACGTGAGGAGGGAACATTGTGGAATGTGCAGGAAGAATCTCTTAGGAGAATCCCCCTCAACTCAAAGTACATTGAGTGTTTATACCTTTAAGCACAAAGATAACAGCAGGTGATAAAATAGAACTTCAATAGATACTATTGCATGAAATATTTTTTCTAAACCATAGATGCTGCCTGACCTGCTGATCTCCTCCAGCACATTGAGTGTATTGCTCTAGATTTCCAGTATCTGCAGTAATTCTTGTGTCTACTATTGCACTATTTACTTCAATTAATTTGGTGTGGTCAAATGGCTCAATGGATTTGTATATTTACCAAATAATTCATACAGAAAATCTGGATATTTCTGAATCCATAAACACAGAATACATTTGAATACGTCCATGATTGATTTACTGAATAGAACTAACAGAAATGGCCTGAGAGATGGCACAAAATTCAATGGACTGAATGGCCTTTATCTGGTTCTTATGGAAATATGACATTATATAGTATTACCTTGCTGACTATAAATTGCCTGACTCCTTCTGATATTACAGCATTAACTACAAAATAGATTTTAAAAAGACTATATGGAAAGAAATGCATAACTACTTAAGTTCTTTCACTTGTCCCTAGTGTTGAATCTTGATGTTTTTACAATCGAAAAATGAGACATTAAACTTTGTACTTAAGCTATTTTTTAAATGTAATCAACAGGCATGAAACAGTACATTCTGATCCCCCTATCATTTTGGCAGATTTTAACCAGGCAAGCTTGATAAAGTCACTAAATAATTATTATCAACAAATCACCTGCAGTACCAGCAAAGATAACACACTGAAACACTGTTACACCAAATTCAGGAGTGCCTACTGTACCATCCCACAGCCACATGTTGGTATGTCCGATCAGCTCAAGTCAAGTCAAGTCACTTTTTATTGTCATTTCAACCATAGCTGCTGGTACAGTACACAGTAAAAATGAGACAATGTTTTTCAGGACCATGGTGCTACATGAAACGGTACAAAAACTACACTGAACTATGTAAAAACAACACAGAAAAAAACTACACCAGAATACAGACCTGCCCAGGACTGCATAAAGTGCACAAAACAGTGCAGGCATTACAATAAATAATAAACAAGAAGCTGGCTGTACTTCTACTCCCAGAGTATAGGCAGAGTCTGAAGATGGCAGCACCAATAGTGAGGACCAGGAGATATGGACTAGGGAAGTACAGGAGAGCTTTGAGGACTGCTTTGAAACAGTAGTCTGGACTGTGTTCAGGGAGTCACCTTTGAGCCTGGATGAGTTTGCCACAATTGTCAACAACTTCATTAAAATCTGTGTGAATGAGTGTGTGCCTATGAAAACTTACTGTACGTTCCCTAACCAAAAGCCATGGATAAACCAGGAGGTTTGTAGTCTGCTGAGGGTTGGATCGGTGATATTTAATTCTGGTGACCCAGGTCTGTACAAGAAAACCAGGTGTGACTTGTGGAGCGCTATTTCAAGCGATGTTGCAGGCAACATTGGATGCACATTAACTCTGGTAGGGCTTGCAGGCTATTACTTCCTACAAAGCAAAACCCAACATCATGAATGGCAGCAATACTTCACAACCAGACAAGCTGAATGCCCTTTATGTTTGCTTTGAAAAGGAGAATAAAGCCACAGCTGTAAAGATCCCAGCAGCATCCGATGGCCCTGTGATCTCTATCTCAGAGCCTGATGTCAGGCTGCCTTTCAAGAGGGTGAACCCTCGCAAAGGCAGCAGGGCCCACTGGGGTAACTGGTAAGTCTCTGAAAATGTGCCAACCAACTGGCAGGAGTATTCGAAGACATTTTCAATCTCACAATGCTATGGTTGGAAGTTCCCACCTGCCTCAAAAGGGCAACAATTATATCAGTGCCAAAGAAGAGCAGTGTGAGCTGCCTTAATGACTATTGTCCAGTAGCACTCACATCTATGGTGATGAAATGCTTTGAGAGTTTGGTCATGGCTAGAATCAACACCTGTGTCAGAAAGGACCTGGACCCACAGTAATTTACCTATCCCCACAACAGGTCTACAGATGTGATCTCAGTGTCTCTCCATACAGCCTTGGATCACCTGGACAATGCAAATAGCGATGTCAGGATGCTGTTTATTCACTATAGCTCAGCATTTAACACCATCATTCCTACAGTCTTGACTGAAAAGCTATGGAACCTAGGTCTCTGAACCTCCCTCTGCAAATGGATCCTCGACTTCCTAACTGGAAGACCACAGTCTGTGCGGATTGGAAGTAACATCTCCACCTTGCTGACAATTAACACTGGCACACCACAGGGGTATGTGCTTAGCCCACTGCTCTACTTTCTCTACACCCATGACTATGTGGCTAGTCGTGCTTCATACAGCATCTATGAATTTGCTGATGATATTACCATTGTTGGCTGAATTTCAGATTGTGATGAAAGGGCATACAAGAGAAAAATATAGCAGTTAGTTGAGTGGTGTCGGAGCAACAATCTTGCACTCAACATCAGCAAGACCAAAGACAAGAGATAACAAAAATTCCAGTGATAATAATCAACCTACAAAGTAGCCAGATTCAAGTGGTGTGAGACCTGCTACTGAAAGTTAAGAAGCTTCTAGAACACTACAGAAGCAACTGTACCTTAATTGCAGAAAATCCACTAAACAATTACTTACATTTACTCCCCCCACCTTTTAAATTTACTCATTGTCTTTTCTCTCCAGTCCTGCTGAAGGGTCTCAGCCCGAAACATTGACTGTACTCTTTTCCACAGATGCTGTCTGGCCATCTCAGCCCTTCTAGTCCGTGCCGAACGCTTACTCTCACCTAGTCCCACCTACCTGCACTCAGCCCATAACCCTCCATTCCTTTCCTGTCCATATACTGTTATGACCTCAGCCCCCTCCTTTGTGAGAATCGCAAGAGAGAGAAAGAGAGAGAGCCTTACAGTTTGGAATGTGGGCTGGTCGCTCAACAAGACAAAAGCCTTGGACATAGCCATTGTCTTGGGAGACACCTTTGTGGAATAAGGAACTGGCCTACATGCAGACCCTCAGGGCAAGGTGAGATGGGTGATGGGGGAAAGATTGCCTCGCCCCCCGACCCTGATGGACATCGACAACCCTGCCAGTCCAGATAAAAGGTGGGCTGCCGAGGCGGGGCCTCAGACGCACCAGAAGACATGCTAGAAATCCTGCGACAGCGTTTTGATAGCGACAGCCGGTGGTGGGGTTCGTGTGCGCCTTTTCCTTGCCTGGGATTGGCGACCTCACTACGGAAGAACGGCTTAGCTACAGGGGAGGCCACAGATGAGAGTCCATTCCCCAACGAGACTTCCGACGAACCGAACTCCTACAGGTTGGAAAACCTGTCGGGTAACTGTTTCATTCAATCTCTCTCTCTCTTTTCTAACAAAAGTGCACCAACACGACACCACAACAGACGGCAGCTGGTGGAACTGCAGTGGCCGCAAGAGACTTTCAGATATACAGCGAACAATATATACATTACCCCTAGACAACGATAGAGCTTATTTCTGATTGATTATTACTATACCTGTGCTTTAGATTGAGTTGTGACGACGTATATGATCTGAATGTTTTGTATTAACCATACGTTTGTGCCCCTTTATAAATAAAAACGTTTGAAAATAGTAGCACCAGGCTTCAGCGGACCTATCTATCTTTGCTGGTAAGTCACCCGGTTACTGGGGAACGTAACAATACCTAACCAATTTTTTTTAATGACAAAATCGAACCTGCCTCTACCACTTCTACCGGAAGCTCATTCCACACAGCTAGCGCTCTCTGAGTAAAGAAGTTCCCCCTCGTGTTACCCCTAAATTTTTGCCCCTTAACTCTCAACTCATGTCCTCTTGTTTGAATCTCCCCTACTCTCAAAGGAAAAAGCCTATCCACGTCAACTCTATCTATCCCCCTCATAATTTTAAATACCTCTACCAAGTCCCCCCTCAACCTTCTACACTCCAAAGAATAAAGACCTAACTTGTTCAACCTTTCTCTGTAACTTAGGTGCTGAAACCCAGGTAACATTCTAGTAAATCTCCTCTGTACTCTCTCTATTTTGTTGACATCTTTCCTATAATTCAGTGACCAGAACTGTACACAATACTCCAAATTTGGCCTCACCAATGCCTTGTACAATTTTAACATTACATCCCAACTCCTATACTCAATGCTCTGATTTATAAAGGCCAGCATACCAAGAGCTTTCTTTACCACCCTATCCACATGAGATTCCACCTTCAGGGACCTATGCATGCACTATTATTCCTAGATCACTCTGTTCTACTACATTCCTCAATGCCCTACCATTTACTATGTATGTCCTATTTTGATTAATCCTACCAAAATGTAGCACCTCACACTTATCAGCATTAAA
Organism: Hemitrygon akajei; assembly: GCF_048418815.1. Taxonomy (NCBI): domain Eukaryota; kingdom Metazoa; phylum Chordata; class Chondrichthyes; order Myliobatiformes; family Dasyatidae; genus Hemitrygon; species Hemitrygon akajei. The sequence goes on from NC_133144.1 coordinate 26,390,316, forward strand.
CTCCATCTGCCATCTTTCAGCCCACTCTTCAAACTGGCCTAAATCTCTCTGCAAGCTTTGAAAACCTGCTTCATTATCCACAACACCACCTATCTTAGTATCATCTGCATACTTACTAATCCAATCATCCAGATCATTAATGTATATGACAAACAATAGTGGACCCAGTACAGATCCTGAGGCATACCACTAGTCACTGGCCTCCAACCTGACAAACAGTTATCCACCACTACTCTCTGGCATCTCCCATCCAGCCACTGTTAAATCCATTTTACTACTTCAATATTAATACCTAATGATTGAACCTTCCTAATTAACTTTCCATGTGGAACTTTGTCAAAGGCCTTACTGAAGTCCATATAGACAACATCCACTGCTTTACCCTCGTCAACTTTCCTAGCAACCTCTTCAAAAAATTCAATAAGATTTGTCAAACATGACCTTCCACACACAAATCCAGGTTGACTGTTCCTAATCAGACATTGTCTATCCATCTCTAAGAATACTTTCCACTACTTTACCCACCACTGACGTCAAACTTACAGGCTGATAATTGCTAGGTTTACTCCTAGAACCCTTTTTAAACAATGGAGCCATATGAGCAATATGCCAATCCTCTGGCACCATCCCTGTTTCTAATGACATTTGAAATATTTCTGTCAGAGCCCCTGCTATTTCTACACTAACTTCCCTCAAGGTCCTAGGAAATATCCTGTCAGGATCTGGAAACATATCCGCTTTTATATTCTTTAAAAGTGCCAGTACTTCCTCTTCTTTAATCATCATAGTTTCCATAACTACCCTACTTGTTTCCCTTACTTTACACAAATCAATATCCTTCTCCTTAGTGAATACAGAAGAAAATAAATTGTTCAAAATCTCCCCCATCTCTTTTGGCTCCACACATAGCTGTCCACTCTGATTCTCTAAGGGACCAATTTTATCCCTCACTATCCTTTTGCTATTAATATACCTGTAGAAACCCTTTGGATATAACTGTAGAAACCTACTATCACAACTTTATGTTTCCTGCAACTGTCAGCATCTCTCTACATATTTATTCCTCTAAATCTCATGGACTGTTTGGTGGTCTATAATACAATTCCATTAACATGGTCATACTGTTCTTATTCCACAATTCCACCCACTAGATGAGTTCTCCAGTTCATCCTGACTGAATACTGCTGTGACATTTTCCCTGACGAGAAACACTCCCCTTCCCCCTTTAATCCCTCTAGCTCCAGCATGTCTAAAATATCCAGTTTATTGAGTTTATCCCGGAATATTGAACTGCTAGTCCTGCCCCTCCTGCAACCAAGTCTCACCAACGACTACAATGTCATAATTCTATGTGTTGATCCATACCCTAAACTCATCTGCCTTTCCTACAACTTGCATTGAAATATGCAAAACTCAGAGCATTAGTTCCACCATGCCCAAACTTATGACTCTTGATTTTGTCTGCAGTCTGAACAATATCTGTCTCTACAACCACTCCACTATCTGTTCTGGCACTCTTGTCCCATCTCTCTGCAACTCTAGTTTAAACCATGCCTCCTCCTGTGTATTATAGCAAACCTTCCCACTAAGATATTAGTTCCCCTCCAGGTGAGGTGCAAACCGTCCCTTCTGTTCAGGTCCCACCTTCCCTGGAAGAGAGCCCAATGATCCAAAAATCTGAAGCTCTCCTCCCTACACCAACTCCTTCACCATGTGTTAAACTATATGATCCTGCTATTTCTGGCTTTCTGGCACAGATAGCAATCCAGAGATCACCACCCTGGAGGTCCTGTCCTTTAACAACTTAGCACCTAACTTTGCAGAACCTCATCCCTCTTCCTAACCATGTTAGCCTTATCCCTCTTCCTACTGAAGTGCTTCTACATGGACCACAACCTCTGGTTGATCACTCTCCCACTTCGATCTGAGATGTCCTGGACTCTGGCACTCGGGAGGCAACATACCGTCTGGAATCTTGATCTTGTCCACAGTACCTCTTTTCCGTTCCCCTAACTAATGAATGTCCTGTCACCACAGCTCAGTTCTTCCCCCCCCCCCCCTTCTGAGTCACAGAGCCAAACTCAGTGTCAGAGTCCACTGTGACTTTCCTCAGCTAGGTCACTGCACTTCTGATCTCTGTCTTACCTACAGGCAAAGTATTCTGCACACATAGCACCAATGTTAATCTGTGTGTGATGTATTTCACCACTGCAACCGTGGGGTGCAGATGCATGAATAGAAGACAGTGAAATTATGACTTATTGGGAGGAAGCAAGCCCACTTTTTGTACTATCATTATAGATTCCACCATCAAAGTCAACTATGGCCACTTCTCCCTCTCTTAGAGTTAAAAGAGCTTTATAGCATTGAAACAATCCCCTTGGTCCAATTCATCCATGCTGACCAAGATGCACATCTTTATTTTTTTTTATTTATTGAGATACAGTGTGGCCCTTCTGGCCCTTTGAGACACACCACCCAACAATCCCCAATTTAACCCTAGCCTAATCATGGGACAATTTACAATGACCATTAAACCCAGCAACTGGTACATATTTGGACTCTGGGAGAAAATGGAAGCACCCGGAGGAAACCCACTTGCTACACAGAGAATGAGAAAGTATAAACTTCTTACAGGCAGCTTTGGGAATTGAACCCAGGTCGCTTGTACTGTAAAGCATTGTCCCATTTTCCTGCAACTGGTCCATAATATTTTCCTATTGATGTACTGTACCTTTTAAATATTGTTCTTAAACAAGCATTGTTATTGATCTCGCTCAACGAGTTCCTCTGGAAGCTCAGTCCATGTACAGTATTTTCTCTGCCCTCAACTTCCTGTCTACTCCTAATCACTCTAATCATCTCCCTGATATGTTCACCTCTATTGTCATATTGTCCAGATGACTGTAGGAATTGAGGGGCACTGCCTCTACATCACTCTTAATAATCATATCGTGCCAGCCAAAGCTACTTAGGTACCTTCTACATTGAGAACAACCACTATTACAGCACCCAAAGGTTAGATTACTGTTCACACACATTTAATGACATTGAGAGACATTGATAGGATGCAGAAGTGGGCTGAGAAGTTGCAGATGGAATTCCACCCAGATAAATGTGAGGTGGTACACTTTGGAAGGACAAACTCCAAGGCAGAGTACAAAGTAAATGGCAGGATACTTGGTAGTGTGGAGGAGCAGAGGGATCTGGGGGTACCTGTCCACAGATCCCTGAAAGTTGCCTCACAGGTAAATAGGGTATTTAAGAAAGCTTGTGGGGTGTTAGCTTTCATAAGTCCAGGGATAGAGTTTAAGAGACGTGATGTAATGATGCAGCTCTATAAAACTCTAGTTAAGTCACACTTGGAGTACTGTGTCCAGTTCTGGTTGCCTCACTATAGGAAGGATGTGGAAGCATTGGAAAGGGTAGAGAGGAGATTTATCAGGATGCTGTCTAGTTTAGAGAGTATGGATTATGAACAGAGATTAAGGGATCTAGGGCTTTACTCTTTGGAGAGAAGAAGGATGAGTGGAGACATGATAGAGGTGTACAAGATATTAAGAGGAATAGACAGAGTGGACAGCCAGTGCCTCTTCCCCAGGGCACCACTGCTCAGTACAAGAGGACATGGGAAGGGAAGCTCAAGGGGGATATTAGAGGAAGGTTTTTCACTCAGAGAGTGGTTGGTGCGTGGAATGCACTGCCTGAGTCAGTGGTGGAGGCATATACACTAGTGAAGTTTAAGAGACTACTAGACAGGTATATGGAGGAATTTAAGGTAGGGGGTTATATGGGAGGCAGGGTTTGAGGGTCGGCACTACATTGTACTATTCTATGTTCTATGTTCTAATCATTTTGATTTCTCTTTGATTCAGTTGGTGAGACTGGGAACAGGCTCCCCACAGAGCAATATCTGTAGTACACAATGCAATTCCTGATGAATCTCAACAAATATGAACTCTATCTGAACAAGAAAGTACGAATTATGAAGTAATTTTGACTTCTGTCCTCTTCCTGATGAAGGGTCTCAGCCCAAAATGTTGACCTCCAATGATGCTGCCTGATCTGCTGAGTTCCTCCAGTACTTACTCAAGCACTCCAATATCTGCAGGATCTCCTGTGTTTACAAATGATATGCAATACACCAAGGGTACATTCTCACTCAAGAGTATGGCAATATACTGCATAACCTCAAAGAATATTTAGGATTGAGCACCATGCCACTTTGAAGTACCATATTTATCAGACTTACCCCAGGCCCTTGTCTCAAATCACCCTTATGTTGTATCTGAAAATATAACAGTCTCAAGCATGTTTTAACATTCCATGCACAACAGTCTGTAGCATTTTCAAAGAATGGTGCAAAAAACAAAAAAAAATACATCCAGTGAGTGGCAGTTCTGTAGAGAAAATGTCTTGTTAATGCGGGAGGTCAGAGGAGAATAGCCTGACTGGTTCAAACTGACAGGAAGGCAACAATAACTTAAATAAATGCATGTTACAACAGTGGTGTACAGAAGAGCATCTCTAAATGTACATGTTGAATCTTAAAGTGGATAAGCTTCAGCAGCAGAAAACCATGAACATACCCTCAGTGGCTGCTTTATTAGGCACAGGAGGTTCCTAATAAATTGGCCATGGAGTGCAGAGTACATTTGGAATCTGTAATGGAAATAATATCATCTTTTTTGTTTCCCCCTTCCATTGAGAACTTATTCAGCTTAAAAAATAGCCTTTTTTACAATTCCAATATGTTCAATCATTTTGCCTCTGTGTTCTTTCAATGTCTTCAATCTCCTCATTGTACTCGACCATTCTAACTGCATTCACACTTATAATTTATCAATTGGTACAATTGCCTGACTTTTTAGCTCACTATTGATCTTTTTTTTATAAACTCAGCTTTTCAAATTGCTTTATTCACTGTTACTGAATATTGTTAGGGTAACATTCATTTATTATCAATCGAGCAACCTCTTTCTTGCTATTGATGTTTGCTTTTATTCTTTTGAAGAAACAGTCATTTCCTGGATTTTTTTTTCTTCATGATGAATTTCACCCAAATTCTAACTACATTCCAGTCTCCCTCGAGCTTAGTTTTGGAGTTTACTGACCTCATTACTTTTGAATCATCTGACTACTTAGTCTTTGTGCTGACAACATTCATGGGAATAGTGGACCAAAAGAGGTCCCCTGTAAGATTATTCAACAATACTCATTACCGCTCTCCACCAACCAGTTTCACATTTATGGAAATATTTCCACCAATTCCTCTTTCCTTATATCAGATTGAAATCCAGATACATTTATTTATCGCATGTATAGCAAAACATACAGTCAACTGCATCATTTGTGCTATCAACCAACACAATCTAAGGATATGCTGGGAACATCCCACAAGTGACACCACACATTCCGATGCTAATGTAGCATGCCCAAGATGTTCGCAGAACAATGCAAGCAGCAACAACAACAAAACATCCCACCCACTCACATAAACAATCCTCTAACCCCAAGATAGGCTGTCTCCGGTGGACTCATGGACTCGCAGACATTAGGCAACTTCCTCAGTGAACTCGCAGACATGCAGTCCAAGGGCTTTGGCCACCAGGCCTTGATTTCCAGACTTCTGATTAACCTTCAGGTTTTGATCTTTGATATCAACCCGAGGCCTCACTAATGATGATGAATAAGGACCCCGAACTCCAGACCTTGAGATTCAGACTTGCTGATAATGGGACCCCCAGAAAATAGGCCTTGAATTCCAGTCTCACCAACTCGTGTACCTAGGGGGTCACTAGCCTTTGTGCTTCCTGTCCACATGTAACTCCAATCCCAGAACCTGCCGAGATCTCGCTGATTGGAGGGTGGGGTTCGAGTTGGCTATCAGTCCCCATCCTTACCAGTCTGCTGGCTTGATTTCCAACCACTGACGTCCTTCATCACAAATCCATGTCACTGGCCAGACCTCTAATTCACCCATATCCCTATCCCTAAGACATAACCTGAACCTGAATTCCCCCCCCTCTGTCTCCAAAACCATCCATACAAACCTAAAGAAAAGTTAAGTCTGAGCTATAACCTTGATGGAGACTGTAGCCCTCTTCCATCATGTTTGGATACCATCTTAACTCCAGTATCGCCAAATCAGAAGTGTTACTGAAGTCAAAATACTCCACATCCACTGCCCTGTTATAGTTAATAAGTGTGCACAGAGTAAATTTAATCGACTGTCAGAGACCACAAAATAAGGTGCAACTAATAAAGTTGACTCCATTCCACTTTACATTGATGAGATATGGAGATAAATACTGGGCTCTGGATGATCTAATTGTAAATTGCGTTGCAACTAAAGCAAAATATTCAACACTATCCAGGCAGGTTTTTTTGATTAGCAGGTATCAGATTAAATATCATCTCTAAACCATCTGCCTATAGTGTGACCATTTACAAAATGCACTGTAGTTTCTCTAATCTCTGCCATGGACAGTCTCAAACCCAGCTGTGAAGGTGGAGGGGGAGGAATTTGGGAAAGGGGATAGATAGATATATAGATAGATAGATAGATACTTTATTCATCCCAAAGGAAATTACAGTTTCATGGTAATAAGTGATAAGTTACTTTAAAAATAAGATGTACAAGATTTACAAGTCAAAGATTACAAGACTTACAAGATTGTCAAGTTCACACTGATAAGATAGTTGTGCAAGAATTACCATTATATTATGCAGTAATGGATGCCCATTCACACTGTCCAGATACGAAGTGATGGTAGTTTTATACAGGGTGTGGTAAACAGAGCTAAACAGAGCTTAAACAGAGGTTAATAACAGTCTAACAGGAAGGAGTCATCGCTTCCCTAGCTATAGTTTGACTCATTATAGAGCCTAATGGTCGAGGGTAGAATGACCTCATATAGCACACTTTGGAGCAACACAGTTGTCTTAGTCTATTACTGAAAGTGCTCCTCTGTTCAGCAATCCCATCCCATAAAAATCCAGTGCTATAGAAACACCCTGTAAGAGGAAATATCTTCAAAGTTGAGCTACACCCTGGTACAATTTGAAAGACTGGCCTAGGATAAAGGACTCTGGTGTGTTGTTGCTGGCAGCCTTTACTCCAATAGGGGTGATAAGCTGAAGTAAGAAAGTACAGTAGTTACTCATCCAGGATATTCCAATAAATTTCCCAAGCTTGTATCCTGTACAGCTTGGAAGGAAAAGTATATTCGGAAGATGAGAACACCAACACAAACCATTCTAATTGGGACTTATATGTCCATTTTTTTCATCATCACTGAGTTTACTTCCAGGAATCCTCTGTACAAGACTTTATGGGAGTCCTTCAGCAGAAGAACCATAGAATTTCAAGAAAGCAACTCACTACCATCTTTCTCAAAGGCAAAAGGGGATGGGTAATAAATTTCAGCATTAGCGGTTACATCCACACTTGATAAAAGAACAAATTAAAAGAAAACTGCCATCTTAATAATGTGATGTTCCATCCAGATGAAGAATTTTGACTTCAAATGTCAATTGTCCTCCTCTCACAACAGAAGCTACCTGACCTCCCATTCTTCCAGATCTTCTTTGTTGCTCTTAAGTTCCAGCATCTGCAGTACCTTTTGTCTCCTGTTTCCCAATCCAGTACATTTGGCAAGAAAGTTTGAGAGCTTAAAGTGGCAACATTAAACAATTTACACATCCTTTAGTGATCTAGTCCATATGTGACCTCTGATCAACAACATCATTGACTGATTCTTAACTGTTTGCTGATGTGGCACAGAAAGCACACTGCTGTTGCTTGTGAAAATAATTTGCTGCCATGTTGTAATACGGCATGGTAACTGGGGAAGTAGTTCATGGAATGACACCTGAACTATAGCTATGCCAAACATGTACTTAATTTAGAAATTACCTAGGGTTACCCCTAGCCCTCTATTTTTCTAAGCTCCATGTACCTATCCAGGAGCCTCTTAAAAGATCCTACTGTATCTGCCTCCACCTTCATCACAGGCAGTCCATTCCACTCAGTCGCCACCCTCTGTGTAAAAAACTTACCCCTGACAGTCCCTCTGTACCTACTTCCAAGCACTTTAAAACTGTGCCCTCTCATGTTAGCCATTTCAGTCCTGGGAAAAAGCCTCTGACTATCCACATGATCAATGCCTCTCATCATCTTATATACCCGTGATGCTTGAATTCAATCTTGTATCTGTGTCCTCCAAGAAACGGGGGCCATCTTTGCATATGTGCTGCTGCTGTTAACGGAACACCCATCTGTGGATTGAAAATAGACACTAGTACTGGCTGATGATAAGTAATGAGGGTAAACTCTCTCCCATACAGGTACAAGTTGGAACCTTTTACATCCCAAACCAATCTCAAGGCCTCCCTGTCAATCTGTGTGTAATTATTCCCTTCAGCAGTAAGGAAAAATGATGCAAATATTAAGGGTCGCTAACTTCCATCAGTCATCATTCAGGTGACACGACTGCACTTATACCTTAAGACGAGGCATCACAGATAAGCTTCACTGGATGATGCGGAATATAATGTGTGACTGCAGTGTCTGATATCACCATTCCTTTATGTTTTGCAAATGCAACCTTACACTGCATTGTCCATTATCATTTATTTCTAATCCATAGTAATGAATTCAAGGGGTGAAGTACAGTAGCCATGTCTGGCAGGAACCTGTTATAGTAACTGACAAATCCTCAAAAGGACTGCAACTGTGACATGTTCTTTGTCATTAAGGCATCAGAAGAGCTTGAATTTTCTTGGCACACTTGTATAATAGATTTGCATCAATGATGTGACCACGGTAAGTGATGCTTGATTTAAAGAATTGTTGATTTGCGGGCCTGAGCCCAAAATCTTCTAATCTTCTTATCACTATCACTAAATTTTGGAAATGTTCTTTGTCATCCTTACTGGCGACAATAATATTATCCAGACAACACTGAGTCCCTGGGCAGCCTTGCAGAACCTGGTCCATTGCTTTCTGCCAGAGCGCAGGTGCAGATGCTATTCCAAAAAATAAGCCTATTATAGCGATAATGCCTTTGTGAGTGTTTATGGTGAGTAACACTTTGGACTCTTCTTCAATCTCCATCTGTAGGTAGGCCTCATCTAAGTCCACTTTGCTGAAGTATCTTTATCCAGAAAGGTTTGGAATGATCAAAGTTCAAAGTTCATCTATTATCAAGGTATGTATATATTATACAACCTTGAGATACATCTCCTGACAGGCAGCCGTGAGCCAAAGAAACCCAAAAGAACCAATTAAAAAAGACTGTCACACGCCCAATGTGCAGAGAGAAATAAAACTAATCAAGCAAACAATCACCAGCACCATCTTTAACTGGAAATGACCTCTATCCTTCCAAAGGGTATTGATCTACTTTCAGTACTGGGTTGATAGTGGCATTAAAATCACCATAGATCCTAACGGACCCATTCCTCTTGGCTATTGGGTTCACTAGTGATGTCCATGGAAAGAAATCCTACGGCCACCATGTGATCTAAATCACTGGCTACCTAATCATAAGAAACTGGACGGGTTTTATAAAACTTGAGTGTGTCATTTTAATTTAACACTATTTTATCATTGATATGTTCGAGTTTTCCCAAGCCATCCTTGAACACTGCATTATTTTCACAATATCAGCATTGCTCATATGAGCTGGTTTGCTTGCAGCAGTCAAATTTCCAAACAAACTGTATGTCTTTAAACCCCCAATGCACTCAGCAAAACTGGTACTCATTTCTCATTGGCTGTCCCATTTGCTTTAAAATACTACTCAATTTGCTCAGTATACAATATCCGGTTATCTCTTGTGCAATTGAATGCTTCAACCTTTCTAATATAGTCAGCCATTTTTGCTTTTATTAAATTTATGATTATTATCACCCAGTACTCAGTATTTATTGTTATGTTTTGTAACTTCAAAACATTAAATTCATTCAAAGGAAGACACTGGGGTCCAGGAAAGCAGGTCTAACTTCATGCTTACTTTTCAACCAGCACAATTGTATCTCATAGTAGCATTAGGATGTATTCAATTCACTTATTTTTACATATAACACATTGGGAATTATTTAAATGAACAAGAATGTTTAATCAATCAATATATTTGCAATATTACCCATAAACGACTGAAATATTAAAAATACATTTATACATTTGTGAATTTGTTCATTTTCTATCTTTTTTTAACTCGACCATGTCTGTCCCTTCCTGAAGAAGAATGCATGTTTTTTAACTCAACCATTTCTTGCTGCACTTTTTAAAAATCTGAACAATACACTGCACTTCACCATGTTGTTTGTTGTCTTGGATTCGTTTTTAAGATTTACTTGTTACCATTCCTACATTGCGTAACTCCTAAATATAAAACAAATTGAAAGAAAAACAGAGAGAGATGGGATAACTCTTGTACATTCTTAGTTTTAATTTTAGCAAGATGAGCGCATAATGACGTGGTGATGTAATGACATATTCCACTCACATATTTTTACATGCTGTGTAATCCATAATGAATTCTTTAAACAACAAAGAAAGCTTAATCAAACAATGTGTTTACAATATTACTGAAATATTAAATACACAACATCTATAATTGTTTTAAATCTAAAATTTCCTAGTTCTGAATGAAGGTTATCAAATGTAACAGTGCAGATATACAGAGGAATTTTGGTGTCCAGTTCTATACTGTATCACCCTAAAAGTGATTGCACAAGTTGTTGAAGGTATATGATATGTTTGTCTACATTACTTGAGGCTTAGAGTTCAAAAATCAGAAGATTAGTTTGTGGATTTATAACACTTGCTTAAGGCACACTTGGGGTATTACATTCAATTCGTGTCATCCCATTATAGGAAGGTTCTGGGGAGGGTTCAGAGCAGATTTACTAGGATGCTGTTGGATTAGTAGGAAGTTTGTATAAAGAGAGTTTGGATAAACTTAAGTTGTTTTCTTTAGAGCAACCGAAGCTGAGGAGAGATCTGAGAAGCATAGAGAGATTATATAAGCTTATGAGAGGTATATATTGAGTAGACTGCAGTTATCTTTTGCCCAGGATTAAAATCATACAGGCCAATCATTTAAGAAGAGAACAGCAAGTTCAAAGGAAAGGTTTAGGGTAAGATCTTTACCTTCAGGTAATATGGTGGTACGTTTGATCACAATGGCTTCTAAGGAGTCAAAAAAGGATGCTACTGGCATTTTTAAGCATCCTTTTTCTGTGATTGCAAGACAGTAGGATACTGTCTAGGATACTTAGACAGTATCTTTACTTTAAGTAGGATACTTAAAATACTGCAGGTCTGCTCAATCAGCAGGCTGTTCGTTGATGGAGAAATTGAAGGAGCTGGATTCGGTGCAGATAGTGAGGCTGCTTGCATCAGAGTCAGTGTGCGAAGGAGGTGTGCAGTGTAATAGCGAGTGACCGGCTTAGTTGCTTTGCTTGTGATTGCAAGACCATTTTGAACGTTGTTATGGTGGAATTATGCAAGTTTGATACGCTGATTTATTGGTAGTCAGCAGAGGCAGACGATGGGAGAGCTGCATGCTCTCAGTTATACCGAGGAACAGGCCTCAAACCACTGTGTTGCCTGATTACAGCCACCTGGAGAGAGGCTTCGAAGCCGGTGTGCTCCACTGGGGGTAGTATGGCATGGCATCTAGGCTGGAGTCAGTGCTGCTTCCCCACTCCCACCCCACCCCAGTATACACTTGGTGGAAGACAAGATGTATTGTGGTCGACTGTAGATTTTGGCGGCATTCATCGACTTGAGGCCTCAAGCTGCGATGACACCTGTTTACAACAGCCAGAAGACAGTTATCAAAGCCAGTACGCTCCACCGGGGACGGTGTGGCGTGGCGTGTTGGCTGGAGTGGCTGATTCCTCCCTGTAGTGCTCACTCAACAGAAGACAAGCTATAGTGTGGTTAATTACAGATTTCTGTGGCATACATGGACTCAAAGTCTGGTCCATTTTTCTTTGTGTGGTTGTATTTTACTGATATCTTACATGTGCTTGCTATCTGGTATGCGCTATGTGTGCTTTGTTCCGTGTATGACTGTTGGTACTGTATTTTGCAACTTGGCCCTGGAGTAACACTGTCTTGTTTGGCTGTATTCATTGGTATTCATGTATGGTTGAATGACAATTAACTTGAATTAAATAGAATTGAATTTACACAGAGAGCTGTGGGTACCTGGAATGCATTTCTAGGTGTAGTGGTGGAGGCACATATGACAGAGGTGTGTTACAGGCTCTCAGGTAGGCACATGAGCGTGCAGTGAATGGAAGAATACAGATATTTTGTAGGCAGAAAGATTAGTTTAACTAGTTTAAGTCTTTGTTTAATTATGCAGTTCAGCACAACATCATGGGCCAATAGTTTGGTTCTGTGCTGTATTGTTCTATGTTCTATATTTAATAATAGATAATTTAATAGTATTTCTTTGTCCATCAATTCTGCCTGATTTACTGAGAGTTTACAGTCATATATGTTTTATCAATCTGTTATATTTTTTACTGCAGATGGGTTTTACTGATTGAAAAACACTTTGAGATTACCTGTAATGGATATGGAAAGTGGAATGTACTATAAATGATCATTTTTCATTAGGAATATTGCTGCTCATTAAAATCAAGGCTCAGAGCTTTTTACCACAAGTGTGAGAAATTAATTTCACTCAGGGAAACAGATCATGAATAAAGGTGGGATTTCCTTTCACAGGTCCTCCTGGGGGTGTAAATGTTGGTAAAATACCAGAAAATACTGAAAACATTCAGCAGGTCAGAAAGGAGAAGAAGTTAGCATTTCATCTATTCAATCCTTCACAGAATTGAAGAGAGTAGATAAAAATAACACTTATGTATTTGTGTGTCAGGCCCAGCTAAGTTTCTAGTCAATAGTGAGCTCCAAGGTGCCGAGAGAAGTCAATGAATGTAAGGAGATGGTTGCTAGACTCTTCCCTGCACCAAGGGTAGGTATGGTAAGAATGAAAGAGAAGTGAGGAGGTTGAAGGGAGTTGGGTTTCAGAGTGTATGCAAGCATGAGCAGAGTGAAAGATGGAGGGTGGAAGTGCATGCAATTAAATGTACTGAGAAAATTATCCCAGTGGGGTGGGCTTTGACATCTCACTGCTTCTGAGATGTGATCCATTCAAAAAATAACATCACCATCCTCATGCTTTCTGTTGTGGAAGAACACAGGTGTTGAGGAAAAGCTGGAGGACTGAGATTCTGATGGAACGTTATCTTAAACTCCAGCTATTAAAAAACAGCAAATTAATCAATCTTCTGAGAATATGAATACATAGAATATAAATAATTCCACTGAATGTGTGTGAGAGTTGTTTAAAACTCTCTCAACACTTATAACCCTGCATTTTAAAAAAAAACTTTGTCAGTTTTTATCTGTTTATCAAATGTTTAATTATCATTATTTTTAATATGCTGGAGCTGCTCCTCTGTTCCATTTCTCCTGGTGTGTGATTCCCAGTAGGGACAACTAACTACAGGTTAGTTAAGCTTAAGAACAAACTAAAGTTCTCCAGGATCCTAGTGTTCAACACCATATGAAATGCAACTTAATTCATCTAGAACCCAAGAATATTGAGGTTTGAATTCTAGGAATTTGGAGCAAAGGAAGTGTCCTGTCATCTTGAAGTGGGATTAGTATCGATAGGTATGATCGCTGGCATGAACTGGGTGGGCCAAAGGGCCTGCTTATTGCTGTAGAGATCTATGACTTGCAATGCTTTTCACCCAATGCAGTGCTGTGGTTAAGATTCTAGACTAGCGTCAGTATGGAGTTGTAGCTTAAGCTCCAACATGAAAGCTGAAGAATTTACGTTCAAATCATTAATAAAATAATCTTACATCTTGTTCTTAAAGTCCCAAGATGGGTAGCAATCAAATTCCAATCACTTCTGAACAGTCCATGAACCATGAACATTACCTTGCTATTTTGCTCTCTTCTTGCACTATTTATCTTTTGTATTTTTTATTGTAACTCAGAGTAATTTTTTTTAATGTATTCACTGTACTGCTGCCAAAAGACAAGAAATTTCACAACATTTGTCAGTGATAATAAACCTGCTTCTGATCACAAAAAATGTACTTAGTTCATGAATAGTCATAAGGAAAACAAGAATGCTGCCCTTAAATGGTTTGACGTACACAAGACTGCCAGCTTACCAATGTGTTTCACTCCCATCTGCCTCCTCGAGTCAGGTGCAATTAGGGATGATATAAACATTGCCATTTCCAGTGATGGTAATATGCTGTGAATGAATAAATAAAACAAAAAGCACATACAATAGAGGCATTCAGAATCAGACAGAACACAAGTTCCTCTTCAAGACAGCATTGAGCTGCTCTCCCACCCAGTCAGGAGCCAGTTTAATATCTGATACAAAGAGAACCTATATGTTCAAGTCACCTGTTGAAAAAAAAGGGGAAATACAATCAGCGGCCACTTTATTAGGTGCACCTGCTCATTAACACAGATATTTATTTATTTATTTATTTATTTATTTATTTATTTATTTATTTATCTATTGAGATACAGCAGAGAATACACCATTCTGGCCCATCAGTTCCATTCCAGCAACCCCCAATTTAACCCTAGCCTGTTCACAGGACAATTTCCAATGAGCAGTTAACCTACCAACCAGTGCATCTTTGGACTGTGGGAGAAAACGAAAGCGCCAGGAGGAAACCCATGCCGTCATGTGGAGAACATACACCAGCAGCAGTGGGAATTGAACCAGGGTGGCCTGTACTGTAAAGTGTTGTGCTAACCACTACACTACCATGCTCTCTGATTCTACTATACTTTCGGGTCAGCTAATCATGTGGCAGTAAGTCAAAGCATAAATACATGCGGATGTGGTCAAGGTGTTGAGTTGTTGTTCAGAACAAACTTCAGAATGGGGAAGAAGTGTGATCTAAGTGACTTTGACCATGGAATGATTGTTGGTACCAGTCAGGGCAGAACCACGATGCCATCCAATGATATCACCAACATTCATCAAAAGAGAAGGACACCTCATGGGTCAGTGAGGTCTACACACCTACTACAGTGATAGGCTGCTCACAGACTCCTCCAGTAATGATCAACTGGCAAGCAGTCGGCACTGAAACTCTTGCTCACCTTCTGCATTTGCCTAGATGTCTAAATCTTCCTCAACACTAATCAGTGACTAATGGACACTTTAAACTGCGAAATGGAATCAAACATCTGCTTGTGCCCCATCTCAAAGTTTCTTTGCATCAAAGCCATCCAGGTATGCACTCAATTAAGCAATGGATCACTTAAACAATCTCCAAACCATAAATTGCAGGCTCTAACAGTCACAGAAGCACATTTAAGGTGAAAAACAGATGTAAAAGAAGAAAAAAAAAATTGTTTGCTATTTGGAAGATGTCGATCGAGGGAGTGGTGTACTCTGGTGCCATCTTGGCCGGAAATTTCTTTTTTAAGTATTTAATTTTCAGCATCTGCAGTTATTTTTTTTGGATTTCTATTTACCATTCGATTCCGTTCTCTGAGAAGCCACAGGGATAGCAAATTGAAACCAACACTCCCACTTCCTATGTAACGCACAGAGAACCTCAGTGTCAAGAGGCAAAGCATTCTGTCTCAAGAGCACCACTAGCAGACAGGTAACAATGCATTCCCACTGACAAAGTTCGTTAAATGTTTCCCCATCCCCTTCTACTCCAGGTACCTGCTAAAACTCCTACAACCCTCCCCCCACAAATCCTAAAAACTAAAAGGGAATCTCGTCTGACCATTCTCTTTAAAGTAGCTGTGTGATGCACTCCCAGACGTGGAGCTTAAAGATGGGTCAGCCCTCAGCTGCTTGCAGACAGGCCATGGAAGATGTGATCACCTGATCAATAAGTAGAACACAATGTTTGACTCAAGTTATACCTGTAGCCAGCCAGGTATGAAATCTTGTCTGAAGAATCCATTTCTGGTACTGTTCCAATTGTTGAAACTGCCGCACTTGAGCGAATAACAGTGAGTCAGTGGTAGTGCTGTCCCCACAGCTTCAGAGGTCTGTGCTCAATCCTGACCTCTGTTTCTGCCTAAGTGGAACTTATATGATCTTTCTGTGATCAACTGGGCTTCCTCCAGGTGCTCCAATTTCCTCCTACATTTCAAAGTATGCACATCAGTAAGTTTTTGACTAAATTATTCCAAGACTAGGTGGGTGGTGGAGGAATCTGGGGTCACTGAAGGGAAAGTGAGAGAGAATAGGTTACAGTGAAATAAGGGGAATGAGATTGCTCTGTGGGCTGGCATCAGCTCAATGGGCTGATTGACTTTCCAGGTTGTAAGAAAATACAAAATATATTGTTTTGTGTAGGAGCTTTCTATGTGAAAATTGAATGCACATTTCCTGTGTTAGAAACCTAATTTTGTACCATTGATAGCAAAGACATGAAGTGATGAAAGATGATGTTTGAACCTGAAATCTTTCTCCTCCTAGATAAGCATTTTTTTAAAATTCAGTGGGAAACTAAAACAGGGCTTTTCCTAGTCTGCCTGTACAATGCCTTCAACATTAAAATATTAATGGCTATAATATTGACTGTGTGCTCCCAGTATCAAAAATTAATTTGCGCCCTATTGCTATTGAAGTCTAATGGCCAGTATTTAAAATATTATTGCAATAATTTTCTGTGATAATGTTGGCACAGAGATTTGAAAACTGATTACAATGGGAGACACAGCCAAGTGTATTATATCAACCTTCAGTTCCAAATTCAGGCGTAAATATTTATTAAAACTGCCCAAAGTAGAGATTGTTCATTATGGAAATGTTAGGTTTTACCATGTGATAATGACAGTTATCTAGTTCAATTGAAACTGAATTTGATTAAGCAATGCACTAAGTTGCTCTAATCACTAAAACAAGCACAGTGCTTTAGCAGTGGGAAAGAAGAAAAATCACTTCAACACACGTCGATCAATAAGGTTGTGCATGCAGTCTTGGCTGCCTCCCATTCTTAATTATGCTGTCTAGGCAGACTAGGCCTTTTTCAGGCATATGTTCTATCAATCGTAGCTCAGTGGTACATCCATGCTGAACTATGGGACTCTCTTGTGGACTTCAGTTCAGAACTCTATTTGCTTGCACAATGGGTGTTCAACAGACTTAATTTAATATGGATTCTTTTATTTTTTATGGGTTCACTTTTATGGGCATGATGTGTTCTTTTTCTCTGCATGTTAGGTGATTGACAGTATTCTTTTTTTATATACTTTTTTTGGGTTTCTTTGTTTCCTGGCTGTCTGTTAGGATATGAATCTCAAGGCTGTATAATATATACATAGTTCTATAACTGTACTTTGAACTTTGAACACCTCAGCTCTAACGCAAAGCATGTTGGGATTCATCTCCAGCTTTGGAGAAGATTAAAACACCATGAAAGCAGGCCCTTAGTCCAATTCATTCTTGGTAACCATGAAGTTCACCAAGCTAGTCCCATTAGTCCATGATTGGCCCTATCCCTCCTGTCCATTACTTATCCAAACAACTTATTAATTCTGTTGTTGTTTGTGTCTGCTTTGAGCAAGTAAACAGGGAGAAGGAGTGGGAGATTTTGAAAACCACATCTAGGGAATGATACCATCTGAGGAGCTACTAAAGTGGGTGAATCAACAGACTAGTGAATCTCAGAGAAGTGCCATGTATACTCATGTGTACTAGCTGCAATATGTACTCAGTGGCTACTTTATTAGGCACATCCTGTAATGAATGAAACAGCCACTAAGTATATATTAAATAAAAACACAAAATGCTGGCAGAACTCAGCAGCCAGACAGCATCTATGGGAGGAGGTAGTGACGACGTTTCGGGCCAAAACCCTTCATCAGGAGACCCCCGCACTTCCCCTTTCTACCTCCTACCCGCAACCAACTAAGTATATATTCATGGTCGTCTGCTGCTGTTACCCATCTACTTCAAGATTTGATGCGTTGGACATTCAGAGATGCTCTTCTGCACACCCATGTTATAATGGATGGTTATTTGAGTTACTGTCACCTTCCTGTCAACTTGAACCAGTCTGGCCATTCTCCTCTGACCTCTCACATTAAAAAGACTTTTATGCCCACACTCTCTGGATGTTTTTTTTTGTATCATTCTCTGTAAACTCTAGAGACTGCTATGCATGAAAATCCCAGGAGATCAGCAGTCTCTGAGATACTCAAACCACCCATATGGCTCCAGCAATCATTCCACTGTCATAGTCACATAGATCACATTTCTTACTCATTCTGAAGATTGCTCTGAACTACACTGAACCTATTGGGCATGTCTGCATGCTTTGATGCATTGATCCGCTGCCTCATGATTGGCTGACTAGATATTTGCATTAGCGAGTAGGTGTACAAGTGTATCTAATGAAGTGGCTACTGAATGCATATGTCAGTATACATGTGTGAGGCATGTAACATGAAATGTGCTGCAGAATGCCGAGTAGGGAATCAACACTAAAATTAGTAGTGTCTTTGTAATGGGCTGAAATATAATACAATCATGTCTGACCATAAGACCATAAGACATAGGAACAGAATTAGGCCATTTGTCCATTGAGTATGCTCTGCCATTCTATGATGGCTGATTTATCTCAATCCCATTCTCCTGCATTCTCCCCATAACCTTTGACACCCTTACCAATGAAGCTGTGCTTTAAATACACCCTGTGACTTAGCCTCAAATGCTGTCTATGACAATAAATACCACAGATTATCCACCCTCTGACTAAAGAAATTCCTTTTCATTTCTATACTAAAAGTTCAGCATTCTATTCTGAAGCTGTGCCCTCTGATCCTAAGCTCCCACACTATTGTCCAGGCTCTCAGCTAGATACCAGCCAGAATGAAAGCAGAAAATGCTGGAAAAGCTCACCAGGTAATAAACACTTTCACTACACTCATATTCACATATTCTTTTCCCTAATATCTTGGTCCAAAACTGACCTGGAAAATTTTACCAAGAGAAATGAGAACTGAAATGATGACTTTTAGAAACACTTGAAAACACATAGATTAACACTGCCAAAGACAGAAGGAAGAAGAGGAATAAAAGACATTAAAACATTTGTGCAACTTCCAAGGAACTATTTTCATCAACAAAAACAGTATTCTGATGAGAAGTGCATACCACTAAACAACTGAAAACATAATCCAGAAAAATGAAGAAATTATCAATATAGAAAAAAAATAGTTACAATGGAAGAACATGACCCTCCAAGGAAGACTTTCCAATGATCTGAGCACACTAAATATCGACAAAGAATCATCAGACATCTGGCTCAGAGATGTCGACATCTTCCCAGAAATATAGGGGTTGATCATGGCAATACAAGACCAGGAGATTAACACAAAAATTGATCAAAAATACATAATAAAAGACCAACAATTTCAAAATAATATATGCAGAAAATGCCAAGGCAAAGCAGAAACAATCCAACACATTACAGAATCCTACAGTAATGTAATTCAATCTGATTTACATACACAGGTACAATCAAGTGTCAAAGTCATTTACCAAAATCTTGCTTTAAAATACAAACTCATAAAGAACACCATACATAGCTATAAATACAAACCTGATCCAGTTTTAACATCAGAGTCCTACAAATTATATTATGACGGATCCATTATTATAGATAGAGCAATCCATAATGACTGTGGATATAATGTTGCAGGATAAACAAGTGAAAACAAAACAATTAATGGATATAGAAACATAGAAAAACTACAGCACAATACAGGTGCTTCGGCCCACAATGCTGTGTTGAACATGTACTTACTTTAGAAATTACCTAGAGTTATCCATAGCCTTCTATTTTTCTAAGCTGAATATACCTATCCAGGAATCTCTTAAAAGACCCTATTATTTCTGCCTCCACCTCGATCAC
This sequence comes from Hemitrygon akajei, assembly GCF_048418815.1. Taxonomy (NCBI): domain Eukaryota; kingdom Metazoa; phylum Chordata; class Chondrichthyes; order Myliobatiformes; family Dasyatidae; genus Hemitrygon; species Hemitrygon akajei. Next base: position 26,410,281 of record NC_133144.1, read on the forward strand.
CACAGACCATTCTACCATTCTTACCCCTGACATCTCCTCTGTACCTACTTCCAAGCACTTTAAAATGGTACCCTTTTGTGCAAGCCATTCCAGCCCTGGGAAAAGGTCTCTGACTATCTACACGATCAATGCCTCTCATCATCTTATACACCTCTATCAGGTCATCTCTCATCCTCCGTCGCTCCAAGGAAAAAAGGCCAAGGTCACTCAACCTATTCTCATAAGACATGCTCCCCAATCCAGGCAACATCCTTGTAAATATCCTCTGCACACTGTCTATAGTTTCCACATCCTTCCTGTAGTGAGGTGACCAGAACTGAGCACAGTACTCCAAGTGGTGTCTGATCAGGGCCCTATATAGCTGCAACGTTACCTCTCGGCTCTTAAAATCAATCCCACGATTGATGGAGGCCAATACACCGTATGCCTTCTTAACCACACAGTCAATCAACACAGCTGCTTTGAGTGTCCTATGGACTCAGACCCCAAGTTCCCTTTGATCCTCCACACTGCCAAGAGTCTTATCATTAATACTATATTCTGCCATCATATTTGATCTACCAAAATGAACCACCTCATACTTATCTGGGTTGAACTCCATCTGCCACTCCTCAGCCCAGTTTTGCATCCTATCAATGTCCCACTGTAGCCTCTGACAGCCTTCCGTACTATTCATAACACATCCAACCTTTGAGTATTTAGCAAATTTACTAACCCATCCTTCCACTTCTTCATCCAGATCATTTATAAAAATCACAAAGAGAAGGTTCCTGAGGCACACCACTGGTCACCGAACTCTTTGCAGAATATGACCCGTCTACAACCACTCTTTGCTCTCTGTGGGTAAGCCAATTCTGGATCCATAATTCAAGGTCCTCTTGGATCCCATGCCTCCTTACTTTCTCAATAAGCCTTGCATGGGGTACCTTATCAAATGCCTTGCTGCAATCCAAATACACTACATCTACTGTTCTACCTTCATCAATGTGTTTAGTCACATCCTCAAAAAATTCATTCAGGCTCATAAGACTCAACCTGCTTTTGACAAAGCCATGCTGACTATTCCTAATCATATTATGCCTTTACAAATGTTCATAAATCCTGCCTCTCAGAATCTTTTCCATCAACTTACCAACCACTGAAGTAAGACTCACTGGTCTATAATTTCCTGTTCCATCTCTACTCATTTTCTTGAATAATGGAACAACATCAGCAACCCTTCAATCCTCCAGAACTTCCCCCATCCCCATTGATGATGCAAAGATTATTGCCAGCACTGAGCAATCTCCTCCCTTGCATCCCACAGTAGCCTGGGGTAGATCTCATCTGGTCCTGGTGACTTATCCAACTTGATGTTTTTCAAAAGCTCCAGCACATCCTTTTTCTTAATGTCTATATGCTCAAGCTTTTCAATCCACTGTAAGTCAAGCCTACAATCACCAAGATCCTTTTCCATACTAAATACTGATGCAAAGTATTCATTAAGTGCCTCAACTATCTCCTCTGGTTCCATTCACACTTTTCCACTGTCGCACTCGATTGGTCCTATTCTCTCACGTCTTATCCTCTTGCTCTTCAGATACTTGTCGAGTGCCTTGGGGTTTTCTTTAATCCTGCTCACCAAGGCCATCTCATGGCCTGTTCTGGCTCTCCTAATTTCATTCTTAAGCTCCTTCCTGCTAGCCTTATAATCTTTTAGATCTGTATCATTATCAAGTTTTTTGAACTTTCGTAAGCTTTTCTTTTCTTCTTGACTAGATTTTCAACAGCCTTTGTACACCATGGTTCCTGTACCCTACCATCCTTTCCCTGTCTCATTGGAATGTACCTATGCAGAACACCACACAAATATCCCCTGAACATTTGCCACATTTCTCTGAGAACATCTTTTCCCAATTTATACTTCAAAGTTCCTGCCTGAAAGCTTCATATTTCACTTTGCTCCAGTTAAATGCTTTCCTAACGTGTCTGTTCCTATCCCTTTCCAAGGTTACAGTAAAGGAGATAAAATTATGATCACTATCTCCAAAATCCTCTCCCATTGAGAGACCTGACATCTGACAAGGTTGATTTCCCAATACCAGATCAAGAACAGCCTCTCCTCTTGTAGGCTTATCTACATATTGTGTCAGGAAACCTTCCTGAACACACCTAACAAACTCGACCCCTTACTATTGGGAGATGACCCAATCAATATTTGGGAAATTAAAATCTCTCACAACAACAACCCTGTTATTATGACACCTTTCCTGAATCTGTCTCCCTATCTGCTCCTCAATGTCCCTGTTACTATTGGGAGATCTATAAAAAACACCCAGTAGAGTTATTGACCCCTTTCCTGTTTATAACTTCCACCCACAGAGACTCTGTAGACAACCCCTCCATGACTTCCTCCTTTTCTGCAGTCATGATGCTATCTCTGATTAACAATGCCAAAGCCCTACCTCTTTTGCCTCCCTTCAAGTCCTTTCTGAAACATCTAAAGCCTGGCACTCTTGAGTAACCATTCCTGCCCCTGAGCCATCCAAGTCTCTGTAATGACCACAAAATCATAGCTCCAAGTACTGATTCACTCTCTAAACTCATCCATTTTGTTCATGATGCTTCTTGTATTAAAATAGATACATTTCAAACCATCAATCTGAGCATATCTCCTCTCTATCATCTGCCTATCCTCCCTCTCACACTGTCTCCAAGGTTTCTCTATATGTGAGTCAACTGCCTCTTCCTTCGTCTCTTCAGTTCAGTTCCATTCCAAACACATATAACATACCAAAATAAATAAATGAAAAAGACAAGAAATATACTGAATTAAAAGAGGAAATTGAAAGACTATGAAACATGAACATTGTCCCCAATATAAACAGGGATAAACAAGCTTGGAAAAAATAATTACTATATAGCTGTTCCAAACACAAATAACATATAGAAATAAGTAAATGAAAATGCTAAAAAAATGCAGAATTAAGAGAGGAAGTGGAAAGTCTATGGAACATGACCCAAAAGTATTACCTACAACTGGTATCATCTCAAAGTTAATACACAATAACATTAATCAATTAGGCCCACACAGCAATATTTATGTAAATCTCCAGAAAGCCACAATGAAAAAGTGAAAAAGCTAGAAAGTCCAAAAGTTCCTAGCAATTGAGAAATGAGCATGCTTAACTATGCCCATATCTCAGGTTTTACCAACATGAGCTGAGAAATATATTTTTAAAAACTAAAATAATAATAATTTACTGAATCAGATGGAAATAGGGTATCAAATCAGAGACTAGAAAATGATTAAAACTTGACACAGCTTTTATACATGAACAATTTGAAATGATATGCTCTTTCAACTGTAAAGCTAAAGCAAATAATTTAAAAACATGAACTATGGACTCGATAGATGCAGAACATTAAACATAAAGAAAAATGCAATAGATCTAGTAGAATATAAAATGGATCAGCAGGGTACAATACAACTGATGGATGAATAAGCATTTGGGATATCAGCAAACAAAAAGAAAAGATCATATTACAATAAAGGGCAAACTTTGGACAGAATTTACTTCAAGGCTTAAGAAAATCTGGCAGAGCTGAATCGTAAAAATGTAACAAAGGGAATAAACACTTTTGCTATAACCATATTAATGTATTCTTTTGGCATAATGATCTGAAACGGATCTAAAAATTTTACCAAGAATAATAAAATCTGAAATGACAAATTTTAGAAAACACTATGTACACTTGAAAAAACAGATTAACACTGCCTAGGACAGAAGGAGTAATAAGAAACAGATATTAAAAAAATTACACGACAGTCTATTAAATCTTCTAAGAAGATATTTTCATCAAGAAAAACAGGATTCAGTACTCCACATGAGCATATGCAATTCCGATAAGAATTACACACCACTAAGCTTAACGGAAAGCAAAATCCAGAAAAAGTAACTATAGGAGAAAAGGTTAACCAATGGTAGAGCATGACCCTCCATGGAAGGCATCCCCATGAGCTGAGCAGAATAGATGTCAACACGGAAGCGTTGAATGCCTGGCTCAGAGTTGGAGACATCTTTCCAGAAACAAAGGGTTCCTAGAGGGGCAATGCAGGACCAGTTGTTGAACACAAAATAAAATGTCAATAATGAATAAATAAAAGACCAACACATTCAAATTCAGCTTGAGCTGAGAGAAAAAAATTAAATGTTTTGTGATATTCATTAATGACGGGATACAATATATATTCTGTTCATTTTGCTATGGGTGGCATTAGGGTGATCAATTAAATAAAAGTATTATAGATAGTGTATGTAAAGCAATACAGTGCTGCTGGCTATGGAAGCTGGGTGTTTCCAGAGAGGTTAGCTTATGGACAGTTCTCTTATGCAGTCCAGGGATTGTCTGTATAAAAGTCTACGCAGCTATTTACCCATACGAAGAAAATTGGAACTTCACTTAAATACCTGCTGGTATTTTTAGTTTAAGGAGTATAAAGCCTCAATGTATTCTGAGGTTAGTACATTTTTTTTAAGTTTCCCTACAAAATTCTGCTGAATAGAGACCTTTTGAATTCATAGCTTCGATCTCCCTGTGGCTCATTCACAGTCACAACAGTGGCCAGTAAGAGTAGGTGTGGTGATATCCATTCTGTGATAGGCAAATACAAGACTTGGTCTTTCGTTGCAAAGAATAGGTGAAGAAGACAGTAGGCACAGCCTGCTCTGGACAAAACCAAACAATAATTTCCTCCCTTATTATAGTCATAGCCCAGCCTAGAATGATAATCATCTAAATGAGACTTGTTTATTTTTAATTAGGCAAAATGGATTTGAAAAAGCAAATTATGTCCTTTATATTCACTGTTGGCTATTACTCTACAAATAGGGTAATCTTTTTGATTAACTACTATAGTATTACCTTTACAAACTGAACTTCAAAAGAAGGAATATGTGAAAAGAATATCTGAAACTCCCTGTACTAATCCAATCCAGTAATCCTTCATGTTGGAAGTTATGCATTCAGCTGTCTAGATTCTGAACTCTGGGTTTCCTTCCAATCGATTCTTTCATTGTCCTTTTCTCCTCATCTAGCTAAACCAACTTGTTCACTATTTCAATCAACCTAAGTCAAAGTCAAAATCAAGTTTATTCTCATATGCACAAGAACTGAATGACTGAAGAAAAGCAGATGTTCTTGAACCAGATGCAGTGGGACTTCAGTCTTCTGTACTTCATGCCTGAAGAAGATGGCATGGCTCAGATAGTCTGAATCTTTGATGATAGGTGTTGTCTTCCTCAATCAGACCCTCCTGCAGAAACTACCAATGGTGAGCAATGATGTGCCTGAGATGGGTTGGGTTGAGTCCACTAATCTCAGAATCAAAATCAGAATCAGAATTAGGTTTACAGAGCAAGACAAAAATTACTGTGAGTTACAAAAATTTAAAAAGTGAATAGTTCTAAAGAGGAATAGTGGGATAGTGTTCATAGTATCATGGACCATTCAGAAATCTGAGGGCAGAGGGGATGAAACTACCCTAAAATGTTGAATGTGGCTCTTCACACTCCTATACCTCCTATAATGAGAAGAGGGTAAGTACCACAGTGAAGGTCCTTAATGATTGATGCTACGTTCTTAAGGCACTGCCTTTTGAAGATATCCTTGACAGTGGAGAGGATTGTGCTTGTGATTGAGCTGACAGAGTCTACAGCTCTCTGCAGCCTCTTGCAACCTCTGCAGCATATCCAAATTGTATCAGACCGTGGTGAACCACAGATCTTGGTGAACAAACTCCTACACCTTGGTCTAAATGCACTACTGTGCAACTAACAGACAGGCTTCCTAAACAACAGACCTCAGAGAGTTAGGCTGCACATCACTTCTTCTTCCCCATCATCCTCAACACAAGTGCCCACCCCCCTCAATGGCTGTGTGATGAGCCCATTGTTGTACACTCTGCTCACGCATAACTGCACTGCCAAACACTCGAGTAATCACATTGCCAAGATTGCTGATGACAAAACAATGGTTGGGCTCATCACCTACAACTATGATATAGCCTACAGAGAGGTGATGGAAGAGCTTGAGGCCTGGTGCCAGGCAAATAAGATTTTCCTCAATGTGAACAAGACAAAGGAGATGGTTATTGACTTCAGAACAGCTTGTATTACTCACACCCCTCTTTACATTGGTGTCATAACAGTGGAAACTGTGAGCAGTTTCAAAGTCCTGGGAGCGCACATCTCATTCAACCTGTTGTGGTCCCATAACATGTTCTCCACCATCAGGAAATCTCAACAACACCTTTAATTTCTGAGGAGACAGAAGAGAGCTGTTCTATGCACATTTACACTCACATCATTCTGCAGATGCACAGTAGAAAGCATCCTAACAAGCTGCAACACAACATGGTACAGAAACTGCATTGCGGTGGACAGGAAGGTGCTACAGAGGGTAGTCAAAGCTGCTCAAGGCATCACCAGAACCAGCCTACCCAACATTCAAGGACATATATAGAGAAAGGTGCTGGACAAGGGCCAGTAACATCTTGAAAGATGCCACCCACCTTGCTCATGAACTGCTTGTCCCACTCCCATTGGGGAGGAGGCTACGTAACATCCATGCCAGGGCCATCAGAATCAAAAGCAGTTACTTTCTCAAGCAGTAAGGCTGATAAACTCCTCTAACCACTAACACAGTCCTCCACACTCCAGCAACACTACTTTATGTTTTCCTGTCAGTCACCTTATCAACAGACACTTCTCTGCCAAGTGTCACTTTATGGACTTACAATCAATCTATAAGCAATCTTATGTATTTATATTAAATGTTGTTTTTTAAATTATTATTGTGTTCTTTATCTTATTGTGTTTTTGCTGTGTGCTGTATTGGATCCAGAGTAACAATCATTTCATCTCCTTTACTCGTGTGTACGGGAAATTACATTAAACAATCTTGACTCTTGAATCTTGATGCAGCAAGTCAGGATGCTTTTAACACCTCATCTGCAGAAATTTGTTAAAGTGCTTGGCTACATATCCTCCTCACACCTCCTTAACCTTCTAAGGAAGTAAAATTGTTGGCATGTCTTCCTAATGATTGAACCTGCAACCTGGTCATCTCCGAGGCTGAGGTATGCAGATGTTTCCAATGAATGAACAGTTGCAAGGCTGCTGGACCAGACAGCATCCCAGGGCGAGTACTCAGGATGTGTGCAGCACGACTGGCTCGTGTGTTTACTGACATTTTTTAATCTCTTCCTCTTCCAGTGTAGAGTGCCCTCCTGCTTCAAATTAGCCATCATTGTCCCTGTACCAAAAAAAAATCCGTGGATAGTCACCTTTTAGTGGTGGAGAAGCTTGTGTGGTCCTGAGATCCCAAGAGTGATGCCGTCTGGAGCTCTGCTCCCGGTAGGGTCAGCCATGGCGGTAAGGTCGAGGATGAGGTCCCTGACAAAGAACAAACCAACCAAGACATCAATGGTGGAACAGGCGGACAAAGTTACTCCAAACTCAACGATTGTGGAGACGGATGAAGGCTGCAACAAATCCATCAGCTCTAATCATCATGGTTTCCATGCCAATGGAATCAGTTGGTTGATTTGTCAAGTATTGTGTGCTTCTTGGAGTGCAACATCAAGTACACGTTAAACAAATACATACACAGGCATCTTCGCTCTGTGGGCCACTTCTTCAAGTCTTTCAGTGATCGGGGGAGGGTGATGGGAGCAGGCAACGCGATAGCTGGAAGTTCCTCATCAAGAACCAGCACGAAAGCGGTGAATACTTGATTCAGTCGCTCAACTTTTGGACAGAAGCAGGGAAGTTGTTCGGTAGCAGTATTCACATCTGAGCAGCCCTATTTAGGATCCACTCTGCTCACCCTGCACTGGGAAGGGGCTAGAAAAGGTGCCCTAAAAATAGTCTGCTTCACTCCATCCTGTCTGGAAAGCCGCGTCCAGAAGGTTCACCATCATGCGGTCGAGAAATACCGAGGTGAAACTATGAGATTTGGAACCAGGAATATACGAAATCTGATGGATAACCCAAACTCAGACTGACCAGAGAGGAGAACTGCCTTTGTTCCCCGGGAACTCCAAAAATTCAACTTTGACATTATTGCTCTGAGTGAGACCCGCAGAGCTGGAGAAGGGCAACTACAGGAAGAGCAAGGTCAATACACCTTTTTCTGGAAAGGACTTGATCCTGATCAACCGAGGATCCATGGAGTAGGTTTTGCCATCTGAAACAACCTACTTCAGAAGCTGACAGAGCAACCATTGGGAATCAATCAATGTCTCATGACTCTATGAATCCAGCTCGTCAAGAATCAACATGCCACCATCATCAGCGCCTATGCTCCAAATCTGGATGCTGAAGATGAAGTAAAGATGAACTTCTATGCCCAACTTGACCACGCCTTTTCCTCTCTTCCCAACAACGATGAGATCATTCTCTTGGGAGACTTCAGTGCCAGAGTCGGGAAAGATCATCGGCTCTGGACTGGAATAATAAGCAAGGAAGGAGTTGGCAAGGTCAATGCCAATGGAACACTCCTCCTCACCAAATATGCTGAACACAACCTGGTGATTACAAACACCCTATTTTGCCAGAAAAACAGGCACAAAATCTCCTGGCAGCATCCACGCTCCAAACACTGGCACCTCATCGACTACATCATTGTATGATCTTGGGACCAACATGATGTACTGATAACAAGAGATGTTACTGGTACCGATGAGTGCTGGACAGACCATCGACTCATCTCGTCCATCATGAGAATGAAGATTCGGCCCAAAAGGAAACACCAAAATCAGAACACTATTAAGAAATTTAATGTTGACATCTTTCAAGACATCAACCATGTACAGAAGCTCCAACAAAATCTTCAAGAACAACTGCCTCAACAAATCCCACCATTTGTAGAAGAACACTGGAATCAATTGAAGAATGCTATCATCACCTCCTGCAAAGAAATAATTGGGTTCAGGACGAAAAAACATCAGGATTGGTTTGATGATAACGACGAACTACTCCAACAGCTCATTGACGAAAAGAGAAAAGCTTTCATTACTTTACAAAATGACCAACAATTGGCTACCAAAAGGAAAGTCTATCAGGAATGCAAGGCTGCAGTCCAGAAGAGCACACTAAACCTGAAAAACCAGTGGTGGAGGAAGAAAGCTCAGGAAACCCAACAACTAGCAGATGCCAACAACACTCGAGGCTTTTTCAACACAACTAAAGCTATTTTTAGCCCATCCACTCACAGTCAAGCCCCTCTCAAAAGCAAAGGTGGTTCAACCATCCTGAAGAGCAATGCTGACATCAATTCTAGATGGAGGGAGCACTTTGAAGATCTTCTAATTCAAACCATCTCACTTGACAGGAATGTGATTAACAACATTCCAAAACAGCCCGTTGACAACTCCCTAAGCAAAATGCCAACATTTGAAGAAGTCAAGGAAGCCATCAAAACCTTGAAAAACAACAAGGCCGCTGGACTCAATGGAATACCAGCCGAGGTCTACAAAATAGGAGGTAACTTGCTTCATTTTCAACTGCATCATCTTCTCATGAAGATCTGGATAAATGAAGACGTGCTCCAGACTTTAGAGACTCAGCGATCGTTACCATCTACAAAAGGAAATGCGATCGATCCGAATGCGGAAACTGTCGTGGAATTTCCCTGTTAGCAACAGCAGGAAAGCTCCTCACCCGCATCATGAACAATCGGCTCAAGCCTTAAGCCGAGAAGATCCTTCCGGAGACATAAGCTGGCTTTAGACCATCACATGGAGCAATCGACATGATCTTCACAATGCGACAACTACAAGAAAAATGTTGTGAACAACTTCAACCTTTGTACATAGCGTTCATCGACCTCACCAAAGCCTTTGATTCGGTATCAAGGGAACTCCTATGGGATGTCCTATCTACCTATGGATGCCCTGAAAAGTACATTTGAATCCTGAGACTCCTCCACGATGGCATGCTTGCCACAGTCATGGTCAGCAATAGTAACTGTGAGCCTTTTCAAGTTAGATCAGAAGTAAAACAGGGATGCGTGATTGCCCCAACTTTGTTCGCCATCTTCATTGCGACAATCATCCACATTATCAAGGATGACCTACCCCCAGGAATCGAAATTGTCTACAGAACAGATGGCAGACTTTTCAATCTTGCCCATCTCAAGTCCAAAAACAAGACATCCACAAGTTCCCTCATCGGGTTCCAATACACAGATGACAACAGTGTTGCAGCTCTTTCAGAAAACCACCTACAACAGATTCTGACTGCCTTCAACTGTGCATACATGAAACTTGGACTTACCATCAATTCCAAGAAGACTCAGATCATCTACCAACCATCACCAACTGAGACAAATTGGATAGAACCATCAATTCAACTTGGTGAAATAACCCTGGAAATCGTGGAGCACTTTTCGTATCTTGGAAGTCACCTCTCCTCCAATGTCGACCTTAATGATGAGATCCAACATAGTCTTAAATGCGCTGGAAAAACTTTTGGACATCTCCAAACAAGAGTCTTTCATGATCGTGACATCCAAACAGACACGAAAATGTTAGTGTTCAAAGCAGTGGTAATCCCAATGCTCCTGTATGCATCAGAAACCGGGACAACATACCGACAACATCTGAAGGCACTTGAAAAGTTCCATCAACACTGTCTTCGAAACATCTTAAATATCAGCTGGGAAGATAGAAGAACCAACGTCAGTGTGCTAAATGAAGCAAAAACAACAAGCATTGAAGTCTTTGTCATCAAGAACCAACTAAGATGGAGTGGTCATGTTGTTTGGATGAAAGATGAACGTCTGCCAAAACAAATCTTCTACTCCCAGCTTAAAGAAGGCAAATGTAAAAGAGGCGGACAACAGAAGAGATTCAAAGACGTCTTAAAAGCCAACATGAAGAAATGTAACATCGACATCAACGATTGGGAAACCAATGCCAAGGACAAGAAACTCTGGCAAGTCATCATCCGAGAAGCAACAGCAACTTTCAAAGCCAACAGATGTGCAGAATTAGAAGAACAGAGAAGAAAATGGAAAGAGAGGCAACAACAACCAAAGCCCGATCTGCCATCTGGAACCACCTGTGCTGAATGCGGAAGAACTTTCAAAGCCAAGGTTGGACTCATAAGCCACTTGAGAGCCCATAAATAGATCAACAGAATGAAGACCATCATCCTCGACCTCAAGGGATAGCCATGATGACGACCAAAAAAGACTAAGGTAACATGCCTGAACAACTGGTGTCCTGTCGCACTCATCTCAATAATAAGCAAATGCTTTGAGAGGCTGGTCAAGAATTACACCTGCAGTTTGCTACCACCTAAACTGGACCTCCTACAATTCACCTACTGACACAACCGATCGTCAGATGACACAAGAGCCACTGTCTACGTACCGTCCTTACACATCTGGAGAAGAAGGATGCTTATGTGAGAATGCTGTTCTTGGACTACAGTTCAGCATTCAACACTGTAGTTCCATCGAAGCTCAACAAGAAGCTCAGAGACTTCGGCCTTGACTCTGCCTTCTGCAGCAGGATCCTGGACTTCCTGTCATTTCAATGGCAGATGATAAAGGTGGACTCCTTCACCTCCACTCTTCTGACTCTCAATACAAGACCCCTCAGGGCTGTGTACTAAGTCCCCTCCTTACTCCCTGTATACCCATGACTGAGTTGCCACCCACAGCTCTAATCTGCTAATTAAATTTGCTGACGACACTACATTGATTGGCCTAATCTTAAACAATGATGAGGTGGCCGACAGGGAAGAAGTCATCTCTGTGACACAGTGGTGTCAAGAAAACAACCTCTCCCTCAATGTCGCAAAAACAAAGGACTGGTTGTGGATTACAGGAGGAACGGAGACGGGCATCAATGACATCAATGGATTGGGGGTTGAGAAGATAAACAGCTTTAAGTTCCTCGGCATCCACATCACCAAGGACCTCACATGGTCTGTACACACCAGCTGTGTGGTGAGAAAGGCACAACAGCGCCTCTTTCACCTCAGATGGTTGAGGAAGTTTGGTATAGGCCCCCAAATCCTAAGAACTTTCAACAGGGGCACAATTGAGAGCATCCTGACTGGCTGCATCACTGCCTGGTATGGGAACTGTACCTCTCTAATCACAGGATTCTACAGAGAGTGGTGCAGACAGCCCAGCGCATTTGTAGTTGTGAACTTCCCATGATTCAGGACATTTACAAAGACGATATGTAAAAAGGGCCCGAAGGATCACTAGGGACCCAAGCCACCCAACCACAATCTATTCCAGCTGCTACCATCTGGGAAACGGTACCGCCGCATAAAACCAGGACCAACAGGCTCTGGGACAGCTTCTTCCAGCAGGCCATCAAACTGATTAATTCACACTGATTTGAGTGTATTCTATGCTACATTGGTTGTTCTATTTATTATAAATTACTATGATTTCACATTGCACGTTTAGACGGAGACGTAACGTAAAGATTTTCACTCCTCATGCACGAGTAGGATGTAAGAAATAAAGTCAATTAAATTCAACTATATATACTGGGCCCAAGACAGGTCACCTGATATGTTAATGCCCAGTAATCAAAAGCTCTTCACATCCATAGCTGATCCACCAATATAGACTGGAGGCATGATCGCCCTTCTTCCCTTTCCTAAAGTTGGCAATCAGTATTTTTGTTTTATCAATAATGAGTGTGAGGTTTTGTTGTGAAATGATCTTAAATGTCCAAAATCATCAGTTAGTTAGAGCTTTGTCATTGCTGTGGACAATGAGATTACAGTGCTACTTCATTCAGTACAAAGCAGCATACGGGCAATTTAATTACTACAACACAATGACTAAATTTAAAATAATGTCTGAGTTACTTTGAATGACATCTACATTACAACTGAATCAAAAATAAAATTAAAAGAAGCAGTGGCTACCCCATTCAACTGATGCATTGCTCATGTTATAAAATACAGTAACTAAATATAAAATAGCATCAAGAATTACTGAATTTTTTTAAAAATGCACTCTGAAATCAAAGGAAGGTTGCTGCCCCATTTAAACCCAAATATTGCAAAGCCTCATGTATTGCACGTAGAGATTGTTCTATGGACTATGGACTATGAGTGGTGGGGGCCATTATTCAGTTACACAACAACCCTGCAGAAAAAGTTGTTTTTCAGTCTGGATGTTCATGCAAAGATGTTTCTGTATCTCCTGCTGGATGGCAGGAGATTGAGCAGGTAATTACTGGGATGGCTGAGTCCATCACAATGTTGCGAGTCTGGCATAGAAGGCAAGAGTTATAGATGGTTTCCACATCTGGTAGCTGTGTCCTAATGTTGTTCTGTGCAGTTCTGATTATTCATTGAAGTGCTTTCTGGTCAATCTTTTTTGCAGCTACTATACTACACTGTCAAGCAGTAGGTAAGTATGTTCTCAATTACACATCAGTAAAGGTTTGCCAGCAGCTTTCGGGGCAGATTTGCTCTCTTTAAACTTCTAATATGCTATAGACGCTGCTGAACCTTCCCTACTATCAAGGAGGTGTTGGTGGTCCAGGAGAGCTCCTCTATGATTTTCACTCCCAAGAACTTAAATCTGGAGACTTCACCCTTAATGAGTAGTGGAGCTTGTACAGACCTTCCTGACTTCCTTAAGTCGATAATCATTTCTTTGTCTTTCTTTAATGTAGAATGTAAGATTGTGGTTAGTACACCATTCATTTAAATTTTCACCAACAACAAACAACTATCAGTCAGCACACAATAACAACAAGCCTTTCATACTATGTGCAATGTGAAGCACATTATAAACCAATATTGTTTAGAGCCATCCATTTTCACAGATCTAATAGTATCAAGAGATAGTTGTATTAAGCAAAATCCCTACAGGGTCTTGAAGAATAGCCAGCCTGTGATATTAATTTGGATGGAGCATCATCGATTTACTCACGCAGTGAAATTTCCTGGTGACATTATAAGACCATAAGATATAGGAACAGAGTTAGGCCACTCAGCCTGTCGAGTCAACTCAGCCATTCAATCATTCCTGATTTATTTTCCTCCTCGGCATGGTAATGTAGTGGCTAGTGCAATCACTTTACAGCCCCAGCTGTAAGATTAGGATTCAATTCCTATTGCTGTCTGAGGAGTTTGTATGTTCTCCCCATGACCGCATAGGTGCCCTCCGGTTTCTCCAGTTCCATCCCACATTCCAAAGACATATGAGTTTGGGTTAGGAAGCTATTTCATGCAATGATGGCACCAGAAGTGAGTCAAAACTTGTGGGCTGTCCAACACAAATCCTCACTAATTTGATTTGATGCAAACATTGCATTTCAGTATATGTTTCAATGTAGGGTGTAACAAATAAGGCTAATCTGTAACCTTTAATTTATCTCTCAATCCTATACTCCTGCCTTCTTTCCATAACTTCTGATGTCCTTACGAATCAAGAACATTGACCTCTGCTTTAAATATACCCAATGACCTGACCTCCACAGCTGTCTGTGGGAATGAATGATCAACCATCATTTCACAGCAAAATAGAGAAGATGGCCCACTGCTTGGCTCTGTGTTCATGGAGGACAGAGAGATAGATAAGTATTATGAAAGAAATTGTACTGACAGTTCCAGTGACCCAGGCTCGATTCTTATCTCTGCTGCTGCCCATGTAGAGTTTGCATTTTCTCCCTGTTACCGTGTCATGCTCCCCGGGTAGAATTTAGAATTCTGGATGCTGTCAGTGTGCACATTGTTCATTATTTCTATGACTATGTGGGCTTCCCCAGGATGTTCCAGTTTTTTCCCACATCCCGGAAGCATGCCGCGATCTAACTGGCCACTGTAAGTTAACCCTGGATTATAGATCAGTGCAGCATAAGAAGACATCCTTCAGTCCCCAATGTCTAGACCAAATGTGATGCCAAATTAAATTATAACTCTTCTGCTTGTAGATGCTCTATATCCCTCCATTCCCACATATTCATATGCACATCTGACAGCCTGTGAAAGGTCACTACTTTATCTAATTAAACTATTACCCTTGATAGCCTGTTCAGTATCAACCATTCTCTGAGTAAAAGAACACTTGTCTAACATGTCCCTATTTATTCATTTAGAAATATAGTGCAGCCCAATAAACTGCACCATCCAGCAACACACCTATTTAACCCTAGTCTAATCACAGGACAATTTACAATGACCTATTAACCTACTAGCTGATACAGCTTTGGACTATGACAAGAAACTGGAGAACCTGGAGGAAACACACACATTCATGGGGAGGATGTACAAACTCCTAATCATTTAATGATTAAGTGCCGACCATCCTACCTACTGAGAGAGTTGTATTTCATGATCCTGACTGTCGTTTATATACAACCAAAGACTGATGTTAAGCAGGCACTTGAGGTACTGAGTGCCACCATCAGCAAACAAGAAATAGCCTACTTCGGCACATTACAGATCATCATTGGGGACTTTAATCAAGCTTGTATGAAGAAATCTTTGCCCAATTATCATCAATATATCAGCTGGAACACCAAGGGTCCCAATACGCACGGGCACTGTTGAACTACATTTAGGAATGTCTACTGTTCCATGTCAAGACAGTATTTTGGGAAATCTGATCACGTGACAAGGCTTCAGAAGTAAAGACAACAAAAGGACGTACACAGGAGGCGGAGGAGTGGTTATGGGATTACTCTGAGTCAGTGAATTGGGCCATGTTCATCAGAGGACCTGAACGAATATACCATGGTTGTCACGGACTTTATAAAAACAGTCATAGATGAGTGTTGTTACCAGCGACTCCTGCAATGCTGCTGGTGCCAAACTGCATCAGTCTCCACCATTCCTTTGGGTTCATCAGATGCATGGAGAGTGGGAGCCTGCTTCATGAACAACAGCTTGCTCTCCACTTGGTACTGCTAAGGTTTGTGTGTCTAGGTAGCTAGGACACAATGTCCATAGTTGACCCTGACCTGTCGAGGCCTAACTTCAGACAAGTGTATCTCCACAAAGTCATACAGAGTCTTCCTCAACCAGAAGCCCTAGATGAACTATAAGATATGCCATCTACTGAGGGCATGTATTTCAAGGAGAATGGAACTTAAAAGCAAGGAAATAATTCTGTGGTTTTATGAGACCCTAGTGAAGCCACACTTAGAGTATTGTCAGCAATTTTGGGCCCCACGTCACATAAAGAGAGAGTCCAAAGAAGGAAGATTCTGGGAATGAAGTGGTTAACATATGAGGAGTATTTGGCAGCTTTGTCCTATACTCACTGGAATTTAGAAGAATGTGGGGAAATCTTATTAAAACCTACCAGATGTTGAAAGGTCTAGATAGGGTAGATGTTGAGAGGATGTTCCTTGACGTAGGGGTATCCAGAACTAGAGGACATAGCCTCAAAATTGAGGGATCATCTTTTAGAGGGACAGAGGTAAGGAGGAACTATTTAAGCCAGAGAGCAGTGAATCTGTGGAATGCGCTGCCACAGACTGTTGGGGAGGCCAAGTCCATAGGTATATTTAAGGCAGAAGCTAATGATTTCCTGATCAGTCGGGTCATCAAAGGATATGGCGAGAAGGCAGGTGTATGGGGTTGAGTGGGATCTGGCCTAATTCAGCTCCTATGTCTTATGGTCTTAAACCTCTTTTGATGGAGATGTATCTCCATCCCACCACCGGAGGAGTTAGTTGGGTATTAGCAAATGAAACAGCATGAGCCTGCCCATGTGACTTATCATTAATATTTGTGATTTCATCTGCATGGTAAATTTTGCTTGAAGTTTTGGAGATTACTGAAGATTATTTGGGCTAACACAGACATGCAGATAGTAGAGTCACTGCCTCATAGTCATCAGAGACCAGGGTTCAATCTTCACTTCTGGTTGGTCTATGTGGCATTTACACACTCTCCCTGTGACCAGAGACACAAGAGATTCTGCAAATTCTGGAAATATTGAACAATATGCACAAAACACTGATGTAACTCAATCAACAATCAATGTTTTGAGCTCAGACAGCTAGAGCGCAGAGTTTCTGATGGGCCATCAGATTAAACTTGTGATTTATCCATTCAACGAGATATTGAGGTAACTTTTAAGAGGATTCTTTATGAAGAAGGTGCAGGCAAAGACAGATTTCAAGAGTTGAGTGACAGGGAGAATTGGTATTAAGGGTGGAATCATGGAAAGGAGAAATTTATTTCATCAATGAGGAAATTTGTTCAAAGATAGAATGCAATATTAAATTTTAAATTGGATAGATACTTGACATACATAGTGCTATATGGGAGAAATCAATGCAGTAGGAATATTTGAATAATATTTTTAAGAATCTGCCAAATTCATGGTGAGTTGCATAACTTGATTTGAGGTACTGCAGTGATATGGAGAGTGTAACTTTTACTTGATAACTTTTTCAGCTTTGGCAAGGCCATCATTTAATGCACCTCCCTAATTTCCCTTGAGGAGTTACTGGTGTGCTGTCATTTTGAATCATTGCAGATCTTCTGGTGTAACTGCTGACAGTGTTCTAACTAGTCACATGAAGATCTAGTACAGCAATTCTAATGTGCAGGAAGCACAAAGTTACAGAGAGTCTGGGACACAGTCCAGTCCATCAGGAGCACAGCCCTCACTACCAATCACAGCATCTACAGGCAACACTGCCTCAAGAAGTTGACGTCTATCATCAAAGGACATCCACCATCTGAGCCATTCCCTCTTCTTGTTGCTTCTATTGGGCAAGAGGTACAGATGCCTGACATCCCACATCACCAGGTTTAGAACCAGCTACTTTCCTATAAATAACTATCAGGTTCTTCATCCGATCTGCACAACCCTACTCTTACCTCAATTATGGAATATAATGGGCCAGTTCTTGAACTACCATGGGCTTATCTCTGTGACTTCTTGGACACTAATATCTTATTTGATGCAGTCAGCTTCTCTTCTTCACCGTACTCTCTAATTTGTGCAGGTTTACGCTTGTGAATTGTTTGTACCATCATGCCTGTGACACAACCGTAAGCAAGTTTTTCATTGTACCTGTACCCCACTAGACTTGTGCACCTGACAGTAAATTTAACTTGAAAATAGATCCAGCGTTTAGAACTGGCAACAAATGAAGGACCAGTGATCTTGTCACGAGCCCTGTTGCCTCTGTGGCTTGCCATAGAGCATTGCTTCTAGGGTTCTTGATCAACTGTAATCCTTATCTGAGCTAGAACCGTTAAGCTCTTGCACTTTCAGTTTAATCTGGTCAAGTTAATTGTGGCTGGCATGTGTTTCCTGCATTCTATGATTATTTAAAGTTTAGTGCCTTAGCAAAGTCATTGTGTTGGAGAGAATGAATTACCTGCTGGTGTTGCTCAGTCGTTCCTCCAAGGCTCTGTTGGTATTCATATGTCTAACCTCTTTTTCCCATCTCTTCCGGGGGATTCTGACATTCTTCTGCTTCTGGGTAGAGTCATGAGCTTGTCGTCCAGCGCTCCTGGGTTGAGTCAATGCCAGAGACCCCCGTGACAGAAAAATCGTACAGTTCTTCTGCACTTGGGTCCAGTCCTCCAGACATATTGTCAGTTCAAGATGAGTGTGCTTTAAAGGGAACGTGAAGGTGGTGGGAACAGTAGACTTCTGTCCTTATCCTTACTGAAGTGTGATGTCATGAGAAGGTGCAGATAGACAGAGTAACAGCATGTTGAAGATGGTGCACACTGCGTGTGGATGGTGACAGTACTACTGGATGGTTAGGATGCTGATTAACAGGCCTTGTTACAAATCACCATTGCCACCATTTCTTGTCACGCTTACTGCTTGTGCTTCAATGAAGCTGCTTTGCAGCCTAACACTCTTTCCACCACTTAAGCACAGACTGTAGAGCACAAAATAACAACATAAATCAGAAAGATTTCCTTGTTTTCAAGCTGAATTTATTCTGCCATAAACTTACATTTATGGACAAAAGCTATTTGCTAAAAGGACATGTTGCTTTCATGGGAACCTGCCTTTTAGAACAAGCAATGATCAGTAAGGGTTTTATTCGAAATTCTCCACTCTCAGTATTAAGGAGACGTGCCATAAATATTAATAGACAGTTTGCAGATTCAGCTTGTTCTAGCCTTTCAACAGATAAAAGTTTGGTAGGTTTACATAGAACATAGAGCATCACGCAGTACAGGCCCGTCCGCCTACAACGTTGTGCTCACTTTTTATCCTACTTTAAAATCAATCTAACCATTTCCTCCCTCATTTTCTCTTTCATCCATGTACAGTGCTTATGTTAGGGTCTCTCAACTGTCCTTAATATTTTTGCCTCTACCACCATCCCTTGGCAGCATGTTCCACACATCCACCACTCTCTGTGTAAAAAACCTAACTTTGACTTCCCACTTATATCTTCCTGTAGCATAGAAACCAAGGTGGTGCCAGTGAACCATCTTAATGAACTGGCGATTTCACGAGCTTCTGAAGAATTCAGCGGACTTAACTCTCAAGCATGCAGGAATGGCACCTTTAAGTGGACAAAGGTACATCACCATGGCTGTAAGAGAGGGATGAGTGGTGGACTCCAAGCCAAGCAAAAAATGCAGAGAGATGAGACTCCCCCCCCCCCCCCACCCCCACCGTTCCTCTACCCAACATCTTGTTAGCAAATGTATAGTTGCCGGAGAACAGGATTGAGGACCTAATGGTAAGATTGCTGCATTGGCGTGAAATGAGGAATTGCTCACTTCGAACATGCCAGATTCAGTGATCAGACCCAAGAGTTTCTCAGTACACTGGATAGACCAAACTGCTGATTCGGAAAAAGTGGGGGACTGTGTTTCATGACAAATTCTCTGTGGTCCTCGGATTGATGGTTTCATTGTATTCTTGTTCCCCTGATCAGGGTCATCTAATGATTAAGTACTAACCATTCTACTTACCAAGACAGTTCTCCTCTGTGATCCTGACCACATCTTACATACCACCAAAAACCGATGGTAATCAGGCATTCAAGATATTGAATGCAGCTATCGCCAAACAACAAACCATTCATCCTGATGCTTTTCAGATCACCGCTGGAGACTTCAATCGGGCTTGTTTAAAGAAACCTCTGCCCAATTACTATCTGCATATAACCTGCTGCACCAGGGGTCCCAATACACTAGACCACTGCTACACTACAACAATGAATGCTTACCATCCCATGCCCAAACCACATTCTGGGAACTCTAACCATTTGGCTGAACTTCTCCTACCTGCATATAGGCAGAGACTAAAGAGCTGGGCTCCAGAGAAAAGGACAACAAAGAGAAATTTGAGGAAGGCAGAAGAGTGGCTGTAGGATTGCTTCGAATTGGTGGACTGGGCCGAGTTCAAGGACTCATCTCAAGATCCCAATGAGTATACCACAGTTGTCACAGACTTTATAAAAGCACTTGCAGAAAGTCTGTCCCCAGAAGATCATACAGTCTTCCCACCCAGAAGCCCTGGATGAACCATGGGATCTGTAATCTGCTCTCGGCCAAATCAGAGGCATTCAGGTCTGGCAAACAAGTAAAATACAAGAGGTCGAGGTACGACCTCCAGAAAGCCATCTCATGGGCAAAGTGCCAATTCCAGAAACTTGAAACTCTGAAGGATGCTCAACAGCTGTAGCAGGTCTTGAATGCTATTAACTCTTACAAAGTGAAAATAAGTGGCAAAGGTGATGACAAAACTTTACTTCCAGACGAGCTCAATGCTCTCTTTGGCTCTCAGAACATGAACTTTCACAGCATATTGACCCTGTGAATTCAGTCAACATGGGATCATCATTTATGAGGGTAAACCCAGGGAAATCATCTTGCCTAAGGACCTGTGCTGATCAACTGACCGTGATGTTCGCAGATATCTTTAACCTTGCATTTTGGCAGTCCAAGATACCCACCTGGTTCAAACGGGCTTCAATTCTACCAGTGCCTAAGAAGAATGTGATAGCCTGCCACAATGACTATTGTCTAGTATCACTTACATCCACTGTGATGAAGTGCTTTGAGAAATGCAGATGAAACATATCAACTCCTCCCTGAGAAGTGACCTGGATCCTCTCCAATATGCCTACTAGTATAATAGGTCCACAGTAGATGCTATTTCATTCTTTACTCAACTCTGGAACATCTGGAGAGCAAAGAGGCATACATCAGGATGCTCTTTATTGATTAAATCTTGGCATTCAATACCATCATCCACTCAAAACTAATCAATGAGCTTCAAGACATTGGCCTCAATACTTCTTTGAGTGATTGCATTCTTGGTATCCTCACTTGCAGACCCCAGTCAGTTCAGACTGGCAACAACACCTCCTTTAGAACCTCCATCAGCACAGGTGTATCACAAGGCTGTGTGCTTAGCCCGATGCTTTATTCACCTTATACTCGTGACTGTAAGGCAAAGCACAGCCATATATAAATTTGCCGATGACTTCTCTGTAGTTGGCCAAATCAAAGGTTGTGATGAATCAGCATTTGGAGGGAAATTGAAAATTTGGCTGAGTGGTGCCACAACAACCTCTCACTCAATATCAATGAGACCAAGGATCTGATTTTTGACTTCAGAAGGAGGAAACCAGAGGTCCATGATCCAGTCCTCATCAGGGAATCAGAGATAGAGAGGGTCAGCAACTTTAATTTCTATATGTTATTATTTTGGAGAATCTGTCCTGGCCCCAGCATATAAGTGCAATTATGAAAAAAGCACAGCAGTGCCTTTACTTCCTCAGAAGTTTGCAAAGATTCGGCATGACTTCTAAAACTTTAACAAACTTTTATAGATGTGTGGTGGAGAGTAAATTGGCTGGTTGCATCACACCCTGGTATGGAAACACCAATGCCTTTGAAGAAGGAAAATATTAAAAAAATAATGTCTTTGGCCCTGTCCATCACAGGTAAAACTCTTCACACCACTCAGCACATCTACATGAAGCATTGTTGCAGGAGCATAGCGTCTATCATCAGATACCCCCACCACCCAGTTATGCTCTCTTATCACTGCTGCCATTAGGAAGGTAAAAGATACTCAGGACCCTCACCACTAAATTTAGAAACAGTTATTACCTCTCAACCATCTGGCTCTTGAACCAGTGGGGACAACTTTACTTAACTTTACTTGGCGTGTAGGGTAACGTAATTGGGAGAAATGTATATAATTCCCAACCACCAATACTGAGTTGGGGTTTACTTTAAGTGGTTGGTCTGACATGCTGTTACATAAGGATTTTTAGCACATTTTTGTGTTTAGGTTTTGGAGTTCAATAAAATGTCTTATGGGTTTCATTAAACATAAAACACCTCACTTCATTTTATTAGAAAAACCTATATTGGGGATCCCAATGCTCTAGGATGATTCCAGAGTTATTGAGAATGTTGGCTAATACAGTTGCTTTGAAACTACTGGAGTATTGGCAGCAAAATGCTATTGCTTTGTTTGTACAAGCTGAGACTCTATTTGCTCTGCAAGAAATCTGTGCCGACTACATCAAGTTCTATTATGTGGTAACATCACTCAGAAACTCTATGGCTGAGAGAGTGGTGAGTTGGCTTGAACACCCGTCTGAACACGATTAATAGCAGTCGCTGAAAACTCACCTTTGACTGATTTTTGGACAATTGGAATCTGAGCACGCCAAACATTTGCTCTCCTTGCCCAGCATTAGCAATGGTTAGCTTTTGAAGCTAATGGACCACATGCTGTCTCTTCTGGGAAATCATTATTCTTGTTTTATTTTTAAAGAAATTGTCATATAGCAAATGCCTGATCAAGTTCACTAAGCCCTCACTAATGCACCATGATGGACTATAGGGAGATTGATAAATTGCCTATAGTCTACACTCAGGCAGGCAGTGATGCATTATTTTTCCTCCTTTCTCTACCTCAATTAGCCTGGTCAACAAGGCCCCCAACATAAGGATGTCCACGCTGTAAAACAGACAATGCTGTGCCTGTGTTTTTACCATGCTCACTTGTGTATGAATGCTAGGAAGTGCTAACCATCTTACAGCATTGTCATTGCCAGCATATTGGGACATTGGAGGTCCATGGGTTCCGGCTGCTAGGATCATCTACTATTCATTATGGACACCCTTTCAGGGCAACACTTCCTGTGTGATACGGGTGCTCAAGTGAGTGTGCTGCCAACATCTCCTATTTATGAAAAGGCAAAGAGTGATAAAACCTCACTGGAGGCCGCCAACAGCAGCAAGATACAGAGCTATGGGACATGATGGGTGATGCTCTGCTTCAGAGAGCAACATTATATTTGTAATTTCTTCCTGGCTAAAGTGGTTAGAAATCTGCATGTTGCATGTTGCATGATGCCGATTTCTGGGTGCCCAAAAACTGTTAGTTGATCTTAAGAACTTGCTCCCAGCAAATTCCCCACAATGACTCAGTCAAGCACATGCACCACTACATGTGAGTTCACTCAACTGCTGGGTGAATTCCCAGACCTTACCAAGTCCACGTTCTCCACTAGAGTTGCAAAACATGGAGTTGAGCACCACACTTTTACAACTGGCTGTCATGGTCCGGTCTGTGAAATCTGCATTCCGGTTCACGGTACGGTCCATGCTCCTTATTCCAGGTTTTCCGGTTTTCCCCAGTTTCTGTTGAGGCAGCTGATTCTTGTTTGGGCTGGCTTCATAAATAGCTTCAGCAGCCTTGCCTCGCACCTCGCCTGGAGTCTCATCTCATGCCTCGCCTGGAGCCTCGCCTCGTGAGCAGTTTCATTACTCCTTAAGGGCTTTTCCGGACTGATGAGTGTTGGCATGTCTCTCATGGGTCCTGCTGGGGTTCAGAACTGCTCCAAAAGAAGACCTCCAGTTGTCGGCGGCTGAGTTAGTATAGGGGCAGCCATTACAAGTGCCAGGTGATTTCATTCCTGACACCATGACTGGCTGGTCAGCCTCTCAACAGCGTTCCATCCTCCTCTGTAAATTCAATTCCTTTTCAGCTATTCCTACCTCCCATCATGGCATACAGCGCTCATGGGTTCCTGCTGACCTACATTTTGCCTCATTTGCTTTTGTCTGCCATGACACACATCAACATCCCCTTAGGCACCCTAATGATAGCCCATTCCACGTATTGGTGGGGGGAAGAAAAGACTTCTATCATAGACAAGAAGGGTAAACCTGAATTTATTTTGGTAGATCACTATAAACCGCCCCATCGCTGCTATGCTCCTGGCATCACAACATGACCATGAACATGTCAACACATCTCCGGACGAACAAAAGGTCTCTGCATTTCCTCTACCCATGAAACACAAGACATGAACTGGAGAGCTCATCTGAGCTCCAGACTGGCTCACAATGCCAGTTTTAGTGAATTCTGGGAGGGTGTGGTTCTGTGTAGGGTAACATAATTGGGAGAAATGTACATAATCCACAACTACAGACATTGAGTTGGGGTTTTGTTTTAAGAGGCTGATCTGATGGGATTACATTGTTACATAAGGATTTTTAGCTCGTTTTTGTGCTCAGATTTTAGAGTTCAAAAAAATGTGTTATGGGTTTCATTAAACATAAAATGCCTCACTTTATTTTATTTGCAAAAACCGCATCACTGAACTGTTCACACAACCTATGGACGTTCAAGGAGTCTTCATCTCATGTTTTTGATATTTATTGCTTTTTTAATATTTGTACTGTTTGATGTCTTTTGCACATTGGTTGTTTGTCCATCCTGCAGGATGTGGTCATTTATTGATTCTCTCATGCTACTTGGATTTACTGATCTCAGGGTTATATATGATGACATATATGACCTTTGGTAATAAATCTACTTTGAACTTTTACACTTGAACTTTGAACTTCAATAGTTAAATTTATGCTCCCTTTGAATTAACCATCACCACCCTACAAAAAGGTCTCAGGTTGATCATTCCATCTATGCTTTTTTATCATTGTGTATACCTCTATCAAGTCACGCCTTGTCTTCCTTCGCTCCAAAGGGAATAGCCATAGCTTGCTCAGCCTATCCTCAAACAACATTCTCTCTAATCCAGTCAGCATACTGGTGAATCTCCTCTACACCCTCTCTTTCAATGTTGAGGTAACCAGAGCTAAACACAATACTCCAAGTATGCTTGAACCAGAGTTTTATAGAGCTACAACGTTAGCTCATGGCTCCTGAAGTCAATCTGTGACTAACGAAGGCCAACATTCCTTTGCCTTCTTAATAACCCTGTCAACTTGTACAACAACTCTGAGGAATTTATGGACATGAACCACAAGGTCCTTTGGTTTCATCACTTTCCAAAAATCCTATTATTGACTTTATATTTTGCCTTAAACTCTTCCACTCTTTTCCATATTGAACTCAACCTGTCACTTCTCAGTCCAGCTCTACATCCTATCAATGTCCTTTTGTAAAATATGACTGTATTCTACACTATCCACAACACCACTAATCTGCATGCCATCTGCATACTTACTAGCCCACTCTTCCTCTTCTAACTACTCTATAAAACTCACAAAGAGAAGGGTTCCTAGAACAGATCCCTGCAGAGCATCACTAGTCACCAACCATGCTCCATCTACTACCACCCTCTGCCTTTTGTGGGCAAACCAATTCTAGATGCACAGAGCCAAGTTTCCCTGGGTTCTATGCCTCCTGACTTTCTGAATGAGCTTTCAGTGGAGGACTTTATCACTGCCTTACTAAAATCTAAATACACACAGCCACTGCTCAACTTTCATCAACTTGATTTGTCACTGTCTCAATCGGGTTCATGAGGCATGGCCTGCCCCTCACAAAGCCATGCTGACTATCCTTAATCAGACTATCCTTTTGCAAATACTAGTCAATCCTGTTTCTCAGAATCCTCCCCAATAGTTTACTCACCACCAATGTAAGACTCACTGGTCAATAATTCCCAGGGTCATCGCTACTAACTTTCCTGAGAAAAAGAATAACATTTGTTACCCTCCAATCTTCTGATACTACTCCTGCAAAGATCATCACCAATAGTTTTGCAAATATTTTCTTGACATTTAAACACTGGTTCCCCTAATCAGATGGGGAGCACATATGCCTATTGGGCTTTGATCTAGCTTCACAGAGTTAAGGTCAGGAAATCCGAACTGTTAGTTGCAAAAAGAGGTGCTCCATCACAGTTCCAGTGACACTGGCACAATGCTGATCTTTGCATGCCCTCTGTGTGACTATATGAGTGTCTAACTTGTGTTCTTCTCCCACATCACAAAAGTACGTGGGCTGATAGGTTAACTGATCTCTGGTGTATAGATGAATAGTGGAACATAGGAGGAGTTGAGGAAATGTAGTGTACAAGTTTCAGAGAATATTAGTGAGGGGAAATGGCATTTGTCTGTCAGCTGACACAGATTCAATGGGGCAAAATGTCTTCCTTTTGAGTGCTGCTGAAGATCCTTTGACATCGAACATTAAGTCTCTTTCTATTTCCATAGGTGCTACCTGATCTGGTGATTGTTCCCAGCTTTTAATTCTAGGTAGCATTGCTCTTGAGTTCTGAGGAATTCATAAGCCTCTCCACCACTGCAAGGTGAGGATCCTTGGAGAACAGCACTGTACATTATAAACAAGCAAATATAAATAACATAAACATATTAACATAAATTACGCATATCTTCCATGACTAAGCAAGCAAAAGTAACAACAGTGCAGGTTGAGGGAAAAAAGATCTGCAGTAAAATCAGGGCTTTTTAGCTCAGTTCAGGAACCTGACATCAGTGAGGAAGAAACTTTTGTTGAACCTTGAGACCAGGCTCCTGCACCTCCTGCTTGTTGGCAACGATGAGAAGAGAGCATAACCTGGATGGTGGGAATCTTTAACGATGAATGTCACTTCCTCAAGACATCACCTCGTGTAGATGTCCTCTTTGGTGCGGGAAGTTGTACCCATGTCAGAGCTGGCTGAGTCCAAGACTCTCGATAGCCTCTTGAATTTCTGGGAATTGGAATTGCCAGTATAAGGCCATGAGAGAACCAGTGAGAATGTTGATGTTTGGATTGGAGTGGGATCCACTGGAAAGGAGAGAAGAAAGGCTTATGCATAGAGGAAGACAGGTAGAACAAAATGTGTTCAGAACATCCCCTTAGGTCTCCCTATGATAGCCCATTCCACGTTCTGGAAGGGGGAGAAAGGACTTGTATCATAAATAAGAGGGGTAAACCTGAACATATTTTGGTAGATCACCTTAAACCTTCCCACAACAGCCATGCCCCTGGCATCACAACATGACCATGAACGTGTCAACCCACCTCTGGATGAACAAAAGGTCTCTGCAATTCCTCTACCCATGAAACACAAGACATGAACTGCAGAGCTCATCTGAACTCCGGAGTGGCTCATAATGCCAGTTTTAGTGGGTTCTGTGTGGCGGGTGGTCATAATCAAGTTTATAATAAAGTTTACTGTTTTGCAGTAACAGTACAGTGCAAAGACATAAGATGACTGTACATTGCAAAAATGATAGGAATATGGAGACAGTGTTCACAGATTCATGGGCCATTCAGATATCCGATGGCAGAGAACAAGAAGCTATTTCTGAATCATTGAATATGGGACTTCAGGCTCCTCTTCTCCCCTGAGAAGAGGGCATCTCCCAGATGGTAAGGGTCATTGGTGACAGATGCAGGCAGCTCTTCAAGATGTCCTTTTTTAAAAATCATGATACCACCTTAGTGACAAGCAAACCCTAAAGCAGTTCAGTGTAAACAACACTTAGTATTCAGAAAGCAGAAGCATAGTGAAAAGGCCACCATCGAATAATTCCAGATAGTACTTTAATTTTAAAAAATGATTTTTAAAAAGCAGGCCTTAATTTTAAAAGTTCTCTGGTAAACTTTCCCTTCCCCTCAGTGAAAAAAAATCATATTGAAGACATCAAATTTGAATATCAATAGCAAGACCTGGAAGTGTTATCCTACTCAATAGCTTGGCTGTCAATCACCCTGTTGTATGTATATTCAAAACAATAGGAGTAATTTATATTCTGATGTGATAAGTGTATAAGTTTTACATCAAGAATACTATTTTGTTGAGAGGGTGGGAATAATCTCTTATTGATGCAGATATCACGAAGTTATTTTAATTTTCTTTCCTGCTATTGCAACAAGCTGAACTATAAATATTTCAGCAACACTTAACCAAGAGAAGACCATCCACAAAAAAAAATAATTGACTTTTGTTTTTAGGAACAACAAGGCATTATGAGGGATATTTCAGCCAAAACCAGATGCAACAGTATGCCCTGAAGACCAGTTAGAATCTGGTTATAGGAAAACTCTGACAAGCACAAAGAACTCGTTTGGCTGGCAGTGAAAGGGGTCCTCCCCATTAGATCTTAGAGATTATATTACAGATAAATCTCCAGAATTCTGCACATCAGCTGGCTGGGGTGCCTCCGTTATCGGAGTATTATGATTATCATTATTATTATTGCCGCATGCAACAAGATACAGTGAAAAGCTTTCTCATGTCAGACATAATTACACTGAGGAAGTAAAAGAAAAACAGAATTCAGAAGATTGTGTTGTAGTCACAGAAGAAAGCTCAGTGCAGGTAGACAATGAAAGTACAAAGGCCACGGTGAGGTAGACTGGGAGATCAAGAGTTCACTTTTTAGTGTATCAGACGTCTATTCAAGAGTCTGAAAACAGTGGGCCAGAAGCTGTCCTTGAACCTGGTGATATGTGTTCATAAGCTTTTGTGTATCTGTCTGATGGGAGAGGAGAGAAGGGAGAACGACAAGGGTGAGATTATTTTGATTACATTCCCGAGGCAGTGGAAAGTATATACAGTGTCAATGGAGAGCAGGGTGGTTTCCATTATGGACTGGGATGCATTCAAAACTCCGCAATTTCTTGCAGTCTTGGGCATAACTGTTGCTCTACCAAACTGCGATGCATTCAGATGCATATGCTATATATATTTCTGAAGGATCGACGAACTCAGAGGCATAGGAAACTGGAACAGAACAGGAGCCGTGTTGCTAGCAGATTAGCCAGTGTCATATTGAATGATCGTATCGAACAGTAGAGCAAGCTTGATGGACCAGGTAGGTTACTTTTGCTTCTGTCATCTTGTTGCTTTGTTGTGTTGTCATCTGTTCACTGTGCAGCAAGGTTTGAGAAAACTTGAGGCCCAGTTTTTGCAGATACATTGCCTTTTCTTTGTCAGCTTGTAAGATCCATTTCCAGATTCATCACTGTCCCCAGGTGTTCGGGTCCAGCAACCCAACTCTCCTCACTCCATGACTCAATGTTATTTGTAACCACCAGTGCTCCTATTTTGCACCAAAGCATTAAATAATTTTCCTTTCTGCATTACCGTTTGTATTTTGATGCAGTATATGTAAGGCTAGTTGTGGAAAATAATTATTCCTTTAAAAGTGTTATTGTTGTAGGAGCCTTAAACCTTTCTTAGGAGTTGGCCCTAAAGCCAGATCCAGAATGGTCTTTTTGCATGGCTTATTTATTTTAATATATATATTTCTTATTATAATTGTTAGTATATTTCACACCTGCTGAAAAATAACAAATTTAATGACATTTGTCAGGGATAATAAACCTGATTCTGGATCTGGCTTTAGGGCCAACTCCTAGGAAAGGTTTAAGGTTTCTACATAAATAACACTTTTAAAGGAATAATTATTTTCCACAACTAGCCTTACATACGCTGCACCAAAATAGGTGCAATAAAGGAATAATTTTCCTTTCAGCATTACCGTTTGTATTTTGTATTTTTGTCCATTCAAAAATCCCGTGGTGGAGGGGAAGGAGCTGCTCCTGAAAGGTTGAGTTTTGTCTTCAGGTTCCTGCACCTTCTCTCCGATGGTAGAAATGAGAAGACGGCAGCCAAAGGTAAAGGGGATCTTTAATGATGGATGTCATCTTTTTGAGGAATCGCCTTTGGAAGATGTCCTCGATGCTGGGGAGGCTAGTGCCCATGATGGAGCTGGCTGAGCTTACGACTCTCTGCAGCTTTATATGATCCTGTGCAGTGGCCCCATCGTACCCGATGGTGCTACAACCAGTTAGAATGTTCTCCATCTAAGTAAGCCCACCTAAGTAGTTAAAGCTAGTCAATGTTTGCAGAGCGGTACAACTCATAGCTCTTTTAAACATCACTAAGATTTAGAAAACATAAAAATTTAGTAAAATAAAAATAAACAGTAAGATTAAATGATATTAATATGAACTTATTAATAGTAGTAGTGCGATCACTCAGGTTGAGTATAATATTCTGCAAAGGGGTTTCCTGGCTGTTATGATGGATTCTCTAAATGAAAAACACCTGTTCATGACTTGCTTTAATGTGGAGAGACCGATACACAGGCAGCCAGCACACAGTCCTTGGCAGATCGTGGGGGAGGGTCCAGTGGCATGGAATACAAGACAACCGGGGACTTTTCACTTCTGCGACCTTCCTCCACCCTCAGTGCCTTTGTAATGTGTCATCATTTGCTGCCAGCTCCACCACTGAGGTCTTGGTCGGATCGATTTTTGGCTTGAATCTCCTCCTTTACCTTACCGCCATGGATGAGCAAACTGGGAGCTCAGTGCCAAATGGCTGAACTCCAGACAGCATCGCTCTGGGGATCTCAAGAACACACAGGTCTTTCCACCACACCAAACTGATGATCCCCCGAGAAGCCTTTAATTCTAACAACCTGATGAAGCTTTAAACTTTAATTGTAACTTCCAATTATGTACATACTTACAATCTTATTCTAAATGCAACCTTCTCCAGAGAACACACAAAGGAGCGCATCTGGAGCTGCACAGAAGATCGATACCTTCTGCAATTCCCTTGCAAACTGCTCTCTAACTTTCAACATTACCTTCTCTTTAATTATAGATGATTTTAAACATAAAAGACGCTAGTTCACAAAACATCACACCTGTGACAATTTGATTTAATGCAATTCTCCACTTCCCTCTGACTGTATCATTTCCATCCTTTATATTTTGTTCAATGTCAAAATGTCATCTTTTTATGTTCAAGCAATTTTCAACACAGAATTATTTGATGGAAGAAAGTTTGAACCAGCCAGCATTTAGAAAATTTGTTTTATTATGAAGTCATAGAATCATATAATGATACAGCTCAGATACAGGACCTTCAGCCCAATCTGTCCATACTGTACCAACTATACTGTATCATCTGAAACATAAGAAACTCTGCAGATGCTGGATATCTTGAGCAACACACACAAAATGCTGGAAGAACTCAGCAAGTGAGGCAGCATCTACAGAGGGGTATAAACATTTGACGTTTCGGGACGAGATCTTCATCGGGATGGGAAGGAGGGGGTGTTGGTGGTGGCTGATGACAGTGGCTTTCACCAGTCCTGATGAAAGAGCTTGGCCTGAAACATCAATGGTTTATTCCCCTTCATAAATGTTGCCTGGGTTGCTGAGTCCCTCCAGCGTTTGCCTACAAGCAGCACAGTAGCGTAGAGGTTAGCGTAATGCTATTACAGCACCATTGCCCCAGGTTCAATTCCCATTGTTGGCACGAACATGATGGGTCTGTAAGGAGTTTGTACATTCTCTCTGTGACCATGTGGATTCCCTCCCATATTCCAAAGACATATGAGTTAGTAGGTTAACTGGCCCCATGGGTGTAATTCAGGGGTATGGGCTTTTTGGGCCGCTAGAGCCTGTTACCATGCTGTATCTCTGCATAAAATAAATATACTAAAAAGTATTTTGATAGTGTTATTCAGGTATGTTGTCCACCCTGCCTGTCCTAATCTCCTGCAGTCAGTCAATACCTCTCCAAGCTCTGCTCTGCTCCTTAATGTACCTGTCCAGGCCTACTGAAAGCTTTGAGGTTCTCCATTTTCAAAGGACATTGGGTACCAAACTTGATTTGCCTGGGTTTGAGTCCATGGCTTTTGCTCATGTATTCACTTGTAAACAGTATTGATCGCCATACCTCCAGAGGTCAGAATGGAACACCGATAATTACATTCCAATTGTGCCCTGTTTGAGTTTGTACAAATAACCTTTGCATTTTCTATCAGCTCAGGGTGTGTTTTAAAAGTTCTTTTCTGAACCCTTTCTTCCATGTTTATAGGGATGGTCAAAGACAATGTTAAAGTCAATTTTAGTGTCATATGTACAAGTATGCACAGATGCAATGAAAAGTATCACAGGCACATAGCATCAGATAAGCATCATTCATTGGAAAAAGCATAAAGAAAACATAATTTTTAATTTGTAAATCTTATCTGAGCATTACACTCAATGATAACTAACCATTTATTCATTCATCATGGGCCATGTTGCATAACATGGGCAATCAAGGTCTTTCCTTGACCATGGTTGTGCTTGGCAAATGTTTCTACAGAAGTAGTTTGTCATTGCCTTCTTCTGGGCTGTGTCTTTACAAGATGGGTGACCCCAGTCATTGTTAATACTCTTCAGAGGTTACCTAACTGGTGTCAGTGTTCACTTAACTAGGACTTGTGACATGCACCAACCGCTCATACGACCATCCACCACCTGCTCCCATGCCTTCATGTGATCCTGATCTGGGGCTAATCAGGTGCAACACCTTGCCCAAGGGTGACCTGCAGTCTAGCGGAGGGAAGGAGTGGTTTACATTTCCTTTGGAAGAGACATATCTCCAGCCCATCACTCTGAGCTAACTATACTTTTCTTGTGTTTTGTGACCAAATGCTCTCTGGACTCCACCCAAGTTCAGAAAGAAATGGTTTATGAAGCACAAAGAGACACATCTCATTGCCCAGACACTCTCCAGTGCCCTCCATTAGATGTCAAGAATCCAGAAAGGACACACTGTCTAAAAAATTGGCTACAGAGCTGGGACACTGAGTGTGTGCCGACCATCACCCATCAACTTACATTTTGCCCACTTTATTCTCCCCACATTCCCATCCCCTCTTCCCAGATTCTACCCCTTGCCTACAAACCTAAACACTGGGGGGCAACTTAAAGCATCCAATTAACCCCACTGAGCTGCATGTCTTTGGGGTACTGGGCAAAACCCATCTCACACACACACACACACACACACACACACACACACACACACACACACACACACACACACACACACACACACACACACACACACACACACACACACACACACACACACACACACACACACTGAACCCAGGTCTCTGGAGTTGTGACATTAACCACTGCGGCACTGATCTACTCTTTGACCTTGGGCCACTATCCTGGAATTTTATGGTGTTTTACATGGACCCAGAATATCCCCAAACAGTTCACAACCAAGTAAGTTCTTGAAACAATGAAGTCATAATAATATCACAGGGAAAACCTGCAATCAATGGGATGCATGATGATTTCAGAATCAGGTTTATAGTCACTGACATAGGTCATGAAATACATTGTTTTGCAGCAGCAGTGTAGTGCAGACATAACTATTTACTATGTTACAATAAAGACATTAAAAATAAACAAATAAATAATTAGTGAAAAGGAGGATTATCGAGGTAGTGTTGAACTGTTCAGAAATTTGATGGCAAAGAGAAAGAAACTATTGAATATATTGAATGTGGATCTTCAGGCTCCTGTACATCCTACTTGATGGCAATAATGAGAAGAGGACATAGTCCGGATGGTCAGGGTCCTTCATGATGAATGCCACCTTTTGGAGGCACCGCCCTTTGAAGATGCCCTCGAAGATGGGGAGGCTTGTGCTCGTGATGGAGCTGGCTGAGTCTACAACCCTCTGAAACTGAAACTATGACTGAATTGATATTGAGCACACAATTTACTTCAATAATATTAGTTGAAATATAATCATTGGACACAGAAAGCTCCTTTGATCTTGTTTAAAATGGTGTCCTGTGAACTCTCATGTTATAAGAGATTATGAGATCAGGTTTTGGGTAGAAGACCGGGAATGGGGTTGAAAGAGAAAATACATCAGCCATGATAGAATGGCGCAGCAGATTTGATGGGTCAAATGACCTAATTCTGCTTCTATGTCTTATGGTCTTATGTTCTCCTGAAAGGAAATGGGGATAGTTTTGTTTAACATCTTATCTCTCAGACTGTATCTCTGATTGTGTAGCACCCTCTCTGTACTGGGTCATAACTCCCACCTAGATAGCACAGTACAAAGATTTGAATTCACTGCCTTCTGCCTTAGAAAGTACTGTGACTAGGTCACAACCAGCGCAGAGGTTTAGGACAGCACAAAGGTGCAGCTTTTAAAACACAAAACACAGGTTTGATATTGGCCTTGGGCTCTGGCTGCGTGGAGTTTGCATGTTCACCCAGAGACCATGTTGCTTTCCGTCAGCTGCTCTAGTTTCTTCCCACATTTAAAATATGCATCGTTCAGTAGGTTAATTGGTCTCTAAAGTGTAGGTAAGTAGAGGAATGTGGGGGAAATTGGTGGGAATGTGTGGAGAATTAAAAACAGGGATTAATTTTGGATTAGTGTAAATGGATGGTTTATGTTTGGCACAGAGCTTTTGGCCAAAAAGGCTTGTTTTTATGCTATATCTCTCTCTGATCATTATGAACACATCTCTCTATTACCATTAGATATCTGATGCTTTCCTTTTTGAATGAAAAAAAAATACTGAAAACCTCTCAGTGAACATTCCAAGGTATTTTCTTTCCAAAACCAAAGAGTTTTCCTGCCATCCTAACCTAATATAAGCTCCCCCACCCCCCACCACCAACTATTAAGAGTAATTTAATTAATCACATTGTCACTCATGGAATCTTGCAGGGTTGAGAGAATACATACACCACATCTGAACAACACTTCAAAGCATAAACATAAGCTCGAGATGCCTGAGTGAACAGACAGGCATCATACGAATGTGCCTTTTCCCTTCAACAAAAGGATAACAAAACTGCCAGGAGGTAGACAAGGAAGAGAAAAGATAGGCAAATATAAATGAACAGCCTGTTCTATACAATGTCTTGAATTAAATTTATGCCAAAAAGATATTGAATGGAGGACACTGGCTCAAAACAAGAGAATTACCCAGTGATTCAAATTTAATGGTCTGAATTGCAAAGAGATCGATGGTTGTGAAGTTAGGATACATGTCAAACAGCTCTTGACTGTTTCAGTGAAGTGGGACATGGGCAGTGTGGGAAACACATCGGAAGCAGTGCAGTTGGAGGTTCACAAAAGGCAAAGTAGGAAAGGATATGAAATTGTACTCTAACGTGTCCGAACCACACATGTCAGTGCAGGGGACAGATTGCTGTCCAGTATATCAGAGAAGTGACAAGCAAATGAGACGAGAACTAATCCTAGGGTGGGTTTTGATTAGCTTGTTGAGTTATAATGGAAAGGCTGACTTCTTCAAAAGAGAATGGGAACATGACTAATGGGAAATATGTTGATATTTCAAAGTGGGAAATTTAATTGCGCAGCAGATCCCCTCTGAAGTATCTTTTTCTCACTTTGTTTCACCACTGACCCATTTTTTTAATCAACGAACTATTTCTCTAACCTCATGGAAAATAAAAGATTTAAAGTTATAGAAAAGAATCACAGAATTATTATTGCACAAAGGAAGCCAATCAATGCATCAGCTCTATGTAATCCTGAATGGGGCAATTTTTGAAATTCCATTCCCTTCCTATGGGCTATTAAGTTATTCAAAAGGCCCAAAACATTTCTTTTGAATTTCCTGACTGATTCACAGCTGATAGGGAGGAGTTTGAAAGTTCTCCCTGTGACTAAGCAGGTTTCCTCTGAGTACCCCTGCTTGCACCCACATTTCAAATGATGGGCTGGTTGTTAGGTTAATTGGCTGAGTTTATAGGTGGAAACCTCCAAGAGGATCACAAACTTGTAGTGTTTGAGGGCCTGCTTGCTTCAGCGACCCAGAGAGCTTTGTTGGCTGGAATTCGAGCCTTGTGCTTCGATTCATGGTAAGGTCACCAATGCCAAAGAGTTCAAAGTGTGGAGGTCAGACTAAGAGTCCAATGGTCTTCCAGGTTCAGGAGTTCTACTCAGAACTAACAATCATGAGTGGTCAAAGAACAAATTGTTGCAGAAACACCAAAACGCTGTCCTACATGCCTGTTATAGGTGGGAAGTGGGGCTGGGGCATCGATGGGGATGAGGGGCCCTTCAAATGGAATCCATGTAAAAGAGTGTATGGTGGTATGTATGTAGGGTGTATATGGGCCTTTTAATTCAGTGCGCCAAGAGACACAAATCTTTTCATGACTCCATGACTTTTCATGATATATCACAAAGAGAGGATCAATTTAAGAGCATCATCATCTTGGCAAAGGAAAATAAAATTCAGAAAAAGATAAAGAGGGTTTCAGGATTCTATTTACTGGTTTAGCTATATGTACCACAATGCATTACTGGAGCTCTGTAAAGGCCACTCAATGTTATATTAAAAAAAATTAATGATTACACCTAAATAAAATATGGACAGACCACTTATCTCCAAGGATCATTTAAAACGATTCTCAGAAGCAGTTGTTCTAGGCATCATTCTACATAATATTGTATCTTATACCTAACTTATTTAACCTTGCGATCTTTCTTCTGCTTCTTGTTTAACAAACAAAGTTTCAAGTTGCCAAGTGTTTTCCCTTCATAAATGAGGAAAAACAGGACGTCAGAGCAGCCAACTGTTAATTAAAAGGATGCTGCTCTATCTGTTGGTTGGGCTCATTCAAAGAGATCGTTCTTGTCATTCCTGTTCTGTTATAGCTGAACTCCTGTGACAGTCATGGCTCATTTGTTAACATACACCTCAAAGGCAAAAATTAGTGGGCTCAATTCCAACTTCAGATCACAAGCATCCAGGTGGACATTACAGTGCAGTGTCAAAGGAGTGCAACAATGTTGTCAGTGCCATTTTTCAGACGAAGCCTTAAGCAACTAATAGAGGCGTAGAGATATACAGCTCAGAACCAGGCCCTTTGGCCAAACTTGGCCATGCTGACAGTGATGCTAGACCCATTTCCCTGTTTGCTCCATATACTTCCCTCATAATGTACTTACTTACCCAAATACTGTTGATGAATTGTTACGTATTCAGGCAACAATAATATAGATGAGTTAGGCAAGGGGTTTTATAACGAATAACACGTTTATTAAACACAGATAACAAACCCCCTTCAAAAGTAAACAAACCCAAACAATGATCCGAGCTCAGCTGCTGACAGCTGGTCAGACAGTTCTTAATAGCTTTGCAGTCTCAAACAGTCTTTAAAGTAGTATTGAAAAAAACTCAGTTCTCTAAAGCGAATTGCCGAATGAAAACAGTTCAAAGAACGATATGCCGACAGTTCAAAAGCTCACGGTACTTTTAGAAGGAGAGACTCTTTAAAGCGATGTAAATTCTCTTCCACGTCGATGTCCTTCGATTCCCAGCGTCGAACTCCCACGTCGAATTTTATTAAATATAACAACTTAAAGTGACTGACCTTCCTTCCACAATATTCTCAATCTCCCGCTTTTCCCAGCGGAGACTATCGTGAGAATAGTAAACGAAATCCTTCCGAATGAGGATCACACAAGGTCGAAGTCAATCCATCGAAAATCG
Organism: Hemitrygon akajei; assembly: GCF_048418815.1. NCBI lineage: Eukaryota > Metazoa > Chordata > Chondrichthyes > Myliobatiformes > Dasyatidae > Hemitrygon > Hemitrygon akajei. Next base: position 26,447,858 of record NC_133144.1, read on the forward strand.
ATTTTTCTCGATCTCCATCTTCCAAACTTCACTCTCCATCAGCAAAGAAACCGTTGGCTCTGACCTTTTAAACTTCAGGCATCATATAAAACTTCATTTTTAACTAAACTGCGTCATCCCTTTAAATCACGCAGTAACATGAAGTCATCTTGGCAAATCCTGCCACGAACTGCCCCACCTGACAGGGTGGGTCTTCCTTTTATACCCTGTAGAAAAAACCTGTCACATGACCTCTACTGGCAGGAAAATGACATCACTCCACCATTACCTCATGTCCAGTATAACTTCAACCCCAGTCACGTGACAAGGGTACCACTGTCACGTGTCACGGGTACGTAACAGAATTGTTATTGCACCCGCCTCAGACACTTTCTCTGTCAATTCATTCCATATTCACACCAATCTCTGCATGCAGGTGTTGCTCCTTCAGTTTCTTTTAAGACTTTTTCCTCTCACCTTAAAACTATGATCTCTAGATTTCAGTTGAAAGAAAAATTAAGAAAAAATGTGCAATCACTCTCTCTACACCTCTCATAATTATATACATGTCTATAAGGATATCCTTCAACATCCTATGTTCCAAGGTATAAAGTCTTAGCCTCTCCTGCATTATCCATCAACCAACAATATCTGCTTCTTAACAAATTAGTACTAGCTAGCTGTGTATAGACAGAAAATGCTATTACAATTAGGCCAGCTAAAGGAATTAGTTCCATATTTTTTACAGTTTCGAAGAATGAAAGATAATATTATTGAAATAAATAAGATCCTGAAGGGAACAAATAAAGATGTTTCTACAAATTGGAAATTGCAAATCAGCTACAAGAGTTTGGATGGTCTTTTAATGAGCGTGTACAAAAATCTCTTCTTATAGATGATGGAGGATTTCATGGAATTCTGTGTTTCAGTACTGGTGCATTGTAGCTGGTCCAAGTTGGGTTTATTTTCATATGCATAAGTGCATAACTGCACTGGTGTAATGCAAAGCTTACTTACAACAGCATCACTGATACAGAGCATCATAAAAGAAACATTCACAAGAAAAATACAAACATAAATTATACACAAATTTATGTAGAAGAGAACACAATTAAAATTAAAAAACAAAAAAAGATTAGCTTTATTTGTCACATGTTCATCAAAACATAGAGTGAAATGCATTGCTTGCGTCAAATCAAATTTGCGAGGGTTGTTCTGAGCAGCCTGCAAGTGCCACCATGCTTCCAGCACCAACATAGAATGCCCACAATTTACTAACACTAACCCCTGTGTCTTTGGAATGTGGGAGGAAACTAGAGCACCCAGATGGAAACCCATGCAGTTATGGGGAAAACTCACAAACTCCTTACAGACAGCAGTAGGAATCAAAACCCCATTTTACAGCTGGTAATATAAAGTGTTGCACTGACCACTATGCTGCCATGTCAAGTGATCAAAGTGGTCATAGTGTTGGTAAACTGCAGTGATTAAGATTGTGCAGGATGGTTCAAGGACTGAACGGCAACTGTCAAAATATGGCATGGCCTGGATGGTGAAGATGTGTGATAACCGATGTTGTCTTGTTGAGGCAACACCAATGGTGGGGAGGGAGTAGATAAGGAGAGAGTAAATAGATGATTGAAAGATCAGTGAATTGGACCTCTGGGGAATTGTCACAATAGAGCTGAGGACAGAAGTAGCAAACTGCCAGAGGACTTAAGATAGTTGTGCAGTGTCTGTGGAGGCAGATAATTTGGGTTGATATTTTCAATTGGGACTGAGAATTTCAAGAGTAAGTAACTGGGATAAAGAAGAGAAGGGGAGGTTGGGCAGGAGCTAGCAAATGATGGGTGGATCCAGGTGAGGAGAGGTTGATGTGCAGGCAGACACAGGTGGGGGTTGAATGGGTGAAGATTGTGACAAAGGCTGGGAGATGGTTGCTGCAAACAACAGAGGACTGATGGTGATGGTATATGGTAAGTAGAGAAGGTGAGGAACTAGATAAAGGAGGGACGTTGTGCAACTGGGAATAATTCAGGGAGGGGAGAGAAAGAGGGCGAGTGAGGGGAACAGAGTGGATTGGAATGAGAGAAATAGGACAAAAGGAGTGTAGGTGACATGACATTGAAGAGTGGATAGTGAGTGCTGTTGGGTTGCCTACCCAGGCAGAATATGAGGAATGAAGAGGCCTGGGGCTGGTCAGCCATAATCATATTGTGTGTCTGGCCAGATATAAGGGGCTGAGTGAGCAACTCTTGCTTCTATGTTCTAAAGTTCTTATGTTGAATGATTGCATGCTAGATATCTTTAATGCCTTTAAGTTACTTTGAGTATCTTGAAATGTATGGCAGTTTCTAGAAAACCTTTCTCTTCCTTCCATAAATGGGTATATGGCCAAAATCTGTGACAGGCAGAAATCAGCTGCAATGTCAACTGATCTGCATGAGACCCCAATAAGCTGCAAAGAGCTGTGGACACCGCTCAACACATCACAGATACGAGCTTCGATGGACTTCACTTCTTGCTGCGTTGTTAAAACGCACAACATAATTAAAGACACTACCCACCCCAGACATTTCCACTTCTTCTTCCTCCCATTGGGTAGAAGATACAAGAGTCTGAGAGTGCATAACAGCAGAACTCAAGGACAAATTATGTTCTGCTGTTACAAGGTACCCTAGTACATTAAGATGGGCTCTTTACCTCACAACCTTCCTCCTCAAGGTCTTGCATTTTATTATCTACCTGCTCTGCACTTTCTCTGTAACTGTAACTATTCATTTTGCATTCTGTTATTGCTTTTCCTTTCTACTACCTCATGCACTGTTGTAATAAAATTATTTGTATGGATAGCACACAAAACAAAGTTTTTCACCATGCCTCAATACATGTGACAATAATAAACAAATTTATCAATTGGCCCAATAAACTTGATGAGATTAGTGTTAATTTATTAATTAAATTGTATTCACATATGTACTCCAGAGTAGTAGCTATTTGTAAACAGCCATTTTGCTATGATAGTCTATCTGCTGTCCTATGAGTTTTGCTGTGGGAACATTCCCTGTAGAGGAATGATAAAGATATAAGTAAAAAAAACTATATCTGGGTCACAAGAATAAAACATTAATCAATAAAATTAAAGTCAAAGTTTATTGCCATTAGTGTCGACAGGATATTCTGTACTGAGTTAGATCATCAATTTAACAATCCCAACTGAATTTATGACTGGAATCCTGTTTCTTTCTCTTCCCAAACTGCTCCAATTTTTCCATGAGTAATTTGATTTGTGGATTTCTTTTTTCTTGAGCAAACAAATCTCAAAAGTTTTCTCAAGAGTAAAAAGTAGCAACTTTATATGCATAGTTATCTTTGCAAACCTGTTTTTAGAAACTGCTTGCAATATATACACTCGGCTACTTTATTATGCAACTTTTGTATCTAATAAAGTGGCCGTAGAGTGTATGTTTGTGGTCTTCTGCTGCTGAAGCCCATCCACTTCAAGGTTCAATATGTTATGCATTCAGAGGTGCTCTTCTGCACATCGCTGTTGTAACACATGGTTATTTGAGTTATTGTCACCTTCCCGTCAGCTTCAACCACTCTGGCTATTTCACCTCACCTCTATCTTTAAAGAGGCAGTTTCATGCACAGAACTGCCACTCACTGAATGGTTATTTGCTTTTTGCACCATTCTCTGTAAACTCTAGAAAATGTTGTAAGTGGAAATCCCAAGACATCTCAAACCGCCCCTCTGGAACCAATAATCACTCCTCGGTCAAAGTCACTTAGATCACATTTCTTCCCCCATTCTGATGTTTGGTCTGAACCACATGACCATGTCTGCATGGTTTCAGGCATTGAGTTGGTGCCACATGATTGGCTGATTAGATATTTGCATTAACAAGCAGGTGTTCTGGTGTGCCCAATTAACTAACCACTGAGTATATGTTTGAAAACAACTCCTGAAAAATTAGAAAGGTATATAGGTAAATACATAATGGGTACCTATATCTAACTTCGGAAGTTCCATTAATAATGTGAATTCACTGTGTGAGTAACCTGTGTGCTAATAATATTCCCAATTTTAATCTTACAAGTAGTCTGCTGTTGTTGAGAAAAACAGAGAAATTAGAACAGTTTGAGCTTTTGTGTGGTTCGCGAAGTGCCAACCTTCTGCCATCCAATCATGGATTTATACCCAACAGAAACAAGCCCTTCTCTCAGACTTGAGCTGATCATCAACCACTCATTTACACTAATTATACTTACTCTTTCCACTCAACGCCCTGTGCCAATTTAACTTTCCAACTTGTTTGTGTGAGGAAACGAGGGCACACAGAGGAAACTCACTCACTGTCAGGGGAAGGGCATGAAGTCCTTCAGGTAGCATTGGATGCCAGGCTGGAACCCTGGTCACTGGAGGTGTGGACAGAAGCTTTACTCCCTGCACCACTGCGCCATTCAGCCTATGTTCAACATTCATATCTGCTGGATTCACCGGGTGAGCTGAGAAGGTGAATATATGATGACAGAGATACAGAGATAGGTAATTTTCAATTGTCATAGAGTCATAGAGAAGTTCAGCACAGAAACAGGCCCTTCAGCCCATCTTTTCCATGCTGAAACCATTTAGTCTGCCTACTCCCATTGACCTGCACTTGGAACATAGCCCTCCTTACATACCCCTACAATCCATGTACTTATCCAAACTTCTCTTAAATGTTGAGATGTTTACTCCTTTCTCCAGGGGTGCCAGAGCCTTTTGCTGTTCCATTGTTTGGTCAGTGTAAACGCCAGCCCAGAAAGACTGAAAAGACAGGGTGTCGATTTTGCTTGTGCTCCGCGATGGTCATCTCCATGGTGCTGAGGCTATGAAGACTTCCCTGGCTGCTATGCTCTGTGCCCGCTAATATGATGAACTTATAATTGAGGCTTTGGGCCTACTCCAAGCTGCTCTGGGTTTCAGATCTGAGGACTCATTTTTGTTTCAGAATGCTGTTGTTCCCTTCAATTATTTGCATGATCTGTGTTTTTTTTGTTTCTCTTGCTCATTGTGTGTTGGTCTTTTATTTGTATTTTTATTATTTTTTCTTTTAATTGTGTTCTTTCATGCTTCTTGCTTTCTGGCTAGCTATGAGCAAGCAAATCACAAGGTTGTATAGTTTATACATTATTTGATAATAAATGTACTTGACATTGAACTCACATCTGTCAATTGTGTTGGCAGTTCATTCCACACTCTCACAACTCTCTGAGTGAAGAAGATTTCCCTCATGTTCCCCTTAAACTTCTCACCTTTCATCCTTAAGCCATGACCTCTGGTTGTAGTCCCACCCAACCATAGTGAAAAAGCATGCTATGTTTACCCTGTTTATATCCCTCATAATTTTGTATACCTCAATCAAATCACCTCTCAATCTTCTACATTCTAAAGAATACAGTCCTAACCTATTCAATCTTTCCTTATAACTCAGGTCCTTCAGACCTGGCAGCATCCTTGTAAATTTTCTTTCAACCTTATTTACATCTTTCCTGTTGGAAGGTGAGCTAAAATTGCACACAATACTCCAAATAAAGATTCACCAATGTCTTATACAACCTTAACATAACATCTGATCTCCTGTACACAATATATTGATTTATGAAGGCCAATATGCCAATCACTGGCCTTAATTAAAAGACAATTTCAGCTCAATGCCTTGAGTTAGAACTGCATAATTTAGTTTATTTACATGTTCATACATCAGCTATTACTGTCTGGTTTTGGGGTAGCATCCTCTCACAATATATAACAATTGCAGCGATCTGTCAGGACAACAGGTAAGGTCATGGGCTGCTGTCTACCATCACTGCAGGACTTGTATGTGTCCAGGACAAAGAAGCAGGCATAAAAAGTCATTGCAGATACTAATCACCCTGCAAACTGCCTTTTTTTTAAAGCTCCCTTTTGGTAAGTGCTATAGGGCTATTAAATCAAAAACTTCAAAAGTTTCTTCCCCAAGGCTGTTACTTTTTTAACCATTCATGTAAGCACTCCCACCCCTCTCTTACTGTTACCTCAGTCACTTCACTGGACTGTAAATACTTATACCACTTGCATTGTAAATGCATGCTGGTCTTTATCTATTTATGCACACTTTATTCTGTATCCATACTTTAACCTCCAACTTTATATAATTCTTTAAATTCTTTATCATTGTTGAATATTATACCAACATACCACAGCAAATTCCTAAAAGGTATAAATGTATATGGCAAATCATGTCAATCTTTGATATTTAATTTACAGCAACTTAAAGACATTTTAGTCAAATTCATTATTTTAAATTTTAAGTAATTTTTATATTAAAAATCATTTAAAAATCTCTGAATATCAGAGACATTTAAAACCAGAAATAAGCCTTTTAAATGTAGCAGACTGTCAAACTCCAAGAGTTAAGACCTTATTCCCTGGGGCTTAGAAAAATGAGAGATGGAGCTGTATAAATTTACGGGGGTCATAAATAGAGTGATTGCACTCAGTATTTTATTTGGGGAAGTTTTCAAGAATGAGTGGGCATTAATCTGAGGTGAGAGGGAAGAGATTTAGTGGGAATTTGAGGTGCACATTTTTTTTTACACCAAGGGTGCTATATGTGTGGACTGTGCCGCTGGAGGAAGTGAGACAAGTACAATAGCAATTTTTAAAGGACAGTTTAATAGGTAATATAGATAAGAAAGGTTATGAAGGATTTGAGGCAAATGCTGACAATTGGAACTAACTTGGCTGGGCATCTTTGTCAGTATGGGCCAGTTGGGCAGAAGGGCCTGTTCTGTGCTGTATGACTCTATGTCTCTAATATAATGGTTTTGTTGCATGGAGACACAAGATTCACTATTTGTGGCCTATTTGCCACCTAAGATCTTTTTCTAACCTCATGCCTTGCTGAAGAACCATGATAGTGAAGCCCCCATATAATAAACTTATAGGCAACACCTTACAAAGAAATACAATAGAATCAATGAATATCTTCTGTATTCCTTTGTTTTTACAGGAAATCCCTGCAAGAAAATGAATCTTGGGATAGTATATGGTGACAATAATAAACTACCAGATAATAAATTTAGTTTGAAATTTGAACTTTGAAAAGTTGATGTCATTTACACCATGCAACCATAATCAGAGTAAAATTATTTTTTTATATTACAAACTAAAATATATTTAAACTAACTGCATGGGCTGTTTGATTATTCCAAATGGGCTCAGCAAAGGGAAATCTGAGCAAGTCTGATTTCATAAAGCAGAAGACAGGGCTTCACTTGCTTAAAGTTCAGCAGATTCATGACCTTCTGTTATAAAGCGACATAATCATATAAAAATACTGCATGGAAACAGGCCCTTCTGCCCAAAGAGTCCATGCTGACCATCAACTACCCATTTTTACCCTCATGCTATCCTCACCCATTTTTATTTTCCTCACATTCCTATTATTCCCACAACCCTGCAGATTCTACCACTCCCCTATATACTACGGAAAATTTACAATAGCTAATTAACTTACTAAGATGAGTAAATTTTGGAATGTGGGAAGAAAATGGAATATCCAGTGGCCACAAAGAACATGTAAATTCCACACGGACAGCATCGGAGGTCAGATTTGAACCTGAGTCACTGGATCTACTCTGCTATTAAATCACCCAAGAGTAACAGGACAGGAATAGGTAATCTGTCCTTCAAACCTTTTCGGTATTCAGTAAAATTATGGCTGCTCCATTTGGGGCACCACCTCCCAGTGTTTCCTAATGTGTCTGGAAGAGTAAATCTACTGGAAATTAGTAATCAAGCACTGAAACATGGACCTGTACCTTTAAGCAAGCACACACAGACATATACACACTCACCCAAACTCTCATGTGCACACACACACACACTCATGCACACATAAGAGCACACACACTTGTGAAGACAAACGTACACACTCCGACACATGCACTCATGACACATTCACATGCTCACACATACTCACATACTCATACATACATTCACATACACCCACATTGACAAACGCACATTCATATGCATATACACACACTTACAGTGGTGCTCGAAAGTCTGTGAACCCTGTAGAACTTTCTCTATTTCTGCATAAATATGACCTAAAATGTGATCAGATCTTCACATAGGTCCTAAAACTAGATAAAGAGGACTCAATTAAATAAATAACACAAAAAATTATGCTTGTTCATTTATATATTGTGAAAAATGATCCAATATTACATGTATTTGTTGGAAAATCTATGTGAACCTCTGAGGTAATACCTTCTGCTAAACCTATTTGCTGTTAGGTGTTTCAATCAATGAGATGAGATTGGAGGTGTGGCATGTAGACGTGCCTTGCCCTATAAAGCAGACACACAAAGGCAGGTTACTGACAGACCCTGCTCTTCTCAAGTAAGATCTCTTTATATGCACTATGCTTTGATCAAAACTTTCAGAGGACCTTAGAAGAAGAATTGTGGAGTTGCAAGAACTTGGAGAAGGCTACAAAAGCATTTCTAAAGACTGGAGTGTTCATTGGTCCACAGTAAGAGAAATTGTCTACAAGTGCAGGAAACTCCGTAGGAGTGAGCATCCTGCAAAGATCACACCAAGAGCACAACGTGAAATGCTGAAGAAGGTTAAAAAGAACACCAGGGTAACACAAAAGACCTGCAGAAACCTCTAGAGCTTGCTAAAGTCTCTGGTCATGTGTCCTCTATAAGAAAACAACTGAATTAAAATCAAGTTCATGGAGGACACCACAGAGGAAAGCACTGCTCTCCAAAAAAAAAATTGCTGCACATCTCAAGTGTGCAGAAGACCACCTGGATGTTCTGCAATGCTTCTGGGACAATGTTTTGTGTGACAGATAAGACAAAAGTTGAACTTCTTGGCAAAAATGCTCATTACTATGTTTGGAGGAAAAAGGGCACTGCACACCAACACCAAAACCTCATCCCACTGTGAAGCATGTGGGAAGCATTATGGTTTGGGGCTGCTTTTCTGCTTCAGGGCCTGGACTGCTTTCAATCACGAAGGAGAATGTATTCAAAGTTGTATCAAAACAATTTAGAGGAGAATATCGGGGTAGCAGCCGATCACCTGAAGCTTAACACAAGTTGGGTAACGCAAGAAGACAATGATCCAAAAGACAAGAGCAAATCAATGACAGAATGGTTTAAAAAGAAGAAAATTCATGTATTGGAATAGCCAATTTAAAGCCCTGACCTTAATCTTATAGAAATGTTGTGGAAGGACCTGAAGCATGTAGTTCATGCAAGGAAGCCCACCAACATCACAGAGCTGTAAGGAGGAATGGTCTAAAATTCCTCCAAGCTGATGTGAAGGATTGAATTGATTAACAGTTACCTGAAATGTTTGGTTGAAGTTATTACTGTACAAGAGGGTCAGATGAAAGCAAAGGTTCACATACTTTTCCCAACAACTACATGTAATATTGGATCATTTTTCTCAATAAATAAATGAACAAATATAATGTTTTGTCTTATTCATTTAATTGGGTTCTCTTTAATCTTGGTTTTGGACTTAGATGAAAATCTGATCACATTTTAGGTCATATTTATGGAGAAATAGAGAAAATTCTGAAGGGTACACAAACTTTCCAGCAGCACTGAACATACTCTCATGCAAACATACACATACAGACATGCAAACGTCAGCTTAAGCATACAAATCTATGCATATGTGCCTATAAACATAAAATACACACACCCATGTATTTGCATGCATACTTCCTGAACTATAGTCACCTTTTAGTGTGCGGTTGTGCACAATGCATAATTAAAACCCATTTGTTTCTGCTAAGCAGATAAACAAGTGAGAGATCTTTAATCCTGGTTTCTGCTCTTCTTGTTTGGATGGTGATTTGGATGCAGCTTTTGCTTCATTCTATTCTATCTGGCAGTTTCCTTAACATCCTCCAGCAGATGTGGCCTTCTGAATTGAGCTCCCCGTTGGCCAACCATTATTTCAATCCTTCATTTTACTTTCCAGAGCATCTGCTCCCTCTGACAAATTCCCTCCTTCTTGCTGGGACGTTGTTCAGGCAGCTGCACCAGTAGAGATTTGGGGCCAACCCTGAACTGGTTAAACAGATGCAATTAAAAATGTAATGTGCTCTGCGAGCGCAATATAATTTTGTTTCACTTTTGTTATCATCGTCATGAGCTCGCCAACACTGACGAGTGCGGATTACATTATCTAATAACTACACACATCTGCTCCAGTATAATGAGGGTGAACGGAATGCCTTCAGCACATCCTTGTTTTCATTAATTGATGAAATGTGGACATCATTCATGAGGTCTTTCTTTATCTGTTACCCAAATCCAATTCCTCCGAATGAGGAGTCCGTTCAGTGTCATAAAACTACAGCACAGAAACAGGCCCTTCTAGTTCATGCCAGCCTGGATTTCTGCCTATTTTCCATCTACCTCCTCCTGGACCATAGCCCTTCATGCCCCACTATCAATGTGCCTATCCAAACTTCTCGTAAAATGTTACAATTGAACCCGCATTTACCACTTCCATTGGCAACTCTTTCCGCACTCATATTGCCATCTGAGTGAAGAGGGTCCCCCTCAGATTCCCCTTGAATATTTCACCTTTCACCCTTTAGCTTCTAAGTCTAGTCTCACTCAGTCTGAGGGGGAATAAAACCTGCATGCATTCACCCTACATATGCCCTTCATAATTCTGTATACAGCAATAAAAATTCTCCTCATTCTCCTGTGTACCAGGAAATAAAGTCCTAACCTATTCAACGTACCCTTGTAACACTGCTCAACGAGTCTCAACAACATCTATGTAAACTTTCTCTGCACACTGCATTGGTAGGTTTGGAGTTACAAATAAGCCAGTAGAGTTTTATGTAGTATACAGGCATAGGCATCCGTTAGTCTCATGAGATCATGGATTTGCACCTTGGAAGGTTTCCAGGGCGCAGGCCTGGGCAGGGTTGTATGGGAGACCGGCAGTTGCCCAAACTGCAAGCCTTCCCCTCTCCATGCCACCAATGTTGTCCAAGGGAAGGGCACTAGGACTTAAGCAGCTTGGCACCAGTGTCATCGCAGAGCAATATGTTGTTAAGTGCCTTGCTCAAGGACACAAACATGCTGCCTCAGCTGAGGCTCGAACCAGTGACCTTCAGATTACTAGTCCGATACGCCAACACAATTTTTATGTAGTAGATAACACATTATGCTGGAATCTGGAGCAACAGTCTGCTGGGGGAACTCAACAGATTGAGCAAGTCTATTGGAAGGAAGGAATTGTCAATGTTTAGGGTCAAAACACTATATCAGGACTCAATAGTTTAAGACAGTGTCTGTCAATCTCAAAGAAGAGCACAAGTGAACCAAATGGGCTTTTTGTATGATAACCTCGTAGTTTCAGTTAACTCAACTAATATTAGGTTTTGAAAGATGTAAGTTTAAATTCCACACCTATCACAGTGGGATTTGAACTCCCCATATGGCTTTGAAAATTGCCCGACTGAATATTCACAATGCTGACTCTTAGTACCAACATCAAGGAGGGAAAAATATATCATCTAAACAAATCTCAGTATGAAGACTGGAATAAGTTAGGTCTTCCTGGTGTGATGGTGGAGTTTCTGATCCATGTGATTCATGGCCAGGGTTGGAGTTGGCATCTTTTAAATCCACCACTGCCCAATGGAATCCCTCAGTCTGCACACAAAATCCACCCAGCTGAGTCTATGGCCAATGATGTGCCTGAGATCAGGAGCAGATCGTAAGTTGGGAGAAGCCTGCCCTCTAGATTTGAAGGACAAGATCCAGCTTCTGGTCAAGGATGCACAAGGTGTGAATTGTGGCTTTTCCTAGGTCAGGCAAGATGATACAGAATTTAGTAACTGACGCCATAAAGGAGGAACTACTGATTAGCAATGGTCAAACTTTCATAGTAGACAATGTGGATCTGAGGGTTCTGTAAGTCCAGAAGTACAAACATATGCTTTAGCACCACCTTATCATAGTTCATCTAACCCTTTATTCATACCCCACAGTTCTTCCTCACATACTTAGCTAGCTCCCCTTTAAAGTCATGTAAACTGATTGTCAACATGGAAGGAGGCTACTTGCCCCATGAGTCACTGCTGGCTTTCAGGACATTCCCATCATTCCTAATGCAAGTACAACACAATGGCAGCGCAATAGCATAGCAATTAGTGCAAATAATGTCTATAAGGAGTTTGTATGTTATCCCCTTTCCTGTGGGTTTCCTCCAGGTGCCCTGGTTGATTTCCACCTCACAAAGACTTACGGTTAGGGTTAGGGTTGATGAGTTGTAAGCATACTATGTTGGTGCTGGAAACATGGCAACATTTGGGGGTGATCCCCAGAACAATCCTTGTCATTGATGCAAAATAATGCGTATTTAAAATTAATTTATTGAGATACAGCACAGAATAGGCCCCTATGGCTCTTTAAGCTGTGCCACCCAGCAATGCCCGATTTAATCATATCCTAATCACAGGACAATTTACAATGACCAATTAACCTATCAACTGGTAAGACTGAGGGAGGAAACTGGAACACTTGGAGGAAACCCACAAGGTCACGCAGAGAACGTACCAGCTCCATACAGGCAGTAGGTGGGAATTGACCCCAGGTTGCTGGATCTGTAAAGCGTTGTGTTACCAGGCTACTCCCAACTGTAGGTTTTGGTGCTTCAATGTACGTGTAACAAATAAGGCTGGCCTTTCTTTCTTTATTCACTAAAACTAAACTTCCTACTCTTTCTCTATTTCATTCAGGCCCTCTCTCTGATATAATCCAAGACAAAACATGCAACACAGTTTGCCATGTTTGATAGATTGGTGTGACTGTAATCTGAATTTGAAGCCAACACCCCAGTCAAACATAACAAATTATAATCTGTGCTATTTTGCTCAAATTGTACAGCTTGGCTCTAACCTCAAGCCATCTGTTCAAATGGGAAAACCCAGAACAATTACTCTGAGTTTGCTCAGGATATAGAACCTGAATGCAGCTGGTTTTAATTGCTGATGTATTATAACTGAATCCAAAGAACAAAAATGCAATTAGACAAAAATACTTCATTATCATCACAGCAATGTTCCACCATCTTTTCAAAAGAAAGGGCACATATTTATACATCTTGACAACATCAACACTACTTGACTGCAATGTAGTATTTTCGCTGCTGGATAATTTCTATCCCTGCCACTTGAATTCCCGTGATAACAACTACAGTAAGTAATTCTGGGTATCAAGTTCTGAAGAAGAATTTTGAGGGTGGTGAGCATAGGTTTGCAAGAATTATACCCTGACTCCAAGGTGTAGATACGCAACAACTAAAGTTAGGAATGATGAAATAGATGATGATGCTAGTGTTACGCTAGCCATTACACTACTGCACTGCCCCAATTTTATATTGGAATGCAATATAATGTTCCAAGGACTGCAACATGACTCAGATTGGTGCCGGGAGACAGAACAGAGGGATCCAACTGGAAGTGGATTGACAAATTAAACTGAGAGATGATTAAGTTGAGGGCTGAATAGAAGAGCTCTGAAAGTGACCACCCAAAATCTATTTGCTTTATTTTTCCAATCAGAAGATGCGGCATTATAGCTGCTAGTAGATTGGAGAGGTCCCTGTAGATTGTTGCTTCCACATGGAAGGTCTGCTTAGGTCTCTGGATGTTATAAAGGAGAAAAAAGGTAGGTGTTACATCTCCAGCATGGGCAACTACAGTGACAAGAGGACAAGTTGGTGAAAGTGGAAGAGGGCTGAAAGGGAAAGGAAGAAGTTATGTGAGTATTTCTCCTATTTAAGAGAAAGGTGTTTCCGACATGAGGTGAATGATGAAGGAATATTTCTGTTAGGTGATTTAATGCAAAGTAAAGCAGCCTGAAACCAAGTACAAGACCTATCATGCATATGATACGAAACACCTCTATACAATGAGCATTGCAGATATTTGGTACTCTCTCCTATAAATGGCAAATGATGCTGAAGTAGATGCGACAGGGTTTTGTTAATGGACTCAGAGCGAGAGCTGGGACCATTGGTCCAAAGACAGGAATTTGAAACCTGGGAAACTGAAATTAATGCAATTAAATAAATATAGAATTTGTAAAACCAAAATTGAGTCAGTAGAGTATAAAACATTGAACGATACAGTGCAGAAACAGGACCTTCAGCCCATGATGTCTGTGCCAAGCATATTGCCAAATTAAATTAAATCTCTTGAGGCTGCAAATGGTCCATATCCTCCTTTGCTTTTCCATTCACATGTCTATCTAAAAATCTCTTAAATACTACAATTGTATCTGCTTCTGCAACTATCACTTCAGCCCATTTGGCACATATCCCTCTCTGTGTAAAAGACTTGCCCCACACATCTCCTTTATGCTTTCCCCCTCTCACCTCAAATATCTGTTCTCTATTCTGACAAAAGAGTTCAGACTAACCGCTGTACTCCTTTAGTCGGCAGAACTGACTGCTGCTCTCTTCTCTTTTCTTGCTCTCTCCTCATTTTCATCCTCTCTTCTCGCTGTAGCCATCACAAAGTGGGTACAGATCCCACACCACTAGGTTGAGGAAAAGTTATTATCCTTCAACCAACAGGCATCTGAACCAGTGTGGATAACTTCACTCACTCAGCACTGAAATGATTCCACAATCTATTGACTCACTTTCAAGGACTCTACAATTCATTTTCCCAGTATTATATCTTTATTAGTATTAATATTAAAATGATAATTATATCATTTTAGACAATCAGTGTGTGCCATTACAAAGAAGGCATGGCAATGCATTCTGCTTTTTTAGAAGTTTGCGAAGATTCAGCATGTCATCTAAAGCTTATACAAAGTTTTTTAGATGTTTGGTGTAGAGTATAATGACTGGTTGTATCACGACCTAGGATGGAAACATTAATGCCCTTGAATGGAGAAGCCTTTGAAAATTGGTGGATACAATCCTGTGAATCATTGGTAAATCCCTCCCCACCATTGAGCTTATCTACAGGAAAGCAGCATCCATCATCAAGGTCACCCACAATCCAGGCCATGCTCTCTTCTCACTGCTGCCATCAGGAAGAAGGTTCAGGAGCCTTAGGACCATACTATCTGCTTCGGAAACAGTTATTACCCCTCGGCCATCAATCTCACCCTAACACTGAACTGATTCCACAACTTATGGACTCACTTTCAAGAACTCTATAACTCATGTCTCGATATTTGTTTCTTATTTACTTATTATTATTATTATTATTATTATTATTATTATTATTATTATTATTATTTAGGTTTTATTCTTGTTGTATTTGCACAGTTTATTGTCTTTTGCACATTGGTTGTTTGTCCATCTTTGTTGTGTGCGGTTTTTCATTGATTCAATTTTGATTCTACATATTTACTGTGAATGCCCACAACGAAATGAATCTTAAGGTAGTATATGGTGACATATATGTACCTCGATAATAAATTTGCCTGAACTTTGAACTTAATGATCAAAGGATAATCAAAGAATGCTAACATTGCTGGCCCTTATTGTTCTTTCTAAAATGTGTCCGGAATTGATGAGCTTGATGGATATTTCAGAACATTCAGATGAACAGGTACAGGGTTTTGAGTTGGATGATCAGCCATGATCATACTGAATGGTGGTGCAGGCTCGAAGGGCCGAATGGCCTACTCCTGCACCTATTTTCTATGTTTCTATGTTTCTAACATGGTTAACAATCAACAACGTTGGGTCATGTGTAAACCAAGAAAAAATCAATTCCTTTTTTTCCAGGACTACAGCACACTAATTCCTCTACTTCCTCAAATGTCTAAGAAAAATAATGATTTGAACCAATTTTTACACATGCACCATAGAATGTATCTGATCCAGCTTGGTATGTCAGCTGTTATGGCCAAGATGGCAAGAAATTGCAAACTGTGAATGCAACCAAATTCATCTCTTTCATTTACTCTGTCTACACCTCTTGTCTTTGGTAAAGCAATCTACATAATCAAAGACTTCTCATGCCCTAATCATTCTCCTATTGAACGGAAGATACAGAAGCTTGTGAACATGTACCAGGAGGCTCAAGAACAGACTCTGTCCCAGGGTTATCAGACTCTCGAATGGATGAATTCATAATTTCTCATTCGACCTTGTCATGGCTCTTGTGCCCTATTGTCTACTTGCACTGACCTTTGTAACTGTAGCACAATATTCTGCATTTTTTTTTCCCATTTGTCCTACCTCAACATATATACTGTATATAGCTTCAAATTCCTTGGTGTCCACATTTCCAAGGATCTCACCTGGTCCCTGAACTCCTCCATGCTGATCAAAAAAGCGCAACGGGACATTTATTTCCTGAGGAGAATCAAGAAAGCTCAACTCTGTCTCACCAACTGCATCTCAGTGTGGTATGGTAATTGTCCCATATCAGACCGCAAAGCTCTCCAGCGTGTGATGAAAACTGCCCAGGGTGTGGTGAAAACTGCTGACCATTGAGAACATCTACCATAAACGCTGCCTGGATAGAGCGAAAAGCATTATCAAGAATGCGTCTCACCCTAACCATGGACTTTTTACTCTCCTCCCATCTGGTAGGTGCTACAGGAGCCTCCGCTCCCACACCAGCAGGCACAGGAAGAGCTTCTTCCCTGAGGCTGTGACCCCGCTGAACCTCACATCACAGTGTTAAGCAGTATTACACCTATATTGTACTGTCTCAGTACTTTTATATTTGTGTGCTGTAGCACCTACTTTTTATTTGCAGTTATTTTGTAAATAACACTATTCTTTGCTTTTCTGGTTAGATGCTAACTGCATTTCATTGGCTTTGTATCTGTACTCGGCACAATGACAACAAAGTTGAATCTAATCTAATAGTGGAAGGATCTGTCTGGAAGCCATGCAAACAAAAGCATTTCATTGTATCTTGGTATGGGACAATAATAAACCAATCATTTCTCCTGTAATTTACTCCTCTTAACTGCCCCCAGATTCTACTACCCACTTTCATGCTAGGGGCAATTAAGCGACCAATAAACACATAATTGTGATGTGGGTGCAAACTAGAGAACACAAAGGAAATGCGTTCACAGAGAGAACATGTGGAGTTAAAGGAAACTACAGTAGCAAAGATTAGGATCTAATCTGGATTGATAGATCTGGAAAGCAGCAATTCATCCACCTCTACCACTGTGTCACTAAAACCAAACTAAAGAGGCTTTTATGACAACCTTGATGTTTCACGTCCAACAATATGCATTGTGCCCAGTATTTTTTTGGAATTAATTTAGGGAATTTAAATTCCCCAGCTGTTTTTGTGGGATTCACATTAAAATCTTTAAATGGACAGTCCTGATCTCTGGATAGCAGTTTAGTAAGGTCAACATTATGCCACCATAATATACCTTTCCCTGGTTATACAATATAATTGTGAAACTATTCATCTTTAATAACTAACGGTTAAGTTAATTTAGAGATGAATGCTGTTGAGCAGGTTGTGATATCAAGAAGTCGATGCTTCAAAGAAGAAAATAGATTTGACATTGGTTATTGTGCCTGTGGGCATAAGCATCATTTTCATTACCTCCTTTCAAAAAAAAATGCTGTTCATGAATCTGTCTCCGTGTAGTGGTTTATGTGTAGTTTTTGCTTTGCAAATGATGTGGGTAGCATAATGTCTGAATTGCTAGGCTAGTTTTTACATGAACAATGTTTTAGAGACAAGGGTCCCAACCCTACAACTGAAGCTGTGAAATTTAAATTCAGTTAATTAGAATTTTTGAAAAATGAACATCAGCACCATCTGCTGCCCTAATGTTCTTCAAAGAATCAAATCTACCATCCATACCTGGGTAGATTATGCATGACTTCAGGCACATACAGTGAGGTCAGCTCTTAATTGCCCTCTGGAAAGCCCTGGCAAGGATTATTTACAGATAACTTTAGACAACAAAAAAATTGCTTCCTGAATACTTTTGGGTGTATCTTATGGATTTTGGGCTGCTGATCATGAAAATCACCATGAAATCGTCCTATTATGCAGCATTTATTTGAAATTGGTGTTTTTTTATAAATTTCAATTCATAATTCAAGTCAAAATAATTGATGCCAAGAGTAAAGAAGGCATTTTTTTGGTCTGCAAATCAAACAGGTCATCAGTGACAGGCATTTCGAAGAACTTCTAGTGGGACTGGAGAAAATTGCATGGAAAGCATTCAAAGATGTTGTTGAAAATTTAATTGTCACTAAAGACTTTTCTACATACCCATTTAGACTTCGCTGCAAATTTTGGTGCTTTCACTGACGAGGATGGTGAAAGGTCATATGGTCATGGAGAAATGGTATCAAAACAACTGGAATCCATCAAAGCTAGCTGATTATTGTTGGACACAAGTAAGAAGCCTCAGACACTGAGTACAATTGAAAATCATAAACAAAACATTTTTAGCTTAGTTGAACTATTGCAAATCATCAGCACCCTTACACAATTAATCGCATTATATTCAATAAAAGTTAATTGTTTTGTTTCTCCAAATTCTTATGTGATACAAGAAGTCCAAAATATATTTGTGTTCAGATTCAAGCAGTCTATCATAAATAGAAAAAAAAATCCTGAGGAAGCAACACTTTTGAAAAAAATTGTTGTCCAGTGTAATCAATAAAGCTGGTCTTGCCCACTTTATAGTAATTAAGGTGCTAAGGATAGATCAGGTGTTGTAATGCATAGTTATTTTAAACAGGACTTGTGTTTTTTATCCATTGCTTCTTTAGGACAGAATTTAAAGAACATATAACTTGTAGTCTCGAGTTTCTTCTTGCTATTACCTCAAGAGCTATCAGGTGCTTTGCTATTGGTCATTCAGAATCAGGATCAGGTTTATTATATATCGTGAAACCTGTTAACTTAGCAGCAGAAGTACAATGCAATACATGATAATACAGGATGAAATAAGTGAATCAATTACAGTAAGTGTATATTGTATATTAAATAGATTTTAAAAATAGTGCAAAAACAGAAGTAATATTAATCATATTTTTCCCCATTCTGATATTTAGTCTGAACAACTGAATCTCTCAACCATGTCTGCGTGCTTTTATGTACTGAATTGCTGCCACAAAATTGGCTGATTAATAGAGGTGCACCTCATAAGTGGCCATTAAGTGTAAAATGATAACTTCTGTTGAAACTTTATGTTTCAACAATTAAACAAATTTGACCAGCATTAAATATAAACTCTGTATCTCATTCCACAGATACTGCCTGACCTCTGAGTATTTTGAATAATTTCTTTTTTTTACTTAACTTTTTTCTCAGAGGAGTGCTAGACTTCCTCTCTGTCTTTAGTCCAGATCTCTGGAACAGCGGCATAATGATGTAATCAGCAAACCACTTATGAAAGTCTAACAAGATTTGATTCTTATGTGGTATCAGAGATGATGTCTATATCAAGCATACTTTCTAGGGTTGAAATTATTATAAATTACAAAGGTCAAAGGACAGTCCTGAGGATTTACTTATTTTGAGGTAGGATTTGGCTCTTGATGTCCTACAATACCTTACAGAGTTACAGCAAATGCAAACATAGACTCACTTTCAAGGATTCTACAACTCATGTTCTCAATATTACATATTTACTTCTTATAATTTTTTTTTGTATTTCCACAATTTGTCTTCTTTTGCACATTGGTTGGTTGTCAATCTTTGTGTTTAGTTTTTGATTCTATTGTATTTCTTTGTTCTACAGTGTATGCCCACAAGAAAATGATTTTCAGGGTATATTATGACATATATGTACTGTGATAATAAATTTACTTAGAACTTTGAAGCATTATTCATCAAATAGTTTTGTAAAATATAGAGGAATTTCTCAATGTTATGAATCATCAGCTCAGGCAGCATTTCTCGGGGGAGGAAAACAGAGATAGTTTCATGAAAATAAAATTCAACTGATGTTGGAGGTTAAAGCTTTAACATGATTTATCAATTCAAAATTTTAACTTATTTGTTTTCTCTCCACTGATGCTGGAGAACATCTGTTGAACATCTCCTACATTTGTCTGATTTTAGTTCGAGTTTTCATCACCAGCAACTTCTTTGCTGTTGGCAAAAATCATCATCATTAATTAGAAGGATGTCATTGTTTGAAGTCCAGTATTTGAAGAAGGTTTTCCAAACTACTGAGTCCTCAAAGGAACCTCCAGCAATGGTAAATAACTCAATGTACAAGGGTCAAGTAGTCTCATTCCTCCATGGAAGCTTAACTTGTGAACAAGGATTCATAGTACCACCTTGCTCTAAGTATGAAAAATCTTAGGTTAATTTGTAATGGAGCTACCTTGAAATAATTGGCTCAGCCTTCGGACAGATTAATCACCAGGTTTGTTGACTCTTGCTCAATATTTAACACCATCATTTCCTCAGTCCTGATTGATAAGCTATAGAACATGGGTCTCTGCAATTGACTTCAGCTTCCTACCTGGAAGACCTCAACCTGGACAGATTGGTGATAATATCTCCTCCTCGCTGACTATCAACACAGGCACACCTCAGGGTTGTGTGCTTACCCCACTGCTCTACTCTCTCGATACCTATGACTCTGGCTAGGTAGAGCTCAAATACCATCTATAAATTTGCTGATGATACAACCATTGTTGAATCTCAGGTGGAGATGATAGAGTGTACAGGAGCAAAATATACCAGCTATAGTTGAGTGGTGTCATAGCAACAACCTTGCACTCAATAACAGTAAAAGGAAGAGCTGACTGTGGACTTCAGGAGGTGTAAAATGATGGAACACGAAGCTTTCCTCATAGAGGGATGAGAAGTGGAGAGAGTAAGCCATTTCAAGTCCTTGGGTGTCCAGATCTCTGAGGACCTAACCTGGTCCCAACATATTGATGCAGTTATTAAGAAGGCAAGACTCATTAGGAGTTTGAAGATATTTGATTTGTCACCTAAAACACTGGAAACCAGTGGGGTTACTAATGAAACCTATCAGGTTTAGTAATTTTTATTAAACAAACTATTCACCAATCTTTCCCAGTGTGGTCTTCATTTGATCTTAGATCGGGGGTTCCCAACCTTTTTTATACCATAGAGCTTTATTATTAACAAAGGGCTCCATGGATGCCAGGTTGGGAACCCCTGTCCTAGATTCTTTTTGAAATGACTCAATAACTCTTTCTGTTCAGGGCCAATTTGAGATAGGTAATAAGTATTGGCTTCAGCAGATACATCCCATAATTTTAGAACATGCTTAAAGTTTAGAAAAAAGTTTACTCTTTGGACAAAACAATAGAAATGTCAAGAGCAAGAAAATTCAGTAGTGAAGTATTCCAAAATATGTATCCAGGAATTTCCATGGAAAACTATATGGATGTGAGTGGACATAATTGCCCAGTTATGTCCAGCTAAGATACAAGAGGAGTAACCCAGAGGAAGCAATTTGTTGAGTTCTGAGAATGGGTTATAAAGCTACAATGACATGTCAAAATTTTGATTTGTTTACCCTTGTGGGCTGGAACTTAAAGTTTCCACTGTGATTGACCATTTGCCTGATTTAGAGAAATGAGCTAAATCAATGTTAGGGTAAAGAGTTTGACTCAAAACAGAAAAAGGTCAAGCAGATGAAGGATCCCCATTCTCTTGCTATGTCAAAACATGAGAGAAGACATCGTCAATGATCTTGGAAAGAGCCAGTCTTTGATTGACTGCAAGGCTGTACATAACTCAAGAGCTAACATACTTAAAAAATGTTCTTATATTTTCAGAGAACAATCACAAAAGCACTCTTGCACTCTCTTGTTCAATATTTTTCCTGAGGCAACATTCCCATCACTGAAGCATAAGCTTCAATGAGTGGGTCTGGTCAGGAACAGCAACATTCTAACATTCTTGTCTCTTTGTGCAGCAATATCCCAATAGGTTGGATTTAAAGTGCATATTTAAAATATTATAAAAACCATATCACAATGATTTATTTAAACTAGAGCAACTACTTTTTCAGTCACCAAATATTAATAAGGTATTGCAAAAGCCTTACTGCCATGGATCATAAAACCATCTTACAAGGCAGAGATCTGGGTGATTTGTGGTTTATCATTTTGCACGATTCACTAATCTGGACAGTTTAGTAAAATGCTTTATTGCTCAGATGGCATAATGTAAAGAGCAATGGAACTATTGCATGTACTGTAGATTTTACAAGGAAGTGTTGTTCTAATGTGCATTAGCCCATTATTGATGCAGTTGCTGCCCTTAGAGAGGCACATAACAGATTGTTGAGCAGAAGAGGAAAAATAGAAGTACTGTAAAGAAAATGAAACTGCAGAAGTTAAAAATGTGAGATAAAAAACAGAATGCTGAAAACAGTCGGTGGGTCGGACTGAACTAAAGGAAAGAAAACTGAGACAGTTCTTCTTTCTCTGTTAGTACTGCCTCACCTGCTGGACATGGCCCAGAGCCCTGTTATTAGCAACACATTGCACAGTGAAAGAAAAGTAACCTTCAATAACTGTCCACGTCATAGATTAGCTTTTTTACCACATACTGTATATTGAAATATATAGTGAATTGCATTGATTGAGTCAAATCAAATCAACAAGGGTTGTGCTGGGCTGCCCACAAGTGCCGCCACACTTCCTGTGCAAACATAACTTGCCCACAATTCACTAAAACTAAACGTGCATCTTTGGAATGTGGGAGGAAACTGGAGCGCTTTGCGGTTATGAGGAGAGCGTTCAAACTTCTTACAAACAGCGGAGAGAATCAAACCCCAATCTTAATGCGAGCTGCTATGAAGCATTGTGCTAAATGCTACACCACTCTGCCACCTAAAATGCCGCACATTAACACATTTGACCTACCATTACTCCATCACAATCATCTGCTTAAAAGTACTTTAAAATAGCTCTTTCTCAGTTCTGATGATCACTCACCTGAAATATTACCTCTGCTTCTTCCATCACAGTTGCTGACTAATCTGGTGAACATTTCTAGAAGGATGCAGGGTCTCAATCTGCAACATTGACTATCTATCTACCTCCACAGATATTGCCTGATCCATTGAGTTCTTCCATCAGTTTTTTTTTTACTCTCATTGATAATAACTTATTTATATTTATTGGTTGATTTCTCTCTGCAGAGGACAATCTCCATCTAAGGGTCAGAATTCTTTGATTCTGATGAGGGGACAAGGCTGTCAAGTTGGCACTGACTGCTCAGACCTTCTTCGTTTAACAGAAGCACAAAATAGATGACCACACTTGGGAAGAGTCACTATAGTCCAGATGGAAAAAGCAAAAAATGATATGTCCTAAAAGAAAAGGTTCTTCAACAATCTCATCACTTTATGACTTTAAAAATTTGAATCTTTTAGTTTATAGTTGCAAAGTAAAGCACTCACCTATCAGGATGGGATTTGAACTCAACTTCTAAATCACTAGGCCAAGACTGTTGCAACGAATGAGGTGAACCCAAGCACAGGACACAGGCATGGAGGTTGCATTAGGATGTAGATGCATGTGTGAGCATGGAACGGCAAACAGGAGAGAGTGCAGGAAGGCAGGCGGCAGGCAGAACTGATCTTAACACGAAGCGTAGAAAGGGAAGCGGCAGACAAAACTTATCCTAGCACGGAGAGATGGAGTTACACAGGTAAACCTCTGTGCTGAAGTAAAACTTAAAAGACTTATCTTGACACGGAGAGACTGAGTTTCACAGGTAAACCTCGGAACTGGAGTAGAACTTAGAAAACTTACCCTGACACGAAGAGACTGAGTTTCACAGGTAATTCTCGGTACTGAAACAAAACTTAAAACACACAGTCCTAAGCGGCCGAGAAATGTTAATTACCACACAGGGGAAATCAACGAGCTGGCAACTAGTGATTGCAAAGCCGAGGTTCTTATGCTGTAGGTCTTAATGAAAACCAGGCACCGTCATCAAAGGAAATTAGGAGAAAATGGGGAATTAACAGTCAGAACCGTGGCACAATCAAAGGGAATTAGGAGAAAATGGCGAATTCACGGTCGGGACCATGACAAGACTCATGATTACTCTTTGTCTAATAAAATTACCATTCCAACAACCTTGAGCTTTACAGACTGCAGTGTAGCTCAGTATTATGGTGTTAAACACTACAGGAAGACTGAAAGTTAAACAGAAAGCCTTGTAACCATAAGACCCTAAGACATAGGAGCAGGATTAGGCCATTCAGCCCATCGAGCTGCATTGCCATTCCATCATGGCTTAATTATCCCTCTCAACTCCATTCTCCTGCCTTCACCCTGTAACCACCTTTGACACCCTAACTAATCAAGAACCTATCAACATCCACATTAAATATACTCAATAACCCGGACCCCACAGCCATCAGTGGCAATAAATTCTACAGATTCAATAACCTATGGCTAAAGAAATTCATCCACATCTGTTCTAAATGGATGTCGCTCTATTTTGAGGCTGTGCCCTTTGGACCTGGAATCACTCACTATAGGAAAAATCCTCTCTACATCTACGCTGTCTATGCCCTAACATTACATCCTTTCATTTATATTCTAGATCTCTCAGAATGAGTGTTAACATTGCTTTTGTCTTCTTTACCACTTGCTCAACATGCAAGTTAGCCTTTAGGTAATCCTGCACGATGACTCCCAAATCCCTTTGCACCTTGAGCTTTTTGAATTTTCTCTTGGTTTAGAATATGGTCAGTGCTTTTATTCCTTCTACCAAAGTGCATGACCATACACTTTTGACACTGTATTCCATCTGCCACTTCTTTGCTCATCCTCCTAATCTGTCCACTTGTTTCTGCATCTACCCTGCTTCCTCAATGCTACCTGCCCCTCCAACTATGTTTATATCATCCACAAATTTGGCCACAAAGCCATCAATTCTGTCATCCTAATTACTGACATATAACATAAAAAGGAAGCGGTCCCAACACAGACCTCTGCGGAACACCAGTAGTCACTAGCAGTCAATCAGAAAATACTCCCTTTATTCCCACTCTTTGCCTCCTGTCAATCAACCAATGCTTTATCAATGCTAGTTTGCAATGCTTCCCGTAATGCCATGGGCTCTTATCCTGTTTAGCAGCCTCACGTGCGGCACCTTGTCAAAGGCCTTCTGGAAATCCAAGCACACAGAATCAACCAATTCCCCATTGTCTATCATGCTTGCTGATTCCTCAGAGAATACTAACAGATTTGTCACGTTAAATTTTCCCTTCAGGAAACCATGCTGATATTGGCCTACTCTATCACATGCCTCTAAGTACCCTGAAACCTCATCCTTGACAATCAACTCTAAAATCTTTCAATCACAGAAGTCAGACTAACTGGCCAATAATTTCCATTCTTTTGCCTTCCTCCCTTCTTGAAGATTGGAGTGACAGTTGCAATTTTCCAGTACTTGGGAACCATTCCAGAATCTATTGATTCTTGAAAAATCATTAGTAATGCCTCCATAATCTCTTCAGCTATCTCTTTCAGAATCTTGAGTTGTAGTCCATCTGATCCAAGTGGCATATCTTCAGACCTTTCAGCGTCTCAGACATCATCTCCTTAGTAGTATCAACTTCACTCACTTCTGTCCCCTGACACTCTCAAATTTCTAGCATACTGTTCATGTTTTCCACTGTGAAAACTGATGCAAAATACTTAAGTTCATCCACCATTTCTTTGTCCCCCATTATTACCTCTCCAGCATCATATTTCAGCAGTTCAATGTCTACTCTCAGCTTTATTTATCTTTTTATACAGTATATTTGAAAAAAAAACTTTTGATATCCACTTTTATGTAATTGGCTATCGTATCTTCATATTTCATCTCTTCACTTCTTATTACTTTTTACTTGTCATTTGTTGGTTTTTTAAAACGTTCCAATCCTCTAACTTCCCACTAATTTTTGCAATATCATATGCCCTCTCTTTTGCCTTTATGCTGTCTTTGACTTCCCTTGTCAGCTATGGTTGCATTATATTACCTTTAAAATACTTCTTCTTCTTTGGAATTTATCTATCCTACACCTTCTGAATAGCTTTCAGAAATTCCTGCCATTGCTATTATGTCATCATCCCTGCTAGTGTTCCCTTCTAATTAACTTTAGGTTGCTCCTCTCATATGCCTCTGTAATTCCCTTCACTTCACTGTAATACTGCTGGATCTGACTTCTCCTCTCAAATGGCAGAGTGAATACTATCATATTATAATCACTATCTCCTAAGGGTTCCTTTACCTTAAGCTTCCTAATCAAATCTATTTCATTACACAATACCCAATATTATTTCAATATATTTCATTACACAATACCCAATCCAGTTTATCCCCAAGTGGGTTTAACCACAAGCCCAATATATTTCATTACACAATACCCAATCCAGTTTATCCCCAAGTGGGCTTAACCACAAGCCCAATATATTTCATTACACAATACCCAATCCAGTTTATCCCCAAGTGGGCTTAACCACAAGCTACTCTAAAAAGGCATTTTGTAGGTATTCTACAAATTCCGTCTCTTGGGATCCAGCACTAACCGGATTGTCCCAAACCACCGCATATTGAAATGCCCATTGCTGCCTTTTAACATGTCTTTCCTACTTCCAGCTGTAATTTGTACCTCACAACCTGGCTTCTCTTTGGTAGCCTGTATATAAATTCCATCAGGGTCATTTTACCCTTGCAGTTTCTTAACTCTACCCATAGGGATTCTACATCTTCTGATCTCTTTTTAAGGACTTTATTTTCATTTTTTTTGCCAACATAACCACCCACTCTGCCTACCTCCCTGTCCTATCAATACAATGGATGTTAGGCTTCCAACTAGGATATCCTTTCAGCTGTGACTCAGTGATACCCTGAATATCCTACCTGACAATTTCTAACTGCACTACAACATTATCTACCTTATTCCATATGCTAATGCATTCACATATAACACTTTCAGTACTGCATTCATTACCCTTTTCAATTTTACACTTCCATGTTACACTTCAACTCATACCACTAAATGCAATTTTGCCCTGTTCGTCACACTCTCATTACACACTGTATCTGCTTGTCTCCCAGCTGCCTTACCCTCTGTCCTATACCTTCAGTTCCCATTTCCCTGCCAAATTAGTTTAAATTCTCCCTAACAACTCTGGCATACCTGCCCGCAAGGATACCAGTCTCCCTTAAGCTCAGGTGTAACCCATCCTATTTGTAAAGATTATACCTAACCCAGAAGAGATCTCAATGATCCAGAATTCTGAAACCTTGCCCACTGCATCAATTCTTCAGCCACACATTTATCCGCTAAATCATCCTATTCTTACCCTCGCTAGCATACATCACAGGTAACAATCCACAGATTACTACCCTGAAGGTCCTGTTTTTCAGCATTCTACTTAACTCCATATATTCTCTCTTCAGTACCTCCTCCCTTTTCATACCTATGTCATTAGTACTAATATGTACCTTGACTTCAGGCTGCTCGCCTTCCCCCTTTAGAATATAGTGGAATTGATCAAAGACATCCATGATCCTGGCACCTGGAAGGCAACATATAACCTGGATGTCTCTTCCATTTACACAGAATCTCCTGACTGCTCCTCCAACTATGAAATCTCTTATCCCTAGTACACTCCTCTTCTCCCCCTCCCCCTCAGAACCACACTGCCAGTCTTAGTGCCAGAGATCTGACTGCTGTGGCTTTCTACTGCTAGGTCATCTGTCTAACTGTAACCAAAGTAGTGTATCTTTTGTTGAGGGGGAATAGCCACAGGGGGCACTCTGCATTGGCTGCCTATCCCTTTTCCCCCTTCTGGTAGTCACTCAGTTACCTGTGCTCTACGCTTTGGGTGTAACTACCTCCCTGTGTGTCCAATCAATCAACCCCTCATCCTCCTGGATGATCCACTTCCAGCTCCAATTCTGTAACATAGTCTGAAAGAAGCTGCAGTTAGATTGTGTTTGATTACTGTTTCAAAATTCAGTGAAGAGAAATGGTAAACATGAATGTTGTCACCTTCCATTCTTGTTAAGAACATTGGTTTATAGAAAGGTTATATTCCAGAGGAAAACCTTTCATTGGATTGTGTCTGTACTGATTGAAAAAAATCTACACAGGTTAAACTCACCTTATGCATAATTGTACAGATGCTGGAATCTGGTATAAGCAAACAAGCTGCTGGAACAACTCAGTGGGTCAGGAACCATCTGTGGAGAGAAATGGATAGTCAATGCTTCAGGTTGACTCTGCAGCCCTAGAGGTGATGGCTCATGCATAGCCATGTACCCTATGAACACATGTCAATTGTTTTTTTTAAACTGCAGATGTTGTTAATCTGAAACAAATTCTAGAAAACACATAACAGGTTAGTCAGCATCTGTAAAAAGGGAAGAAGCACTTTCTGAAGAAGTGATATCACCCATCCCCCCCATCCCCAAAACTTTCTGCAACTCAATGCTAGCGTTAGTTTTGTCTTTCCCAATTCTGAAAGCGGTTTCCTGCCTCTGTGACTTTTTCAAGCAATTAGTGCCACCTTTACCAGACCCATGGGAATAAAACATCTTTCCTAGCTCCCTTTTAACCCTCCTACCAATTATCCTTAACCTATGGCTGCTGCAGTTTGAACCCTCTATTGAATAGACTCATCCTACTTACTCTATCTAAGTCTAATATAATTACATGCTGTACACTTTAATCATGTCCCTCTGCAGCTAAAGGATGAGCTAATAGAATTACGTAAGATTATGGGAGGTTTTGAACATAGAACATGGACAGAACAGCCTGGGGATAGGCCTATCAGCCCATGATGTCTAATGCTTGATTCTAAATTAAACTAAATCTCTTCTGCCTGTCAGCCCATGATGTCTAATGCTTGATTCTAAATTAAACTAAATCTCTTCTGCCTGCACATGATCTATGCCCCTCCATTCCCTTCATGTGTCTACCTAAAAGCCTCTTAAACTTGCTTCGACCAGAACAGTTGTCAGACTGTTCCAGGCACCCATTCTCTGTGTAAAATATTCTCCCTGCACATCTCCTTTAAACTTTTCCTTTTCACCTTAAATGCATTTCTTTTGGTATATGATATTTCTCCCCTGGGGAAAAAAGATTCTGATTGTCAACTTTGTCTGTATCTCTCATACTTCTATCAGGTCTAACCCCAGCCTCCACTAGTCAAGAGAAACAACCTAAGTTTGTCCTGCCTCTCCTCCTAGTATCTTTGATTCAAATGGCCTCCTGATGAATTTCTTCTGCACCCTTTCCCGGGCTTCCACATCCTTTCGGTAATGAAGCAGCCAGAATGGCACAGGATCCCAGAAGGTCACTGAAATACTTCTCCGTGGTAGCCATATCAAAAGGGCAAAGGTTTAAAGTGAGAGGTAGGAGTTTTAAAGGAGATCTGAAAGTAATCTTTTTAATACACAGTTTGGTTGATATCTGGAACATGCTGTCAGAGGAGTTAAACAGAAGGAAATGGTCATAAGGTGGGCGAATGGGATTGGTCTAGATGGGTTGGCATGGATGTGATGGGCAGAAGGGCCTGAGACTGCATTGTATGACTATGACCTCTCTATACCAAATGGGGCAGGATTAGATATAATCTTTCCTCATGGCTGTAATTTTCTTGGAAATCTCCTTTGTGTCCCTTCCATATCTTTCCCACAATCTGATAGTGAGAACTCTTGGGACTAAATGCCTCCTCAGGTGTGCTTGTAGTCACTTTGAATGTGTGGGTGCTCTAGTTTCTTCCCATATCCCAAAGACATGCCGGTCGGTAGGTTAATTAGCTGCTGTAAGTTGCCCTTCAAGTGTACATATGTGAATTAGAATCAGCTTTGTTATCACTGACATACATCATAAAAGTTGTTGTTTTGCAATGACTGTCAGCACTGCACAACCCGGCACCTTACAGTCTCCACCCAGCTATCAGGAGTTACTCACTGCTGAATTGTTTCTGCTGCTCTGCATTTGGGTCAAACCTCCTCTACATTTCATGACAGGAGAGGTGAACCAGCGATTGACCCAGCAAAGTTTGCGCTCCTAAAGGAAGTCATCTGTCGGTATGTGCTATGACCCAGACACAGAAGGAAATCATTGTCCATCTGTTCACCACTCTCAACCAACTGTCTATCTCATTCCAGCAACCCTGTGCCGGTCAACCTCCTCTGTCAGAGCCTCAGGTTCTGGTGCCTGAATGCCTCCATGGAACCCTAACATGATGCTGCAACTTACTGTCCCAGTGTGTCTTGCACTTCAAACTGCAACCATTACTGTATTATAGAGACCAGGTAGAGACAAGGAGCCTTCTATCTAGTAAGCTTCACCCAGCTCATCTCCTCTGCCCTCCTCCACACACTTACCGCTCTATATACACAGGAGGCTCTGATGGATTCCGGCATAGCAGACAACTTTCTGGACTGGATTCTGTGTGTGCAGCTTGGAATTCCTACTGAGCCTATCTCTCAGACCTTCTGCATTACAGCTATTGATGGACGTTCCTTTGGACCTGCAATGGTCATTGACAGATTCTGAGGTGCACCTCGACAACATCCTCATCTTCTCCAAAGACCCCAAAGACCATTTCTGCTATGTCTGTTCAATCCTTCAGCGTCTTCTTGAAAACCAACAGCACTGTAAGTTAAAGAAAAGCCAGCTCCGTACTCCAGTTATTTCCTTCCTGGGTTATGTCCTTTCACCCCAAGGCATTACCATGGACACAGAGGAAATGCACACCCTCTTTGAATGGTCCTGACTGTGCTTCCTCAAATAATTACAGCGCCTCTTGGTCTTCTCCAACTTATACCACCATTTAATCGGGAACTACAGCCAAATCGCTGCTCCACTCATCTTCCTCAGCAAATCACCTACCTCACGGATAATCTGGTCTGCTGCCATAGACCACACTTTTGAGGTGCTCACCATTGCTCCTATTTCTGCCAGCCAAACCCCTCTGATCTTTGTGTTAGAAGTGGATGCATCTGACATGGACACTAGGGCCATCCTCTCCCAGTGAGGATCAGACAGGAAGGCACACTTCATGCCTTCTCCCGTAAATTCAACTCTACACAGTGCTGTTATGAAGTAGGAGACAGGGAGTTACTCACCATTAAATAGGCTTTGGAGGAATGGAGGCATGGGTTGTTGGAGAGCACCAAAACCTTCCTGATCTGGACTGACCACCAGAACTTAATATCCACTCAGTAGACCAGCCAACTCACCCCATGTCTGGCTTGTTGAGCCCTCTTCTTCAAGCAGTTCAACTTCCCCATCTCCTATTGAACTGGTTCCAAGTGGACACACTATCACACCAGTTGCACCTAGCTGAAATGGAGATTGACCCTCAGCCCATCTGCTCCTTCACACTGACTCCCCTAAGTTCTTAACCTGGTTCATCAGTCCCTTCAAGCTAACCCATCACATCAGTCCAGTCACTAGCCATATCCAGCTGTCACCATCCTGCACGATCACACCTACCTTCCACGTGTCCAGGTCTCAAGCCCATTGTCTATGGACCATTTAATCCACGAGCCTGCACCTCTGGAACCTAGGATGGTGGAAGGTGGTGCAGTGTGCATGGCTTGCTGTTTGATAGATTCACATTGTTGTGGATGGGGTGTGCAGTATCTGATTGATTGGGAAGGGTACAGCCTAGAGGAGAGGTTCTGAGTGCAGTCCTGTTTCATCTTGGATCCATTGCACATTGAGGAGTTCCACCAGACCCATCCAGATTGTCCTGGGCCATCGGACGTCCTGGAGCAGGGTTTTCTCAGGCTTGAGTAGGCAGGCAGGCACCTCCCTGTTTCCACCCAGCTAACAGTAGTCACCTACCATTCATTTCCAACTCATCACCTGCCACCTGTTCAAACCCAGCTCGCATCCACAGGTCTTCATCTATTGAAATAGCCAGCTTCACCTAGTTGCTCCAAGTCTTTAGTTACCTGGTTGCCTTGTTGTTTCTGTTCTCCCTTGTTTTTGCCCCTTCCATGCCATTAATTTGCAATTTATTATTAAATTATTTACTTACTACTAAATCATCTCTACTGCTCTGCATTTGGGTGAAGTCCCTTCTACATTTCCTGACAATAGCAGTTCAGTAAAATACATACATAAAATACACTATAGATTACAACCAGGTGTATATATAACACAAAAAGAATGCAAAAATAATGAGATGCTGTTGATTGGTTGATGGACCATTCTGAAATCTGACAGTGGAGAGGGGAAAAATGTTCTTAAGAAGTTGAGTTGAGTATTTATCTTAAGGCTTCCATACGTCCACCATGATGGTAACAGGGAGAAGCAGGTATGCCATGGGGGTCCTTAATGATGCATTTCACCTTTCTGAGGTGGAAGAACCTGGAAGAAATTGATAGGAAAGTTGGGAGAGGAAAAGTGACCAGTAAGTTTAGTGGAAATGATCAGCTGGATGTCCAGTTTCTGCATTCTACGACCCCATGACTAATTTGTGTTGACTGAAGAACAATTTTCCTTTCTGTAAATACACCAACTAAAGATGATATTATCTATTTTACCAAGGATCCTTATGTGAGCTCAGAGGGAAGATTGTTGTGTCATAAGTTTCAACTGTATTCAAAGGTGAAAGGAGAAAGTGCAAATATTCTGTCCTATCTGAGGCACATTGCTGTTTTCCTTTGTGTGCATCTGATTTTCAATTAAAATGAAAGGACTGAATATTGACATAGTTTTCAATAATAAAAATAAAAATTTTTAAGCTGTGTTTGAATTTATACTCTGATAACTCTATCTATAACAGTTGCACAGGGATGTGGAAGCACTATCCAGAGGCCCAACCACCTTCAACTGCTGGTCATAAGGTCCGAAATGGGGATGTTACTTCATGATCGCACCGTATTCATTCTATTCATATCTCTTCAAAAATAGCTCAGTCCATGCCAGCCTACAGCTAGGTTATGAAGTCATTCTGCATGCTGATAAGTGACAAGTGACATCTCTGCCACAAAAGTTCCAGACAATGAAGACCTCCAAGAAGAGAAGGCCCAATTACTTAAGCTTAATAATGTCTTTCCCATCACTGTGTCACTCACTATCAATATCCTGAGGCAAACATTGAACAGAATTTCCATTGTATCAGCTGCATAAATACTGTGGTTGCAAGTGTGATTCTGGGATTGGGTATCCGGATCAAGTGACTCACCAGATTCTTTTTACGACCGGTAAAGTATAAAGCAAGAGCATGGTGGAATACAAAGAACAATACAGCACAGTACAGACCATTCGGCCCACAATGTTGTGCCGACCCTTAAAACTTGCCCCCCCCCATATAACCCTGCACCTTAAATTCCTCCATATACCTGAGCCTAGGTACTATAAGACCATAAGATATAGGAGCAGAAGTAGTCCATTTGGCCCGTCGAGTCTGCTCCGTCATTTAATCATGGGATGATACAATTCTTCCAGTCATCCCCACTCCCCTCCCTTCACCCCATACCCATTTGATGCCCTGGCTAATCAAAAACGTATCTATCTCTGTCTTAAATACACCCAGTGACTTGGCCTCCACAATCACTTGTGGCAACAAATTCCACAGATTTACCACCCTGTGACTGAAGTAAGTACTCTGCATCTCTGTTCCAAATTGACATCCTTCAATCCTGATGTCGTGCTCTCTTGTCCTAGAATCCTCTACCATGGGAAATAACTTTGCGATATCTAATCTGTTTAGGCTTTTTAACCATCGGAATGTTTCTATTGTTACGTACCAGCAGCAATAGATCACAAATACAAATACACAAATACCCGAAACCAGGAAAGGGTTAACAAAAGTGGTCACCACAGGATACTCCAACAAAATCCATGTATGGATCACACAAAGTGAGATTCACCCATCCAATGTGCACTGTGTGCCATTAATCAACCCAATCCTTTGGGCATGGGGAAGTATCAGACATTACTCATTGTTGCGGCAAGCTCCTGCCTGCAGCTTGCAGTCCAAAACTTCCACTCTCTCTCTCTCCTTGTCTCCCCGAAAGTTCCAGCAGTCTGCCGCAGCTTGTTACACTGATGTCATAGTCCTGCCTCATCCAGGCATTTTAAAGTGACACCCACATTAAATGAAACTGTGGTCACATAACACCTCCCCCTAAAAAGGGACAATTTTGATCTGTAAGAGCAAAATTTTAACTACAAACTACAATATGTGAAACAATACATTTACGGTTACAATTTAGCATACTACAGACTAATATAACATATTACAGAAGCATATACAAATAGTAAATCACATTCCACTATTAAAAGTACATCGCAAACTTAACATCTGGAAAGACAATCGGCAGTTATATTATCCTTGCCTTTAATGTGAGTTATCATGAGATCATACTCCTGCAAAATCAAACTCCAATTAAACAACCATCTATTTTTGTTTTTCAGCTTAGTCAAAAACACCAATGATTATGATCTGTATACACAACAAGTGGTTTCTGAGATGTGCAAGCATGCACATCAAAATGCTGCAAAGCCAAAATAAGTGATAATAATCCTTCTCGATGGTGGAATAACTTCTTTTATGCGGCTTTGCAAAGTCAGGTGACCTGAGCACAGGTTGGTGACATAAGATGGTGTTCAGTTTAACAAATGCCTCCTGTCAAGGCTCTGTCCAAGCAAACTTTTCACCCTCCTTCTGGAGATTTGTCAATGGGAGAGCAACATCAGCAAAGTTCTTACAGAACATGCAATAATATTAGAACATTCCCAGGAATCTTCTAAGAGCCTTTTTACTGGTTGGAAAGGAAACCTCAGAAATTGCCTGAACTTAGGTGAACAGGTGCCAACCTGTCCTGACCTACAACGTAACCAAGATAGGTCATGATGGCATGGACAAATTCACTCTTAGCTAAGTTAACTGTGAGGTTGGCTTTTGAGAGCCCTTCATACAGCTTTTCCACTGCAGAGATATGTGTTTCCCAGGTGTGATTCCCTGTGACCAAATCATCAATATAGGCACCTGTGTGTTCTAACACTTGAATTCCAGAATTAATCATTCTCTGGAATGTTCCTGGATCATTTTTCATTCCAAATGGCAGAACACTGTATTCATACCACCCAGAAGGTGTTACAAATGCAGAAATTTCTCTACCTCTATCCGTTAATGGAACACACCAATACCCTTGTAGCAGATTGATCTTTGTAAGAAACTTAGCCTTTCCTACCTTGTCTACAGAATCATCCACTCTAAGGATGGGACAAGGATGTGTTTTTGTTATAGATTTCACCTTTCTGTAATCAGTGCAAAATGTGATACTACCATCTGGTTTAGGTACCATAACATAAGGTGAGCTCCAATCTTAAGTAGAATGCCTAATAATACCATTTTCCAACATATACTCTATCTTTTGTTCTGCAAGTCTACATTTTTCAATATTCATGCAATATGGATGCTGTTTTATAGGTTTGCCATCACTGACATCTACATCGTGTGAGGCTACTGTTGTTCTTTTTGGAACATCAGGGAACAAATCCCTAAATTTCATGATCCCTAAATTTCATGATCATGTTTCTACTACTGTGGCTGTAACTGAGACAATATCTCATCAAGATTTTCCAAAATAGTCAAATTTGTCAATCTGGCTGAAATAATGTTTGATTTATAATAGGCCTCAGATGGATCAGCTAGTAAATTCCCAAAGAGTTCAGATTCATTGTTATTGACAACAACCGTCACAGCTGCTGTCTGTTTCTTATGATACAGCTTAAGCATGTTTATGTGACCAAGCTGCATTGGCCTTCGTCTATCTGGTATTTTGACTACATAATCCACATCATTGACTTCAGTCATAATTTCATAGAGACCATGAAACTTAGCTTGAAAAGGGTTTGTTTGCACAGGGAACAAAACAAGTACCTTATCTCCCAACTTGAATGACCTCATTCTGTCTTCCTTATCATAACAAGTTTTCATTTTTTCCTGGGCTGATATTAAATTTTCTCTTGCTAAGTTGCAAGCCCTTTTCAATCTATCTTTTAATTTTAAAACATAGTTCAACAAATTTATATGCAGGTCATTGTTAATCCACTGCTCTCTTAACAATGCCAAAGGACCTCAGACCTGGTGTTCAAACATAAGTTCAAAGGGGCTAAAGCCTAGGGACTCTGGCACAGACTCCCTTACTTCAAATAAAAGCAAATGAACTCCCTCATACCAATCTTTCTCATTTTCAATACAATCATGGTTTTGAGGGTAGAATGAATCTTTCTAAGGCCCCTTGGGATTCTGGATGGTTCACAGATGATGTAATTTGTTTGGCTCCCAGTTTGTAAACTACCAGCTGGAATGATCCTGACATAAAATTACTTCCTTGATCAGACTGATTTTCTTTAGACAAACCAAACAGGGTGAAAAACTTTATGAGAGCTTTCAACACTGTCGTGGGCAAAGTACTGGAGAGTTTAACATCGGTAGCTGAGCAAAGGGCGCTGAGTAGGCTACGGTCAATTATGGAAAACCCTGAACATCCTCTACATAGCACCATCCAGAGACAGAGAAGCAGTTTCAGCGACAGGTTACTGTCGATGCAATGCTCCTCAGACAGGATGAAGAGGTCAATACTCCCGAATGCCATTAGGCTTTACAATTCAACTGCCAGGACTTAAGAACTTTTTTTAAAGCTATTATTAATGCTTTTTGAGTTAGTGATTTAGATGCATATCATATTATTACTGAGTTAAGTATTGTATGTAATGAGTTTTTGCTACAACAAGTGTATGGGACATTGGAAAAAATGTTGAATTTCCCCATGGGGATGAATAAAGTATCTATCTATCTATCTATCTATCTATCTATCTATCTATCACTGTTGGAGCTTTTATATTCCTAAGAAGTATTGCTTCTGGAAATCTAGATGCTGTACACATGGTAATTAGCAAATACTGATGGCCAGCTTTGGTCTTGGGCAATGGGTCAACACAATCCACAACAACTTTTGAAAAGGGTTCACCAGATACAGGAATAGGCTGCAGTGGGACCTGATTGGGTTCAACCACAACGTGACAAGTGTGAGAAATCCACAAAATGTCACAACATCTTTCCTCAAACCAGGCCAGAAGAATTGTTTAAAAATCTTAACCACAGTTTTATTCACACCTAGATGGCCACCCAAGAGCATACTATGAGCCAAAGTTAAAATCTCATTCCTCTAGACTTCAGGAACTACAACCTGGTGAACAATTGCCCATTCCACACTTGCAGGAACATCAGGTGGTCTCCACTTCCTCATTAACACTCCATCCTTGATATAATACCCTACTGGCACTTTCTCAATCTCATCACCTGTGAGAGTTTTTTCTCTCAAGGCTGCCATCTCAGGGTCTCTGGTCTGTTCTGCTATAAACTCCTTCTTTAACAGAGACAAATCTTTATAGTCAGACCTAATACAAGCATCCTGTTCCAATAATGAAGGAAGGAAAGTCACTGACAAGCCATCAAAACCTGTGTCCTGATTTGGGCCATCATAGGTAGTGGAACCATTCTGCACAGGACCATCTGCATTGGCAAACTTCTTTGCCATAGCTTGAGTTACAGCGCAGGATGGATAAACATTAGAATCCATCTTTGGGTCATCAGTGATTGGCTTAGCTGTCAACTGCACTGCAGGGACAACTCTGCCACCTGCTAGGTCATTCCCTAAAAGCAAAGAAACACCTTTCACCAGTAAACTAGGCCGTAGTCCTATCCCAACAGGTCCTGAAGCTAACTCTTTCAAAATTACCTTGTGCAGAGGTATAGAAAGAATGTTGTCCCCAATGCCTTGAATAAGATTTACCTCACCAATGGCAGTCTCATCACTAAACTCTAGGATACTGTCTAACAAGAGTGACTGAGAAGCCCCAGTATCTCAAAGAATTTTCACTGGTACCGGAGATAACCCTTCATTCACTGAAACAAACCCCTCTGACATAAAAGGAATAAATTCTTTCCTGACCAAGTCAGACATCTCAGCCCTGGACAGAGCTTCATCAGAATGTCCAGAACCCTGTGGGTTTATAGATGTTTCAAAGTGTTGAACACAGGCATCTGGATCTGCCTCCTTTTCCTTCTTCTTCTTTAGGAGGAAACAGTTAGCCATAATGTTACCAGGTTTCTGGTAATAGTGACAAGTAGGACCAGAATA
Organism: Hemitrygon akajei; assembly: GCF_048418815.1. NCBI lineage: Eukaryota > Metazoa > Chordata > Chondrichthyes > Myliobatiformes > Dasyatidae > Hemitrygon > Hemitrygon akajei. The sequence continues at coordinate 26,486,032 of NC_133144.1, forward strand.
CTTCTCCTTTAATTGGTTCCCTTCCTCCTTACCTTTGTCACTAGTCTCAGATTTAATATCTAGTTTACCCTGACTTTTCATGCTATTCTTTTGGAAGGTCTTACCTGGGGCAACCTTAGATTTGTGGGTTAGAACAAACTCATTTGCTAATTTAGCAGATTCTTGCAAAGTGGCAGCATCCTTCTCATTTAAATATGTCTTTATATCCGTATGGATGCACCTTTTAAACTCTTCAATTAAAATCAACTCTTTCAATTTGTCGTGATCATCGTTCACATTTTGAGATGTGCACCAACAATCAAAACACACAGACTTTTCATAAGCAAATTCCACATGAGTCTGGCTCACAGATTTTCTCAAATTCCTAAACCTTTGCTTATAGGCCTCTAGAACCAACTCATAAGCTTTAAGCACAGCCTGTTTTACTGTCCCATATTCAGCTACATCTTCAACTGATAAGGCAGAATAAGCCTGCTGAGTCTTACCTTTAATTACACTCTGCAACATGAGAGGCCAGCAGTCTCTTGGCCACCGCAGGCTCTGAGCAAGTTTCTTAAAATCCTGAAAGTACTTATCAACCTCGGCCTCATCAAATGGAGGAACCAATCTAACTTCCCGACTGGCAACAAACATGTCACTAGAGCCAAAAGTTTGATCCACATACTTTAGCTTCTCTAGCTCAAACCACCTTTGTTCTTCTCTTTCCTCCACTTCTAGCAGCCTTTGTTTTTCTTTTTCCTCAGCCTCAAACTGCATTTATCTTTCTTTTTCCATAGCTTCAAACTGCCTTTGTTTTTCTTTTTTCCGCAGCTTCTAGTTTAAGTTTCTCTAGCTCTAACTTTAGTTGTTCCATCTTGCACTGATGGTCTTCAGATTTACTTTCAGGAAACATTTCTAACACCTCTGCTTCAAACACAGCCGTAGATATATAAAGCTCAACTATTCTCCTCTGAATCTCTGCCTTTTTCATAGCCGGCTTTACCATAACAAGTTTCAACTTAATAGCAATGACCAACAACTCTTTCTTTCTGGCTTCCTGTAATGCCTCAGAGGTTGGTGATGCCAAGAACTTATTAATATCCATTGCTGCTGGTTTCCACACACAAGTCAATCAAAAGGGAAGTAATCAATGAAATTGATAATTGATCAATCAATAAACTCCAATTATGTTCCAATCTCAGACGAGCCCCCAATTTATTTTACATATCAGCGGCAATAGATCAGAAATGAGTCAGGTTTCAATGTTAAAACCTCTATATTTATTAGAGTCTACTCAAAAATATAGAAAATTAAACAAAATAAACAGAAGTTAACAGTGTTATGTGTGTGTGGGGCTCCCAAACTGTCAAGCTTAGGAAAAGTTCTTAAAGTCTTAAGATGGCAAATGAGAAAAGTCCAGTAATCCACGGAATAAGTGCGGGGAGAGACTAGTAAATCCACATTAAAATGTAGAGAGGAGGTGATCACGAAGAATTCCATAGGTTCCACGCTGGGAAAGCGAAGTAACAGCTGCTGAAAATCTTATCCGTCTTGTTGTCCCAAAATCCACGTAGAAATATCACAAGGTGACAGTCACGGAATATACCCTAGCACAAGTGGTTACCATATAACATACCCAAAACCAGGTAAGGGTTAACAAAAATGGTTGCCACAGGATACTCCAACAAAATCCACTTATGGATCATATGAAGTGACAGTCACACATCCAATGTGCACTGTGTGCCGTTAATCAACCCAGTCTTTTGGGCATGGGAAAGTATCAGACTTTACCCATTGTTGCAGCAAGCTCCTGCCAGTAGCTTGCAGTCCAAAACTTCCTCTCTCTTTCTCTCCTTCTCTCCCCAAAAGTCCCAGCAGTTTGTCACAGCTTGTTATACTGACGTCATAGTCCCACCTCGTCCAGGCGTTTTAAAGTGACACCCACAGCAAGCAAAACCGTGGTCACATAATACTATGAGATCTCCCCTCAATCTCCTGAACTCCAGGGAATACAGCCCAAGAGCTGCCAGATATTCCTCATACAGTAACCTTTTCATTCTTGGAATCATATTCATGAATTTTCTCTGAACCCACTCCAATATCAGTATATTCTTTTGTGTGCCCAAATCTGCACACAATACTCCAAGTGTGGTCTCACAAGTGCCTCATAGGGCCTCAACATCACATCCCTGCTCTTATATTCTATACCTCTAGAAATGAACGCCAATATTGCATTTGGCTTCTTCACAACCGACTCGACCTGTAGGTTAAACTTTAGGGTATCTTGCACAAGGACTCCCAAGTCCCTTTGTACCTCTGCATTTTGAATTCTCTCCTCATCTAATTAAAAGTCTGCCCATTTATTTCTTCCACCAGAGTGCATAGCCATGCGCTCTCCAAAATTGTATTTCTTTTGCCACTTCTTTGTCCATTCCCCAAAACTATCTAAGTCTCTCTGCAGGCTCTCTGTTTCCTCGACACTACGCGCTCCACCACCTATCTTCCTATAATCAACAAATTTAGCTACAAATCCATTAATACTGTAGTCCAAATCATTGATATACATCATAAAAAGCAGCAGTCCCAACACCGACCCCTATGGAATTCCACTGGTAATCAACAGCCAGCCAGAATAGGATCCCTTTATTCCCACTCTCTGTTTTCTGCTGACCAGCCAATGCCTCACATGTACTAGTAACTTCCCTGTAATTCCATAGGCTCTTATCTTCCTAAGCAGCCTCATGTGCGGCACCTTGTCAAAGGCCTTCTGAAAATGCAAGTACACCATGTCTACTGCATATCCTTTGTCTACCCTGCTTGTAATTTCCTGAAAGAATTGCAGTAGGTTTGTCAGGTAGGATCTTCCTTTCAAGAAAACATGCTGGCTTTGTCCTATCTTGTCATGTGTCTCCAGAGACACTGTAATCTCATCCCTAACTATCAATTCCAACAGCTTCCCAACCACTGAAGTCAGGCTAACAGGCCTATAGTTTCCTTTCTGCTGCCTCCCACCCTTCTGACATAGCAGAGTACCATTGGCAATTTTTCAGTCATCCGATACAATGCCAGAATCTATTGATCTTGAAAGGTCATTGTTAATGCCTCTGCAATCTTTCCAGCTACTTCCTTCAGAACCCAAGGGTGCATTCCATCAGGTCCGGGATATTTATCCTTCCTCTGACCAGTAAGCTTCCTGAATGCCTTTTCAGTCGTAATTTTCACTACACAAACTTCACTTCCTTGACACTCTTGAATGTCCGGTATACAGCAGATGTCTTCCACTGTGAAGACTGATGCAAAATATGTATTCAATTCTTCTTCCATCTCCGCATCTCTCATTACAATATCTTCAGTGTCATTTTGTATTGGTCCTATGTCTACCTTCGACTCTCTTTTACCCTTTATATACTTCAAAAAGTTTTTAGTATCTTCTTTGATATTAGTCACCAGCTTCCTTTCATAATTCATTTTTTCCTTCCCAATGACCTTCTTAGTTTCCTTCTGCAAGTTTTTAAAAGCTTCCCAATCCTCTATCTTCCCAATAGCTCCAGCTTCCTTGTATACCCTCTCTTTTGCTTTTACTTTGGCTCTGACTGCACTTGTCAGCCACAGTAGTGTCCTTCTTCTATTTGAAAATTTCTTCTTATTTGGAATATATCAGTCTTGCTCTTCCCTAATTTTTCACAGAAACTCCAGCCATTGCTACTCTGATGTCCTTCCTGCTAGTGTCTCTTTCTGTCAACCTTGACCAGTTCCCTTCTCATGTTATGGTAATTTCCTTTATTCCACTGAAGTACCAACACATTGGATTGTACTTTTTCCCTCTCAAATTTTAATGTGAACTCGATCATATTGTGATCACTGTTCCCTAAGGGTTCCTTAACCTTAAGCTCTCTTATCACCTCCGGATCATTGCACAACACCCAATCCAGCACAGCCAATCCCCTAGTGGGCTCAACAACAAGCTGTTCAAAATAACCATCCCTTAGTCATTATACAAATTCTCTCTCTTGAGGTCCAGTACTAAACTGGTTTTCCCAATCCACTTTCATGTTAAAATCCCCACAATTATCATGACATTGCCTTTCTGATACACCTTTTCTACCTCCTGCTGTAATTTGTAATTCACATCTTAGCTGCTGTTTGGAGGCCTCTATACAACTGCCATTAGGATCCTTTTACCCTTGCAATTTGTTAACTCAATCCAGAGAGACTATACACCTTCCAATCCTATGTCATCTCTTACTAATGATGTAATATTATTTCTTATACATAGAACCACACCACCCCCTCTGCTTACTAACCTATCTTTCTGATATACCATATATCCTTGGATGTTCAGCTCCCAATGTCAGCCATCCTTTAGCCAAGTTTCAGAGATGGCCACATCGTTGTATATGCCAATCTATAGCTAAATTTCAAGATTGTCCATTTTATTCCTTATGCTGCATGCATTCAAATACAACACTCTCAGTCCAGTATTTGTGGCTTTCTGTTTTAACTTGACATAACTTACTTATTATTGTTTAATTATTTATGGTTTTATATTGCTATATTTTTACACTATTCTTGGTGCGACTGTAATGAAACCCAATTTCCCTCGGGATCAATAAAGTATGTCTGTCTGTCTATCTGCATCGTGCCTCTATTGCCCTGTAACTTATGCCACTGGCTATGATTAAGCCTCATCCCCTGCCTATTCTTTCTATAATCTCTGTTGCACACTATTTTTGATTTACCTTTTTTTCCCCTTCCTCAACCCTATCACTATCGCTCCCATCCCCCCTGCCAAATTAGTTTAAACCCTCCTTAACAGCTCTATTAAATGTACCCGCTAAGATATTGGACCCATTTGGGTTCAGGTGTAACCCGTCCTTTTTGTATAGGTCTTACCACCCCCAGAAAAGGCCCCAGTGATCCAGGAATCTGAATCCCTGCCCCCTACACCAGTCTGTCAGCCACACATTAATATGCCTGATCATGCTATTTTTGCACTCGCTAGCATGTGGCACAGGCAGAAATCCTGAGATTAATACCCTAGAGCTCCTGCTTTTCAGCTTCCTACCTTACTCTGTGAAGTCTCTCTTCAGGATCTCCTCCCTTTTTCTACTTATATTATTGGTACCAGCGTGTACCAAGACTTCTGGCTGTTCACCCTCTCCCTTCAGAATTCTCTGCACCCAATCCGAGATATCCTGTACCCTGGCACCTGGGAGGCAACACACCATGGGGGTATCTCTATCAGACTGACAGAGCCTCCTGTCTGTTCCCCTCACTATGGAATCCCCTATGACTACCATGTTCCTCATCTTCCTCTTTCCCTTCCACGGAACCAGACTCAGTGCCAGAGACCCGATTGCCGTGGTCGTCCTCTGTCAGGTCACTCCCTCAACCACATCCAAAATGAGATAATGATTACTGAGGGGGATGGCCACAGGGGTGCTCTCTACTATCTGAGCTCTTCCCTTCGCTTCCCTGACCGTCACTCACTTATCTAACTTGTGCAGCCTTGGGCTGACTAACTCCCTGTAGCTCCTCTCTATCTCCTGTACACTCTCCCTAATAGGCTGTGGGTCAATGACCCACAGCTCTAGATCCCTAACACAGTCTCTCAGGAGCTGCATCTTGATGCACCTGGTGCAGATGTGGCCTTCTGGGAGACTGGAAGACACCCAGAGCAATGTACCAACCCTACTGACATGCTCTCTCTTCCACAAAAACAAAATGCAAAAAAAATGCTGTCCAAATGCCTAGATAAGTGCAGCTGTAAAACACTCAATAAGCTTAACACTAATTGCTATCCACTGCCTTAAATATGCATTGGGTGTCATCTACAAAATCTACTGCAATTACTCACCAACACTACTTGAATAGTACCTTACAAACCTGTAATTTTTGTTATCAAGAAGAACGAGGGCAGCTATGAAATGAGAACACCACCCCAGGGGCTCTTCTCCAGGTCACACACCATCTTGTTTTGGAAGTGCATTATTGGTGAGTCATTATAAGTTGATCTAAATCCTGGAACCTGCTTCTAAATACATTGTAGGAGAATTTTCACAAAATGAATGGCACTGGTTCAACAAGTTCACCATCACTTTCTTGACTTTTGTCTAAATTCTGAAAATAAGTAAAAGCTGACTTAATCACAATGACCATTTAAAACATCTTCTTTATGATCAGCACCTCTCAGCTCCTTGACCATGACTGTCAAGTCAAGCCAAGTCAAGTTCATTGTCACGTACACAGGTATAGAATCAGAATCAGAATCAGGTTTAGTATCACTAGATTATTGCATGTTCTGAATCTGTTGTGAAAAGAAAAACTTGCATGCAGTAACCCCACAGGCATGTAGATGCAGAGAACATACAGAATATGAATTATACATAACTTATATAGAAATTCTTCAACACAGTGAAGAGAAAACAAGGAAGAGACTGGAGAGACTGTTCACAAGAAAGTGTCCAGCAAAAGTCAAAGAGACAATCAGAGACAAGTGCAGGGTAGCTCAAGAAGTGGTCTCTGGTATCCCATTGCTGAGGAAGTTAGAGTCATACAGATCAATTCAAGAACCTGCTGGCTGTAGATTATTTGGGAAGATAAGGTCAACAGTTGCATAGCTCATCACACAGCAACGTTTTCCATCAAATTTCACGGAACACTGCCTTGGAAGAATTAATGCTATTGCTTGAGACTGAGGCCAAAATTCTTTTCTCCATAAATAATAATATCAGTCACAGTGTCTAAAGTGGAAAAACAAAGAGGTTCAATACCATCTTCTCAAGTCCAATTAGGGAAAAGTAATAAATGCACACTTTGCCAGGAACACCTGCATCCTATGAATGAAAAAAGAGATAACGCTGACACAATTTGATCAGTGAGAGTAGTAGATAACAGGGAGCAATGATAACAGTAATCAATGGGTGTAAAACAATATTAGCCGGAAAATGACACTCATATCATTTGTAAGCACCCAAATCTGACAATTAAATTACCACATTGGACTTATGGCATTGGCTAATTTCCATGATTTTGTTGATGTCTAGTGACTACATTTTATTACACTATTCCTGTTGGTGCGTTGCATATATATAATGCAAGGAGATTGTATTGGAAGTTTAATGTCACCAGGAAGCAGCTTCCCACACAATGTAAGCACAAAAGATTGTTATAAATTAAATATGAGACACCCCGGTTTGTTTGAACTGAGAGAAGAATTTCTATGTTTGTTCAAGAATAAAGGAAGGCTTATCAATGGAACCATCACCAGTAACAATATAGTGGAGCTCTACAGGTCTATAGGGTTGGTATCAAGATGTGAAAATCTAAAACTGTCTCAAATGGCCTGAGTCACCAAAGTGAACTATCATAAACTCATGCCTAATTACTAGCCTGGCAACGACTTCATTAAACTCTGCAATGGAAGATCATCATTGTATCTATAAGGTAAAAGTGGAACCGCACACAGCTCACATAACACATACATATTGAAGCTTGACACTGCAAAAGCTCTACCTCACTTTGTGTATGCACAGTGCATGTGGGATAGAGGCAGTGTGGTGAAAGTAAATAACAAATTGTACAAGAATAACGAAAACTTGGGGAGGATTTGTTCTAGGATGAGTGACTCCTCTGTTGATGTAAGCTTGTAATAAAAAAGGAAGTTTGATCTGAAGGTCAGCCCCAGATACTGTGTGAATTCTCTCCATCTACACCCATCTGTTGCCTATTGCTCCACATTCCAGGGTCTATATTAACACCTATTCTACATTCATTTTCAACTCAGGCCCCTTCATAGAGAATTACGGTTCACTGGGAAGAGTCTTGCTGACAGCAACTAATAGTTTCCTCCACACTTGTGTACTGCAGTGAGGGAGTATGGAATGTGTTGGAGGTCACATGAAGGTTTACCTAACCTCACACTCCATCCCTAGATTCACTGGCTCCACTGGACCACTGGCTCCAGGTGCTTTTTGTAACCGGATACACTGTCCAGTCTACTTTACACCTGCTGATGTATCCAGTGAGGTCCCATTTATTTGAATGAGATTATTGACCTTCAATAAAGTCAAATTGAACTAAGTCTTTTGTTTATTTTCATTCATTTCACTATTTCATTATGTTTATAATTAATTAACAGAAGTTGAACATGTTTCTAAATCCATTTTTAATTACTTGTATGTTTTGAACTGTTTCTAAATGCTAAGATGGTGCTGGTGAATCAGAGTGATGTGTTGCAAGCCACTTACAAAACTTCTAAATATACTTCTTCCGAATTACTCTCACTTCAATCCACAGCCTGTAATTTCACTTTAAGCAATGTACTTTTGAACTGTCTTAATGAACTTGTGATTTCAGAATCTTCTGAAGAACTTGACTGATTTAACTCTCAAGCATGCAGGTATGGCACCCTTAAATGGATGAAGGTACATTGCTGCAGTCAATAGAGATGGAGAAGGAGAGGACTCCAAGCCAGACTGAAGGAATGAAAATCCTTCTTCTTAGCATCTAGTTAGCAAATGTACAGAGGACAAGACTGAGGAACAAAGGGCAAAATTGCTGTATTGGAGGGAAATGAGGAATGGGTTATTTCACAGAGACATGGCTCACGCCGAGCAAGCCAGATGCATTGGTAAGACCTGAAGGCTTCTTGATAGACTAAATGGACTGGATTGCTAATTCGAAGAAAGGAAAAGTTGGGGATCTGTGTTTCATGGTAAATTCTTCATAATGCTTGGATGCAGTGGTCTTGTCACACTCTTGTTCCCTTGACTTGGAACATCTCATGATTGAATGCTAACCATTCTACTTACTGAGAGTTCTCTTCTGTGATCTCGACCACAATTTACATACCAACAAAGGCAGATGTTAAAAAGCATCCGATGTGTCAAATGCCGTGATTAACAAATAAGAATCAGCCTACCCTCAATGCCTTTCAGTTTAAAGTTGGGGACTTCAATCAGGCTTATTTGGAGAAAACATTGCCCAATTATCATCAATATATCACCTGCATCCCTAGGAGTATTGACACACTTAACCACTGTTACACTACAAATAGGAATACCTAGGGTTCCATGTATATTCCGCTTTTCGGGAAATATGATTGCTTAGCTGTCCTCCTTCTACATGCACAAAGGCTCAAGAGCAAGGCTTCATTGATATGGAAAACAAAGAGGTGCATGAGGGTGGCTGAGGAACAACCATGGGTGGCTTTGAGTTGGTAGACTAGGCTGTGTTGAAGAACTCATCAGAAGATCTGAACTAATACACCACAGTTGTCACAGACTTCATAAAAGTATGTTCCCACAAAATCATTCAGAGTTTTCCCAGCAGAGGCCCTCTCACCAGAAGGAGCAAAGTACTGTGAAGAGGCTTTTCGCAGATCAGCGAAGCTTATTTAAAAAGAGTGCTTTGCCGGCATTTGGCCATTGCAGAGGCCCTATCAGCAGCAGGAGCAGAGAACTGCAAACTAAGTAAAAGTACAAGAGGGAAAAGCAGAGAGCCCATTGTCAGGGGTAGGCCAGTGGCGAGAGTAGAAGTGTCAGGCTTTGCCTCAAAGGAGGCTTCAGCTTGGAGGAGGCGTTGGCTCTGGGTAGGATTCTATTAATGTTCTCTTTTTGTTTTTCTATTACTGTAGCTGGTATAGTAAATGGCGATCGTGTGCTCCAGGAACTACGTCTGCGTGAAGTGCATCCGGCTGCAGCTTCTTGAAGACTATGTTAGAGATCTGGAGCAGCAGCTGGATGACCTTTGGCTTGTATGGGAGCGTGAGGAGATAATCGATCGGAGTTACAGGGAAGTAGTCGCCCCGAAGTTGCAGGAGGCGAATAGTTGGGTGACTGTCAGGAGGAATAGAAATGTGAATATGCAGTTAGAGCAGAGCACCCCTGTGGCTATTCCTCTCAAAAGTAAGTATACTGCTTTGGATACTTTTGTGGGGGATGACCTCCCGGGGAACTGCCATCCACAAAATTATGGAGCGGGAGGGAGAGCAGCCAGATGTCTTGGTACATATTGGTACCAATGACATAGGAAGAAAAAGCAAAAAGGTCCTGAAAAGAGATTTTAGAGAGCTAGGTTGAAAGCTGAGAAGCGGGACCTCCAGGGTAGTAATTTCTGGATTGCTGCCTGTGTCACGCACCAGTGAGGGTAGAAATGGGATGATTTGGCAGATAAATGCGTGGCTGAGAAGCTGGTGTGGGGGGCCAGGGCTTCAGATTCTTGGATCATTGGGACCACTTCTGGGGAGGTATGACCTGTTCAAAAATGATGAGTTGCTGCTGAACCTGAGGGGGACAAATAGTCTCGTAGCCAGGTTTGTTAGAGCTGTTGGGGAGGGTTTAAACTAATTTGGAAGGGGGTGGAATGAAGGGACTTAGGATAGGATGGATGGAAAAAAAGTAAAGATAGCATGCAGTCAGACTGTCAGGAAGGGCAGGCAGGTGATGAGACATAGTTGCAGCCAACAGGGTGAGTATCAGTACATTAGGGATGCAAAATCAAAAAGGGTAGTGAATACGGTACTCAAGGTGTTATATCTGAATGAATGGAGAATAAGAAATAAGGTGGATGATCTTGTTGCACTATTACAGATTGCCAGGTATGAAGTTGTGGCCATCACTGAATCATGGCAGAAGGATAGTTGTAATTGGGGGCTGTATGTCGAAGGTTACATGTGTCGGAAGGACTGGAAGGTAGGCAGATGGGGAGGTGTGGCTCTACTGGTAAAGAATGGCATCAAGTCAATAGGAAGATGTGACATAGGATCAAAAGATGCTGAACCCTTGTGGGTTGAGTTAAGAAACTGCAAGGGTAAAAGGACCCTGATGGCAATTATATACAGGCCTCCCAACAGTGTCTGGGAGGTGCACCACAGTTTACAACAGGAAATAGAAAAGGTGTGTCAAAAGGGCAATGTTATGGTAGTCATGGGAGATTTTAACATGCAGATTGATGGGGGTAATTAGGTTGGCAATGGATCTGAAAAGAGTGAGTTTGTTGAATGCCTAAGAGATGACTTTTTAGAGCAGTTTGTCTTTGAGCCTACTTGGGAATCAGCTATACTGGAATGGGTGTTATGTAATAAACCGGAGGCGATTAAGAAGCTTAAGTTAAAAGAACCCTTAAGAACCAGTGATCACAATATAATTGAGTTCAATTTGAAATTTGATAAGGAGAAAGTAAAGTCTGATGTAGCAGTATCTCAGTGGAGTAAGGGAAATTACAGTGGTATGAGCGAGGAGTTGGCCAAAGTAAATTGGAAGAAGATGCTGGCAGGGATGTCAGCAGAGTAGCAATGGTGTGCATTTCTGGGAAAATTTGAGGAAGGTGCAGGACATGTATATTCCAAAAATGAAGAAATACTCAAATACCAAAATAGTACAACCGTGGCTGACAAGGGAAAATCAAAGCTAATGTAAAAACAAAAGAGAGAGCATAGAACAAAGCAAAAAATAATGAGAAGATAGAGGATTGGGAAATTTTTAAAAACCTTCAAAGAGCAACTAAAAGAATCATTAGAAGGGAAACGATGGGATATGAAAGCAAGCTAACAAATAACATCAAAGTGGACAGTAAAAGCTTTCTCAAGTATGTAAAAAATAAAAGAGAGATGAGAGTGGATATAGGACCACTAGAAAATGGAGCAGGAGAAATAATAACACGGTACAAGGAGATGGCAGATGAACTAAATGAGCATTTTGCATCAGTCTTCACTGTGGAAGACACTAGCAGTGTGTCAGATGCTGTAGTGTGTGAAGGAAGAAAAGTGAGTGCAGGTACTATTACAAGGGAGAAAGTGCTCAAAAAGCTGAGAGATCGAGAAGTACATAAGTCACCCAGACCAGATGAACAGCACCCGAGGGTTCTGAAAGAGGTAGCATTAGAGAATGTGGCAAAATTAGAAATGATCTTTCAAAAATCATTGGACACTGGCATGGTGCCAGAGGACTGCAAAATTGCAAGTGGCACTCCACTCTTTAAGAAAGGAGGAAGGCAACAGAAAGGAAGTTATAGACCAGTTAGCCTGAACTCAGTGGTTAGGAAAATGTTAGAGTCAATTTCTAAGGACAAGGTGATGGAGTACTTGGTAACACAGGACAAGATAGGAAAAAGTCAGCGTGGTTTCCTTAAGGGAAAATCTTGCCTGATGAACCTGTTGGAATTCTTTGAAATTACAAGTAGGATGGATAAAGGGGGTGTAGTGGATGTTGTATATTTGGACTTTCAGAAGGCCCTTGACAAGGTGCCACAAATGAGGCTGCTTACCAAGTTAAGAACCAGTGGTATTACAGGAAAATTACTAAGGTGGTTAGAGCATTGGCTGATTGGAAGAAGGCAGTGATTGGGAATAAAAGGATCCTTGTCTGGTTGGCTGCCAGTGGTGTATGCAGAGGTCGATGTTGGGACCACTGTGTTCTATGCTGTATATAAATGATTTGTTTTAGATGATGGAATAGATGACTTTGTTGCCAAGTTTGCAGATGATATGAAGATTGGTGGAGGGGCAGGTAGTTTTGAGGAAACAGGTAGGATACAGAAGGACTTAGACAGATTAGGAGAATGGGCAAGACAGTGGCAAATGAAATATAATGTTGTAAATGCATTGTCATGCACTATGGTAGTAGAAATAATTGTCAGACTATCTTCTAACTGGGGAGAAAATCCAAAAATTTGAGATTCAAAAGGACTTGGAAGTCCTTGTGCAGAACACCCTAAAGGTTAACTTGCAGGTTGAGTCAGTAGCGAGGAAGGCAAATGCAATGTTAACAAAAATTTCAAAAGGTCTAGAATACAAGAGCAAGAATGTGATGCTGAGGCTTTATAAGGCACTAGTGAGACCTCACCTAGAGTATTGTGTACAGTTTTGGGCTCCTCATCTTAGAAGACATATGCTGGCCTTGGAGAGGGTCCAGTGGGGGTTCACAAGAATGTTTCCAGGAATGAAAGAGTTATCATATGAGGAAGGTTTTTTGGCTCTGAGTCTGTACTCGCTGAAATTTAGAAGGATGAAGGAGGATTGCATTGAAACCTTTTGCATGTTGAAAGGCCTAGACAGAGTAGATGTGGAAAGGATGTTTCCCATGGTGGGAGAGTCTAGGACAAGAGGGCACAGCCTCAGGATAGAGGGGAGTCCAATCAAAATAGAGATGCAAAGAAATCTCTTTAGCAGAGGATGGTGAATTTGTGGAAATTGTTGCCACATGCAGCTGTGGAGGCCAGATCGTTGGATGTATTTAAGGTAGAGATTGATAGATTCTTGATTGGACATGGCATCAAAGGTTATGGGGAGAAGGCTGGAAAATGGGGTTGAGGAGGAGAAGAAAAAGGATCCGCCATGATTGAATGACGGAGCAGACTTGATGGGCCAAATGGCCTCATTTTGCTTTTGGGAGTCATGTTCTTGTGTGCAAATTCAATAAATCCATAATAGAATAATAACCATAATAGAATTAATGAAAGACTGCACCAACTTGGACATTCAACGAGTGTGCAAAGGACAAAATAACTGTACAAATACAAAAAGAAAATGAATAAATACATAAATAAGCAATAAGTATTGAGAACTGAGATGAAGAGTCCTTGAAAGTGACTCCATAGGTTGTGGGAACATTTCAATGATGGGGCAAGTGAATTTGAGTGAGTTTCCCTTCTTGTTCAAGAGCCTGATGGTAGGGGGTAATAACTGTTCCTGAACATGGTGGAGCAGGTCCTAAGGCTCCTGTACCACCTTCTTGTTGGCAGCAGCGAGAAGTTAGCATGATCTGGATAGTGGGGACTCTCGATGATGGATACTGCTTATTTGTGACAATGCTTCATAGTCTCTTAGATTACATTTTCTGATCTGTGTTCTCAACAATTGGACCTTTTGACCATGTCAGTGTGCTTTTATGTATTGAATTGCTGTCGATTGATTGGCTGGTTAGATTTTTTGCAGAAATGAGCACATGTACAGGTGGCTCAGTAAAAAGTGGCCACTTTTTGATTGTACGTGTCAAATTTATATTGAGTCATTGGCAACTCCTGCTACATTTTTAATTCATGGAATACTCTTTTGCAATTATGAGTATAAATTAAAAAACATGGCAGCCATTTTAAACTGAATAGCATCCCGCACCACCTTCACAAGATGACTTTAATTATTTATTTATGATTTTGATTAATTGTTAAATGTTAAAGAAAGTCAGCTCTTCTAATGAATGATGTTATTGCGTTGTTTACCTAAGAGAACGGATTGAGTTTTAATTTCAATGTCTCATTCGTGAGACTGCACTTGAGTATTTATATTCAAATTTCTGGAGTGGAATTTGGGCCTACATTGTTCTGACTCAGCTGTGATGTCATTTCCTCCACTATATAAGAAACAAAGCAGTGGTATATTATATAGGAACATCTGAAATGCGCAAGTACACCATTCAACTCACAAGTTTGACTTGATATTTAATAAAATCACAACTCATCTAACCTCTCCTTAAAATTATTCAAATTCTCTGCCTATCTCCCGTATGGGGAAGAGAATTCTAAAGCATCAGCATTTTAGTACATTTCTATCTTAAATAAGCAACCCCTTATTTTTAAACAGTAACAACATTTGCATCACTTTCCTCCATTAAAAGAAAATACAATTTGTCACTTGTTTTTCTCAATACATAGGCTTTACTCTATATGGTACAATGTACAAAATACAATATTCAATTATTTATTTCTTGTTTTTCACAATGTATCATCTATATTCCCTAAGGCAAGCATGTTCAGCCACTGGCAATTTATACTGAGATATAGTCTTTCATTTTTGTATTTGAAATTTGTTAAAACAACTTCAAAGTATCCCAATTGCACTGGTAAATGAACATACACTACATACTAAATTGATCTGTATTATGGCCCCATTAGCTGCTAAGTGTACTACAATTAGATAAAACTGTTTGCTCAATAGACAGAAATAAATCTCAGATTTGTTCTTTAATATCAATATCTAATTAATTTTTCTCATTCCACATAACTAGGTATGTAGCCAAGATATAGAGGGAATGTTGTCACGAGATGGTGTGGGCTACTCATGCTAAATATAAATTTAGAAATCGTCAAAGAGTGCTTTGGTTTGATGGAACAAGCTGGTTGTTATCAATGTGCTGGTAGAATCCAGTAACAGTGAGCCTGATCCCAACAGCAGCAAGGTCACCATGGCTGATGGAACACACAGCATCTCTGTGCCTGCAATTGATGAGCTGTCTATTTGCTAAAAACTTGGTGTAACTGTGAAAGAAAGAGAGAGCAAAACAGGGGGTACACACAAAATGTGTGATACTTGAGAAAAATGGAATGTTGAAATGCTGTTAATAAATATCACAAAATCTCAATTAACACAACACTTATTTAGACTAAAAAGTTCCTTCTGCCAGCTTTCCATATATAGTATATGATGGCTTATACAATTACACACTGTTATATCCATGACTCTGTGTGTGTGTGTGTGTGTGTGTGTGTGTGTGTGTGTGTGTGTGTGTGTGTGTGTGTGTGTGTGTGTGTGTGTGTGTGTGTGTTTGCGTGTGTGTGTGTGTGTTAGCGTGTAGTGAGAGGATGAATGTGAGTCTGCAGTATGCATGTGCTGAGGTGTATTGGTATGCATGTTTGCACTTGCACTTGTGTACGTATGCATCTACACATGGTGTGTGTGTGTGTGTGTGTGTGTGTGTGTGTGTGTGTGTGTGTGTGTGTGTGTGTGTGTGTGTGTGTGTGTGTGTGTGTGTATACATTAATTGGATGTGGGCAACTTAGTCAATGCCAGTATTTGTATGCTAACCATAATAACCCCTGAACTGGGGAGGCAGTAAAGAGCCAACTACATTGACATCAAGGAGATACGTACAAAGGTTCTGGAAACTGGCCAGAAATATCATGAATGATCACCCCTCCCTGGTCATGGTCTGACTGTTCCACTCCTATCAGGGAGAAGGCTATGTAACATCCATGCCAGGACTGTAGACTCAAAAGCAGTTACTTTCCTGAAGCAGTAAGGCTTTTCAACTCCTCCACCCACCCACATGCCACAACCACCACCATCATCAGTACATTATCATATCCTGCTAGAATTACCTTATGTACAGACACTCATATATTTAGTGTCACTTTATATACACACAATCAATCTATGTATATAAGCTATCTTATGCATATATATTTATTGTTTTTTATCTTATTATGATTGATTTTGTGTTGCATCAAATCTAGAATAACAATTATTTCCTTTTCCTTTACACTGGTACTGGAAATGACATTAAACAATCTTGACTCTTGAATTGGTGGGTCTGGAGTAACATATCAGAGAGACTACGCAAGAGCAGAAGATTCTTTCCCTGTTATACAGTTAGGAACAAGAGACTTTTACAATATTCTGGATGTTTATAATTAGCAATGCTAGTACCAGCTTTTTTTAAAACTGTTTTTATTTAAATTCTTGCATTTGAATAGCCCAGATACAGTGTACATTTCTGTTAGTCAATGATCAAATATGGACATATATAAATACATGTAAGTCCCAGAGTCATAGAGTTATCCAATACAGAAACAGGCCCTTTGGCCCTACATAACCATACTGACTCAAGCTGGCTACCTGTGGTAGTCCTGTTTGCTTACATATCCCTCTAAACATTTCCTACCCATGTGCCTGTCCAAAAATCTTATAAATGTTGTAATTTTACCTGCCTCTACCACTTCCTCTATTACAAAGTTCATTACAGTCATAGTTCCACTTAAATTTTTCCTCTTTCCCTTAAATTAATGACCTCTGGTTTCAGAGGCCCCTACCCTGGGAAAAAGACTGTGAATATCCACTTTATCGATAAGCCTCAAGATTTTATCTGTACCTCTCAACCTCTGTATTCCTATGTAAAAAGCCCCCACCTTATCCAGCCTCTCATTTATATGCACATATTTCATAGAAGTGGTAATTTAGCGAGTGTGTCTTTACTGATGATTGAACTCATTCACATTACTGCTGGGACAAAGGACCAATCAAAAATTTCAATTCTTAACAACTATATTAAGAGCAGGGCTGGCCCACTAGGCCTTTGAATCTTGCTTCATCCTTCAAAATTTAATTGTAACCTCAACTGTCCGTTCAAAGTTCAAAGAACATTTATGATCAGGGTATGTATACTATATGCAACTTTGAAATTCCTCTCCTTACAGCCACTCATTTCCCTCCCCAATCTTCTCTGCCACTCATACTAACTTCTCTCCCATGCACATATCTTCCCTTCACCTGGTTTCACCTATCACTTTCCAGTCAGTACTCCTGTTCTTCCCCCCTCCACCCTTTCTTTCCAGGCCTAATGAAGGGAATCAGCCCAAAATGTTGACTGTTTGTTACTCTCCCTGAATGCTGCCGGACTTGCTGAGTTCCTTCAGCATTCTGTCTTTCTTCATCTGGATTTTCTGTTTCTGAAAATTCTCTTGTGTTTATAACTTCTCTCTTTTTCCATTCTGATGAAGAGACTACAACCTAAAATGTTAACTTTTTCTTCCCAAAATCCCTGATCTGCTGAGATTTTCCAGTATTTCCTGATTGTATTTCTGACTAACACTCAGTGGCCACTTTATTAAGTACACCTGTTCACCTGTTCATTAATGCAAATATCTGATCAGCCAATCATGTGGCAGCAACTCAATGTATAAAACCATGCAGACATGGTGAAGAGGTTCAGATTTTGCTAGACCAAACATCAGAATGGGGAAGAAATATGATTTAAGTGTCTCTGACCATTGGACTAATTGTTGGTGCCAGATGGGGTGGTTTGTGTATCTCATGAACTGCTGATATCCTGGGATTTTTATGCACAATAGTCCAGGGTTTACCAAGAATGATGCAAAAACAAAAAAAAAGTCCAGTGAATGGCAGTTTGTGGACAAAAATGTCTTGTTAATGAGTGGGGTTAGAGAATGGCCAGAATGGACAATGAACCCATGAACACTACCTCACTATTTTTTCTCTACTTATTTAATTTGATATATATCTCAGAAGTAACAAATTAGCTGTAAATACACTTTAGAACATCACAACATTGTGAAAGACAGCTTAAAATATAATTAATTAAATTATATCCTCTCTAGACTATTAAACACATATTGTATCACTACGATACAATCTTACTATATTAGTAAGCACATTGAACTTTACATCAGAAAGTCTGAACTGAACTGGAATTCAGAAGCAGAATTCAACATGCAAGCAAAATTCTTCGTTTTCTTAAGTTACATCTCAATTATTCCTGCAATGTATGCTTAGTTAAAATAATAGAAGACATGCTTCTCTGCTGTGAAAAATGCCATTGAATTGACTGGCACTATTTTCAAACCACTCAGAGCTTCTTTTAAAATTCACTTATTTTCTCCTTAATGTCTGTGTCCCTTTAACCATGCTTAAAGACATTAATGTACAGAATTTGTAGAGACAGTTATATTTTCAAATATAAACTCAAAATAAATGGATGTTTTTAATGCTGATGCATAGTGTGTATGGTTTGTTCCATTAATTTACTGCAGTTTGCCAGAAATTTAGTTCAACTGAGCTAATTAGGCTACCATTTCCTGCCTTACTATTGTACAATGTTTTAGTTTTATATGTATTCTTACCTTAATAGCTTAAGATAAACCAGACTGGATTCCATATTGCCTCTCTCTGGTGTCCCACTTACTTCCCTTTCTTCCATGGTCCACTATTCTCTCCTTTCAAGTTCCTTCTTCTTCAGGTGATCTCTTCAACCAATCACCTCCCAGCTTCTTAATCATTCCCCTTTCATCATCCATCCACCTTCCTCCTCACCTGTCTAAGCTATCAGCATGTACTTCTTCCGTTCTCCCCGTCTTCTTGTTCCGACTTCTTTCCCACTCTTTTCCAGTCCTGATGAAGTGCCTCAAACTGAAGTATTGACTATTTATTCCCCACCATAATGCTGCCTAATTTGCTGATCTCCTCCACAACTTTGTGTAGTTGCTCAAGATTTCCATCGTTTTCCGGATCTTATGTGTTTTGGGCATAAAAGCCAGGACCAACAGGCTCTGGAACAGCTTCTTCCACCAGGCCATCAGACTGATTAACTCACGCTGAATTGAGTGTATTTCTATGTTACATTGACTGTTCTAATTATTATAAATTATTATGATTGCAGATTGCACATTTAGATGGAGATGTAACATAAAGAATTTTACTCCTTATATATGTGGAGGATGTAAGAAATAAAGTCAATTCAATTCAATTACTTTTTCCTGGTATTTCATAGGATCATTCTCTAATTTTAATAGATACGTTCTTGTGACGAGACCATGTATATATATATATATACCAGGCCCAGTATATGATGATAGAATCTAAAATGGCCCAACAGCGATTTAGGGTTGAGTAGTAAATAGTGGCGTTGTCCTTGATGTCCACAGGATGTGAGTCAATGAAGTAAATGAAAACTGTGTTACCAATGTAATGAGGTCTTGAATGCTTATTTGTGTGAATGCCCTCATATAGTAGACAAGGTTTCCCTTTCAAACTAATTTGAAAAAAAAAGTTTTATTGCTTACTTGTTGCTTGCAGCTCTATGCTATGTGAAAATTGATTTCCCCATGTAATGGGATTGATTACACTTAAGAAGTACTTAACTGGCCTTGAAACAGTTTTAGATGGTCTGAGGGTATGAGAAGTGCAGGCTGCTTTTATCTCACACAATTTATTCATGTGCATTCCAATTACCTTCTCTCAAATTGGATTTGACCTTTATGGTATCACTTATTGGGCTCCCCAAATTTGGATGCTCATTATGATAGTTAGACAGGGAAGCCCATAACTATAAAGTTACAAATAATGCTGAAGTAAAGCATTGGAGGCCAAGTCCGTGTGTATATTTAAGGTGGAAGTTGATCACTTCCTGATCGGTCAGAGCATCAAAGGATTTGGCGAGAGGGCAGGTGAATGGGGTTGAGTGGGATCCTGGATCAGCCATGATGGAACAGTAAAGTGGTCTAGATGGGCTGAATGGCCTAATTCTGCTTCTATGTCTTATGGTCTTATGGACATCTGTTTTTGAACTCGGATATGTAACCAAGTTGAATTTTTCTACGTAATCAAAGCTTGTAATACATGGGGCAGGATCTTGTACATTCAAACTGTACATTCACAATCAAAAATAGTCTTATTATCACTGTGTTATACAATGTTTGGTGTGTTGTATCAGCAATATAGTGCAAAAACACTTCACCTACGGAAAGGTACTTGGAAATTTTCATCAGTAAGATGCATATTTACTCCTGTGTGTCATTGTGCTGAACCTGGTAAGAGGTGGCTTGAATTCTCTCATCCACTCTCCATTCAATAGTTCAATGAGTGAAGATACATCATAAATGTGGACAAGACAAAAGAAGTGATTGTGGTCTTTAGGAAGGCACAGGTTGACCACTCTCCATCGCACATTAATGGCTCTGCCATGGAGAGAGTGAAGAGCATCAAGTTTCATAGTGTTCCACTGAAAACTTGGTTGGATCGCTGTTTGTCTGGAAACTCCCCTCACCTTACCAACCACTGGGATCTAAGCTTCAGATAGCATTACTCTCCGGATCACAGAAACTCAGAAGCTTCTCCACCATGTCAAGGTGATGCTCCTCAGAGAAGTTTCTTTTATGGACAGACTGATTAGAACACAAACACACACATACACGTTACTCCATCCGCTACCAGAGAGATAAAGCCTCCATGGTTAGGATAGTGAATAGATCATGGAGTTTCTCCCAAAAAGCAATAGGAAAGAGACCAGCTACAAAGCAGGCAACACACCAAATGCTGGAGGAACTCAGGTTAAGCAGTATTGATGGCTGAGACATTGACATCCATCCATAGATTTTGCATGACTTGCTGAGCTCCTCCAGTATTTTGTATGTTTTGCTCAAGATTTCCAGCATCTTCAGAATATCTTGTATCTGTGTAAAGGCAAAACAGTCTCCCTCTTGAGTGAGGGGCCTCGATGGGCTGAAGCAGGTTATCCTCCCCCTCATGGACAGTGCAAAGCACTGAGCCACAAACTATCTCTTAATTAGGGGCTATATAAAATCTTCCTGTTATGTTCATTGAGATCATTACAACCTCTTTGAAATTGTTTAAAAAGCCAATACTCCTCTTACCATCTGTATTGACTTAGAAGTGTTCTGGTAGCAGCTTGCAAGTGCAATAATCTACTGCTTTATTCTTGAATTGTATCAGAAGAGACCACCAACTTTCTCCTCCAGAGGGCATTATGGCATGAACATGAGACACTGAACAGAGAAGAACAGGAGATAAAAGATTAAGAAAATCATGATAGATAAAGAATGCCATTGTGCACCCATATTACCACAAAGGACTTTATACGATCTGCATTGGGAAAAGAGCTAACATAATCAATGGCTCTTCAAATGCCTAATCATTCTTTCTTCTTCCCTCTCCCATCGGACAGAAGAAAAAATAAAATTGTGAATACAGTACAGTGCAAAAGTCAAAGTCACATGTAAAAGAAACTGCAAAGCCAAGATGCTTTTGAAAATTAAAAGTCTCTAAATATGAAGAAGATTACTATAAAGGAACCGTACTCTCTCTGGTCCTGTTCACCCTGTACACATCAGACTTCCAATATAACTCGGAGTCCTGCCATGTGCAGAAGTTCGCTGATGACACGGCCATAGTGGGGTGTGTCAGGAATGGACAGGAGGAGGAGTATAGGAAACTGATACAGGACTTTGTGATATGGTGCAACTCAAACTACCTGCGTCTCAATATCACCAAGACCAAGGAGATGGTGGTGGACTTTAGGAGATCTAGGCCTCATATGGAGCCAGTGATCATTAATGGAGAATGTGTGGAGCAGGTTAAGACCTACAAGTATCTGGGAGTACAGTTAGACGAGAAGCTAGACTGGACTGCCAACACAGATACCTTGTGCAGGAAGGCACAGAGTCGACTGTACTTCCTAAGAAGGTTGGCGTCATTCAATGTCTGTAGTGAGATGCTGAAGATGTTCTATAGGTCAGTTGTGGAGAGCGCCCTCTTCTTTGTGGTGGCGTGTTGGGGAGGAAGCATTAAGAAGAGGGACGCCTCATGTCTTAATAAGCTGGTAAGGAAGGCGGGCTCTGTCGTGGGCAAAGTACTGGAGGGTTTAACATCGGTAGCTGAGCGAAGGGCGCTGAGTAGGCTACGGTCAATTATGGAAAACTCTGAACATCCTCTACATAGCACCATCCAGAGACAGAGAAGCAGTTTCAGCGACAGGTTACTATCGATGCAATGCTCCTCAGACAGGATGAAGAGGTCAATACTCCCCAATGCCATTAGGCTTTACAATTCTACCGCCAGGACTTAAGAACTTTTTAAAAGCTATTATTAATGCTTTTTGAGATAGTGATTTAGATGCATATCATATTTTTATCATATTTTACTGAGTTAAGTATTGTATGTAATTAGTTTTGCTACAACAAGTGTATGGGACATTGGAAAAAAAGTTGAATTTCCCCATGGGGATGAATAAAGTATCTATCTATCTATCTATCTATCTATCTATCTATCTATCTATCTAAAGAGCAGTAAACAGTAAAAACCTAAATCAAATCAATAATTTGATGAAGACCACCCTTTGCCTTTAAAACTGCATCATTTCTCTTAGGTACACTGTTATGCAGTTTTATAAGGAAAAAAAATGGCTGGTAGGTTGGTCCAAGCATTTTGGAGAACTTGCTACAGTTCTTTCACAGACTTTGGCTGTATTGTTTGCTTCTGTCTCTCTAGGTGATCCCAGTCAGCCATGAAGCCATGATGATTTTGAAATCAGGGTACTCTGGAGGGCTTACCATCTGTTGTAGAACTCCTTGTTCTTTTTTATCACAGAAAATAGTTCTTTATGACCTTGGCCTTGTGCTTGGGGTCATTGTCCTGCTGCAGAATGAAGTTGGGACTGATCAGATGCCTCCCTGATGATACTGCATGATGGATGAAATTCTGTTTGTATTTCTCAGCATTGGGGATTCCATTAATTCTGAACAAATCACCAACTCCATTTGCAGAAGCGCAGCCCAAACCTGCAAGGAACTGTTGAGTATTTAATATTTTAGAAATATCTGAGTAATCTTGCATATGTACTGTTCGATTAAGCATTCTTTTTTATTTAAGTAATTAATTACATGTTACATGTAAAAATATGTTAATTGCAAAGGTTATCGCTCTACCACATGATACATACATGCCTCACTTAAAGTAAGCTTGAAGTTAGACCCGCATTCTCAGACTCCCTTGTGTTTCTTTGAATTAGTTTAATGTTTTGGCAATATGAGGCATTTTATAAAATGAACCTGAGACAGCGACTGACCTGTTAAAGCAGAGCAAGATGTTCAAAATAAAAAATAAGACTGTGAGAAATAGCCATAATTAAAAGAAACAGCTCAACATATGTAAAGGCATCAAATTTAAAATAAAGGCTGTAAATGGAAGAATTCAGGGTTCATAAAGAGTGAGCACTGGGTGATAATAATTATCTTAAAAACACTGAAATGGCTGGATACATTGGAAAAAATGATGATTTTGATTACACAATTGGCTCATGTATACTGAGCTTTTGGAACAGTATTTTGAAGCAAATGAAATAGCCAGTAAGAAGCGAGTGCCAATTTTGCCGAGTGTATTGGGCTTAAAGGCAAACAGTTTGTTTCAAAGTTTGACTGCTCCAACCAAACCTGCAGAAATGAGCTTTGTGATATTGTCAGTGATGCAGAAACATTTAGAACCAAAGCCATTGCTGATTACTGAGTGCTTTTGGTTTTGTAAGTAGAATTAAAAGGAAGGGGAATCCATTTCATTGTACATGGGTGATTTGAAGAGATTGTCTGAGCATTGTCAGTTTGGTAATGGGTTTAATGATACACTAAGAGATCATTTAGTTTGTGGAATCTTACTGGAAACCATTCTAAAAGAGCTCCTAACTGAAGCACAGCTTACATTTAAAACAGTAACGGAAATCTCTGTTTCAATTGAAACCGCAGAGGAGCAATTGAGTTGCAGTCAGGAATGAAAGTGAGCGTGAATAGATTTGCAGCATCTAAACAGAAACTAGCCTGTCACCGTTGTGGCAGGGGCTAGAATATGCCAAACAAATGTAGATTTAATGGTGAAACTTGCAGAAAATGCAACAAAGTTGGACACATGGAAAGAGCATGTTGGAGCGACAAAAATAAATAGATAGATAGATACTTTATTCATCCCCATGGGGAAATTCAACTTTTTTCCAATGTCCCATACACTTGTTGTAGCAAAACTAATTACATACAATACTTAACTCAGTAAAAAAATATGATATACATCTAAATCACTATCTCAAAAAGCATTAATAATAGCTTTTAAAAAGTTCTTAAGTCCTGGCGTAGAATTGTAAAGCCTAATGGCATTGGGGAGTATTGACCTCTTCATCCTGTCTGAGGAGCATTGCATCGATAGTAACCTGTCGCTGAAACTGCTTCTCTGTCTCTGGATGGTGCTATGTAGAGGATGTTCAGAGTTATCCATAATTGACCGTAGCCTACTCAGCGCCCTTCGCTCAGCTACCGATGTTAAACTCTCCAGTACTTTGCCCACGACAGAGCCCGCCTTCCTTACCAGCTTATTAAGACGTGAGGCGTCCCTCTTCTTAATGCTTAATGAACAGTGAAGAGAAAAAGGTAAAAGTTGAAATTGCAGTTTCAAAAAGAGCACTAACCAGCGTGCCTGTTATGGTCCGGTCCGGAGCACAAATTCCGGGTCTTGATCCGGTCCATGTACTCCGGATTCCAGGTCTTGTAGCCATCCCTCTTTTCACTTTTAAGCCCAAATAGGATCAACTTGGCTTAAGGAGGTGCACCTGATGCCTATCAGCTGGCAGGTGTATATAAGGGGCTCTGGGACAGAGTCTAGTTTGGGGGTGTTGTCCTGTTCTGACTTGTTTGCACTGTTCACCTGGCTATCCTGTTTTGACCTTGACTTGGAGTACCCACTGTTAATCATCTAGTTCTGTAAGTCTGTTCTTGTAGTCACCCTGGACTGAACTCCCTTCAGATCCCTTACCTCTTTTGGGTAAGCAGGCTGGACTGCTGTTGCCCAGTAGGGGACTCTGACCCTTTCCTACCCCTCTCTTCTGACAGGTTGTGCCCTGCATACTGCCAGGCCCCTGTGTTCCTGCCTGGGAGGCTGGGCCCTGCCCAGAGATAATCTGGCCTGCCTGGGGGCTATCCTTCCAGCATTCCTTGTCCCATAGACCCATCCTTTAGCCTAGCCAGGGTCCTGCCTTTGCCATGAACTCTCTGAACCCCAGGAGCACCTTTGCATGCAATGGTCTCCCCCATCTTGTTCTATCCTTTAGTTGTTCCTGCCCTGCCCCTAGTACTTCAGTGCCTGTGTCCTGCATTTGGGTCCAGTCTCCACGTCCCCTTGTGACAGTGCCACTGATTTTTTTAAAATCTGATGCAATGAGAGTGACTCAAGATTGTACAGCCTTGAGGTTTACAATGTGAAAATTCACAATAGACATGCAATATAGTTCAAGCCAAAAGTGAATAGCAAATTAATTAAAATGGAATTAGATTCATGTTCAGCAATTACAGTCATTACACAAAAAAAATTTGAACTGTATTTCAAAGATGCCAAACTGCAGCCTGCAGATATTGAACTACAAACTTATACTGGAGAAAAGATAACTCCTGTGGGAATGACATTGGTAAAGTGAAATACAACAACCAACAGGTCACATTGAGCTAGTATGTGGTAAAAGCAAGACCTCCTTGTGATTGCCTGAGACAACAACAACTTGATTGGAGATCCATCCACCATTTGCATGCCAGATCTCCTGCAATG